>NW_027507790.1:24353296-25009367 GCF_037356315.1 Lithobates pipiens
CTGCTGCTGGACATCATCAGCTGAGCACAGCTGCCTCTCTCTGCCCGTTGCCACCTCCACCGGCCTCACAGCCTCTCAGGTCTCACTCTCCGGGTCCCAGCTACTACTGGGTGGGGAGCAGAGGGAAATGCCAGGGAAGGCAAGGAGATAATCAGGCAGGTGGCTGGCAGGAATTTGAGCCAAGGCAGAAGAACATGTGAGCTGAATGGGCATGTGCCAGAAACTGAAGAAATAGTCCATCTGCACTGATCAGCACATTTAATCAGAAAGGGACACAGATAATGGAAAAAATACACCCCATAAGCTAGTAAGAGCAGGGGTGTGTAATTCAGATTTTTTTTTTTTTATTCTGCACTTTTATTCTGCACTGACTGTCTTTGAAAATTGCCCCAGCTCCTGTTGAAGTCAAATCCGGGGACAAAACCAGGGACAGACTTGGTCCGGGGACAGTATCCTCAATCCGGGGACTGTCCCCTGAAACCGGGAACACCTGGTCACCCTACTCTATACCCCACAATGACTGTACCCTTTCATACTATTAATGCAAAAAACACAGGTCACTATGGAGGGAGGAAACACAACATAACTGTGATGTCCTCTGCGTACAATAAACACACTTTCATAACCGGGCTATGCCTAAGTGCGTCACTAGGGTTGGTGTCACCCGGTGTGTAAAAACATGGTGTCACCCCCCCTCCACCCACTATAGTGTCCCCTCAGTACAGACAACTCTCATCAGTACAGCCCCCCTCCCTCAGTACAGACCATTCTCCATCAGTAAATACCCCTCTCATCAGTACAGACCCCCCTCTCTCAGTACAGACCCCTCTTATCAGTATAAACCCCCCTCCCTCAGTACAGACCCCTCTCATCAGTACAGACCCCTCTCCCTCAGTACAGACCCCTCTCATAAGTATAGACCCCCTCCCTCAGTATTGACAACTCTCATCAGTATAGACCCCCCTTCAGTACAGACCCCTCCTCAGTACAGATCCCTCTCATCAGTACAGACCCCCTCGCTCACTACAGACCGCTCTCCATCAGTAAATACCCCTCTCATCAGTACAGACCCCCCTCTCATCAGTACAGACCCCTCTCATCCGTATAAACCCTCCTCCATTAGTACAGACCCCTCTCATCATTATAAACCCTCCTCCCTTAGTACAGACCCCTCTCATCAGTATAGGCCCCTTTCCCTCAGTACATACCCCTCTCATCAGTATAGACCCCCTCCCTCAGTACTGACCCCCTCTCATCAGTACTGACCCCCTCTCATCAGTACTGACCCCCTCTCATCAGTATAGACCCCGTCCCTCAGTACAGACCGCTATCATCAGTATAGACCCCCTCCCTCAGTACAGACCCCTCTCATCAGTATAAACCCTCCTCCCTTAGTATAGACCCCTCTCATAAGTACAGGCCCCTCTCCCTCAGTACATACCCCTCTCATCAGTATAGACCCCCTCCCTCAGTACTGGCCCCCTCTCATCAGTATAGACCCCCCCTCAGTACAGACCCCTCTCATCAGTATAGACCCCCTCCCTCAGTACAGACCCCTATCATCAGTATAGACCCCTCTCATCAGTACAGACATCCCCTTCCCTCGGTACAGACACCCCCTTCCCTCAATACAGACCCCCTCCCCTCAGTACAAAGCCCTCTCATCAGTAAAGACACCCCCCATCAGCATAGATCTCCCCAGTGAAGACCTCTCTTCAGTGCAGGTCCCTCTCTCCACTTGTGCTAGTAGGGAGGTGGGGGGGCACATATGTGCTGAGGGGCACTTTTGGAGGGGAGAGGGCTTGTGTTATTCTTTGAAATCCAACCCCCACTTCAAGCATAGGATCTTCTTCTCCCCTCCCAAAGCTCTCTTCCAGCACATAAACACACACACCCAATCACCCCACTATCTTTTTTTTTTTTTTACTTGCCCTCTTCCTTGTTACTGTCCCCCTCCTCTGTCCATCTACATTATAATGTACATACCTCATATCAGCACAGCACATGCACAGTGGTGTCTCTCCTCTTGTGTAGATGTAAACAGAGAGGAGGGGGAGGCAGCTTCAGTCCATGTGACTGTGTGAGACAGGAAAACAGTCGGTGATGCAGATGCAGATCAGTGTAAGTAGTAGTGTTAGCGGTGCCACTGCCCACAGGTGTCACCCCTCTATCTTTTTTTATTTAAAAAGTTTTGCATAACAGACAGGGCAAACAAGTCCAACAACATACATTTGTACATTTGAAAGGGGATAATGAGTACTGCAATAACAATATAGCAACCCCTATCCAGAGCCTACTTACTTACTCTATTTACCTTCTTTTTTTTTCGTAAAGGTTTTTATTGTTTTTCAAAAATAACTGATAGTACACAGCGTACAAAATGTGCAATACATACAACTTAATTACAGATAGCAGAGATAGCTCTTGTCATAAAACACTCTAGCTCTCACGTCGATATCTGCACCCTTAGGAGAGCTCCCCGTGTACTGAGATACTTTGGTGAAGTAAAATTTGTAGTTGTCGGGGATTGGGCCTCAAAGAGGCCTAGACTGATGTCTCAGATGAGCCACATTGGGAGGGTGTGTCGGTCAGTCTGTCAGGGGCTGTCAAAGGTATCCTCTGTGTTTGGGGGTGTTGTCCACTGGACATATAGTGTAAGGGGCAAGGGGTATGAGCATCAGGCTGAGTGTAGCCGGTCGGCTCTCTATGAGTCTGGGGTATCTGTATCTGGTATGTCATCGTAAAGGGACTAAGGGGGGAGACTAAGGGAGGGGGGAGACTAAGGGAGGGGGGAGGGAAGGGACAAGAGAACAAGAGGGTAAAGAGGGGGCATTAAGGGAAGGTGGGGTGGCAAGGGAGTGAGAGGTATGGGGATCATCTCTCCGGGCTCCACTGCGCCTTAAAAGAGTTGACGGGAATATGTGGCGGTAGTTTGATCAGTGGTGGTCCACCCCTATCTCTATATTCTGGGTGGATATATGGTGTTTCATTCGTTTAGAGACATTATTTTAAGTCAAACGAGAGTAAGGTTTAGATATGTTTAACCGATTGGGCTATCGGGGGGTTCAATGCCTCTCCAGTCTTCCTTCCTCTCCGTAGAGCGGAAGCGTGTCCATCTTTCCCAAGTCTGGGCGTATGTGTGCGGAGAGTCCCGTGCAATGTGGATGAGTTCCTCCATTTCCGCTATCCTCCCCACCCTGCTTAACCATTCACGCGTGGAGGGAATGTTGGTAGAACCCCAGTGGATTGGGATACAGAGCTTAGCAGCGTTAAGCATGTGCAGACCCAAGGATTTCCTATAGGTATGTGCTGGAGAGGGGGAATGATGGAGAATAAGATGAGCTGGCGTGAACTGTATAGGGCATTCAATAATCTTGGAGGTTATTCTGTGTACCTGGATCGAAAATGGCTGGATTTTTGGGCATGCCCACCATATGTGTAGGAATGTCCCTATGTCACTAAGACACCTCCAACATTTGTCTGTAACGTCTGGATTGAATTTGTTAACCCCCCTGGCGGTATTCCCGAGTCTGGCTCAGGGTGGAAGTTTTACACCAAAAGCGGTAACCCCGAGCCAGACTCGGGGCCACATCGCTGTATGCTGGAGGAGGTTTACTTACCTTCTCCCCTGGATCCAACGATGTCCCCCCGTTGTACGAGCGGCTCATCCTCCGCTCGATTCATCACGGACCTGAGCTCCGTTCCCTGCGAGCGTTGCGACGCACGGGGATGGAGAACGGCGCCAAATTCAAAAAGTGAAACACACACATTACATACAGTATAATGTAATCTTACAGATTACATTGCTGTATGTAATTATTTCACATCCCCTTTGTCCCTAGTGTTCTGTCCAGTTTCCTGCATGCAGTTTTATATTATAAAAACTGTTCTTTATGCCTGGAAACTGGAGATTGTCCATAGCAACCAAAACTGTCCCTTTACATCAAAAATGGTTTCAGACCAGCTAGAAAACAGTGATAATAAATTGTAATCACTCGCAGAATTGAGCGACAGTGATTTGTGGGGAGATCCGTCATCAAATATTGAAAAGTAATGACAGTGACAATTCTGCAACTGAGCAAATTTCAGTGTTTTTGATTTGATTACATTACTGAATAATTTTTATTATTGTTATATTATTATTTGGTATAATTTTTTATAGTTATTTATTATATTATAATTTATGATTTCATACTATCATACCCGGGATGTCTGCTAGACTCTGGTTTGGACAGATTTAAGTGAGTTATTCCTAAGGCAGCGTACACACGGGCGGACTGTCTGCCGAAACTAAGTTCGTCAAACTTTTGAAATGAACGGACTCGCCCACACACGAGGAGGACAGTCCGCTCATTTCGAGCGCGTGTCAAGGTAGGCGGGGCCCGCGAAGGAGACGTCGCGGGCTCCGCCGCCTGGAATGGACTTAAAGGGGAACCCCAACGCCGACACATCGCTCTCTCCGGCCGGAATGCCAGAGCCGCGCTGCGCGGCCACTTATATAGTGACAATGGGGCGGTGTCACATGGTATATGTCACATGGGTTGGTCACATGGTGACCCCGCCCCCTTACGATGTCATAGTCCCCATGTGACATCAACCCATGTGACCAACCCATGTGACATATACCATGTGACACCGCCCCATTGTCACTATATAAGTGGCCGCGCAGCGTGGCTCTGGCATTCCGGACGCAGAGAGCGACGTGTCAACATCTCCTGGAGAAGAAGAAGAACGGAAGGCGACGGCGACAGCGGCGACAGAAGACCGGGCCACCGCCTGCAAAAGAGCTATAAGAAGGCGCGGTGGCCCGGCAGAAGAACCGAAGAGGGGGACAAGACCCCCGAAGTCGGGAGAAGAGGCCGGCGGCGGGGAGGAAGAAAGCCGGACTCCTCCGCTAGCAAAAGAGCTACAAGAAGATAGCGGAGGAGTCCGGCGAGAAGACCCCCGAAGACGGAAGACCCCCGGAGCTGTGCAATAAAATATTTTATCTCGTGTGTTGTGTTTTTTTTTGGGTACTTTTATTTTACAGGTGAATGGGTAGGGGTACATTGTACCCCATACTCATTCACATAGGGTGGGGGGCCGGTATCCGGGGCCCCCTTATTAAAGGGGGCTCCCGGATTCCGATAAGCCCCCCGCCCGCAGACCCCGACAACCAACGGCCAGGGTTGTCGGGAAGAGGCCCTTGTCCTCATCAACATGGGGACAAGGTGCTTTGGGGTGGGGGGGCCGCGCGGCCCCCCCTTCCCCAAGGCACCCCCCATGTTGAGGGCACGCGGCCTGGTACGGCTCAGGAGGGGGAGCGCGCTCGCTCGCCCCCCTTTCCTGACCGGCCGGGTAGCGTGCTCGGACAAGGGTCTGTTGTGGACTTTGGGGGAACCCCCATGCCGATTTTTTTCGGCGTTGGAGTTCCCCTTTAAGTCCATACCAGGCGGCGGAGCCCGCGACGTCTCCTTCGCGGGCCCCGCCTACCTGGAGACGCGCTCGAAATGAGTGGACTTTTCTCCGGGTGGGAACAGTCCGCTCATTTTGAAAATACAGCGGACTGGCCCACACACGGGCGGACTGTCCGCTGAAACCAAGTTTCAGCGAACAGTTTTACGGAAATTCCGTAAGACTTTGTTCGTCAAACAGTCCGCTGAAACTGTCCGCTGAAGCCCACACACGAGTGGACTGTCCGCTGAAACACTGTTCAGCGGACAAAGTTGGGCGAACAGTCCGCCCGTGTGTACGCGGCCTAAGAATTACAGGACTGCAATATAAAACGCCAATTTTTTTTTCATAATTGTACCGCTTTTAGCACCTAAAATCTGAAATAATCATATCGCCAGGGAGGTTAATTAGATCGGGTGTCCAATACCATCTAGATAAAATTTGGAAATTATTCTATTGGATATTTACATTTAGTGTGCGATCGTCAGAATTCTTCCCCAGTTTTCCTCTGAGAATTTCATTTGTAGGTCTCTTTCCCAGGCCTGACAAGCTTTCCCCGCTTTCAAGGAGTTCAGCAGGAACAGCAAGGAGTGTATCGTTGAGATTAGGTGTCGTTGAGGTGTGGCTTGGGAGCAGAGGGTTTCAAATGGGGTCATCTGTCTTGAAAGAGCTTCGTCTCGGTTCGCCGCCCTAAGGAAGTGGCGTATCTGGAAGTAAGTGCACTTAGGTATGGGAATGTTGTCTGGGTTGGTAGGGAGTGCAGTGTGGTCTAATAAGTCACTGTTTCTGTAGAATTGGTGAGCTTGTATGTCTTTGTGTGGCCAGACATTCCGGGGGTGAAGGCTGGGTTAAACCGAATGGGTGTAAGAGGTCATGGGTTGGAGGCCTCTTTGAAGTTGCCTAGAGTGGCTCCCACTAGGGGGTGTTCCTTCAGCGTTTTGAGTATGTTAGAAGGGAGGAACCAAGGTGTGGACTTGATTGGGATGGTTGAGAACAAGTCCTCTAAGTTGACCCAATCTTTGTCTGTTTTGTGTGTTGACCAGTTGACAATTCTAACCATGTGGCAAGCTAGCGAGTAATTTCGTAGGTCCGGAAGGCCGATCCCCCCTTTATTTTTGGATTTTGTGAGTTGGTTGAAACTTATTCTGGGGTGTCTGTGTCTCCACAAAAACTGAAGGGATAGACGTTTAATTTTCTGGAAGAAGGAGGGTGGGAGCAGAATAGGAATTGTTTGTAAAAGATAAAGAACCTGCGGAAGGACATTCATCTTAAGAATGGCTCTGCGACCAAACCATGAAAAGTGGGGTTTGTTCCATATACATAGGTCTTCCGCTATGGTACGGGATAATGGGAGGACATTTTTTGAGTATAATTCATGAAGGCGTGTGGCAAGTTGGATCCCTAGGTATGTTATGGCGACTTGTTTCCAAAAGAAGGGGAAGGTGTTTTGGCATTGTGTGACTAATTCTTTTGGTAGAGAGATGTTCAGGGTGTTGGATTTAGAAAAGTTTGTTTTCAGATTTGAAATACGACTGAAAAATTTGAAATCCTTGAGCAAGTTTGGGATTGAAGTTAACGTATTGCTTAGAAATAAAAGAATGTCGTCCGCGAAGGCCACCAACTTATAATTATGTCCAGCTATGTGTATACCTCTTATGTTTTCATTTGTCTGGAGGCGTCTCAGTAGGGGTTCTAGTGTCAAGATAAAAAGAATTGGGGAAAGTGGACATTCCTGTCTTGTTCCGTTTCGGATGGGGAAGGCATCTGACAGGTGGCCGTTGACTCTTATTCTGGCTGTCGGTATGGTATAAAGGGACATGATCAGGTTGTACATCCTATCCAGTAATCCCAGGTGCCGAAGTACCACTCCTAGGTAGTCCTAGGCCAGGCCAGCCTGTCAAATGCCTTCTCCGCATCCAAAGGTTTTCCTCCCAAGGTTTTGGGAGGAAAGCCAATGGTGAAGATTGATCTCTTTTATGGTATTGTCCCTGGCCTCCCTGCCAGGGACAAACCCCACCTGGTACTTCCCAATGAGTGTGGGGAGGAGAGGGAGAAGGCGATTAGCTAATATTTTAGCGAATAGCTTCACGTCAGTGTTGAGTAATGAAATTGGTCTGTAGCTGGTGACCGAAGAGGCATCTTTTCCTTGTTTAGGGATCACTGTGATATGTGCTTCTAAAAGCCTATGAAACTGTGTGGGTGTAGTATTCAGTGAATTAAATGCTCTGAGGAAGGGCGTAGATATGATGTCAGTAAATGTAAATAATAAGGGGACGAGAGGCCGTCCTAACCAGGGCTCTTGCCTGATTTTAGTTGTTTGATTGACTGTTTAATTTCTACTTCTGTGATGGGGTTGTCTAATTCTTTTGTCTGCTCTCTGGATATCATGTGGGGGCTATACCCATCACGGAATTGTGTGATGAGTGTCTCTCTCTGTTTTTGAGGTTTGGTAGATTATGATTGGCATGGTAAGTTATATAATCCCTTGTAATATAATTCAAATTGAGCCGCTATGTCCTCCGATGAGGTATGTGCTGTGCATGTGGAGTCTTTTATGGTATAGACGTTTGTGGTTGCTTTTTTCACTTGGATGGCTCGGGCTAGTAGTCGTCCGCATTTATTGCCCTGTTCATAAAAGAGCTTTTGATTGAGGATGAATTTGTGGCGTGTTTTGTGGTCCATTACCTCTAGGAGCAGCTGTCTAGTGTCAGCCAGTTCCTGGAGGGTGTCCTGCGCTAGGGATTGCTTGTGGGCTCAGTCCAGTTGTTTTATTTTATTAATCAGTTCTGTCATTCTAGCTTGGTTCACTTTTTTCCTTAAGGCGGGGAGTTCTAGGAATTTTCCCCTAATGGTGCATTTGTGGGCTTCCCAGATTATGAGTGGTGCGATTAGGGGGTCCGTGTTCTCTTGGAAGTAATTGTTCAGACTAGTGTTGATCTGGTTGATGTCAGTTTCTGACGTTAGTAGCAAGGCATCTAAACGGCAAGTTTTCGTGGCCTGCTGCCTTTCTGGGAATGTAAGTAGTAGCGAAATCGGGTGGTGATCAGCTATGAGTAGGGGTTCGATAGTGGCGGACTTTAGTAGGGGGAGGTCTTTTTGGGAGAGAAATAAATAGTCGAGCCTGGAGTATCTATTATGTGGGTATGAGAAAAAAGTGTAATCTTTGACGCTGGGGTGTAGTGTGCGTCATGCGTCATGTAAGGAGAGATTTTGTAGTTGGGATCAGGGTCCTATAGGGAAGGGAGGATGTTCCTGATGATGAGTCTAAGAGAGGTTGGAGTGTCGCATTAAAGTCCCACCGAGGATGGTCATTCTTAATTTGAAGTTTGTCAGAATGTCAGCTACTGAACGGAAGAAACTTGTCTGGGCTGTATTAGGACTGTAGATATTCACTAAGGTGACTGGACGGTTATGAATGGTCCCCTTTAAGAATATGTATCACCCCTCCGGGTTAATTAGTGAGTCTTCCAGCTGCCAGGGAGTGTTTTTAGATAGTAAAATCGAGACACCCTTAGTTTTTGCTAGTGGGTTGGTAGCTTGAAAGGCTGTGGGATACTTGTGACTTGTGAGTTTTGGGATGCTACTAGAACAGAAGTGAGTTTCTTGTAAGAAAATTATATCTGCCTTAAGTTTAGACATCAGGTTTAAAATTTGGCTGCGCTTTTCAGGCATGTTTAGACCTTTGACGTTTTGAGATACTATTTTGAGGGTGGCAGGTTCCAAGTTTAAATTTGGGGGGGGCATGATTCCCGTGGTTAGTGTAGGTAGTACCTGTTGTGTGAACTGTATCAGTTTTTCAAGGCTCTGATGAGATAGGGGTTTCCTAGCAGGAAGGTAGGGGTTAGAGTTCCCTGGGGGGATCTTAGCCTAATAGGCCGGTGTAGGCTGCGGAAGAGACCAGAAAGATCGAGATTAAGGGGGTGTGTGCAGAGGAATGAGGGGAGGGCAAGGAAAGGTGGGTAGGTAAAGAGGGAAGTGAGGGTAGTAGGGATCGGTGGGGAGGGAGGGGATGGTGTGAGCACCGGAGAGTTGTGTAGCACAGCTACCTTACCCTAATTTGGGTCGTGTAGTCTGGGATGGGTCAACGATCGATGCACTCTTTCGTTGTGTGGAGGGTAGTCCGGGTCGAGTCCTTGTGAAGGTCGGTCTGACAGGAGTCCTCATTGAACTGTATGTAGTTTCGAGTAGGAGCCTACTACAGGGAGTAAAGCAAAGGGGAGATATTAGGCTTAATCACTTGAGGGTCTCAGGACACTGTGGATGTACGTTAAATCCAAATTAACATTAGAAAGTGAGGGAATAACTTGGTAAATCAAAGTGGAACATGTACCAATACAAGTCCCCTTTTTTCCTACAATATCTCTCTGGGAGATTAGTCCGAGCAAGATAGGCATGAGACAATGAGAAGAGGGGGTGGCCCTCCCCCTGTAACCATTGAATGTAACTAGTAATAACAAAAAACTTAACACAGTACAAAACATAACTAGCAAACTGCAAAGACATTCAAGCAGGCTATACCTGTTTACTTTAGCATACCCCTAGATAATTTATGTAAACCATTTCTCCATTAGTTTCCTCTTTTCTCCCCCCACACCTCCCCACCCCCCCAGGAAAGTGTCAGAGAGTTCGGGTATGCTATGCATGGTGGCAGGATGCTTAACGATATGTTCATGGGCCAATGGGCCAAAGCTGGGCTTCGTGGTTAAAACATATGGATGTAGCCTATAGACTAGTACCCATGAAAGCAGGTTCTGAGAGGGGATCGGAAGTTAATGCTGCTAAACGGTAGACAATTTTCTGTACCCATTAGGAACATTGACAGTTATGCCTATTACGTGAAGAGGGTTCCCAATCTCCCTTAGTGCATAGTGTGGGAAGTAGGGATGAGCCGAACACCCCCCGGTTCGGTTCGCACCAGAACTTTCGAACGGACCCCAAATTCGTACGAACTTTAGAACCCCATTGAAGTCTATGGGACTCGAACGTTCGAAATTAAAAGTGCTAATTTTAACGGCTAATATGCAAGATACTGTCCTAAAAAGGGTTTGGGGACCTGGCTCCTGCCCCAGGGGACATGGGTCAATGCCTAAAATGTTTTTAAAAATGGCCGTTTTGGCGGGAGCACTGATTTTAATGACGATTAAAGTGAAAAAAAAGTGAAATATTCCTTTAAATATGGTGCCTGGGGGGTGTCTGTAGTATGCCTGTGAAGTGCCACGTGTTTCCCGTGTTTAGAACAGTCCCTGCACAAAATGACATTAAACGGAAATAACATCATTTAAAACTGCTTGCGGTTTTAATGTTATATCTGGTTCCTGCAATATGGTTGAAAATCATTGAGAAAAATGGCATGGGTAGCCCTCCCTGCCAATTATCAGCCCCTTTGGGTCTTGTACGCATATTAAGGGAAACCCAGTACCCATATTAAAAAAAGGAAATGCGTGTAGCCCACAGGCCCTATATACTCAGAACAGCAGTATACAGGCGGTGCAAACAAGACAGGGACTGTGTAGGTTTGTTGTGTTAAGTTGAATCTGTTTGTAATTTTCAACTGGTACATTTTTAAAGTGTAGCTCCAGTCAAAAAAACTATTTTTAAGCTTATTGGAAAACATAGGGAAGGGTTATCACCCCTGTATAATTTGTTTTGTCGTACATCTTTTTTCATATAACTTGCTGTTGTCTCCTTCCATTTGCAAGTAGGAGATGTTTGTAAGTTGGATGTTTGAAAGTAGGGGCCTGCCCTATATGCTCTGCAGAAATGGCGGAACAAGGTGTTGGTTTTGCCACAACATTGTAAGCCCTGAAAGTGACTCTTGGTGGGCGCTGGAGCGCCCTGCTGTGAACGATTATATCAAGAATTGTAATTACATGCCATTGTTGAACAGTGGTAGAAAAATTGACCTTTGGTGGTTGTGGTGCTGGTGCCACAACACTATAAGTCCTCACAGTTACTCTGGGTGGGCACAGGAACAGGCCCTCCTGTGAAATATTGCATCAAAAATTGTACTTAAACGCCCCTGTTAAACAGGGGCAGAAAAATTGGGCTTTAGGCACTGGTGCTGGTGCCACCACACTGCAATCTCTCCCATATACTCTAGTTTTATTGCAGGAATTAGCCCTGCTGCAAAGCATTGCATCAAAAATTTTAATTAAACGCCCCTGTTAAACAGGGGCATAAAAATTGGGCCTTAGGCACTGGTGCTGGTGCCACCACACTGCAACCTCTCCCATATACTCTAGTTTTATTGCAGGAATTAGCCCTGCTGCAAAGCATTGCATCAAAAATTGTAATTAAATGCCCCTGTTAAACAGGGGCAGAAAAATTGGGCTGATGGCATCACCCAGAGCCAGAAATGTTCTTCCAACATATCAGCGGAGGAGGAAGAGGATAGAGAATCAATATAACAGGACAGTCACTCAGCATCAGCATAGGCAGTCTTGAAGGGATGTGATATTTCCAAAAAAATTATTCGGTTACATCAGCTTCAGGTGCTTGGTAGCTGTGGGTGATCCAAGACTGATTCATCTTGATGAAGGTCAGTCGATCAACTGATTCGGTGGACAGGAGCACCCTGTGATCGGTAACAAAGCCACCAGCAGCACTGAAGGTGCGTTCCGAAAGAACGCTGGATGCAGGTCAGGCCAGTAGCTCAATTGCATACTGTGCAAGCTCTGGCCAGTGATCCATCCTCAAGACCCAGTAAACCAGAGGATTTTCGGTGGGAAAGGTGTCCAAGTCTGACCTTGCCCCTAGGTATTCCTGCACCATGTAAATTAGACGCTGGCGATGGTTGCTGGAACCGATCATACCTTGGGGCTGCGGACTAAAAGATTGTCTGAAAGCATCAGTCAGACAGCCACCTTCTCCACCGCTCCTTCTGACCGATGCCTCAGCAACACGTTGTCCAGGACCAGGAGTTTGTAACCTCCCAGTCTCTGGAAACGCGTTGCACAGACCTTTCTGCAAGGCCTCCCGGAGATGTTTCATCCTCTGCTCCCTCTGCAATGTCAAGATAAGGTCGGCAACCTTACCCTTGTACCGTGGATCAAGGAGAGTGGCCAGCCAGTAATGGTCTCTCTCCTTGATCCGAAGAATACGAGGATCCTTCCGCAGGGTTTGCAGGATCAGGGAGGCCATACAACGTAGGTTAGCTGAGGCATTCGGTCCGAAGTCCTCTGGGTCTCTAAGGACAACATGATCCGCAGCTACCTCCTCCCAGCCACGTACAAGTCCACGTGTTTCTTGGGACTGTAAATCATCCCTACAAGACTGCTGCTGCTTATGCTGAGTGCCAGCCTCCACCTCCATGCTGACACAATCATCCTCCTCCTCCTCTTCCTCCTCCTCATCCTCTTCCTGTGTGATGGGTGGCACAGCAGGAACACTGTCTGGATAAAGGGGGCCTTGAGAGGCAAGGAAGTCCTCCTCTTCCTGCCTCTGTTCTGCCTCAAGTGCCCTGTCCATTATTCCACGCAGCGTATGCTCCAAGAGGGGGACAAGAGGTACAGTGTCACTGATGTATGCACTGTCACTGCTCACCATCCTTGTGGCATCCTCAAACGGTGACAGGACAGTGCATGCATCCCTGATCATGCCCCACTGGCGTGGTGAGAAAAAACCGAGCTCCCCTGACCCTGTCCTGGTGCCGTAGTCACACAGGTACTCACTGATGGCCCTCTGCTGCGTGTGCAGCCGCTGCAGCATGGCCAACGTTGAGTTCCAGCTGGTGGGCATGTCACATATAAGGCGGTTCTTGGGCAGGTTTAACTCCTTTTGGAGCTCAGCCAGCCGAGCACAGGCATTAAATGATCGGCGGAAATGCACACAGACTTTCCTGGCCTGCTTCAGGACATCCTGTAAGCCCGGGTACCTGCTCAAGAACCGCTGCACCACCAGGTTAAGGACGTGAGCTACACAGGGCACATGGGTCAGTTGTCCCTGTCGGAGGGCGGAGAGGAGGTTGGTGCCATTGTCGCAAACCACCATTCCTGGCTTAAGCTGGCGTGGCGTCAACCACCTCTCGGCCTGCCCCTGCAGAGCTGACAAAACATCTGCCCCAGTGTGGCTCCTGTCCCCCAAACAAACCAGCGCATGGCATCGTTTTGCCTGCGTACTTGCATAGCCTACGGAGCACTGCTGGTTCTGAGGACAGAGCACTGGAAGAGGCCATGGAGGAAGAAGAAGGGGAGGGAGGAGAGAGGTGTGTCACAACCAATAGTAGCATTTTGGAGGCGTGGTGGCGGAACAACCTCCAACACTACTGCACCTTGTCCTGCATCCTTCCCAGCTGCCAGAAGAGTGACCCAATGGGCCGTGAAAGACAGGTAACGTCCCTGTCCATGCCTGCTGGACCATGAGTCAGCGGTAATATGCACCTTACCGCTGACCGCCCTGTCCAGCGAGGCAAGGACATTGCCTTCCACATGCCGGTAGAGAGCCGGAATCACCTTCCGTGAGAAAAAGTGGCTTTTGGGGACCTGCCACTGAGGAACCGCACATTGTACAAACTCACGGAAGGGGGCCGAGTCTACCAACTGAAAAGGCAGCAGTTGAAGTGCTAGCAATTTAGCCAAGCTAGCATTCAACCCCTGGGCATGTGGATGGCTGGGAGTGAACTTCTTTCGCCGGTCCAGCAGCTGGGGCAGGGACATTTGCCTGCTATAATCGGACGTGGGTGTACTGCTAGCAGAGTGCCCGGAAGCACTTGGCTGTGACACACCTAATTCTACACCTTCATTCCTCTCAGAGCAGGTTTCAGATAGGACTAAAGGTCTAGTGGGGTTGGAGATGCCAGCTGATGAGGAGCAAGGAGAGATCCGGTTTGTTCTTTGGTGTGGGTCTTTGAGGTACGCTTGCCACCGAGCTGCATGGCAGGTCAACATATGTCTGGTCAAGCATGTGGTGCCCAAGCGGCTGATGTTTTGGCCATGCGCTTGAGACATATGTTGCAAATAGCAGCGGTGCGATCTGATGCACTCGTCTCAAAAAAGGCCCACACCAAAGAACTTTTAGAATAACGCGCCTGCTGGAGGCACAAAACACCCACTAACTCCTGCAGATGCCTTTTTTATAGAACACCAGAGATAAAGGGGTATATACAGATGTATACTGTGCTGTGCTGGAGGCACACACAACTTCCAATAACTCCTGCAGATGGCAAGTGGGCTCAAATAGAGAAGAGCTATGTAGGTGGATATAGCGGTGTGTACTGGGTACAGAGCACGCAGACAGCATGCACAAGCTCCTAACACTACTGACTGCAAGCTCTATTATAAAAGATAGATCACTAGCTATATAGGTGAGGTGAATATAGCGGTGTATACTGTGGTCAGGGCAAGCAGACAACAACCACTACAGAAGAGCAAGATCGAAAATGATAACGATCGGTGTGTACTGTGTTGAAGGTACACAGAACACCCACTAACTGCTTTAGACGCCAACACACTACACAAGGCCGCCGCACTGGCGGCCTTATATAGTGTGGGGCGTGTACTACACAGCCTGAGCTATGATTGGCCACAGGCATCCTGCCTGTGGCCAATCATGGCTCTCCTCGCTGCTGGCGCTGTGATTGGCCAAGCATGCGGGGTCACAGTGCATGCTTGGCCAATCATGAGCCAGCAATGCACTGCGTCATTGTGGGCCGTGAGCGCCACACGAATTTGGCGCGAACGGCCCATAATGTTCGGAATTCGCTGAACGGGCGAACAGCCGATGTTCGAGTCGAACGTATGTTCGACTCGAACACGAAGCTCATCCCTAGTGTGAAGTCCTCTATCACCTGGAGTTCTGATGGACAGCAGCCCTTGAGTAGTTTAAGGGGGGGGGGGGATGTCCCTCTGTACCGGCTTTCTTTGCATGAGTTCTGTCAGGCCTAGTTAGACTAGTGGGTATGGGCCAGAAGTCTCACTAAAAAGTAAAGTCTCTCTCCCACTCGTATCTGGGTACTGGGTGGGAAATCCAGTAAAGATAAAGGGAGGGAGGGGGAGGAGGGGAAGGAGCAGAGCAGGGGGAGGACGCGTGAGGGTTGTGGGTCTCAAATGATGGTGACAGGACAGGGTTCACAGGGAATGCCATCTCTGGAGAAGATCTGTGCCAGAGCCAAAAGGGGGAAAATTCCTCTAGTTCTATCTGGTGTAGGCATAAAGTCAGAGATTAGGCCTGAGCTGAATCCGACCACGGAGCGCCCCGTTTGTGTGGTAACCTTCGGCCAGCGTTCTCCTCTATGGATTATAGGCAAAGTTTACCATCTGTGGGAATCCTTACGGGTAGAATAAGTGTCACAAAGCCATAGGAGGGACGTGCAGGGGCCTCCGTGGCTCGAGGTGGGGAAGAGAATCCGGAACAAAACAAAACAAAAAAAAGATGTATGTCAGGCGTAGGTATCTTGCTGGGATTGCGGGTTGTAATGCAGGGTATCGTGGGTGCCTGATTTCTTTAGGCCAGTCTAGGTGCAGTCTGGCCTGGCCCATCTGTGAGTGGAGGATGCTGTGGGGCTTGTGCATGATCTGTCTCTTTGGCCCCTCTGTGGAAGCTGTCTCAGTGATGATGATCTATGTCTCCTGATGTGAAAGTTGTCTCTCTCTGGGATGGCGTCCATTGAATTAGCTCTTTGAAGCTGACTGGAACAGAATGCCTTGTACCAATCTGGAAGCTTGACTGGGGGTATCTGCAGTGTGTTACAAAATCCTCTTAGATCTTCTGGTACTCATGGGTTGACGGTGCGACCCGCCGCTGATGCTGAGAGGCCGAAGGGTAACTTCCATCCATATTGGATTCCTTTGCGGCGAAGGATGTCAAGCAATGGTTATAAATCTCTTCTATTTTGGAGGGTTATAGGGGACAAATCCTGAAATATTTTGATCTCTTTGCCCTGGAAAAGCAGGTTGCGGCGGTCTCTGGCTCTTTTTAAAATGTCTTCCTTGATTTTAAAGTTCACCAAGCAGCAAATAACGTCCCTTGGGGGGTCTGTGTCTCTGCTTCTGGGTTTCAAGGCCCTATGCAGTCTCTCGTATTCAATGGGAGTCTCAGGTGGTCTGCCTAACAGGTCGTTAAAGATCTGTATGGTGACTTTTGCTAGTTGAGCTTGTTCTATAATTTCTGGGATTCCTCTTACCCGTATGTTATGCCGGCGGCCTCTGTTATCAAGGTCCTCCATATATCTGTTGATATCTCTCATCTGGGTGTTGAAGGTTTGGGGGGTCTGCTGAATCTGCTGAATGGCCGTGTCGTGGTGGACAGTTGTTTCCTCCACTTCTGACATCCGCATGTGCATGGCGTGGATTTTCCTCCTGAGCTCCGTGATCACGGCCGTCAGGGAATTCTTAATATCCGCCACCACGGTTCTGAGATCGGTCATGGTGAGAGTATGGGTGCTCGGCGGGCTTTCCGCTCCCGTGGATACGTCGTCTGCTGGCGGGCTCCGGCCTGGAGAGCGTGCCTCCGCGCAGGCCTGATGTGAGGCCTCGGCCTCGCGTGAACAGGGCCTAAAGATTTCCGGGATGTTGTGCCCGTTCAGGCTTTCAGTACCTCTCGGGGAGCGGGAGCGGGACTGCGACCCTTGTGCTCTGGATTTCCCCATATTTGGTGGCAGGCTGGCTCCGACTTCAGCATTGTAAGGACTCCCGCTGACTTAGCTAAGCGATCAGGCGGCCATTTCATCTCGGCTCCAAGCCACGCCCCCTACCTTTTTATTTTTATTTACTAAACAAGTGTGATATAATTGTACTTCTGGTCTGGGTCTGATTCATGGTTTCTGACAGTAGGTGAAGGCCATGAATTCAGAAGATATAGTCAATCCACTTGTTGGTAATATTTTTTCCAGATTGGATGAGCAAGAAGACCGCATGGATCAGTTTGCCATGGCATTACAAACGCTCCTGAGTCGCACGGCTCAAATGGAAACCCCCACTGTGGCTGCTCCGGTACAACCTGAGTCGCAGGCCATCCCTGCTGCTGTGCCAGTCTCTGTGCAGGCACCCGCCTTGAGTATTACCTCTATAAGAGGTATGTCTGGTTCCGCTCCATTTCCCCAGCGATTTGGGGGTAATCCAGTTCAGTGCAGAGGGTTTCTCAATAAGGTTGAGATTTACTTCGAGATGCTGCCCCAGGCGTTTCCCACGGACAGAATCAAAGTAGGTTTCGTGATATATTTTGCTTTCTGAGAGAGCCTTGGCCTGGGCAAACCCTCTATGGGAGACGCAAAAACCTGTTGTCTTGAGTTACCCTGAGTTTGTTGGCCTCCTTTAAAATGGTATTTGACGTTCCCGCAGGCTCCGCTTCTGCTGCCAAGTGCCTCATGTCCATCAAACAGAGTACGAGAACTGTTGCCGACTATGCCATTGAATTCCGTACTCTGGCAGCAGAGGTTGCTTGGAACAATGAGGCCCTCGTGGCTGCTTTTTCTCATGGTCTCTTGGATTCCATCAAGGATGAAATAGCAGCCCGAGATATACCCACTGAGCTGGAGAGCTTGATCTCGTTTGCCATCCTCATTGACTCCAGACTCCAAGAAAGACTTTCTTTTAAGGAGCACTTGCGGAAGCCTCCTGTATGTTTGCCTCCGAGCTTTGTAGTCCCGCCCATGCCTCCCTCAGCTCCCATGCCTCCTGGTACCGCCGAGTCAGTCAGTGAAGACGAACCCATGCACCCGGGCTTCACGCGTCTCTCTGCAGATGCAAGAGCCTTTAGGAGGAGGGAGAGATTGTGCCTTTATTGTGGCCAGGCAGGTCACTTTTTGAAGTCTTGTCCTACCCGTGCAGGGAACACCCGAACCTTGAGGTCCTGTCATGGACAGACCTTAGGTGGCGTTGTTTCATCCCCAGTTATTCAGAAGGATAAGCCCCTGGTTTCGGTCACCCTTTCTTGGGCTGAGTCGTCCATCGAGATACAGGCTCTAATCAACTTTGGGGCTGCAGGCCTGTTCATTGATGCTGCATTTGTTTTGCAGCACTCGATTCCGCTGAACTCCACTTGCCATTGAGGCTCTTAACGGGAGATCTCATGAGACGGTTCCGTTGTCTATGGCCGTAGGGGCTCTTCACCATGAGATAATTCAATTCCAAGTTATTTCCTGGTTTCCGCTGGTCATTGGTTACCCTTGGTTACAGGGGCACAAGCCCTCTTTTGATTGGCTCCCTGCTGAGGTTCTCTCCTGGTCACCACAATGCAGTGAGACATGCTTCCTGAAAGGTATCCAAGGTCCTGTGCACCTCTTCACTCTCCTCCCTGCTGGAGGAGTACCGCGATTTTAGCAATGTCTTTGACAAAGGTCAAGCTGGTAGTTTGCCTCCACACCGGTCTTATGATTGCACAATTGACCTTCAACCTGGTGCCATACCCCCTCGTGGCTGGGTTTACCCTTTGTAGGTCTTGGAGGATAAGTCTACGGAGGAGTATGTTGCTGACGCACTTTCTCAAGGTTTCATCCGCAAATCCTCGTCTCCTGCTGGTGCTGATTTCTTCTTTGTGAAGAAGAAGAGCGGTGAACTAAGACCTTGTATAGATTATAAGGATCTCAATCGTGCCACGATTAAGAATGCCTACCCGATTCCATTGATTACAGAGTTATTTGACCGTCTCAAGGGAGCAACGGTTTTCATGAAGCTTGACTTGAGAGGGGCATACAATCTCGTGTGCGTTAAGGAGGGCGACTGTGTTTAATACCAGAACAGGGCCATTATGAATACCTGGTAATGCCTTTTGGCCTTTGTAACACCCCGGCAGTTTTCCAGGAATTTATTAACGATGTCCTCCCAGATTTGTTGCAGTTGTGTGTGGTGGTTTATCTCGATGATATCCTCATATTTTCCAAGTCCCTGGAGAGTCACCACACAGATGTCTGTCATTTGTTTCAGAAACGA
Organism: Lithobates pipiens; assembly: GCF_037356315.1. NCBI lineage: Eukaryota > Metazoa > Chordata > Amphibia > Anura > Ranidae > Lithobates > Lithobates pipiens. The sequence continues at coordinate 24,372,595 of NW_027507790.1, forward strand.
AGAGAGAATAATTTCTATTGTAAACTGGAGAAGTGCGAGTTCCATCGTGAACAGGTTACATTCCTGGTCTATGTCATTTCCACTGCTGGTTTTTCGATGGACCCAGAGAAACCTTCATCAGTCCTACAGTGGCCTCACCCCATGGGTTTACATCCTCTGCAGCTTTTCCTTGGCTTTGCAACCTACTATTGGAATTCGTAACTTCTCGTCTCAGGTTAAGCCCCTGACTGATATGACCAGAGAGGACAGTAATCAACAGAGTTGGTCTCTGGAGTTCATTAAGGCCTTTGAGACTCTCAAGGCTGCCTTTGTTTCTGCTCCTGTGTTGGCACATCCTGATCCTACGTTGCCTTTTATCCTAGAAGTTGATATGCTTCTGAGACTGGAGTTGGCACCCTTCTGTCTCAACGTCCTAACTCTGAGAGTGCTATGCATCCGTGTGGCTACTTTTCCAAGAAATTGTCACCTGCTGAGTGCAATTATGAGATTGGTGACAGAGAGCTGTTGGCGATCATTTTAGCCCTGAAAGAATGGAGACATCTCCTTGAAGGTACCACTGTGCCTGTTCTTATTCTTTCTGACCATAAGAATCTTACATTCTTGTCTGAGACTAAGCGACTCTCTCCCAGAAGGGCGCGAAGGGGCTCTTTTCTTGTAGAGCTTTAATTAAATTGTCTCATTACCCGGTCCTAAGAATGTAAGGGCTGAGGCCTTGTCATGACAATTTTTCTCCACTTCCAAGTCGGAGTTTCCGGTTCCTATGATTCCTCCTGATCATATCTTGGCTACGGTTCTTATCAGTCTTACTTCTCCTTTGGGTGACAAAAGTCTTGCTTCTCAGGTCCATGCTCTTCCTGAGAAACCTTGTGACCGCTGGTTTGTCCCAGAGAGTCTCCGTACTGCTGTGCTCCAGACTTGCCATTCTCCCAAGGCAGCTGGCCATCCTGGGAAGAATCAATTCATTTGGGCCATTTCCCAACAATTCTGTGGGCGCATACAGTACCTGGTGCATTGGAAGGGGTACAGTCTGGAGGAACGCTCCTGGGTTTCATCCTCGGAAGTACATGCCCCTGTCTTCCTCCACGAGTTCCATAGACGTTTTCCCCTCAAGCCCGGTGGCCCTCCGAGGGAGACGGGTCATTGAGGAGGGGGTACTGTCAGGGCTGGCTTAGCCCTTCCTTCTCTGGGCTGGCTGCTCAGCTGTCGGCTAATTGCCAGCTCTCATCTCTCTCCACAGTTACCCAGCTGTTCCTAATCCTGCTCGTCTGATCCACCTACTTAAAGCTGTCCAGCTACTCTTCATCTCTGCCTTCGCCTTGGTCACATCACAAGAAACCATCTCCTGCGGTTCTGTTTAAAGACTGGTTTGATGACATCCCTTCTGGCTCCTTATCCTGCTTGCTGTTGCCCCTTGGTCCCTGACTTCTGGCCTGGCTGATTACCCGATCTGGTTATTGAACTCTGGACTGGCTGACTACTCAATCCGGTTACTGGACTCTGGCTATGCTTTGACTACGCTTACTCTATTTACCTTTTTATTTTTATTTAATAAATAAGTGTGATTTAATTGTACTTCTGTGTCGGTCTGATTCATGGTTTCTGACAAACCGTAACTCGTGCCAGTAGTGCCAGGTTTTATTGAATTCTTCCTCTTTTCTATGTAATGCAGCCGTCAATTGTTCCATTAGGTTAATTTCATTCACCACATCTATCCATTGACCAATTGTTGGGGGTTCTGCAATTTTCCATTTTTGCGGCATACATATTTTAGCGGCATTAAGGAGCTGTATCATTAGGGACTTTTTATAACACCTCCTTGACTTCGGGGTGAGGTGGAGTAAGCACAGCGCAGGGTCACCTGCTATGAAATGTCTGTCAGTCTGAAAATCACCCGTCTGATATCATCCCAGAAGGGGCGGAACCGGGGGCAAGTCCAGAAAATGTGCAGTAGCGTACTATCAGAATGTTGACATTGCCAGCAGATAGAGGGAACTGAAGGATAGATCTTATGTAGGAGAGTGGGTACCCTATACCAGAGGGTCAGCATCTCAATCCCCACCTCCTGAAACCTGCTTGCGATTGAGGAGCGGTGAGCATAAAACAAAATGCTTTCTCTCTGGTCCTTTGATAAGGCCTGATTCAGTTCATTTATCAACTTCCCTAGGAAGGGAGGTATGTAGCTGTCTTGGGGCTCAATCAACATCCTGTGCCTTAAGGACAGTTTATGATGGAGAGGGGCAGGATCTAGATATAACCTCTCAAAGTCAGATGTGGAGTAGCTAGCGGAGGGCACGAAATGTGAGGCAGTGAGAAAGTGTCTAATCTGTGTTGCCCGCCACTTGTCCAGAGGGGGCAACAGCATTGCTTGAATTTCCTCTATGGTGCACCATCGGTCCCCTTGCAGAAAGTCTGAACCTCCTCCCCAATAGACTAGAAGGAAACTCCTGGGCTCTAATCACTGGTGGCAAAAGTGAGGGGGTTTGGGGGGTCATTGTGACGCTACCCAATTTTGCTACTACCGCCAACATAGTCCCAATCAATGGGCGGAATTTTAGGGGTTTGCCACAACAAAGTGGACAGCGGGAAGGGGGACATTGCCTGTTCCACTGCCACCCACTCCTTCTCTGAGGCATATTTGGTCCAGTCAAGGGCTCTGGTTAAATGGACCGCATAGTAATATTTGAATGCATCTGGGAACCCTATACCACCCCTGACTTTTGGTAGGGATAGGGTACGATGGGATATTCTTTTAGATTTGTAGCCCCAGAGAAAGTTCAAAAACTCCCCACCGACTGACTGAATTTGTCCGAAACTTGTGTTGCATACACACAGTGAGACAAAGGTGTCGGAAAATCCAATTGTTCAGAACGTGATGACGTTCGTTCATTACGACGGAACTATGTTGAGGCTAGTAGCCAATAGCTTTGGTCTCGTAATTTGATCTGAGCATGCGTGGCACTTTATCCGATCGGAATTCTCTACAAACGATAGGAAAAAGTCTAATCGTATTTTTTTGTCGGAAAATTTGAAATCCTGCTCGGAATTTTCGGAAAAGTCCAATAAAGCCCACGCACGATCAGATTTTCCGACAATATAATCCGATCGGACAATTTCCGTTGGAATTTCCGACCGCGTGTACAAGGCATAAGAGCTTGCAATAAATTGGGGATGGAAGTCTCTGGGCTTGTAATAAAGAATAATAAATCATCGGCTTAGCGCGCAACTTTGTGATGTACTTTGCCCGCACCAATGCCTTTAATATTCAGATTTTTCCTGATGTGTGCTAGCAGGGGTTCTAGTAGCAATTTGAGTATCAAGGACGATAATGGGCATCCCTGCCTCGTCCCATTGCTCAGAGAAAAGGGAGAGGAGATTGCTTCATTGGCCCGGACTGCTGCTGAAGGATGGGAATAGATTGCCTCTATCCATTGACACCTATGGGGTTCCAGGCCCAGGTACCTCAATGTGCGTTTCATGAAAAGCCAGTTGACCCGGTCGAAGGCTTTCTCTGTGTCAGCTGAAATAAGCAACATAGGAGTTTTCCTGGCCAAGTGGATAAGGTTCAAGGCCCTACTCATCTCTTCTCTGGTCTCTCTGGTTGGGATGAAACCAACTTGGTCATAGTGAGCTAACCTGGGAACAAATGCTATCAGACGATTGGCAAAGATCTTGGTAAAGAACTTGAGATCTGTGTTCATCAACGATATTGAACGGTAGTTTGCATACTCTGTCGCATCTCTTTTGAAATCAGTACTATGTGGCTAAATAAGGAGTCCCTAGGGGGTGGAGTCCCATCTAGGAGCGCATTGTAAGTTTGCAGAAAGTGCATGGCATATGTATGATAGTAAAGTAACGGAAATCTGTCGGGACAAGGCGTTTTACACGTTTCCATACCCTGCATGGCTCTGAGGGCTTCTGTTTCTGTAATAGGGCCTTCCATTTCTTCTTTCTCCTGAGGAGTCAACATGGGGGCACCTGAGGAGAGTAGATACTTGTCTATAGCAGAGGTGTGGGCTACAGAATTAGGTTCAGTATCCGATGAGGGCAAATTGTAGAGTTTCTCGTAATAGCTGCGAAAGCAGTTGGCTATTTCCTGAGAATTATAGATTTTTTGACCCGAAGGGGTCTTCAGTGAGGGGATATAGAAACGTGTTGTAGTCCCATGTAACGCACGTGCCAGAGGTCTGCCCGGTTTGCCACCAAATTCATAGAATTGTCTCCGTGAATACATGAGCTTGGTTTTTGCTTTAACCATTAAAAGGGAGTTAAGGGCATTGTGTGCATTCTGTAAATCGACGGCCACCTCGTGAGCTAAAGATCATTTATGTTGCCTCTCCAAGGTTCCAATGTGCTCCAAGAGAGAGACAACCTCACGTTGTCTGTCTTTCTTCACTTTAGCTCCCAATTAAATAAGGACTCCTCTAATTACGCATTTGTGAGCCTCCCATAGCACGCAGGGAGGGGTCACAGTCGCTTTGTTGGCTGCAAAGAATGCCTTAATCTCCTCCTCTACTAATTTAGCGTATTGACGCTGTTGGATCAAACTCTCGTTCAACCGCCAAGACCCAGGTTGGTGGGCTCCACTCCCCCCCAACATAAGAGACAAAGAGATCGATCCATGGTCCGAAAAGGTTTGCACCACTATACTGCTGGATGTCACTAGTGAAAGGGCTGATTGGTGCACCAGGAGATAATCAAATCTCGAACAAGAATTGTGATGGGGCAGAAAAAGGTATAGAAAAAGGTATAGTCTGAGTGTCGCTGTGCGCAATCCTCCAAGCATCTACCAGGTGAACTACCATCAGGGCTTTCTTAATCCGATGAAGGGCTGCATAGGACAGATGGGAGAGCCCCATGGAAGTGTCCAATAGAGGGTCTAAGGCTACGTTTAGGTCCCCCCCAGGATCAACTGCCCCTCTACATAATCAGACAGTTTATCCAAACAGTCCTCAATGAAACCTACTTGGCCTATGTTGGGGGAGTAGATATTAACTAGTTATAAATACAAACAAATGGTGTTGCGCTACCTCATAAAATTAAACTATACTATAATCTCTTATACCAAAAATATATATTAAAAGTTGTGCTAACAAAAATGCAATTTCTGCCTATTAAGTGGGTATAGTATACCCTAAATTAAACAATTATATATTGCACAGTGTATACAAAATAATTCCAACTATATAAAGTGCCTCAGACAAATACAGTCGTGAATAATCAAATAAGTGAATATAAAGTGTCCAGTGCTTAAATAAAATAGCAGCAATAAATATCAAAGTGTCTTGTGCATACAAAACATCTCCAAAATAATTCAATCAGAGAACTGTGTACATTCCAAGCGTGGCACACACCGTGCAAAATCAACAAAATGAAAGAAAAAGCAAACAAAAAGAAAACAAAAGCAGCTCAATAAATAGAGTCTATATGTGAACTTGGGGTGAATAAAGTGACCAGTGATTAATTCAGTGCTTCTGCAAAGGGTTGCCAAAAGAACGTGTCTAGTCCTTATTCTCAGTGTTTTCACGGCACATCAAGTGAAGTGGCCCCTTTCCTTACTGCTGTAAGGTAAACAGCAGAACAACCAAATAGAAAAATCCAGGGATTATATCCCCTTTCCTGGCAGGTAAGTACTGGCCCCCACAGTTGATATATTTCTATAGTTTCCACACAGGTCTCATTGCTTACAAGCTTGGCTGCAGTCCAGTGCAATCTCTGCACACATTCCAGAGCAGCAGCTTTTATCACAGATATTAACTAGTGTTACCACTTGCCCGAAAATGGAACCTTTCACAAAACGGCATCACCCCAGATCATCCCTGTATGTTGCAGACAGCACCCACGCTACATTTTTAGATATGAGAGTACTGACCCCACGAGATTTAGAGTCTGGAGAGCAGCTGTAGTAAACAAAGGGGTACCTGGAGTTCCCAAACTTTTGGAGTTTTGAGACCTTAAAGTGTGTCTCCTGTAACATGGCTATCTGGGCACGGTACCTCCATATCTCACTTAGAACCTGTGACCTCTTCTCCGGAGTGTTCAGACGTTGTCACCCCTCTTGTGAATAGCGAACAATTTGGGCTGTGGAACACCCTTTAAAAGTCTATGGGAGAAATCAAACGTGCTAATTTTAAAGGTTAACCACTTGACCACTGGGCACTTAAACACCCTTAATAACCAGACCAATTTTCAGGTTTTGGTGCTCTCACATTTTGAATGACAATTACTCAGTCATGCAACACTGTACCCATATGAAATTTTTGTCCTTTTTTTCACACAAATAGAGCTTTTGGTGGTATTTAATCACCTCTCAGTTTTTTATTTTTTGTGCTATAAAAGAAAAAAGACCGAAAATTCTGTGAAAAAATGAATTTTTCTTCGTTTCTGTTATAAAATTTAGCAGATTAGTAATTTTTCTTCATAAATTTTGGCCAGAATTTATACCACTACATATCTTTGGTAAAAATAAGTACAAATTGGTGGATATTATTTGGTCTTTGTGAAAGTTATAGAGTCCACAAGCTATGGTGCCAATATCTGAAAATTGTTCACACCTGAAGTACTGATGGCCTATTTCAATTCTTGAGACCCTAACATGCCAGAAAAGTACAAATACCCCCCAAATTACCCCTTTTTGGAAAGAAGACATTCCAAGGTATTTAGTAAGAGGCATGATGATTTTTCTGAAGTTGTCATTTTTTCCCATAATTCTTTGCAAAATCAAGACTTTTTTTCCTTTTTTTTCCCACAAAATTGTCATATTATCAGTTTATTTCTCACACACAGCATATGCATACCACAAATTACACCCCAAAACACATTCTGCTATTACTCCCGAGTACGGCGATACCACATGTGTGAGATTTTTACACAGCGTGGCCACATACAGAGGCCCAACATGCAGGGAGCGCCATCAGGCGTTCTGGAGCACCCAGGACAATTCTGACATTTCTCTCCTACATGTAAAAATCATCATTTATTTGCTAGAAAATTACATAGAACCCCAAAACATTATATATATTTTTTTAGCAAAGACCCCGGAGAATACAATGGTGGTCGTTGCAAATTTTTATCTCACACGGTATTTGCGCAGAAATTTTCTAATGCGTTTTTTTGGGGGGAAAACTGTTTTGTGCTTAAAAAAACAAAACAGTAAAGTTAGCCCAATTTTTGCATAAAGTGAAAGATGAAGTTATGCTGAGTAAATAGATATCGAACATGTCACTCTTCAAAATTGCACATGCCCGTGGAATGGTGCCAAACGTCGCTACTTAAAAATCCCCATAGGCGACGCTTTCATTTTTTTTTACTGGTTACATGTTTTGAGTTACAGAGGAGGTCTAGGGCTAGAATTATTGCTCTCGCTCTAACGTTCACGGCGATACCTCACATGTGTGGTTTGAACACCGTTTTCATATTTGGGTGGGGCTTACGTATGCGTTCGCTTCTGCATGCGAGCACATGGGGACAGGGGCGCTTTAATTTTAATTTTATTTTTATTGTTCATTTTACTTTATTTATTTTAGTTTGACATTTTTTTCCCCAAAAATAAATTTTTGATCACTTTTATTCCTATTACAAGGAATGTAAACATCCCTTGTAATAGGAATATGGGATGACAGGTCCTCTTTACAGTGAAATCTGGGGGTCAATAAGACCCCACATCTCACCTCTAGGCTGGGAAGCCTGAAAAAAAAAAAAAGATTCTGGCTTTGATCATATTGGCGAGTTGGTAGAAGCACCGGAGGGCGGTGAGGGGTGGGGGGGCGTCTATGGCTGGGTATTGCAGGATATCACTGAGTATGGCTGGGTATCTCCGAGTATGGCTGGGTATCTCGGTGTATGACTGGGTATTGCAGGGTATCTCCAAGTATGCCTGGGTATGGCAATTTATGGCAGGGTATTGCAGAGTATTGGTGGGGTATTGGCGGGTATTGGAGAGTATTGGCGGGTATTGGAGAGTATTGGGGGGTATTGCAGAGTATTGGGGGGTATTGCAGAGTATTGCTGAGTATCGGGGGTATTGTCGAGTATTGGGGGGTATTGCAGAGTATTGGGGGTACTGCAGAGTAATGGCAGGGTACTGCAGAGTATTGGGGGTACTGCAGAGTAATGGCAGGGTATTGCAGAGTAATGGCAGGGAATTGAGGGGTTAAATTTCGGTGAGCAGAGATGTGGGCACTGCAGATGCAGCCCACAGCGCTGCTGACACCGATATCTTTCCCCTCCGCTGTACCGATCGGTACAGAGAGGGGAGGGAGGAACCGGCATCATAACATGGCGCCGGTTTGTTTACAAGTGATCACTCCGTCATTTGACGGAGCTATCACGTGTTAAATGGCCGCGACGAGCGGCTGTTTACCGTGATCCGTGTCATGGTGCTCTCGTGTGCGCGCCCCAGGGGACGCGCAAGAGCATAATTCTGGGAGGCCTCTCAGAGTTAAACAACCGCCCTGAAGCCGTTAATCGGCTATGGGCGGTTGTTAAGTGGTTAATATGCAAGTTATTGTCATAAAAAGTGTTTGGGGACCTGGGTCCTGCCCCAGGGGACATGTATCAATGCAAGAAAAAAGTTTTAAAAACAGCCGTTTTTAGGGAGCAGTGATTTTAATAATGCTTAAAGTGAAACAATACAAGTGTAATAGTCCTTTACATTTTGTACCTGGGGGTATTTATAGTATGCCTGTAAAGTGGCGCATGTTTCCCATGTTTAGAACAGTCCGATAGCAAAATTACATTTCTAAGACCCCTTTCACACCAGGGCGTTTTGCAGGCGCTATAGCGTTAGAAATAGTGCCTGCAATCCGCCCTAAAGAAGATGCACCATTGTATGTAGTGAGAAAGCCCTGAGGGCTTTGCCGGCGGTTTTAACCCTTTCTCGCCTGCTAGAGGGGGGCCACAAATCCGCCGCAAATCCGCCGGTAAAACCCCGGTAAAAATAGTGGCGTTTTACGCTATGGGCGGTGTGGTGTGAAAGAGGTCTTAAGAAAAGAAAAAGTAATTTAAAAGTACTAGCGCTAGTGCCGGCTATAATGAATTGTCGGGTCTCTGCAATACACATAAAAGTCATTGAAAAATACAGCCTGGGGTTCTCCCACAGTGCATTATCAGGCTCTTTGTGTCTGGTAGGGATATTAAGGGGAACCCCACACCAAAAATTGCTTGGGGGTCCCACTCAAAATCCATACAAGACCCTTATCCGAGCACACAACCTGGCAGGCTGCAGGAAAAGAGGGGGGGGGGCGAGAGAGTGCCCCCCTCCTGAACCATACCAGGCCACATGCCCTCAACATGGGGAGGATGTCCCCATGTTGATGGGGACAAGGGCCTCATCCACACAACCCTTGACCGGTGGTTGTGGGGGTATGCGGGCAGAGGGCTTATTGGAATATGGAAGCCCCCTTTAACAAGGGGACCCCCAGATCCTGGCCCCCCATATGAATTTGTAATGGAGTACAAATGTACCCCTACAATAGCTGTTTTTTGACAATTCCTTTATTAATTTCTTATACCTCGTACACACGCTCAAATAATCTGGTGGAAAAGTCAATCCCCCCGTGTGTAGGCTCCGGCGGACTTTTTTTACCCAAAAGTCCGGCGGACTTAGAAAGTAGTTTTGCACTCCAATCTGTCCGCCGGACTCACATTTCGGCGGACAATCCGGCCGTGTGTGTGCCAGTCCCGCCCGGAGAAAAGTCCGCTCATTTTGAGCGCGTCTCTAGGTAGCCGGGGCCAGCGAAGGAGGCGTCGCTGGCCCCGTCACCTGGTATGGACTTGAAGGGGAATCCGTACGCCGAAAAATCGGCGTTGGGGTCCCCCCCAGGTCCCCATCAGACCCTTATCCGAGCACGCTACCCGGCCGGACAGGAAAGGGGGGGGACGAGTGTTGAGGGCACGCGGCCTGGTACGGCTCAGGAGGAGGGGGTCGCTCGCTCGTCCCCCCCTTTCCTGGCCGGCCGGGTAGCGTGCTCGGATAGGGGTCTGGTATGTATTTTGGGGGTACCCCATGCTGTTTTTTTTTCAGCATAGGGGATTCCCCTTAAAATCCCTACTGGACCTAAGGGCCTGGTATGCCTCCCAAGGTGGAGCCCATGCCGTTTTTTTTTAATTTGGCGTGGAGTTCTCCCTTAGGATTCATACCAAACACAGTGCCTGGTATTGGCGGGAATCCAATTTGGATCCCCGCACTAGTGTGAACCCGGCCAGCGATGCTTGTCGCTTATCGGGAAAGGAATAGAAACATTTTTATTTTCCCATGCGAGCCAGCTCGGCGCTGGCTCCCGCGACGGGGCTCGTAGAGTGTCAATCTCACCGATAGAAGCGGCGAGATTGACACAATATCGCTGTCACCTACTGTATCTTTTTATTTTATGTTTTTATTTTTTAATCTCAAGGAGGTTGTTTGGTGTTGGTGTCCCTTGTTAATTTGACTTTGTATTTTTGAAATGTACCTGCCTACTCACAAATAAACTGTCCTTTTTGAAGTAAATCACATAGGCAAGTATTTCTGTAAAAAAAACTTTATTAGGGGTCATAAACAAATAAAGAGGAAGGCAACACTGGAGAAACTGCTGAAATTGCTGAAGACTTTGGCCCCCAGGGCACACATCAACTATTTTAAAGCAAAATTGGTGGCCTGAGGAGTCCATATATAAGGGAGTACAATCTGGTCCAGAAATCCAAGAGATCAGGAACAGCAGCAGATGACATATATGTCCCCAAGCTGTGGTCATACAAGAGCCTGCATCTTTAGTCAGACCAGACTGAACCCAGGCCATCATTATCTTGTCTTCCTTCCATGCTTCTTTCCAGGCTGTGGCTGTGGTGTTGGAGGTGTGGCAGGAGGAGGAGTAGGAGGAGGAGGATGGTCCAACTCACACAGGTGTGCTTTTTTTTTGGTGATTTCGCCCCTCAACCCCTTATTTAGTGTGAGGTACATGATTTCCTCACAAATGAGGCGTTGCCCCTCCTCCATGTCCTGTTTGCATGCAGCCATGGAGACAAAGGCCTCTTGATGAGTGGGTTTTGAGGGCCGCAGAAGCCTCCCCAATCAGCCTGAGCGCTGACTCCTCCACGTTCTTCCCCTTCCTGGGCCATTTTGGTGAAAGGTGGAGGGGAGGGACCTGGGATTCTGTGAGGCTCCTAGGCCTACCTACCTCCTGGGTGACACTAACCCCTGCCTCCTCATGGCTGCCACACACTTTATTAAATCAGCAATTAGTGATCAATAATAAGTTTAAATTGTACCTTCGTTATAACGATTGTCACTTCTGATACCCATCCTCCGCTCACAGATCGTACATATGACGCACACGTGTTACGTTTTATATACACTGCACATGCGTGAAACTCTGCCCGCCCCTGAAATTATTTCTAGTCTATTCCCTGCCCCTTCTCTTTCGGTGCAGTGGGGAGAGCACATGGCAGAGACACAGCAGGTGCATGGTAAACTCAGCAACGAGGAAAGCCTGGAGCCAGAAACATCCCGATCCCAGAGGAGATTTAAGGTCTTAAATGTGTCCTTTGTAGAGATGGTGGAGATGTTGGATATTTTGAAGAGGGCCGACTATGATGGGAAGCATGGACCTTACCCAAACCCAAATGTGAGAAAGGCCAAGATTATGACTAAAGTTGTGAAGAGTCTGCAGAAGAATTTTGGGGTACGGCGATCCAAGGATCAACTGAGGAAACGCTGGTCAGACCAGAAACTGAGGGAGTATGATCAGTACAGAAAGATCAAGCGAGTTCTTCAAAAAAGTAAGTATTTGTCGTGTGTTCATATTATTATTATTACTTGCATACTGCTCCATGTACTTTTCTTTACTGTTGTACAGTTTAAAATGGCAAATTTCATGTTCATGGGTTCAATCAATCATATTAAACATCGTTCGTTCGCCCACTAAAATACATTTTTGGGAAGTTGCCTATTTCTATTAAAAGAAGTTTGTTGTCTTGATGGGTTTGTAACTAGAATGAAATGCAAACTTGATTCAGTGTAAAGGAGAGGACACTCAGTAGCTGTTTATACATCTGGACTCAGGAGCGCTAGTGTTATTAGGGTGTCCCACACACGTGCTCCAGTGGATACTATAGGGGTGTCTCCATCTGTGAAACTTGCACAAAACAGGTAAGTATTCCAGCTTTAGAAAATGTAAAAAATTATGTTTTCAGCTTGGAACTCTGCCAAAAAATACAATTGTACGACACTTCCATGCAATGTTTCATATTCCTATTTCTGCCTTCAAATATTGGTGTGCTAAGTATTCCCTTTTTAAATCCTCATAGGGGAGAAAAGACTCGGGACATCTGAGGACACCAGGAGCCCCCCACTTCCGAAAGAAGGGGAAATCCCAAAACCACAAGCAGAGGAGGAGGAGGAGGGAGAGGTTTTTGAAATTGGCGAAACTGTCACCACAACAGGTGAGTGTCTGAGACCACATCTTCAGATAATAGATGTATGCCTGCATATTTATAATACATGGTGTTTTTTTTGTTTATTTTCAGGTGATGTGGATGTTGTGGAAGAAGAATCTCATTTCACAAGATGCACGCAGTGTGTCAACATGTACTATCTGCTATAACGGGAGATCAATGCGCACGTTTTGTGGGTGCAACCCTTTCCTCGCTACTAAAGTGGCTGAGATCCATGTCCATTGATCCTCCAATGATGGGAGATAGTACATGTTGACTTTAGGCATGGGATCAGGAGGGAAACGCCCAGTTTGAATCCCAATTTGTGTGCATCTTCAAAATTTGGCTTTTACAGGGGTGACATCACGTCATCTGATGAAGGCAATATCAACACAGTTTTGACATACTAATGTCTGATATTACCTTCACTTTTCAAAGTTGAACTTTGTAAGTTCCTGAGTTGTGTATGTTATGTTTTGAAACATGCCTGTTTTAAAAAAAAAGGCTAGTTATATTAATGTTACAAAAAATAATGTTATACACCAAAGATGTTGGTTTGTTGAAAAACCCTTTTATAAACGCACATGTGAATGTGCTTTGAGTAAAAAAAATTATCATCAACAATGTGTGGCTTCTTCTTTCAATGCTCAAAAGCAGTTTTTGCAGTAAAGTTGGTGTTTTCAGTGACAATGGGGGTTATTTACTAAAGGCAAATCCACTTTGCAATACAAGTGCAGTTTCAAATGCTCTTTTAGTGCAAAGTGGATTTGCGTTTAGTAAATAACATCCACAGTGCTTTTTAATTTGCCCCAATCACGCCATTTTCATGACTCCCCAAATTTCTGTCATGGTACTGAAAATGATGAATATGTTTATCAGTAATGCATTACATACTTTAACAACAAAAACAAGGTAGGTGTGTGTGTGTAGCAGACTCGCAACATAATAATAATATTAGCCGAGGAAGAGATTGTCACCTCATGTCTCAAAGAAATTTGGTTTGCACTGTTGAAGAAAAAGGCCCCAAAACAAAACAAAACCCAGGAGACAGCTAAAAGAAACCCAAGCAGTAAATCAAAGCAAATATTATTCCAGTTTCAAAAATAAATTTATTTAAAAAATGTCTCAGACATTGTCTGGCATATCAATGCCCCCCCTACCCGCAAAGTCCTCCATGTATCTTCTTCTGACCTCACAGGCACTTTGGGGGGGCAAGCCTGGACAGCCATCTTCAAGTCCTCTCAGGGCTGCAAAGTTGGCCTCAGGCCCAACTGAGGCCAGATAGTTTGTTGATTTTTTTCTTAGAAAATTGTGCAGAATGCAGCAGGCAAGCAGAATATGGTTCAGTGTATATTCTGCCATGTGTATCGGTGTCAAAATAGGCGGAACTGGCTGGCCATTATCCCAAAAGCGTTCTCCACCACTCTTCTGGCTCTGGCCAGCCGGTAATTAAAAACCCTCTGGTCTGGGGTGAGGGTCCTCATAGGGAATGGCCGCATAAGATGGTCCACAAACACAAAGGCGTCATTCGTGACAAAGACAAAGGGGAGTCCTTATACATTGTCTTCTGGAGGTGGCAAGCCCAAGCTTCCATTCCAGAGATGTCTGTAGAACTCGGTCTGGGCCTCTGCTCCAGAGTGATGGCTTGCCGCATGCAGGTATCCTGCCTGCTGATATAAGGGGACAGAAAAAGCAAACAGACAGTGAAAAACGGGGTCCATCATTCTGAGATAATTCCTGAAATCATCAAGATTATTCTCCTGGATCTCACAAAGCAAAGGCATGTGCGAGAATTGGTCACACTGGAGTAACCAATTCTTTGTCCATGAACTCCTCCTCACACTGTTCATGGACTGGGCTTGTGTCATAGCTAGAAGCCCAACACCAAGCCCATGCACAGCACGAACTCTATGACGAGTACATACACACAACATGGCTTCAAAATGGCCGGCTGGTCAGAACAAACAGAAAGCACTGAAAAACAGCAAGGCCTGAAAGAACGAGCTGAAAATCAGCAATGAGCGGACAAGAACGCACTGAAAATCAAATACGGTACTATAAATAGCACGCACTGACAAGCAAATGCGAACTGACTACACGCACTGAAAAGCAGATATGAACCCACAAGGACAAACTGAAGAGCAATAACGATCTGAAGCACAAGTCTGAAAAGCGCAAATCATCTCTAACCAAACTTCTACTACTAACACGCGATAAACACGAGATTAGCAGAAGGAGCCCAAAGGGTGGCACACTTGGTACTGAACTTACCTTTTATAGTCCCATTGTGCGTGTTGTACATCACCGTGTTCTTGACGTTCGAAAATTTCAACAACTTTGTGTGACCGTGTGTATGCAAGACAAGTTTGAGTCAACATCCATCTGAAAATATACGATGGATTTTGTGGTCGGAATGTCCGATCGCGTGTACAGGGCATTAGAGTGCTTAGCTATGGGAATTGCACAAAAAGATCTTGTTACTCTGGTATCTCACACCACATTGTATATGTAAATTTTCTCCAGGAGTATCCCCCCACATGATGGAGAATTTGCAGAAGGCCTGGGACCTTGATACACCTTCTGTGGTCATGCCTTTACAAACTGGTACAAAACTATGCAATTGATTAATAGTGTGGGCAAATACCCACTCATTGTCAGAAATCAGCAACCTTTGCTGGTGTGGTACTTAAGGCTTTTTAGCTCTTGAAGTAATCCTGGGTCTACAGAGGATGTGCCCTAATAATTTATTATGCAAGCTCAACAATGGCATCTGCTACCTGTACTTGTTGTTTAACTGTTTTTTTTTTCCCTTCTTGAGTTCACTGGCTTAATGATGAATGCATTGCCACTTTTTACATCATCTCTTTGTGATACTGGTGCTATTATAACTTAATTATGTCACCGCCAGAAACAATTTATGATAAACGTATTATACTAAGTGCCTTGCAATGAATGTACTGTTTGTTTGTGATGGCTATTTTACAATCAATTTGTTGTGTACTCTTTACTTTGTAAACTCTTGTAAGACCCAATAAAAATGTATTGAAATTAAATACTTATCCATTTTCTTTATGATCACTCAGATTTTATCTCCCTGAAATCCTCTAGAAGAAGCAGGTATGGCCTGCAAAATATATCAAGGCTTATGAGGACCCCATGTTTATGTTACTATGACATACAGATGGATGTAATGTAATGTATGCAACTTTTGGTAACATAGCTGTTAAAAATGGTGTACAATTGGGGACTGCTGCTGACACAAATTGAAAAACTAAAAAAACTAAAAATAAATAAAAAAAGGGGGAACACCAGCGTCACAGTAAGACAAACTGGGGCTAATAATAAAAAAAAAGGATGCAGCTATAAAAAAAAAAATGTGTGTACAGCACTGTATACAGCTCTAAATGTAATACTGTTAAACAGTACACTACACTGACACTACACTAACACTGCACTGACGCTCTACACTCACACTAACTAGCTTGCTAAAAATTTATTGTCACTGATCCCTGCTCTGTTTCCATCCTCACACCGTAGAGGGCCCACCTCTCCTTAAAGGCACTAGGGGACACCTTTTTCTGTCATTGTGTTATATGCTGGGTGTCGAGTGCACCCCTGTGTCTTTAAGGAGGGGTGGGCTTCCTCCAGGTACATTTGCCCTTTGGATGAAAGTTTTTGGTTTCTCAGTTTGGCTGCTTAACATCTGAGTTCCAGCATCACGGTTACCTGCACGATTCCCTGGATTCGTTCTTGGAGGTCTTTGGATTCCCTGGATCGTTTTGGAAATCTGCTGATTGGGCTATCTTCACTTGATTGACTGGTTGTTGCTGACATTCAAGTCCACTATTTCTGGTAAGAGTGTATACACCTTATCTCGGGTGGAGGACACACTATCCCTGATGCTTTACATGCCTGCTGAGGCCTTTGTACCCCACGTCTGAGCAACAACTTTTGTTGGTGGACTCCATACATGTTTACCATAGGATTGTTTAGGACTTTCTCACATGTGTTTCTACTCATTATATACATGTTCTGTTTTATATTCATTATATTTGAGATTGATTTTTGGGGGTCTTCTTCCAACTTCAGGGGTCTTATCGCCGGGCTACCTTCTGCGCTTTTACCTCTCTTTTACTAGCGGAGGAGCCCAGCTTTCTCCTTCCTTGTCGCCGTCGTCCAGGGCTCTTCTTCCGACTCCGGGGGTCTTCTTCCAACTTCGGGGGTCTTGTCCCGCTATTCGGTTCTTCTGCCGGGCCTCCGCTATCTTCTTCCAGCTCTTTTACTAGCGTTGGCCCGGTCTTCTCATTTGTCGCTGTCGCCACCTTCTTCTTCTTCTTCCCTTCTTCCCTTCTTCTCTTCTTCCGACGTTGACGCAACGCTCTCTTCGGCCGTAATGTCAGGGACACATTGCGGGGCGACTTATATAGGCATAAGGGATGGGGTCACCGGGTGACGTCACATGTCGACCCCACCCCTTATGATGCCACAATCCCGGGGGATGCTGTCTAATAAACTACTTTAAAAACCTGTGTTGTATTTTTTTTATTGACACTTTTTCCCTCAGGTGAATGGGTAGGGGTACATCGTACCCCATACTCATTCACATAGGGTGGGGGGCTGGAATCTGGGGGCCTCTTATTAAAGGGGGCTCCCAGGTTCCGATAAGCCCCCAGCCCACAGACCCCGACAACCAACGGTCAGGATTGACGGGAAGAGGCCCTTGCCCTCATCAACATGGAGACAAGGTGCTTTGGGGTGGGGGGCTCGCAGGGCGCCCCCTTCCCTCCCCAAAGCACCCACCCCCCATGTTGAGGGCACGCGACCTGGTACGGCTCAGGTGGGGGGGGGCGCTCGCCCGTCCCCACCCCCTTTCCTGTCCGGCCGGGCTGCGTGCTTGGATAAGGGTCTGGTATGGACTTTGGGGATCCCCATGTAATTTTTTCAGCATAGTGGTTCCCCTTAAAATACATACCAGGCGACAGGGCAAGCAAGGTGTCAATCTCGCCGAAGGAAGCAGTGACATTGACTTCCTTCCTTTGCTAGTCCCATCTACCTGGAGTCACGTTCAAAAATGAACAGACTTTACTCTGTGTGTGGGCAAGTCCGTTCATTTGGAAAGTCTGGCGGACTAGCACACAGACGGCCGGATTGTCTGCTGGACTGCCAATCCGGTGGACAATTTTGAATCAAGACTTCTTTCTAAGTCCGCCGGACTTTTGGGAAGAAAAAGTCAGCCGGAGCCCACACATGGGTGGGTCCACCGGACTAAGTACGCCGGATAGTCCGATCGTGTGTACATGGCATTAAACAGAATAATTCAGTTGGTTGGAGACTGGTTAGTAAGATAAGCTTGGAATTGGTTTGGTTTTATTTTGCGTGTGATTCCCTTCCATGTGCTCCTTGCTGCAAAGGGCAATTATAGGTGGGGGCCAGGGATGAGCTTTATGTTCGAGTCAAACTCATGCTCGACTGGAGCATTGGCTGTTTCAGTTCGCCGAACAGTGAACAATTTTGGGTGTTCGCGGGCAAATTTGAAAGCTGCAGAACACCCTTTATGATAAAAGAAGAAGCGGAAAGAAGAAGAAATTAATAAAGGACTTGTCAAAAACCGTCTCTTGTGTTTTTTAACTTTTTGTCACTTTTTTTCGTGAAATGGTAGGGGTACATTTATACCCCAATGCCAATTCACACGGGGGGTGGGATCTGGGGATCCCCTTGTTAAAGGGGGCTTCCAGATTCCGATAAGCCCCCCACCCACAGACCCCCACAACCACCGGGCAAGGGTTGTGGGGATGAGGCCCTTCTCCCCATCAGCGTGGGGACAAGGTGCTTTGGGGCTACCCCAAAGCACCCTCCCAATGTTGAGGGTATGTGGCCTGGTTCGGTTTAGGAGGGGGAGCGCTCTCTCGTCCCCCTCTTTTCCTGCGGCTTGACCAGGTTGCATGCTCGGATAAGGGTCTGGAATGGATTTTTGGGGGGACCCCACACCATTTTTTTTATTCTGGTGCGGGGTTCCCCTTAAAATCCATACCAGACCTGAAGGGTCTGGTATGGATTATAAAGGGGGACCCCCACGCCATTTTTAAAAAAATTTTGGCACAGGGTTCCCCTTAATATCCATACCAGGCCTGGTATGGAATTTAGGGGGACCCCCACGCATTTTTTTTTAAAATTTTGGTTCGGAGTTCCCCTGTGGGGAAATACCCATGCCGTTTTTATCAATGAACTTTTATGTGTATTGTGGACCGACAATTCATTGTAGCCACAGACGATCATAGCTATGATTAAGCACTACAGCTAATGCAAAACATCAGCAATGTTTCCTTGTATGCTGTGTTTGTTGAGCTGTGATGTGGTTTTCCAATAAAAGAAAGTGGTTTCCTGAAGAGTGCGGCAGTCCAGAGCTTGTTTTTCATCTGTTGCTAGTGATAATAGCCAGCACCTGTGGCTTCCCAGCCGAAGAGAACCGTTTACAGCCTGCATGTGTGCTCCTGGAGCGGTGAGATCCCTTCTAATTCATTGTAGCCATGAGTAGTTTTAATTTCAGTGTTTTTATTGAAGAGAAAGTTTTGTAAATTTAACATACAAAAAGTATAGTGAACCAATACAAAATACAAATACAAGAAACGTATGTGATGTAGTACATGAAACATATGCCAAATTGAAGAAATTATGAAAAAACAAGTCTTGATATACAGTAGTACATACTTTGCTAAACCGGTTTCAAAAAAGAAAAGTTTCTACCAAGTGTTAGCTTATAGGTTACTTAGTCAGAATACTTCCCAAGCCCAACTGCAATTTGTACTTTTTATGTCCGTGTGCTAATTGGTTTTCTAGCACGTCCAAACCCGGACCTGCCCCATACGCCCGGCGCCCCAATAGGAACACTCTGGCTCCAGGCTCTTTTTAGCGTAGATGTCCAGAAGTATCCAACCGCACTCTCCTATCTGTTCTTAACGGTGTTGTACCATTCTAACCATGGTAACCAAATTTTACATGTAGACAAGTAGTTACTTTGGGAAGCGGCGGACATCAGCTCATAATTTATGTGTAAATTAACCATCTTTATTATTTCTATTAAGGTCGGTGTTTCAGTAGTTTTCCACCTCTTTACTATTGCTAGTCTAGTGCTGACTAAGATATGAAAGACAATATTTCTGTACTTCTTGGGGATTGCTTCTATTCCCAATGATAGAATTGCTAGTCCTGGATTTTTGGAAATATGTGAGTTAGTAATTGTGTTAATTAAGTCAAAGACTTGGTGCCAGATACTGTTTAGTCTTGGGCATGCCCATAGTATATGTCCAAGTGACCCCCTGCTCCCACACTGCCTCCATCGTAGTGGTGATGTTTGGGGATGGAAACCAGCTATTCTAATGGGAGTTAAGTACCATCTTAGGAGAATCTTAGTGGAGAGTTCCCATAGGTTTACGCATTTAGTAGCTGTATAAACAACTTTTACTGATTCTTGCCATTGGTCTATAGAGTATGAAGACATTAAGTCCAGTTCCCATGTATTCATGGATGGAGATTTGAGGAATTCAGATTTATGGTTCAGAAAATTGTAAGAAAGAGATATGCCTTTAATTGTGGTATTAGGGTTGGTAAAATACAGATATATTCTGACTGTTACCGTGGACATGTTTTTTGCTATCCAATTTTTTTTTTTAAGTCAGGAATTAACAGCTGTAGGCTCGTGATAGTCAGTGGGATAGATTTAAGATCATGTGTGGACTTAGAGGAGCTTAGTAGCATTTTCCAAGCTTTAATCGTGATCTTAGTTGGTAACAAGGTGCCTATTTCCCGCGGGTTGAGTGTCCTAGTTATGAGCAGGTCATACATGTTGTTGTTAGCGCATTGGGCTTCTCCAATTCCAACCATCTGGGTTCTAGGTTCTTAGGGAACCATTGTTTTGCTTGGGCTAGGATAGCGGCTAAGAAATAATTGTTCAGTAGAACATGTCCTAGACCCCCTGCTCTTTTTGTTTTTATTTGTTTTTTAAATGCGCACCTGGCTTTTTTCCCTTGCCATAAATACTTATTAATTACTGATTGAGCTTTAGAAAAGAAGCTTTCAGGGATTTCTATAGGGAGGGTCCTAAACAGGTATATAAATTGTGGCAAAATTATCATATTAAATGCCACTAGTCTGCCTGACCATGTCATTTCTGATTTAAATAACACAGTTTTAAGTCTAGACTTTGAAGAAATGGTAAATGATTGGCACTGAATAATTGTCCAGTTTTCCCTGTTAACGTGATGCCTAAGTACTTAATACCCTTGGGGCTCCATACATAGGGAATATGTCGTTGTAGTCTATTTCTTATTTGATCATCAAACTAGCCCCAATATTTGAGACTTGCTTTCGTTTACCTTGTAGTGTGAGATGTGGTTAAACAGCGAGAGAGCCTTGTGTGCGACTGCCAGGGAAGGTTCCACATCTGTTAACATCAAAATAACATCATCAGCAAACAAACTGACGGTGTGATTCGTATCACCAATCGTGTAACCGGTAATTTGTGAATGCGATCTGATACGGCTGGCGAGGGGCTCCATCAATAGATAAAAAATCAAAGGGGACAAGGGACACCCCTGCCTTGTGCCATTAGATATAGAGAATGGAGATGACAATACTCCTGATGAATACACTCTAGCAGATAATTTGGAGTATAGAGCCATAATGGCCGACACAATGCTACCTTCGAATCCAAATGACTCGAGCACCCTTCTCAAATACTGCTAATGGATACGATCAAAGGCCTTCTCAGAAGCAGAGAAGGCCTTTTCTGCACCTCAGCTAAATGTATTATGTTGATTAAACTACGAGTGGCATCTGAGGTCTGTCTAATTTTTGTAAACCCCGTTTGATCGGGGTGGATTAGCATGGGGAGTATATCCACCATTTGGGCCGCTATTAACTTTGCATAGATTTTCAGATCATTATTTAAAAGAGAAATTGGTCTGAAGTTCGGAGGTGAGTCTGGCTCCTTCCCTGGCTTGGGCAGAGTTATGATAAGAGCTTCCAACATTTCTGGAGGAAAAGAGGCAGAGGCAGCAGCGGCATCAAAGATTCTGTTTAGATATGGTGATAGGGTATGTTTAAACATCTTATAGTATTCCCCGCTAAAACCGCCAGGGCCTGGGGATTTATTTGATGGTAGGGATTCAATTACACTATTAATTTCAGATTTGGTAAATGGTGCGTTCAAGGAAGTCAGTTGGGACTGAGTCAGTTTTGATATAGATAGCCTAGATAGAAAATTGTTAATAGCTTCTAAAGTAGGTTGGTGAGTCGTGGGATCATCTTTCAAATTATATAATGAGCTGTAATAGTAACTGAAAGCGTCTGCTATTTTTTTGGGGTGAAATTATTTTTGTTTGGTGCATGGGGGGATAATATAAGGTATTTTAGTCATATATCTGTGCCCTTTAATAGACTGGGCCAGTAGTTTACCGGCTTTATTTCCATTGGCATAATACCTCATTTTCGATCTTTTACTGTGTTTTTCAACATTTTGAAGAAGAAGGATTCTGAGATCATGTCTAAGTTGTGTGAGTTTCTGGGAGGTAGAATAGGTCGGATTAGCTTTTTTTAAGGTCTCTAAATCAGTAATTGCAGTCACTAAATCGTTTAACCTCCTTTGCCTCTGCCTCTTTATCCCTGCTCCCATCTGAATACATATACATCGCTTAAATGCCTTATAGGCATTCCACAGTATGAAAGGGTCCTTAACAGAACCTGCATTTTCAGTGAAAAAATTCAGTCAGGCGTTCCTGGAAAACCTTTTTACAATCCCCCTGTTGCAATACATATGTGTTTATTTTATACTGCCGATGACGAGTCCCCTATGGAGAGCACCACTGAAGGGTGGTCAGACAAAGTTATTGGGTTAATGGACACAGAGGAAGTCCGAAGTAGGGTCTGTTGATCCACTAAAAACAAAACAATTCTGATGTGGACTCGGTGTGGTGGTGAAAAGTACGTGAAATTTTTTTTTCATTGGCGTGGAAGCATCTCCACGCATCATGAAGTTCATGTTTAACCAGTTCCCGACCGGCGCACGTCGATGTATGTCGGCAGAATGGCACGGGCAGGCATATTGGCGTACAGGTACGTCCAATCTTCAATGCCGCCCTGCCCTGCATTGTGCTGGTCGGGACCCCCGTGAGTCCGGTTGCGGGTCCCGCGGACTCGATCTCCGCGGGCATACCCGCGATCGTCTTACGGGACGGCTGAATGGAGGAAATGCCGTGTAAACAGCATTTCCCCATTCTGCCTAGCAACTAGTGACGCTGATCTCTGCTCCATGTGATTGGAGCAGAGATCAGTGTTCACTAAATGAAAGCCCAGCCCCCACACAGTTAGTAACACACCCCTAGGAACACTTAACCCCTACACTGCCACCCACTGGTTAACCCCTTCACTGCCAGTGTCATTTACACAGGAATCACTGCATTTATATAGCAGTGATTACTGTATAAATGACAATGGTCCCAAAAATGTGTCAACAATGTCCGATGTATCTGCCGCAATGTCGCAGTCACAATAAAACTTGCTGATGGCCGCCATTACTAGTAAAAAAAAATAATAAAAAATGATTAATAAAAATGCCATAAAACTATCCCTATTTTGTAAACGATATAACTTTTGCGCAAACCAATCAATAATCACTTATTGCGATTTGTTTTTACCAAAAATATGTAGAAGAATACGTATCGGCCTAAACTGAGGGAAAAAAAAAAATTTTTATATATTTTTGGGGGATATTTATTATGACAAAAAGTAAAAAATAATGTGTTTTTTTCAAAATTGTCGCTCTATTTTTGTTTATAGCGCAAAAAATAAAAACTGCAGGGGTGATCAAATACCACCAAAAGAAAGCTCTATTTGTGGGAAAAAAAGGACGGCAATTTTGTTTGGGAGCCACGTCACACGACCACGCAATTGTCAGTTAAAGCGACGCAGTGCCGAATCGCGAAAAGTGGTCTGGTCTTTGACCAGCAAAATGGTCCGGTCTGTAAGTGGTTAAGAATGGAAAGTAGTAGCGCTGAGTGCGCTCTTTTAGATTGGGTAGTGGAGTCCAAGGACAGATCCGGGGTGAGGTTAAAGTCCCCACATAGTATTAAGAGGCCTTGTTGGATGCCTTTCACTTTCCTCAGAATTCTATTGAAGAATTGAATTTGGTGGTTGTTAGGGGAATATATGTTAACTATCGTGTATGCAGTTGAGTTCAAATCCCATATTAGTATCAGGAATCTGCCTAATGGGTCACTCACAGCCTTATGTAGTTTAAATGCCACTGAGTCTCTAATAGCAGTCAGAAGCCCTCCCTTCTTAGCCTTCGCATTTGCTGTGAAAATGTGCGGATAGCTTCTATATGAGCATTTGGGGGCGTTGGAAGCCAAAAAGTGGGTCTCCTGAGCACAAACAATTTCGCAGTTGTGGGTGATCGCATCCTTCCATAATGAGTTCCGTTTTATGGGGTGGTTAAGCCCTTTTGTGTTTATGGAAAGTATGTTCAGTGCCATAAAAACGTTAAGTAAGAGTTATTGTACGGGTGTCAGACATCATTCCATTAGGGGATGTGGGGTCTCTCCGCACCCCGCAGTTGGCACCGCATGGAACAGAGAGCTCACTGGTTGGTGTGTGTAATAAGGTACTCGCACTTGGGAGAAAGCATTCACCATAGCTATTCATAGGCTATCTCGGGTTGCCTTGCTTCTTTGTAGAAGATGTGGTTTGCTTGTTGATCTGGTGCGGTAGATCTGGTACTTTGTTTTCAGTGTCTTCAACACAGTTTGGCATCCAGCAATAAAAGAAATAAAAAAAGAAGAAAAAAAAAACAATAGAACATAAAAGATGTACGAATATTTGTACACTCTATAAATAGTGTGTTAACTCTTGATGACTTTAGGCAGCGTAAGCTGCTAAGTTTAAAGTGGTTGTATACTCGATTTTTTAACTTTTAACTACAGGAAAGCCTATAATAAGGCTTACCTGTAGGTAAAAAAAATATCTCCTAAACCTGTACGGTTTAGGAGATATTCCCCTCGGTATGCGCCGCTGACTGTCAGTCAGACAGTCAGCGGCGCATGCGCACAAGGGGATTCTCGGCCTGAAAATCCGGCAGTGGCCAGCCGGCCGGAATGAAATCTCCCGCGTGCATGCGCGGGAGTGACGGTATCGCGGCTCTGGCCACTCACAGCGCCAGAGCCGCGATACCCGGAAGAAACGCGTGTCAGCTCCCTCGGCGTGGATCGGGCCAGATGTCGGGGCCTCGTTCTAAGGTAAGTATTTCATAATGAGCTAGTATGCAGTGCATACTAGCTCATTATGCCTTTTGCTTTGCAGGTTTAAAAAAAAAAATGTGCGGGCTTACTACCGCTTTAACTGGGGGATAAGTTTGGCCTGAGGATCCCTAAGGGCAGAGACACAGGGACCCCAGGTTAATACCTGATCATCCGATTACCATTATGTGTGTGATTTGGCGTTCCTTGACGTGACCGTTTTCCAGCCTCGTTCAACTTGCCGCTGAGTACTTGCAACAGAGGGTCCCATCTCTTGTTCAGGGATTATGCCCCATTCCTTTAACAACTCAATGCCCTTTTCCAGTGATGTAATGACATAAGTATGATTATCCTTGGTGACATATAGTTTCGTGGGTAACCCCATCTATATACAATTTTGTGGTTATGTAGGGCTTTGGTTATTGTGTTCAGGGTCCTCCTCTTCTGGAGCATGTGCTGAGATAGGTTGGTGAAGAATTGGAGGTGCTGATGCTGTGAAGGTATTTGTTCCTTTTTCCGCATTGGCGAGCATGAGGTTTTCTTTTACATGGAAAAAATGTAAGCGGAACAGTACATCTCTCGGGATATGCTTGGATAGATGTGCTGGCTTGGGCAGGCAGTGGATCCTGTCTATTGTGACGTCTAGGTCGGACAGATCCGGCAGGATTTGTTTAAAGAGGGTTATCATATATGCCTTAAGATCAGACTGTTGAACAGATTCGGGGATCCCCCTTATTTTAAGATTGTGTCCTCTCGATCTGTCCTCCATATCCGCCAATTTTGCTCTAATCCACTCCGTATTCCACTCCTTTTCCTCATTAGCATCAACTAGATCGGTAATAGTTTCTGCGCATTCCCCCATCTTGGGATTGAGATCCTTGTTGAAACTATGCATACATAAGGCTAAATCAGACTGGATGGTGCTGCGCTGTGACAACAGCATGTCCTTCAACACCGTATCTAGCACGGGTTGATTCTGAGTGGGGAAAGATTCTATGGGCTCCGGCAGTTCCCTTGTGTCATCCCCAGAATCTGTGGCTGAGCTTCCCTCTGTACTCAATCTGTCTCCATCCAGCCTGGGTTTTGACTTTGCTGGGCTGCTGGTGGATGGAGAGGAGGGATAGGATCAGTGGTTATTGTGGGATATACTTCTTGGCTGTATTTTACCTTTATTGGGGCCTCTCATGTGCGGTGCGGCGTCCTGCAGTGAGTAGGCCGAGCACCATCTTGGCCGTCCTTGTCCGGGATTCTGGAGTAAAAGTCTGTGAGCCGCTGAGACTTCCCAGCTCTGCGCCGCTTGTTGGTCAGTCCTCTGCTGGTGGCGGTAAGGGGGCGCCTCAGATGAGGCTGCTTATTGTCGCTTCGGTCCCCTGTCTCCGGAGCTCCGGGATTATGAGACCATCCGGACTTGCACCAGGCCACGCCCCCCCCCCCCCCCACTGCCGCGAGTAGTTTTAAATGACTTTTTTTCCTTTAGAAATGTTATTTTGGTGTCAGACTTCTAAACACGGGAAACATGCGCCCTTTACAGGCATACTATAGACACCCCCCAGGTACAAAATTTAGAGGAATATTACACTTTTATTGTTTCACTTTAAGCATTATTAAAATCACTGCTCCCGAAAAAACTGACACTTTTAAAACTTTTTTTTGCATTGATACATGTCCTCTGGGGCAGGATCCAGGTCCCAAAACACTTTTTATGGCAATAAAATGCATATAAGCCTTTAAAATTAGCACTTTTGATTATTTGTGTTCATGTCCAATAGACTTAATGGTGTTTGCGCGTTCAAACTAATTTTTTGCCTGTTCGGGCGCTAATCGAATGGGGGGTGTTCAGCTCATCCCTAGTGAGTGCAGTGACCATTTGTACTGTTGGAATATTGGTGAAGGAATGCACTGGATGCTTTTTCTGCCATTGTTCTAAGTGCAGGGTGCCCAGTGTGTCCATGTGCCTTTAAGGAGGGGTGGGCTCCCTCCAGGCTCACCTGCCCTCTGCCTATCTATTATAATGCAAGTACTCCATTGTGGAGACTCTCAAACTTTAGTGTTAGGACAACAGAATATACTGGGATGCCTTGATGGGGCTTTGTAGCTGATCGCTAAGTTAAGCTTGGAATTTCTTTGGTTTTATTTTGCATGCATTGCCCTTCCATGTTCTCCTTGCTGCAAAAGCCATATATAAGTGAGAACAGTGTCCATTTGTTTGTACAGCTCCCCGGTAATGCACACTACCAGCACACAGTGATACTGACTCACACATGTGTCCTAAGGTGAAGCCCTGTCTTCAAAATGGGAGCACACCTCGAAATTGGCTGGAGCCCTGGATGATTCTCAGTCCTTCATTATAAAGGCTGTGTGCACCTGCACACACACCACCCTGTTGTTCTTCAACAAAACCCAGACACTAGGCTACAGAAAAGCTGGAATAACCAGTAAAAAATGTATGTTATAGAAAATGGAATTGTACAGTATGTATAATTCTAGCTGAACCCACTTAAAAGCAATAAAGTTTATTGGTAATTTTACTAAAAACACAATTCAAAAATATGAAAAAGTCTAAAAAATACAAATATATATGCTCAAGAGAACATAGGTAGGAAATACCTAGACAAAGTTAATATATATATATATATATATATATATATATATATATATATATATATATATATATATATCACAAAAGAGAGTCAGATCTGGTTCATAGGAACTTGTATATGTATGATATATTAGGATAAATTGAATATCTAATTTAAAAAGAAGAAATAAGAGTGGTGCGCTTATTCAGTAATGTGACATGAATTAATATACTTAAAGAATGAACATGATAAGTATCCAAAAACATACAAATAAATACATGTAAATACAAGTCCAACTTAAGTCCAATGGTAGGAGTCAGTTCATATAAAGATAAAAATCTCATAGGGGTAACTTGATAGAAGAAAAAAAACAGACAGCACATCAATCCAAACATTGACTGTTATATTTATGAATTGGCCACTCACCTCCAAAAATGACCTAAAGCTCAAACAAGACTCAGATAGTCAGATAAGAAATCCTGCTGATGGATCTGTAAAGACATCCAGGTCCCAAGTAAAGACGAAGAACTACGTCCAGATCTTAGTATCAACACACCTTGGGAAACTCCATATGTAAAGGAAACAGCTTGGATGCTGGGCTCGGCTCTCCGGACTCCACACTGGCCGGGTAGATGTCATCCTGGAGAGATCTCAGGGACTTAGTGTGGGGGAAGTTAGTTGTAGAAGTTGTGTCTGCTCTCTCTCTCCGGGCTGTATGATGGAGTAGGAGATCACTGCACTCTGCGCTGGATGCACTCTACTGTGTCAATGCGGGATGCAGAGTCTCCCGCATTGACAATGTAGAGTATGTCCAGCCCAGAGCGCAGTAATCTCCTCCTCCATCACACAGCCCGGAGAAAGAGAGCAGACACAACTTCTACAACTAACTTCACCCGCACTAAGTCCCCGGGATCTCTCCAGGATTACACCGACCCGCCCAGTGTGGAGCCTGGAGAACCCAGCCCAGCATCCAGACTGTGGATTCCACAACTAGCGCCATTTATACAAGAAGTGACATTTCTTGGAGCGAGCTGTTTTCTTTACATATACAGTTTACCAAGATTTGTTGATACTAAGATCTGGATGTAGTTCTTTGTCTTTACTTGGGACCTGGATGTCTTTACAGATCCTTCAGCAGGATTTCTTATCTGATTATCTGATGAGACTAGTTTGACCTTTAGGTAATTTTTGGAGGTAAGCAACTAATTCATAAATATAACAGTCAATGTTTGGATTGATGTGCTGTCTGTTTTTTCTTCTATCAAGTTACCCCTATGAGATTTTTATCTTTATATGACCTGACTCCTACCATTGGGCTTTAGTTGGACTTTTATTCACATTTATTTATTTGTATGTTTTGGATAATTATCATGTTCATTCTTTAAGTATATTAATTCATGTCACGTTACTTAATAAGTGCACCACTCTTATTTCTTCTTTTTACATTATATTATGCAGTGTTTTTTGGGCTCACTACCAAGTGGTTGCAGCTAATTCATGGTTACTATACATTTATTATATATATATATTTTTATTTTCTGAGTTTATTTTGACTTTATTCATTGTAGATTGATGGTTTATATTTCTTCAAAATTATAGATTGTAGCGTGCAAGTTTATACCTTTATGACAAATTTAATATCTAACCATGTGATTTATTATCAAGCATCATGCATATGATAAGATGGGATGATGGAAAAAATCATAAAAAGTAATAATGGAAAAAATTGATGAAAATATAACAACAAAAAAGGAGAGAGGTAAACGACAATGGAATACATCTCAAAATGCTGCAGGAAAGGCACAATTGGAAAGGAAGGCAAACATCCTTTTTCTAACCATTTTCCCAGTGGCAGGGCCTCCTATTGTCACACAAGGTTAAGGTGTGGAGTGGCCCAAGAAATGCCTTTTTTTTCTTATCAGAAATTTTCTCAAACATTTTTGCACACCTAATTTAATATTTTTGTTTCTCAGGCTATATATTATGGGGTTGAACATGGGAGTGACAACTGTGTAACTAAGAGATAAAGTCTTACTAACTGTTCTTGAAAAGGTATGTGTGGGTATTGCATAGAGACTAATAAGTGTTCCATAATATGTGCACACTGTAGCCAGGTGGGAGCTGCACGTGGAGAATGATTTCCATCTACCTGTGGATGAAGGGATATTCAGAATAGTAGTAATAATGCAAATGTAAGTTCCAATAACAAATAAAAATGGAAAGAGTGCCACTGAAGATGTAATAATGAAGGTCTCTATTTCAACTGCATAGGTGTCTGAACAAGAAAGTTCTAATATGGGAGCAAAATCACAGAAATAATGGTCAATGATTTTCGGTCCACAAAATTGTAGCTGAGTAATCATTATTAATGTGATTGACAAGCTAGTAAAGGCACACACCCATGAGAACAGAACAAGTTTGCCACAAAATTCAAAACTCATCACAGAACAATAATGGAGTGGTTTGCAAATAGCCAGATATCGATCAAAGGACATGGATGCAAATAGCAAGCATTCTGTTGCTCCCAATGATGCACACACATAAAACTGTGCAAGACAGTTTCCTAGATTTATAGCAGCTCCATCCTCCCATAAAACTTGTAAAAATTTAGGAACAAGATTGGTAGTAAATACAACTTCTGATAAGGATAAACTACACAGGAACATATACATTGGAGAATGAAGACAATGTTCAGATGTGATGACTGAAATTATTAGAAGATTTCCTGTTACTATCATCATATACATAATAAGAAAAAAAACAAAGAGAACAATTCTAGTGCTTTGCAGGTGGTCTATTCCAATTAGCCAGACTTCAGTAATTCTTGAATAGTTGTCTTCCTTCATTTTGTTATAACAGCTAGCAACAATACTGGTTCAAACAAAATGACGAGTCAGTAATTTTACTTTGCCCAGTATAAAGGTGTTATATATTTTGCTTAAAATATTTGCTCTCTGATCTTACAAGCTCCTGTGAGAAATAAAAGCCACGAGCTATGGTGTGTTTTTGCTGTAGGACAGGCCATTTATTCTTTGTGTTCACATTGCAGGAAAAGCTTTTGTATGGTGGATTGTTTGACTGGATGGCTTGTGGTACTAATGGTCTGCTTAGAAGCCTGAAGGCTAATTAGAGATATATTTATCAGATGTATTTAAATATTTTTCTGCATTTAATGATTACAAATCCCTGCTGTAATTCTCACTGGATTCATTGTAATTTATATCCTGAATTCATAAACGTAGTTATTACAGATAAAAAATAGCATTTCACAGTAATTTGCTATTAAGTTATTGTTAAAGTTTTAGCTAAGTGTGGAAAGTTTTATGAAGTATTAAACTGAAATGATAGTATATTACCTCAGTGATGGAAGTGTATAGGTTTGATTCTAAGTTCAGACAGTGGATTCCTATTTTATATTATAGCCCAACTGTTGTCATTAAACTAAACGGCTTGCTCTCGGAATGTTTTTGGTGGGTGGGGTACCTGGCAAGGTTGCCCTGATAATTGAACCCCTGGCTGTGGCTCTGCAAGCCACTGCAAAAGTATGTGTTATCCAGGTTGGAAGTCTGATAGAAAATACAACACTATATGCGGATGACATGGTATTATTTTTGTGTGACTCTGATACACCCCTATAGGCAGCATTGTCCATTTTGAATTATTTTACTGTTTTTTCCTGTCTGAAAGTAAACTGGTGTAAATCCCAGATTCTTCCACTTAATATTCCTTCTCCTGGTCATAATGTTGTGTACTTTATAGGGTATCCCCTGATGGGCATTGCCCTTGTGGTGGAGAATTCTTGCAGTTTACTGACATTACCACTATATACCTCAGGTGAGCCTAAATGGATTTCATGATACAAATGGTAATTATATGTGTTAAGCATAATGTGCAGGGCTTTAATTCTCACCAACAAATGTAAAAAAGCCTTTACAAATTATAAAAGTTTGGAAGCTCAAATTATATTACTACAAGAGACTCATTTTGCCTCTAATAATCATCCTACCTACTTTCACAGAGCGTACAAACAAGCCTTTTATACACTCTACCAGTCAAAATGTAGAGGGGTGGTTGTATTGTTACATCACACATTCCACTTTTAGGTGCAACAAACAGGTTTTCAAGGACCCAGATAGCAGATTCCTTTTAATTAAGGGTTTAGTGGCAGGACGGGAACTTACAATTATGTATGTTCCCAGCGTGGCACAGGGCTCTTTTTTTTCCGCCTTCTTTAAAATGCTTGAACTATATTCCTCAATGCATATGTTTGTAGGCGGTGACTATAACCTTGTGGCCCACCCCCAGATAAACAGAAGCACCACTTCACGTCTCTCTACAACATTCCCCAAATCAATGTCAACTCATGAAGCCCAGACTGGTAAAGGAAGGAAGTAGGAAGTCTGAGAACTTTAAAATTCAGCCAGGAGAAGGAGTGACAGCTCAGACACAGAAACCTGCTGTATACAGCTAAAGGAGGTACATATACATATGATTTGGTGAGAAGGGATCAAGATATATGGGCTTCGCAAGTGTGGTGGTTTACAGTGGGCACCCATCTAGAGGATATAAAGCTTTTTCTGCCAAACACGTGAGTGTGAGGCTTATCAGCTGGTGAGTGTACCCACAACGGGGGTTTTCACGGTCACAGATGGTGTGGTGAAGGAGCAAATCATTTATTTGGACACTGATTATCACTTTTCACGTGGACTTTATTATTTGGATTCTATTCATTTGGACTGATATATATTTTTATTTATTTTTTATTTTTCATTTTTTGATTCACAGATTTTGATGTATTTTTAATTATTATATTTTGATCATTTCTGTTTTTATTGAGTATATTTTTCATTGCTTATTTGCACTGGAATATCTGGGTTAACTATTTTAGGTATATATATTTCTTGTGAGATATTTATACACACATATTTGCATGTGCAGCACTTTTTATAGGTGTATATGTGAATGCTATATTTTTTTAGGTAGTGTGAGTTTAATTATTCACTTATTGAGCGCTACGTGTCACATAATTTTCTGGCTTAAATGAGAATTATCACACTGATTTGAGATAATATATACGTTGACCAAAGAATTCGATAATTTGCACAAAATACAAATAGGAAATCCGACATAATCCAATAAACAACTAGTAGCTCAGAAGAGGTTAGAATTAGATGCCCTATTGTCAGTCAAATTGGAAAAGACCCTCCGATGGTCCAAAGCCAAGTTTCTCCTACATAGCAACTCGGCATCCTCCATGTTTTCCTGTAAACATAACCATACCTTGCACCCCCCCCCCCCCATCTATACAAGCTCCGCAATGCCACCCGTAATATGGTATCACTCCCTAAGGATGTCCTGAATATTTCTGAAAACTTCTATTCCAATCTACTTGCCCATCCTCCCTCCTCCCCTTCCCAAGCATCACACGACTGGCTAACCTTCCTTCCTCTGCCCTCCTTGTCAATTTCTCAAGTAGAATCTCTCAACACACCTTTTACAAAGGAAGAATTGCTGGGTGTGATCAAATCCTTAAAATGTTTGGTAGCTCCAGGCCCAGATGGGTTTACTGCCAGATACTAAAAAACACTATGCCTCTTTTGTAATCCCACACTTAACCACTATGTTTAATAAAATTCTTAGTGGTAATTACTTCCCGAAATGACCTTGGCCAACATGTCCCTATTGCCCAAACCCCTTCAGGACCACTCAGCCCCACAAAACTACAGACCGATATTGGTCATTAACCACCTCAATACAGTGCACTTACACCCCCTTCCTGACCAGACCAATTTTCAGCTTTCAGCGCACTCACAGCTTGAATGACAATTACTCAGTCATGCAACACTGTACCCATATGAAACTTGCGTCCTTTTTTCCACACAAATAGAGCTTTCTTTTAGTGGTATTTAATCACTAATGGTTTTTTTTATTTTTTGTGCTATAAATAAAATAAAACGTACATTTTATGAAAAAAATGCCTTTTTCTTTGTTTCTGTCATAAATTTTTGCTAATTAGTAATTTTTCTTCATACATTTTGGCCAAAATTTATACTGCTACATATCTTTGGTAAGAATAACCCACATTAGTGTATATTATTTGGTCTTTGTGAAAGTTATAGAGTCTACAAACTATGGTGCCAATCACTGAAAATTGATCACATCTGATCAGGCCTTCAGTACATCAGGTGTATCTCATTTCTTGAGACACTAATCAGTCAGGAAAGTACAAATACCCCCAAATGACCCCTTTTTACAATGTAGACATTCCAAGGTATTAAGTAAGTAGCATGGTGAGTTTTTTAAGTTGTCATTTTTTCCCACAATTCTTTGCAAAATTAAGATTTTTATTTTTATTATTATTATTATTTATTTTTATTATTTCTCACACACAGCATATGCATACAACAAATTACACCCCAAAATACATTCTGCTACTCTTACCGATTATGGCGATACCACATGTGTGAGAGTTTTACACAGCCTGGCCACATACAGTAGACCAACATTGAAGTAGTACCTTCAGACGTTCTACGAGCAAAAATAACGAATCTCATTTCTCAACCACCTATTACACTTTTGAAGGCCCTGGAGTACCAGGACAATGGAATTTCCCATAAAATGACCCCATTTTGGAAAGCAAACACCCCAACGTATATTCTGTGAGGCATGATGAGTCTTTTGAATAGTTAATTTTTTTCCAGAAGTTTTTGGAATATGTGGGAAAAAATGAAAACGCATTTTTTTTACACAAAGTTGTCAATTTATAAGATATTTCTAACACATAGCATGTATATAGCAAAAATGAAACCCCAAAACACATTCTGCTACTCCTTCCGAGTATGGCGATACCACAGGTGTAGGACTTTTACATAGCCAGGTCACATAGAGAGGCCGAACATTGAAGTAGTACCTTCAGGCGTTCTAGGAGCATAAATGACACATCTCATTTCATTCCTACCTATCACACTTTTGAAGGTCTTGGAGCACCAGGACAGTGAAATTACCCACAAAATTACCCCATTTTGGAAAGCAAACACCCCAACATATATTCTATGAGGCATGGGCTGCAAATAGGTACTCGGGTACTCTGTTGGGCTGCAGATAGGTACTCTGGTACTCTGATGGCCTGGTGACAGGTACCCGGGTACTCTGATGGCCTGGTGACAGGCACTTGGGTACTCTCATGGCCTGGTGACAGGTTCTCTGATAGCCTGGTGACTGGTATTTGGGTACTCTGAAGGGCGGTGATAGGTACTCAGGTACTCATATGGACTGTGACAGGTACTCAGGTACTCAGATGAACTGTGACAGGTACTCAGATGAACTGTGACAGGTACTCGGGTACTCAGATGGACTGGGACAGGTACTCGGGTACTCTGATGTGCCGTGATAGGTACTCGGGTACTCTGATAGACTGTGACAGGTACTAGGGTACTCTGATGGACTGTGTCAGGTACTCAGGTACTCTTATGGACTGTGACAGGTACTCAGGTACTCTAATGGACTGTGACAGGTACTCAAATACTCTGATGGACTGTGACAGGTACTCTGATGGACTGTGAGTGACATATACTATGAGGGGTGGTGACAGGTCCTCTTTATTGGGGGGCAATCAGTGTGTGTTGGTGTACACTGTAGGCAGTAACGAGATGTTACCGCAATCTCCTTCTCACACACGATCGGTGTGTGAGGAGGAGAACCCGGTAACATCTCGTTACCGCGGTTTGTTTACATTTTAGTGATCGGCTGTGAAAGGATCACACCGCGATCACATGGGTAAACAGCTGGCCAATGGCTGTTTACCAGCGTCGGTGACGAGCAGTGTTCCAGGGGAACACGAGGCCACCGACGTGCATGCGCAGTATGCTCGCGATCGCGTGCATGCGCCGTGCACAGTGGGGGTGTGACCATTTGTGATCGGCCGTGACTTCATCACGGCCGATTACATGGTAAACAGTCATAACCAATGGCTGTTCACCCCCTTCGGTGGCGAGTGGTGTCTCCGTGACACGCCACCACCGAAGAAACAGGGATGTGCGCGCATTCCCTGTTTAAACGGGAGGCCGTCACATGACGGCCCCCTGCCACAATAGGTGCGCCGCCTGGCCGTCAGTTGAAGGGCGGCGGTTGGGAAGCAGTTAACAATGATCTAAAAATGTTTAGTCATGCTTTGGCTGGTAGACTGGCTAACATTATTGAGACTCTGACCTCTTCTGTTCAATTAGGATTCATTCCAAATAGACTTATTACAGATAATATTCTCCTGACCATGAATGTTCTCCAAGATGCTAATCTCCATAAAAAGCAGGTCTTTCTATTGAGCCTTGACATCAACAAGGCTTCTGACAGCATTCTCTGGCCTTACTTATTCTCAGTCTTACAACGTATGGGCTTCAAAGACAAATTTTTAATGGGTGTACAGGCCCTTTACCACCACCCCAAAACAAGAATTCAATTGCCAGGTTGCAACTCTGACTTTTTCCCACTGGGCAGAGGCACTTGTCAGGGATATCCCCTGTCACCTTTATTACTTGCCCTAGCCTTGGAACCCCTAGCAATAGCTATTAAACAACAACCAGACATATCCGGGTATCCGACTGAATCTTCTCACTTTAAACTTTGTATATATGCAGACGACATTATGATCTTTTTGACTCAACTCCAAATCTCCCTACCCAATTTATTCTCCATATTATCTAAATTTGCCTCTATCTCTGGACTTACAGTAAATATTACAAAATCGACCACACTCCCCATTAATATACCTGCTGCTCAGTGTGAGACATTGCAAGGATCTTTCCTATTCCAATGGTCGATTGAAAAAATTCCCTATCTCAGCATTTATATTACACATCTTCGCTGCAATCTCTCCAGCATGTGTATCCCGATTTCAGAGATTGCTTAAATTCTGAAGTTCCTATCGTATTTCCTTTTTTGGAAGATTGACGGCAATCAAAATGATCTTGTTACCAAAACTCCTATATTTGTTTAGAACCCTCCTCATCACTATCCCAAAAACTTTTATTGACAAGCTGCAACAAGAAGTTAATAGATTTATGTGGCAGAATAAAGGATCATATTTTCTAGACACGTTTTATATAAATCTCAAGCTACAGGGGGCCTAGGACTACCTAATCTATGGATTTATTTTTTAGCAGCCCCTTTTTCACAGATAGCTCAATTGAATATACCGAATTCAAGGGTACCCTGGGTGAAGTTTGAATCCAACTCCATCCAACCTCATTGCCTCCCATATATATTATGTTCACCCTTCAACTCTGCACATAAACTTACCTCCTTTAATTCTATTGTAACGCAAACTTTAATCCTCTGGAACCGCAATAAAAGTAAACTTGGACTGATTTCATCTGCACCCCAAGGTTCGTCTTTTTTAGGAGAACAATTATTTACCACAGTTTTTGACTACCCGGAAAGCTTCTCATGGTGGAAAACTAATTCCCTGGTCACCTTAGCAGATCTCTGAGGTACATTAGCCACGTTTGATCTCCTCCGCTCACAGAAACAAATCCCACTTCAGGAACATTATCACTATATCCAAATAAGACACTTTTATATCTCACATTATAGTCTTACCCCATCCTCCCCACCTACTTCCTTTGAATAGATCTGCCGTGGCTCTCCCAGAGGCAAGGGCCTAATTTCAGTTCTCTATAAAACGGCATTGGTTTTATATTTCTCTAGTGAGCTTCCATAAAAGAGTAAATGGGAAACTGACTGTGATGCACAGTTCGCTCCGGAGGATTGGGATACAATGCTGAAAATCCTATACAAATGTACATAATCCCTGGCAGTCAGGAAAACAGCCTATAAGGTATTGCTTGACCAGATGGTACTATACTCCTTCCAGACTCCAAGTCATCTTTGTGGGAACGTCTGGACTATGTTTCAGGGGAGGCCAGCTCCTAGGTACCTTCAAGCACATATTTTGGGAGTGTGGGCTACTTTCTCCAGTGTGGAAGAAAGTGACTGCTATAGCTTCTGTAATTTCAGGTACTCCCCTACAGCTCACAATCCTGTGTCTCCTTGGAGCATCGATCTCAGGTATCTTCCACAAGGTGTAATACCCTATACACACTATTTTCACACACTATTTGCATATCCACCTTATGGGCTATTTCCCTTCATTGGAATTCCCCAGTGGTACCCCATCCTCCATTTTAGATAGAGTTGATGTAGTTATGATAATGGAGAGGCTTTTGTATACCCTACAGGATAAAATGCATCTTTGAGCGTAGATGGGAAGCTTGGGAAACCCATAGGCATAGGACAGATCCCCTTCTGTTTTTTTTAAGTAGATCGGATTGCAGATAGGTGGGTGTAAGCAGGCACGAGTCTGTTTACATCTTCCGCTCTATAGAGGTGAATGGAGTGTCCGCCTTAAAAACAGACAGGCAGACCCGATCGGACCGATCGTGTAAAAAGGGGCCTAAGACTGCTTTCACACTGATGCACAGCAATTTACCTGCATCTCAACTAACCTTGATCTTCGCTTCTTCCTCAGGATTCCTGCAGCTGGCTGTCCTCCAGGGCTGGTACTGCTAGCTGGTACTGCTGTTGGGTACTGCCTGCTGGTACTGCTGGCTGATACTGCTGGTTAGTACTGGTACTGCTGGCTGGTACTCCTGGCAGGTACTGTTATTGTTGGCTGGTACTGCTGACTTGTACTGCTGGCAGGTGCTGATGGGTACTGGTACTGCTGGTGGGTGCTGGTGCTTCTGGCTGGTACTGGTACTGCTGGTGAGTACTGGTACTGCTGATGGGTATGGGTACTGGTACTGGTGGTAGGTACGGTTACTGGTACTGATGGCTGGTACTGCTGGTGGATACTGGTACTGCTGGTGGGTACTGGTACTGCTGATGGGTACTGCTGGCTGGTACTGGTACTACTGGCGGGTACTGATACTGCTGGCGGGTACTAGTACTACTGGCTGGTACTGCTGGTGGGTACTGGTACTGCTGGCTGATACTGCTGGTGGGTACTGGTACTGCTGACTGGTACTGCTGGTTGGTACTGGTGACTGGTACTGGTGGCTGGTACTAGTGACTGGTACTGGTGACTGGTACTTCTGGTGGGTACTGGTACTGCTGGTGGATACTGGTGCTGCTGGCAGGTACTGCTGGTGGGTATTGGTACTGCTGGCTGGTACTGGTACTGCTGGCGGGTACTGCTGGCTGGTACTGATACTGCTGGCGGGCACTGGTACTGCTGACGGGTACTGGTACTGCTGGCTGGTATTGCTGGTGGGTACTGCTGGTGGGTGCTGGTACTGCTGGTGGGTACTGGTACTGCTGGCAGGTACTGCTGGCAGGTACTGCTAGCTTATACTGCTGGCTGGTACTGGTGACTGGTACAGCTGGCTGGTACTGCTGGCTGGTACTGGCACTGCTGGGTCTGGCACTACTGGCTGCTGTCTGAGATCGCAGGAAGCATTCAGCTGCAGTAGGGGGCAGAGCCAATGATTCCTGTCACAGGCAAAGTGTTGTAATATCTTGGTCGATTTATGTAGGATATTTTATTTTAAAGTACCATATTGACCAGACATTCAGTTGAGTTGTCCAAGCCAACTGAATTTTAACAAATCAAAGGGACAGCTGAAGACCATTTGGTGTGTTAATCTTATGCAAGTCTACCTAGGTGTGTGAGGTATGGCCTGTTAACCTAATTGAACATTTCAAAGGATACATTGTTTTAACTTAAGGATGATGTAGGACCATACAAGAAATATTTATTGATGGTAATTAGACTTGAGGGGGGTATTCATGGGAAACATTTTGTCATCTGTTGCAAAACTTGTTCTGTGTTGGAAGTCAATAAAGTGCATCTCTCTGGAAGAATTGGGTTGCTGCGGAAGAGTACTTACATCAAGATTACTTAATAACTACTAATTAATTATATACTCACACAATACTATATCACTACATGGAGTACATTTGGTATCACTCTGCCTGTGAAGGAGCTGGCTTTGCTTACTCTAGCGGCGGTTCCGTTGTTCGCGCTGATGCTCGGAGATAGCGGGTCGGGAACCCACGATCTGGGCTTGCCGACCCGCCATCTCAGAGCAAGATGTTGCAGGCCCCATCAGAGAGCGCCACGGGCCAGCGGTTGGGCACCCCTGTTTTAGACAACAATTGATCAGTATTTTCTAATGACTCTTCTGTATGCTTCGGAATTGTTCTTTATTTTTGTTTTTAAAAATATCCTCATGATGACAATTTTATGATGTATATTGTCACAAAAGTGTATATTTTATATACCTCAATAAACAAAAACGTTTGTAAACAAAAATAAATATTCCTTCTCTTTCTTGCAGGGTTCCAGCTAATTGCCCCTTACAACAAATAAATACGGTTAAATACCTGGGCATTTATATCTCTAACTCATTCTCCCCTTAAATGTCACTGCATTGTTGCAGACGCTAAAATGTTGGCTGCAAGCTTGGCAGAATCTCCCCTTATTGCTCATTGGCAAAATAAACTTGCTAAAGATAAAATTCCTACCCCTTTTCCTGTATATATATTTTTTTAATTCGCCTGCTTGGATACTGAAATATATATTCAGGAACATAGATAGTTTAGTACCCGCGTTTTTGTGGAAGGGGCGAAACCCCAGGATTAAACTGCAGGTGCTCCAGCAACCGTGGAAACAGGGGGCTGGCAGTACTGAATTTTCTTTGTTTCTTCCTGGCTGGGAAACTAGTGTTCGCCCATAGGTGGCTAACCCTCCCAGGGGATGATGAAGCAGTTGATTTGGAAGCTGCTATAGGAGGCTCGTATGAGGCTCTGACACATCTTTTGCTCTGGGGCAGTAGGGCCCCATATCCCATCACTACATCTATGCGGGCAGCGGCTCCAGCATCAGTGGTGGCTGGCAAGGCAGAATCAGGGGACTGTCAGGTACTTTCTCCCTACACCTATACAATATGGCAACTACCAGGAGCCATCAGAATATATCACCTCAGTCAGATATGCACTATTGATGCACTATTCAACCACCCACCCCGCACCTTATCAAATTTATTGGGTATTCCCCTACTAGTATTTGTGGCTTTATAGAAGGGAAAGGGCTTTATTAATAAGTGCCTTCCAGGCCGGAGCAGTAAGAGGTGTAGTCTTTTTCTTTTAATCAATAGTTTTTATTAAAGTTTAAATTTTTATCAAGGCAATTGACAGAAATTATGACTAAATAACAGATCAGTTACTGTATTTAGATACATAGATAATAGTATCCAAAAATAATAAAAAATATAATATAAAGAAAACCATATTAATTATTTCAATTATAATAGGGATAATAAAGACAACGATCGGGAGGTTAATAATACATCCATTGTGGAGACAATACACAAAAGTAATATAAATATTATCTTCATATATTTATATACTGCCAATTCAAGTAATTCAAAGATGATGAACCTAAATATATTCCCGAACACCCCTATGGGTGCTAAACTGTGTTCGGTACAGTAATAGTAACCTGTCATTTAATAGATACAAAACAAAGATTAAAATATTAGAGCGAGGTAAGTAATTTTTTAATTCAAGTTATCTAGGAACAAAGAACTCGTGCAATGTTTTGGGGACTAGCCCATTTTAACCATGGCTGCCATATTTTATGAGTATGTTCTTTTTTGTGAGGCCGAAGAGCTAGAATTGATTCATAAATGTAATGAGTTTGAGTCGATTCTATCACTTCTTTTATAGAAGGAGGATCAGGATTTTTCCAGTTCCTCGTTATACTGATCCTGGCTGACAGCAAAATATGTGTACACACATTTCTAAACTGGATAGGATATCGATAAAGATCAATGGATAATAGAGCCAGTGAGGGATTTGGAGGAATGACTGTTTTGGTAATTTCAGACATAACTTGAAAGATTTGTTCCCAATACTTCCCAAGTTTAGGGCATGTCCAAAATGTATGTAACATATCACCTTTTTTGCCGCACAATCTCTAACATTTGTCGTCAACTGTGCCGTTTAATTTAGATATTTTCTCAGGAGTAAGATAACAGCGTTGAGTCAATTTAATGGATACTTTCTATAATGTAGAGCAGCATGTGGCTTTATATGTGGTGTTACAAGCTTTTTCCCATTGGTCAACTGTATAGGTGTATCCTAAGTCTTCTTCCCATCTAATTAAAGGGATAG
Source organism: Lithobates pipiens (assembly GCF_037356315.1). Lineage (NCBI taxonomy): Eukaryota > Metazoa > Chordata > Amphibia > Anura > Ranidae > Lithobates > Lithobates pipiens. Next base: position 24,414,038 of record NW_027507790.1, read on the forward strand.
TCTTTGTAAACACACTTTTTTGTTGAAGAAGATTATAGAAAAGAGAGATCCCTTTTGGTGATGTATGGGGATCTTAAGGAAGGACCAAGCCGATTGGGGAACATTATAGGTCCATGATGGGAGGTTGGAAATGCAATTCTTAGTTCGGATATAGAGGAATAAATCTGAATTTGGCATTTGAAATTTCTTTTGAAGTGTAGGAAATGGTTTGATCACCCCATTATCAAGTAGATCAGATAGATATTTAATTCCCTTCTCTATCCATGGTGTAAATGAGGTTGTCTTCATGAAATTATGTAGAGTATTTAGCGGAATTTGGTAGGAAGAGGGTGTGAGGAAGTTAGAAATCGAACCCAGGATTTAAGTGTTGCTAATATTGTTGGGGAGATGCGAGAAGGTATCTTGGCTCCAAGTGTCATGGAAGGAATCCATATTGATAGATTTTTTCCTGGGATCTTAGCAGTTTCCATCTTTCATCAAATTGTAGATGGAGGAGATAGAAACCATTCTTTAGACTGTGTGAGAACCGAGGCTAAATAATAATCTTGGAAATCCACATACCCTGTTCCCCCAGCTTGACGTTTCTTCACTAAGTTTGAATGAGCACATCTAGATTTTTTACCCTGCCATATGAATCTGGAAAACAGAGTCTGAAGGGATTGGAAATTTTTTTACGGAATTGGAATCGGGGGAGTTTTAAAAAAGTATAAAATTTGTGGAAGGTGAACCATTTTAAATGCTGCCAAATGTCCCATCCATGAAAATTCATGGGATGCTAGTTTAGTGAGATTTTCTTGTAATGCATTACGAAGTGGAATATAATTATATTGGAACAGGGTTTTACATGAATTTGATAATTGAATACCCAAATATTTAATTGTACTTTCAGTCCATGTATAAGGGAATTTTAATTTAAGATGTTTAGTAGTATTTTCATCTATCCCCAAGTTCAATATACACGATTTATTCTTGTTAAGCCTGTAACAAGAAACTTTGCTGAACATATTTAGTGTTTCCTGAAATTGCGGTAAGGATTTCACAGAATCAGTAATCATAAGAACAATCATCTGCAAAAAGGTTGATTTTATGTTCTTGTTCAGCAATGGTAACTCCTAGAATTTTTTTGTTGGACCTAATACTCTCAGCTAGGGGTTCAATAACAAGGTTAAAAATTAGGGGGGATAAGGGGCATCCTTGTCGTGTACCATTTGTTATTGGGAATGGAGGTGATAAAGAATCCGTAGTATACACTCGAGCCAAAGGGACAGAGTACAGGGCTAATATTGCTTTGTTGATTTGACCTGTTAAGCCAAATTTAGTCAGAACTGATGACAGGTATCCCCAATGAACTCTATCAAACGCTTTTTCAGCGTCAAGCGACAGAAACAGGGATGGCGATTTGGTGAGTTCTACATGGTGTATTATATTTATCATTCTTCTAGTAGCATCCGATACTTGTCTTCCTTTGATGAAACCCGATTGATCTCTATGGATAAGAGAGGGTAACAAACTATCAAGTCTTTTGGCTATAAGTTTCGCATAAATTTTAACATCTAAATTGAGTAAGGAAATTGGTCTAAAATTTTTAGGTGAAGATGGTTTCTTATCAGGTTTTGGAAGAGTTACAAGAGCATTCAGCATTTCATTGGGAAATGATGAAGAATTGGCTGCTAAATTATAAATGTCACATAGTATATGTCAGGGAAATAGCCGCAATCTCACGAGGTACATTCGTGTTAACGCGCGTCGGCGCCTACGTAAGCGCAAAGTAGTTTCTAGACGAACGACTGACGCTACGTCTAACCAGGCGGGCATACGCGGTGATGCCACGAATACACAACGTACTCGACGTAGACGTACGATCGCTCCAACGCGCTCACGACGTGACCCGGTCATCTCGTCCATTTAAACGATCGCCTGACACTCCCGCATTGCTGGATTATCGTCAGCTCTCCTGTGAACCTGTACCCGTGTTTCCTGTTATCCGACCTCCAGTGTACCGACCCGGCTTGCTTGACCTGCTCCTGTTGTTCTCCTGGCTCTGACTCCTGGCTTGTACCCGACGTTCCTGATCTGCTTCCTGCACCTGATCCCGGCCTGTTTGACTATTCTCTGGACTTCCGCTGCCTTCTCTCGGACTTCCTAGCACAGTTGCCCATCTAGGCCTGCTTACCCCGTACTTGGCCTCTGCTGCTGCTACCTGGCAACCTGTGCTACTGTGGGCACCGCATCCCTGTGTCAACTTCAGGGCTGTGCTGCGCTCGGCCGCAAGGGGAGCCCTCTCAGCATTTCGGCCTCACTCCTGATCGTGACAGTATAATCCAGCCATGTCAGAGGTCGACAGAGGTGACTCCCCATTGGAGGCCGTTTTACAAGAACTTACGGCCCTTACTCCAGCTATTCAGGAGCTCCGAGAGAAATATCACTGGCTGAAGGAACGCCTGCAACACCCGCTTGAACCATCCACCTTCTCTGGTCAAGTTCCTGCTTCTACAATCTCAGCTGCCCCAGAACCACGAGTCCCAGCCCCGGAGCGCTTCTTCGGGGACCGAAGAATATTCAGATCCTTCAAGAACTCATGTTTCCTCTACTTCTCCCTGCAACCTCAGACCTTTTCTTCAGAAGCAACCAAGGTGGGGTTCACCATTTCATTACTGAGGGATGATCCCCAGACGTGGGCCCACGGCCTGCTGGAGCAATGCAGCCCTTACGTGGATACTTTGGACTTGTTCTTTGAAGCCATGGCCCGCTTGTATGATGACCCTTTCCGGACAGCTACAGCCGAAGCAACTTTGTATGCCCTTCGCCAGGGTGGGCGACCTGCGGAGGACTATTCAGTAGAATTCCGTACCTGGAGCTCTGACTCCGGCTGGAACGAAGCAGCACTAAAATTTCACTATCGTATGGGGTTGTCCGAAGCCCTTAAGGACGAGTTGGCCAGATTGAAGATCCCCACTACTCTTGAGGACCTCATTTTACTCGCCATCCAGCTCGACAGGCGTCTACGGGAACGTCAGTCTGAACGCTCTCAGACTACTTGCTCCATCCAGGTCCCACCTTCAGCTCATCCAGCAGTAGCTCCCGTTCTGGAGGGCACTCCCCGTCCCGCTTTAACCTCCGAAGAGAGACTCCTTCGCCGTCAGGCACACCTCTGTTTTTACTGTGGGAAATCGGGACATTTCATTAACTACTGCCCCACAAGGCCGAGTAAACCAGTCCCAAGCACCCCATCTCATCTTCAGGTAGCTAAGTCAGCTTCTGCCCACATCACTCTTCCAGTCACAATGATGGTGGCAGGCAGCAGGATCCCTCTACAAGCTATTATTGACTCTGGAGCCTGCAGCTGCTTCCTGGACTTAACCTTGGCTAGGAGCCTGGCTCTCCCACTGAACCTCAAGGAACAGAGACTGACCGTCCGTTTGGCCGATGGCTCCTTACCTAGTTCAGGTCATGTCACCAAGGAAACTAGTCCCATCCTGACGGTCACCGATTCGGGTCACCGGGAATTCCTTAAATTCGATGTTCTGAGCTCCCCGATGTTCCCTGTTATCCTAGGGATCCCTTGGCTACAGGCGCACAACCCTCAGATCGATTGGCCCACAAGGGTGGTCTCCTTCACATCTGCCTACTGCCAGCAGCACTGCCTAGATTCCGTCCCTCGCAACCTGTCCAGTTGTCTGACTGTACAACCTGTACCCAGTCCGGCTTCTCACATACCAACAGTCTACCAGGAATTCCGAGACGTGTTTGACAAGAGGAAAGCCGATATCCTACCTCCACACCGCCCCTATGACTGCCCCATTGAATTGTTACCCGGGGCCTCCATTCCTTTTGGTCGGATATTTCCCCTTTCGGAGACTGAACTGGAGGCTCTGAGACAATACATTGACGAAAACCTGGCCAAAGGATTCATTCGTCCCTCTTCATCCCCTGCCGGAGCAGGTATCTTCTTTGTGGAGAAAAAAGATAAGACCCTAAGACCATGTGTGGACTATCGGGAATGAAATAATATTACCCTCAAAAACCGTTATCCTCTTCCGCATATCCCTGAACTCCTCCAGAGGTTCCATACCTCACGTATCTTTACGAAACTTGATCTACGTGGGGCTTATAATCTTGTCCGTATCCGGGAAGGGGACGAGTGGAAGACCGCTTTCAGAACAAGATTTGGTCACTTTGAGTATTTAGTCATGCCCTTTGGACTATGTAAAGCCCCGGCAACCTTTCAGCATTTCATTAATGATATCTTTCGGGAGCACCTTGACCACTTTGTTGTCGCCTACCTTGACGACATTCTGATTTTTTCAACCTCACTAGAACTTCACAGGGTACATGTTAAGAAAGTACTATGTATTCTTAGAACTCACGGGTTATATGCCAAAGCCGAGAAGTGTGATTTTGAGAAGGAATCCATCCATTTCTTGGGACTCATTATTTTCACAGGTGGAATTGCCATGGACCCGCAGAAAGTAAAATCCATCCTGGATTGGCCCGCTCCTTCCGACAAAAGGGGTGTACAGAGGTTTATCGGGTTCGCAAACTTCTACCGAAGATTCATACGGGGATTCTCCACCATCGTAGCCCCCATCACCTTGACCACTCGCCAGCACACCAAGTTCCACTGGTCCCCAGCAGCTCAGTCCGCCTTTGATCAGCTCAAGATCCTTTTTACCTCTACGCCCATCCTGCAGCATCCAGATCCCGCCTTGCCCTTCGTGCTAGAGGTTGACGCCTCGGAGGTGGCCACCGGGGCGATCTTATCCCAACGCCAAGGTCCCAAAGCTTTACTGCATCCCGTAGCCTTTTTCTCTCGGAAGATGAGTCCCCCAAAGAAGAACTATGATGTAGGGGACCGGGAACTTCTAGCGATCAAAACTGCTCTTGAAGAATGGAGGTACCTCCTGGAAGGTGCCGCTCACCCCATTCTAATTTTTACGGACCATAAGAACTTAGAGTATCTCCGTACTGCCAGACGTCTGAGACCCCGACAGGCCCGATGGGCTCTGTTCTTTTCAAGATTCAATTTCCACATTACCTACCGCCCGGGATCTAAGAACAGCAAAGCGGATGCTTTATCTAGGATGTTTCCTGATACCCCAGAAGGAGCCCCACCCAGTACAATTCTGTCTCCCCAAAATTTCCTGTTGATACAACCAGACCTAAGGTCTTCTATCGAACTGGCTACTAGGCAGTGTACGGAGACCGAAGTTTCTTCCCTGAGGAGCCAAGGAGGGCTTCTATGGCGCCAGGACAAGATTTTTGTTCCCCAACAGGCCAGGTTACTGGTATTGAAGACCTTCCATGACCACCAACTCGCAGGCCACTTTGGAGTGCGGAAAACGACAGACCTTGTACGGCGGTCCCTATGGTGGCCTACTTTAAGGGCGGACTGTAAATTATACGTGGATTCCTGCACCATCTGCCAGCGCAATAAGGGATCCAACACCAGACCCTGGGGTCTGTTAAGGCCACTGCCAGTCCCGGAGAAACCATGGAAAGAAATTTCCATGGATTTTATTGTGGAACTACCTCCCTCTGAAGGGTTTACGGCCATCTTGGTAGTCGTAGACCGCCTGTCCAAAATGGCGCATTTCTTGCCGCTAAAAGGGACCCCCTCTGCCCTAGATACGGCAAAAACTTTTATAAAGGAGATTGTCCGGTTACACGGGGTACCTGATAGCATTGTATCGGACAGAGGGGTACAATTCACCTCCAAATTTTGGAAAGAACTGTGTAGGTTGCTCTCAATTAAGATATGTTTGTCGTCTGCCTATCACCCACAGAGTAACGGACAAAACGAAAGGACAAACCAAACATTGGAGCAATACCTGCGATGCTTCTGCTCCTTCTCCCAGGATGATTGGGTTTCCTTGTTACCTTGTGCGGAATTCGCTTATAATAACTCAGTGCACGCCTCCACCAACCAGTCACCCTTCTGGGCAAACTACGGATTCCACCCTTCATTCCTGCCTAACACCATTCCTGAATCGTCTGTCCCGGCAGTCCAAGACAGAGTAAATCTCATTCACTCGAACTATCAAGCACTGCAAGATTCCATGAGAAGGGCCCAGGAGGAATACAAGAAGCAGTATGATAAGAGGAAGAGAGTCAACCCTACCTTCAAGACAGGGGATAAGGTGTGGCTTTCAGCAGCAAATCTTAAACTGCCTTGTCCTTCCCGGAAACTGGGACCTAAATTTCTGGGTCCTTTTGAGATCAAACGGGAGATTAATCCCGTAGCCTTTGAACTTGTTTTGCCTGAATCGTTTAAAATCCATCCCATATTTCATGTCTCCCTCCTTAAACCTGTTACCTTTAGTCCATTTTCAGGAAGAGAAGAAATGCCCCCGCCTCCAGTTCAGGTTGGTGAAGAAACCGAGTACGAAGTGGAGTCCATCCTCGACTGTCGTCGGAGAGGTAGGACCATCCAGTTTTTAATTAAATGGAAGGGGTATTCTGCTGAGGAAAACTCATGGGAGCCTGCCAACCACGTACATGCTCCTAAACTTTTACATAGGTTCCGCAGCCGGTATCCTGAAAAATGGGCTCGGTTGGGCATCCGGAGGCTGCCCCTTGGGGGGAGGCACTGTCAGGGAAATAGCCGCAATCTCACGAGGTACGTTCGTGTTAACGCGCGTCGGCGCCTACGTAAGCGCAAAGTAGTTTCTAGACGAACGACTGACGCTACGTCTAACCGGGCGGGCATACGCGGTGATGCCACGAATACACAACGTACTCGACGTAGACGTACGATCGCTCCAACGCGCTCACGACATGACCCGGTCATCTCGTCCATTTAAACGATCGCCTGACACTCCCGCATTGCTGGATTATCGTCAGCTCTCTTGTGAACCTGTACCCGTGTTTCCTGTTATCCGACCTCCAGTGTACCGACCCGGCTTGCTTGACCTGCTCCTGTTGTTCTCCTGGCTCTGACTCCTGGCTTGTACCCGACGTTCCTGATCTGCTTCCTGCACCTGATCCCGGCCTGTTTGACTATTCTCTGGACTTCCGCTGCCTTCTCTCGGACTTCCTAGCACAGTTGCCCATCTAGGCCTGCTTACCCCGTACTTGGCCTCTGCTGCTGCTACCTGGCAACCTGTGCTACTGTGGGCACCGCATCCCTGTGTCAACTTCAGGGTTGTGCTGCGCTCGGCCACAAGGGGAGCCCTCTCAGCATTTCGGCCTCACTCCTGATCGTGACAGTATAGGTGCTAGAGTACTTTGAAATTTTTTTAAATATTCCCCTGTAAAGCCATCTGGACCAGGTGATTTCAAGTTAGGAAGAATACGGATAGTTTGTAGAATTTCAGGGATAGTAAAGGGAGAATTGAGAAATTCTAATTGTTGTGGGGAAATAGATGGAAGTTTCACACTCTCCAAAAAGGTGTCAATCTCCTCCGGAGAAGGTTGATGGGTATCGCCATTGTTCTTAATGTTATATAAATCATTATAATATGAGCTAAATGCTTCAGCTATTGAAGAAGGTTTAAGCAATTTTTCATTGGTGTGAGGATGGTAGAGGAATGGAATTTTAGTCTTAGATCGATAACCTTTAATGCGTAATGCCATTGTTTTCCCTGCTTTGTTTCCTGTTGCATAAGTGGTAGCTCTGAATTTTTTTAGGATTTCTCATGTGTCTCTAGAAGTAGGGTTCTTAATTCATTACGTAACTGGAAAATTTTAATGAAAGGAGAAGGATCATTTTTATTGTGTTCCTCAGCTTTGGCTATCTCCTTTGTAAGTTCATTCATTCTCTGAGTTCTCTTTCTTTTAGCTTTAGAACCTAATTGCATAAACACCCCCCTCATAACAGCTTTATGAGCATTCCATAATATCATTGGGTCAGATATAGACGTCAAATTAATTGAAAAGAATTCAGTAAGGTGTTGTTGGAGTGTAGTGGAGTAATTTTCATTTTGGAGAATACAGTTATTAGCTCTCCATATATATGAATTTGGTTGGGATGATGTGGTTGTTATAGACATGCTAATGGGAGCGTGATCCGACCACGTGGCCGTATGTATATGGGAGGATGAAATCTTGTCAAGCAGCCATCTATCTGTCAAGAATAAGTCAATTCTGGAGTAGGTATTGTGCCATGGTGACAAATATGTGTAATACCTTTCATTAGCATGTCCACATCTCCACACATCAAATAAGTCGTTTGAAGTTATGAACTTATCAAGGGGAGAAGCATAGAGTTTGGACTTAGCAGAAGAATCCATATCATTGTTTGGAATCAAATTGAAATCTCCACATATCAGGAGGTGTCCTTTTTGAACTTTCTTCGCCTACTCTATAGTTTTTTTTATGAAATGCATTTGCCTCATATTCGGAGCATAAATAGATACAAGGGTGTATTGAATATTGTTAATGGTACAAATCAAAAAAAATATAGCGACTTTCAGGGTCAGTGATACAATTATCTAATTGAAATTTAATAGTATCTCTAATAGCTAATAACACCCCTCTTTGTTTTTTGGAGAATTTTGTTTGAAAAATATGAGGAAAATGTTTATGTTGACATTTGGGAGCTGCATTTTAGCAAAATGTGTCTCTTGAACACATAATATGTCACAATTAAAGGATAAGGCAGACCTCCACATAGAGGTTCGCTTCGCTGGGTGATTCAGTCCCCTTGCATTTAGGGACAATATTTTGAAAGACATATTAATATATATATCAAAATTAGATGTTACTATAATTCTATATATTCCTAAAAGAATATTCTCTAGTTTCTATAACGCTTAAACTAAATATCTAAGTATTTGTTATATGATCAGTTCACAGTTACTATTAAATCATGCACACAACAATGTCGTTTTTTTTTTCAAACCTATGAAAAAACGAGTTATTACTCTAAAGCCCCATACACACTATCAGATTTTCTGCTGAGTTTTTCCTTCAGATTTACCAAAACCATATAATAGGAGGGGGGATGGGAGGAGCCGCTGACACGTAGCAGCCGCCGGAGCGGCGTGCGTCCTCTTCCCTCGTCGTCCCCGCCTCCCGCCTTCCGTGTCGACCGCACCGCCCGCCTGCCATCAGCTGTTCGCCTGTACGAGACAGAGCGGACGCCCCAGGTGAAGACAGCACAGAGAGAGCGAGCAGAGCGAGCGTTCCCTTGTGAAGCAGGGACACAGCGGTAGGACGGCAGCAATGTGCGGAGCCCTGTGCCCCCCCCCCTCTCCACTGAGCCGACCTGACTCCACGGACATCTTTACCCCCCCTCACGCCCAGGTAAGGTCTCGGATCAGATAACAGTGACAGAGCAGAGGAGCAGCGGAGCAGTGAGGTGAGCAAGTAATCTGGATGAAAGAAGGGGGAATGGACAGTTGATCTCTTATATATCGCTACACACTAAAACTGACTGAAAGTACCGATGAAAATGGCTCTTTTTTTTTAAAGTGATAAGGCGAATAGTTATAACCCTCCTAATGAATGCTATCAGTGTGACGCTCACTACCAGACCACTGGATTGTTATTAATCTTGTCTGATCAGTTGGATATAAACCCTGTAGGACGAGAAGTTGTGTGAGGTGGATGGATATATGAAGGGCAGACAAACAGCCATGCAGTGTGGAGTTTTCTCTCTCTTTTGCATACATTTCTCATACAGAGGCATAAAGTAGTGAGGACGGTTAGCGCTCGCTTGCGACTATCTTCCCCCTTGCCTACTCGACAGTGGACCGGCAGGCAGACACAGGTGGTAAATGCTGGTATTGACGCGGGAACTGAACTACGCCATATACCTGTGACAAAAAGGGAAGCCCACTGCCCATCTGCTGTCGCCTGTTGGTAGACTGGCATAAGGGGGAAGAACTACATCATTGTGCGCCCCCCACTTCGTGAAAGAAGGAACGGGGAAGGGGAAGAAAGGAAAAAAAAAAAAAACTCCCACGCAAAATAATTCTCTTCAGCACCTCTCCCTAATTGATAGAAGTGCCCCGCTCCTAGAAAGTGATGTAAGCAACCGGTACCCCACAAAGAGTTACAGGAAAAGGGAAAGGACCTTGGCCCTGAAAAAGGCCTTGAGTCTCTGGAGCTGACCCACTACAAAAGGAGTATGTGGGGGAAAATGAATAAAAGGGGAGGGGCGGGACCTACTAGTCCTGGGGGGATACAACGATATCTGGTGGGGGAAACAAGTACGACGGAAAACAGCCAGGAAACCCCCAGCCAGAAGACACTAAGAAAATCAGGCGCGGGCATCAGTAAAACTATGGAGATGGGAGAGGGGCGGGGAGCGGAAAAACCTAAGGACTTATGCTCAACTCGCACTAGGATGGGGGGGGTTAGCTCCCGAGAAGAAGATAAGGTCAAAAGAAGGGAAGAACTGGGGAGAAAAGGAGAGGCCCCTCCCCAACCCGAAACTCAACCTGAAACTCAAGTTGACATAGAAGGAGACCCAGTGCTGGCGGAGCCACAAGCGACCTTGGGCATGTTGAAAGAGATATTTACAGAGGCATTGACTAAAGTAGAAACTTCACTTAAATCCGATATAGCTGGGATAAGGGCGGACATTGGTCTAGTACTAGGCAGGGTCGAGGAAATGGAGGAAAGAATGAATGGGTATGAACAGAAACTGAGGGAGCTAAGCGAACAAGTGAAATCAGCCCAAAAAATAAATAGGACAATCCTATATAAAATCGAGGATCAGGAAAACCGCGGAAGAAGGAAAAACTTAAGGATAAAAGGTCTGGAAGAAAAATTTAAAAATGAAGAACTTCCTAAGGTGATGCGGGACCTGTTTAATCCTATCCTAGGAAGAGCGGAGGATGAAATACTAAAAATAGATAGAGTGCACCGAGTCTTGGGTTATCGGCCCCAAGCCACAGGAAAACCAAGAGATGTAATAATCAGATTTCATTTCTATGAGGAAAAGGCGCTAGTACTGGGGAACATCCGAAGGAAGGACAAGATTATGTTCCAGGAATCGGAGATACAGATATTCTCAGATCTGGCGGGGGAAACATTGAGGAGAAGAAGGCTCCTTAAACCCCTGACAGATCTGATGAGGTCATTAAACGTTCCCTATCAATGGGGATTTCCAGCATGTCTTAGGGGAAGGAGAGACGGCCGCACTGCAGTATTAAGGTTCCCAGAGGACTTAACGGACTTTTGTAATAGGCTAGAAATCCCTCCACCACCAATTCCAGGATGGGAGGAGGGGGGGGGAACAACGGAAATAGTGGGGCTATGCAGTGGTCCAGGGTCGGGGATAGGGGGGGGAGAGACGGGGTATAATCACCATCATTGGGGAGCGGGGGGTGGGGGCGGGAGGTGGGGGGGGGGCGCGGGTGCTTCGATAGGCTGTGATTGAGGCGGCCCTCCCAAAGAAAGCTAGGCGGGCAAAAAGGTGACCTACGGGTCACCGGGACACCTATGCGAGGAACAAAAATGGAATTTGTTCACTCCTCTGAAGGGAGGAGGGGGGGAGGGGGATGGGGGAGGGTTAGGGAGGGAGGGGGTTGGGTAGCGGGTGGGAGGAAGGGGGGGGTGGGATGGGGGGCAATCTCTCTCTCAAATAGGGGACATGTACTCTCTCTCGCGCTCTCTCGTCTCCCCCTCCTCTCGCTCCCCGCGTCGACCCCCGGCGGGGGGGGGCCTTTGCCCCCCCCCCGGCGGGGGGCGGGGGGTGGGGGGAGGGGAGGAGGATGAGTGAGATATGACAAGGTTGAATTTGATAACATACAATGTGAGGGGTATAAGCACTCCCCAAAAAAAGTTTAGAGTAAACAAGGAGCTAGAATTATATGGGGCGAATGTGATCTGTCTGCAGGAAACGCATATGTCACACGAGACCAGAGGGGGACTGACATCTTGGAAGTTCCCTACATGGTTCTATGGCGACTCTACTACATGCTACGCGAGGGGGGTAGCAATAGGATTCGAGAGGAGTGTCAGGTTTGAAGTTGAGAAACAAATGGCCGATCCGGAAGGGAGATTTTTGTTCATAAGGGGAAGAATCTTGGATGGAGTATACACTTTTGCGAACATATATGCCCCAAATAGGGACCCAGATAAATTCCTAAGGAAGGCCCTGGATTTATTGGCAGAGTTCAGAAAAGGTAAATTGATAGTGGCGGGGGATCTGAATATGTGCCTCGACCCTCGGGTGGACTCTTCTGCGGGGTCCCCCCGATGGTCGGGGCTTAGATATAAAAAGATAAAGGCTACGCTTTTAGAATTTCAGCTGGTCGACGCTTGGAGGATTAAACATCCAAATAGCAGAGACTATACCTTCTACTCATCGGTGCATGGGACATTTACACGAATCGACTATGTACTGATTGAACATCAAATGCTCCCAGCACTCAAAGATATAGTAATAAAACCTATCTCCCTATCTGACCATGCCCCAGTTATGGTACAGCTGGAGCTAGCAACAGACCAGGCCAAAAGAGAGACATGGAGATTAAATGAAGCGCTAATTCAGGACCTAGAGACTAGAAGTAGGATTGAAACAGAGCTGGAAGAGTTCTTTATAAGAAATGACTCCCCAGAGGTTACGAGGGGTACGATATGGGAGACCCACAAAGCATTTATAAGAGGAATTTTAATAAGCATCGGGACAGGGAAAAAGAGGGAAACAGGGAAAAGGTTACAAGAGTTAAATAAGGAGATTTGGGAATTGGAGCAACGAACAAGACCAAAGGGGATCCCAGAGAGAGTAGAACTAAAAGATAAGAAGCTAGAATTAGAAGGACTCATGGAGAAGGAAAGGGTGCGAGTCAACCACTGGGCAGAGAGTATAAGATACCAGGAGGGGAATAAATCTGGGAAATGGTTAGCAAGAGTAGTGCGGGAGAGAAGAAATGTCTCCTTCATATCAAAAATAAAAAATGAAAAGGGGGAAATGAAGCATTCCACTCCCGAAATTGCAGCGGTCTTCCATGGTTATTATAGCCAGCTATATAAGGTAGGACAGGGAAAGGAGAAAAGCAGGAATAAAAAATATACTATCAAGTACCTAACAGGAATAGAGTTCCCTACAGTTCCAGAGGATGAGTTAGAGAGGTTAGACGCCCCGGTAACGGTAGACGAGGTGGTGCGGGCAATAAGGGGGATGGCAATCGGGAAGAGTCCAGGCCCGGATGGGTTTCCAATCCTTTACTATAAAAAGTTTGAAAAAATATTGGCGCCCAAACTATGCGAGTATATGAACGCAGTCGCAGAAGGGGAAGAACTTAGGGAAGAAGCACTGATGGCTTACATAACTTTGATATTAAAGGAGGGGAAGGACCCAACAACCCCGGGGAGTTATAGACCGATCTCTCTTCTGAATACGGATGTGAAGATATTTTCAAAAGTAATAGCAGAAAGGCTAAAACCATTACTACCCCAATGGGTCCATAGCGATCAAACGGGGTTTGTCATGGGAAGGGAGGGTAGAGATAACTGCCTTAAAACCCTCATGTTGATCCACGGAGTGGAAAGCAGCGGATCCCCAGTCGCCCTGTTATCAGTGGACGCTGAAAAAGCATTTGACAGGGTCGACTGGGGCTTCATGTTCGAGACCTTAGGGCATCTGGGATTAAAAGAAAAAACATTGCGATGGATAAAAGCATTTTACTCCCACCCGACGGCAAAAATAAAAATTAACGGTAACCTTTCCCCAGTAGTAAAGCTATATAATGGAACCAGACAGGGGTGTCCTTTGTCCCCAATGCTGTTTGTTCTGGCCTTGGAACCCTTGTTGGTCTCGATTAGGAAAAATGAAGATATAAGGGGAGTGAGAATTGGTAGAGAAGAGTATAAGGTGTCTGCGTATGCAGATGACATATTATTTTATGCCTCAGAACTCAGGGTGACTCTCCCAAATATAATTAAGGAGATCCATAGATATGGGAGGTTGACAAATTTTAAGATCAACATATCAAAAACCGAAATTCTGAACATAACAGTACCCAAAAAAGAACAAGAGGAACTCCAGAGCTCTTTCCCCTTCATTTGATGTAGGGAGGAGCTGAGTTATCTGGGGGTAAGAATTACGCCCACATTGTCATCTGTATACGCGGCCAATTATACATACATATTAAATAAGGTTAAAGAATGTTTTAAAAGTATGAGATATAAACCCTTGTCATTAATAGGGAGAGTAAATGCGTTAAAAATGTTCATTTTACCAAAATTGACATATATGTTCCAAATGATCCCAATAAAAGTTCCGCAGGAGTTCTTCACGAAACTTAAAACTCTAACTTTAAAATACATATGGGGACGTAGGAATCCCAGGATCTCTTATGCGACTCTGGAAAGGGGGAAAGTAGGAGGAGGATTAGCAGCCCCAAACTTTAGAAGATACTATCAGGCAGCAGTAATCTCACGAGTGGTGGATTGGGTGTATGATAAAGGGGATAAAGGGTGGGTAAATATAGAGAAAATACAAAGTGGAGTTAATCTAGGAAAGAGGATCTGGATACCAAGGGATTTTCGCGATTTGGGGAGGAGCACTAATCCACTAACTACTAATTTGTTTAAAACATGGGATAAAGTGGGCGAATCAAATCACTGGCAGTACAACTCACCTTTAATTTCTTTATTAGACACAAGTTTTTTTAAACCAGGGAAGGAGGAATTTGTTTACTTCACTAGATGGGCAAAAAAAGATGATATTTTACTGAAAGATGTGATGAACGGGGACAGATTTTGCACTTTAGGAGAAATAAGACAAAGATGGGGAAGTAGGAATTTAGATAGCTGGAGATATGCACAAATTAAACACTTTGTTCAGACTTTGCCTAAGCCACTCCGAGGGACAGGAGATCTCAGACCAATGGAGAGAATGCTCTCGGATTCGAGCTGCAAGAAAAAAAGTATGTCCAAAATCTATAAAATCTTACAGGAGGAAGAGGACCCAGGGGAACCACTATACCTGAAAAAATGGGAAGAAGAGTTGGGCACCGTGGGGGATAAGGAACGTAGAAAGAAGATCTTAAGAATAGCAGGTACAATATCTAGGGACAATATGTCATTAGAAATGTCATTTAAATTAATGGCAAGATGGTATGTTGTCCCACAAAGAGCCCATAAGAGGAGAGCAGGTATATCAGCACTATGTTGGCGGGGCTGCGATAAGGTGGGAACCTTTGCACACATATGGTGGGAGTGTGGAAAGATTGGCCCATACTGGGAGAAAATTATAGAAAATATTTTCCGAATAACAGGGGAAGAGGTAAAGAAGGAACCATGGACATGCCTGTTTCACGACACTGACAAAACACTGGGGGAATATAAAAACTCATTGACCCCCCACTTACTGATTGCAGCAAAAAGCCTGATCCCAAAGAGATGGGGCACTCCCGAACCCCCATCTATGAGGGAATGGTTAGGCAAAATAGAGTGGGTAAGATCAATGGAGGAATCAATATCTAGAAGAGGGGACCAAGTGGAATCCTACCTCAGTAAGTGGGAAAAATGGCTGGAGTATAAGAAAACAAGGGAATATCTCAGAATGAGTGGATCCGAGGGGAAATGAGGGGGGGAGCGCGGGGGAGAGTTGGAGAGAGAGAGAGGGGAGGGAGGGAGCGGGTCTGGGAGGGGGGCCGGGGATAGATACGAAAATGGAATGGGTAGTATATTTTTTTTTTTGTAATATACTTCTTCTTTGAAACCTTAATAAAATAAACAAAGAATTAAACAGAGGAAGTGTTAAAAAAAAAAAAAAAAAAAAAAAAAGGGGTCTGCATGTGATGTGAAAATAGCACTGCCAATAGGCAAAATGGTGGCGATAAGAAGAAGGAACTAAGGTAACAAGGGCGCAAAGTTGGCCACAATTTGATGAAGAGAGACCATGGCGTGCTGTATACTGATGCAAAAAAAAAAAAAAAAAAAAAAAAAAAAAAAAAAAACCATATAATATGAGGTCAAACCTTAGGAGTTTCAATTTGTATGCAATCAGGCAGGCCCTTGCACTACATGGTTTTGGTAAATCTGAAGGAAAAACTCAGCAGAAAAAACTGATAGTGTGTATGGGGCTTAATAGTAGTTATTTGGCAATATATATTGCAAGAGGAAAAAAAAAACAAAAAAAATTATTAATTAATTAAAAAAAAAAAAGGAGAGAAGAAAAAAAAATAAAAGAGTAAAGAAAAAAATATTTTCCAAGAGTCAGCAGTAATCCACTCAAAGGAATGCTGACCAAGATAGGGGGTGAAGTTCAAGTAGTAAGGTATTGAACATAAAACCAGACCGTATATGTCAGTAATGCATATGAGTTAACAGGCAGGAGTAGTTCATTTGTATTCAATTCTATTTTGTACACGTTTTTGTCCAACGTGGAACAAATTAGTTTTTTCCTTCAAGGCAGGGGTGTTATGTGGAAGATCAACTATAATACCCCATGTTTGGAGTAATTGCATGCCATCTTCAATGGTAGATATAGCAAAATGTTTCCCGTTGTAAGTGGTCAAGATAGTGGCCGGATGTCTTCATTTGTATGTGATCTTATGATTAGATAATGCCTTCGTTACAGTTTTGAGCTGTCTTCTTATTTGTAGTGTAAATTGCGAGAGATCGGCGAATAATTGTATATCTGAGTATGGTGGTGGCAGAGTAGTTAGCCCCCTCGCTTTGGAGAGAATTTGCTCTTTATCTTGATAAAAATGAATTAGCAGAATAACATCTCTTGGAATTGATTCTTCTAGATGTTTTGGTTTGGGAATTCTATGAATACGATCAATTGTAAGTTCAATCGGCGATAATTCTGGCAATAATGTAGAAAATAGTGTATTTGCATAGTTACGTAAGTCCATAGGTAGAATTGACTCTGGTATTCCTCTCATTTTAATGTTGTTTCGATGTGAGTGGTCCTCGAGATCTGCCAATTTCATCTTGACCCACATGGAATCATCTTTTTCTTCTGTACATGCATCCACTAGCTTATTCACTGTTTCAGTGCATTCCTCCATTTTGTTTTCAACATATTGCAGTCTACCATCCATATGTTTCATATCAAGAGAGAATTTATGAATCATGGAGGATAGATTAGATATAATAGATGATTGTAATGACACAAGCATTTCTTTCATTGTGGTATCTAGTACTGGCTGACCTGATGTTGGGAAAGCAGCTATAGATGTCTGTAATGAGGACATAGCATTATCACTATGCAGAGCTGTGTTCACAGTATCAGCTGTCTGACAAGATGAATCCAGCTTCATCCACGATTTTGCGGGTCCCTGAGATGTTGGGGATAGTTGAGAGGAGCCATTAGAATATGAGGATGATAATTCCTCATCCATTTCAGGTGGATGGCTATCAGAAAGGTTTGTGTGAGTTTTATTATTTTTCCTCACAGCTCCGGCGGCGCCATCTTGGATTTTAGTCAGCTCACTGATCTGTTTAAATGTAAATGATGACAGATTTTTTGGTCCCCTTTCTTGTCCTCTTTTGCGAGACATTATTGCCCCTACTGTCCCAGGAGTACTGCAGAGTATTTAGGTATGTTTTTAGAGGAGAATACCTGCCTGTTTTTTGCTGTTAAACGGCCGGCTGTGGAGAGCTCTAGGCTTAAGCAGCCATCTTCTTCAGTGCGCAAGCCACGCCCCCAGAGGTGTAGGCTTTTTCCAAGAGAGGACTATCATCTTTCTAGCACAGTAGAATAGTAATGCCAAAAGGGTTAGTGTTAATCTCTTAGGAGCCAGCACATCAACTAGTTACAGGAGACACACTTCAACAGTGGGTCTAATACTGAGAGTAGTAACTTCCTCTATACATTCAGTAACCTCCAACCAAAACCTTTGTATAGCCGCACAGTTCCAAAAAATATGCATAAAATACACTCTGGGTGAAGTGCACGACCAGCAGCAGGACTACTGGGAGGGAAAAAGTCTAGACAATCTGGCTAGAGTAAGATATACATTTGGTATATATTTGTGTTGGATGAGATGGTCTGTAGCTGAAAGCAATCTGGAGAAATTAATTTTCCGGAGATAATCCCAGTCATCCCCATACAACTGAGGGAACACTCCCTCCCAAACTGCTCTGCAAGATGAGATGACCCTGCTGATATCCAGTTGCTTATAAATATTGGACAACGCCTTGTCTAAACAACCGCCCCAAAGCATTATCTCCAGGGTCTGTTGTTTATTACTATAGATCAGTAGACGATTATCAGAATTGGAAGACAGTAAAGTAATTTTATAACATGTTATGCTTGAGTGAAAGATGTAATAGACTTGTAATAACAGCTATATATTAGATTTTGAGCTATACTTTTGGCCTTGTGCTGAGGTCTTGTTTGTCATGTATCGCCTGGCTGTCAGGCTGTTATTAAATGTGTATGTGTTTTCTGTTCTGTATTGTCACGAAAAACTGTAATAAAGTATAAAAAAAAACAAAAAAACGGAATTGCTATCCTATAAGGAACATATAGGAATATTAATTGTACCTAAGCAGTACCCTGAAACATCTACCTTTTGTCCAAAATTCTTCTTGAAAAAAAAATAGCTGTACACTTCCTGGCAAGTGGTTGCTCCTAGGCATTCCTATACTTTGTGCCACATAACTGTATATCTGCAGTGTGCCTGTGACTTCTAGATGAGATTTGTAGGGAGATTTAGTACTATCACTACTATGCTGCTCACCATTCTCCTTTCTGGAGAGAAAGCTGTACCCAAGGACCTGTAGTGCAAGTAACAATCTACTTATGCTCCATTCATTCTATGGATCTTTGCCTACTATACCTCCCCTGCTGCTTCTTGATTATTCCTCCGTCACTCATCAGGTCACCAATCATCAGAAGGCAGCTCTGACATAAGTAAATTAATTAGGCTCCTTTGCCAGGATAGCCACCTCCACAAAGATACACAATGTTGAACGTTTTATTTTATATAGCTACATAGTTAGATAGTTCATCTGATTGAAAAAAAGACACAAGTCCATCTAGTTCAAACAAAAAAAGGGAAAAAAATTACAATCCTATATACACAATCCTATACCCACAGTTGATCCAGACAAAGGCAAAAAACCCCAGCAAAGCTAGATTCAATTTGCTCCACCAGGGGAAACATTTCCTTCCTGATCCCTCAAGAGGCAATTGGATATTCCCTGGATCAACTTTACCTATAAATATTAGTATCCAGTTATATTATGTACATTTAGGAAATAACCCAGGCCTTTTTTAAAGCAATCTACTGAGCTGGACAGAACCAGCTCTTCCGGGAGTCTATTCCACATTTTTACAGCTCTTACTGTAAAGAAGCCTTTCTGTATTTTGAGATTAAATCTATTTTCCTCCAGACATAAAGAGTGCCCCCCCTTGTCCTCTGTCCCTTCTGGGTTCCCATGCGGCTGTTTTTTGTTCCTCTATGCGGAGTCACCTGCGGGCTTCCTGCCAACGGCGAGCAGCAGGCCCCTGGGTTAACGGTCATTCACTTGGCCACACCTGGGGACCTCTTAGCTCACATGTAACCATGCGGGTTAGGTCTCTTCCTGTTTGCGTGTCATCTGGGGTGCATAGTGACGTCTATGGGAGGACCGATGCCGCGCGTCGTCTCAGGAA
Source organism: Lithobates pipiens (assembly GCF_037356315.1). Classification (NCBI taxonomy): domain Eukaryota; kingdom Metazoa; phylum Chordata; class Amphibia; order Anura; family Ranidae; genus Lithobates; species Lithobates pipiens. Next base: position 24,433,548 of record NW_027507790.1, read on the forward strand.
CAATAGGGGAAGGGAAAGAGATCACCACGCCAGGTGGAAATGTGGATAGAGAACTCTCCTCGGAACTGGAACATCAGGTGCCGGCTAAGCATAGAGCAACATGAGGCGAAAAGGAAGTTCTGGACAGCTGCACTCTGGAATGTAGGCTTTATTTGTAAAAAATCCAACAGATACACAAGCCACAGCAAAAAATTGTAGCTATGACTAAGCACTGTGTGAAACGCGTCAGTCATTTGTCCCATTTTTTGCTGTGGCTTGTATCTGTTGGACTTTTTACAAATAAAGGCTATATTCCAGAGTGCGGCTGTCCAGAACTTCCTTTTTGCCCAATGCCACGCGCCGTCTCGTCTGAGAGCACCTCAGCACACAGCCTCGCCCACTTTATGGCATGGCGTGTGTACATTTCGGCCCCAGCTTACTGTGATTGTTAATCAGCAATCAGGGTCAGCTGTAGTTCCTTAGCTCTATATAACTTTCCCCCTCAGCGTGGATGATCATTCTGACTGTGCCACGCTGCGGGACCTATCCTTCTCACACAGACACACTGCTCTAAGGTATGTTACCTGCATACATGCTACTCTACTGGGGTCTGTCGGTCTCTACATTGGACATGACTGATCCATCTATTCTGTGACCATATTGATCAATTTGGCTCATATTTTTAAACACCTTTAATGCTAGAAATTATACATATACTACCTGGGTATTTGTTGTGTTTAAATTTACAGACGTATACATCAGTCAAACCGTTGTATATATTCCATACTGGCTGGTCAGCAGTGGTGGATCCTTTTCTCAATCATCTGGATGCTCTGTGGGATTTGCTCCCTTACCCCAATCCTGTGCTGCTTAGGCTGGTCTGTCTGCCCTTGTTTACCATCTGTAGCCACTTTTTTGCTGCTGGGTGGCCCGGGATTGATAAGATGATATTTCCATCTCCCAGGTGTGCAGTATTGGCCAACCTGTCTATGCTAGTACATCAATCCACTCTACTATGGCTACGAAATATGTTTTAGCATGTTGTTCATTGTTACAAGTGTAACTTTATTGAGTGATTTATCTTTGACCTATATTATGATTTTGTTGAATTAATTTCTATTATATTCATATTGTAGAAATACAAACAACACAATATAACTGTTCTAAGTGAAACTAAAGCCTCTGAGGAAGGACGTCATCGTCTGAAACATGTCAGGCGTCATTTACAGCATGGATCCCCGCTAGCCCTGTATTTGTGCACAGGGCAGCTAAGTTTCATGTCTAATTATGTCAATATTTCTATAATGCAAAACCTTTTTGATATTGTAATTATATATTGTGTATAATAAATATGTTTTTTTATCTTACATTTGGTCTGTCATTTAAAGTCCTAAGGCGTTATACCGTGCCTTGTGCACTAGGCTTTCTTTTGCTAATACATTGGATCAGATGGACCAAATGTTCATGCACACACTGCCAATCCTTGCCTTACAGACTTGTCCTCTGTGATGACCTTAAAGTGGTTCTAAAGGCAGAAGTTTTTTTTTATCTTAATGCAATCTATGTGTTAAGATAAAAAAACCTTCTGTGTGCTGCAGCCCCCTTCATAATGCAGCCCCCCTCTAATACTTACCTGTCCCACTTCTCGAACCAGTGATGTTGCACAAGAGACTCTGAGGTCCAGGACTCTCCGTCCTGATTGGCTGAGACACAGTAGCAGGCCCAATTGGCTCTGACTGCTGTCAATTAAAGTCAGTTAGCCAATGAGGAGAGAGGGGGCAGAGCCGAGCCAAAGCTCCATGCCTGAATGGACACACAGAGCAGTGGCTCAAATCAGGTGCCCTCATAGCAAGCTGCTTGCTGTGGGGGCACTTGGCAGGAGGGAGGGGCCAGGAGTGCTGGTGAGGGACCCAAGAAGAGGAGGATCTGGGCTGCACTGTGCAAAACCACTGCACTCTAGACCATTCTTGTTCAAAATGCTTCATTATAAAGACTGACATGCAATACTATTCAAAGCAAGGTCTTTGGGAGCAGCCTAGTGATTGCCAAATCCACAGTCTTGTTGTGTCCAGACTTTTTGGCGGAGGTCCAAAAAAAAGATCCCAGTTTACAGAAGTGAAGAAATGTCTTTGGGCTTTGGATCTTCCATTTGCTATGCTTTATCTGGCACGCTTGCGTGTGGTGGCCAAGGATGAGGTCCACTTATTAGAAAACCCTCTTTGGTGTCGCAAAAGACCTGATACTACATAGCCCTATTTACTTGGGGTTTTTGCTTCCTCAAGAACTGTTGTTCCTGGTAAGGGCGAATGTTCCAAAGTGCCCAACAACTTTTGGTTCTCTTGTTGCACTCACTCTTTTAGTGACATAACTGCACAGGCAGGCAGGCCTGTGTGAGCCAATTTTTTGGACCCCCCCCCCCCCCCCCCCAGTTGCTAGTCTCAAGTGGACACCCCTTTTTTCCTGCTTTAAATGACTGGTGATCCCTATTGCTTCTTATGTTGTTTTTTGTTAATCCTCCTGTAGACTCTGGTTGCTACTGAACAGTTATCCCATGGAAGAACAAATCTCTACAAGGTCTCATAGAGCATGTAATGACTGAATCTTACATGACCTATCTCTTTGCCTGCATCTATTGGGTATTGGGCATTGGGATGTTGTACAGCTACGATACCTGTCGTATTTAGTCTCATGTGCTATTTAGGAGAGGACTGAGTACTGTAGTGAAGCGGCTGGCAGTTATGCACACGGCGACATGAGTGGGCTCCTCTATCATATGTCGGCAGGAAACATACTTGTTTCACGATCATTCCTCACCTTTTTCTATGCGTCCTTTTCCCTATCAGTTTCACTCCACATACTCGTCCTACACTGGGGGGTGAGTACCTTAGTCTCTGGTACCACTTCATGGTTGTTATAACTTTTTGCTTCAAAGAGGGTGAAAATAAAAGCCATAAGCTGGCTATGTTGGCAAAATCTCAGAGAGGCTCTTTCTATATATGAGCGGTTACCACAACCTCGGTTGATACAGCATACACCCATTCAGACAGACTCCTAACCTTTATACATTTTTTCTACATCACCGTTGGCCCAAAGCTTTACTGCAGGAATAATGTGTACTGCTATAAAACTGCACATGTCGCTACAAACTGCACCCCATCCCTTACTCCACCTGGGGAGCATGAGGGGGGCACAGTTTGACACCTTCGCCCTGGGCACTGGATGACCTTGTCCCAGCACCATATTGCATGGTGGAAGTTGTAGTTCTCCACACCACACACTAGACTTGGCCCACCGGTGCCTGCACTCTGCAGAGACTACATATACCAGAATGGCACGCAAAGCAAACGTGTCAGCTTCTTCTCCTTCACTGCTTTTAGTAGGAACTAAGGAGTGTATAGAGGGATCATCTGTCTGCTCTACACCCTGTCTGTGGTGGGATCTGTAGCTATGGCTCTAGTATTTGGTGACTGTCTGCACAGTCTAAGCCCTTGTACACACGGTCGGACATTCCGACAACAAAATCAGTCGGATAAATTTTGACGGATTTAGTCCGGAAGTGGCCTGTAAGTGGTGTTGCAGACACATGGTTGGACAAAGTTGTCTGAATTTCCGGATGCCAAGAACGTGGTGAGTGGTGACTAGACATGTGCAAAAGGAAAAAATTCATTTAGTTTCGTTTCGTTTTAATTTGTTAATTCATTAATTTCGTTTAGTTATATTCGATAACTTCCTTAAATTCGTTTTCGGATTTCGTTTAGTTTTCTACCGAATTCGAAAAATCGGCCACATTCGAAAATATTTCAACCAAATTCGAAAATATTTCTACCGGATTCGAAATTATTTCAACATGATTCGACATTATTTCAACCACATTCGAAAATATTTTGTGACCCGAATTTAGGGCCATGTATCTCGGGGTCACTTAGTGCTAGAAACTCCAAATTTGGATATGTTGTAGTGTTAGTACTATTGTGTTTGCATACCAAATTTGGGGTTTCTAGCTATAAGTGACCCCGAGATATGTGGCCCAAAAATCGGGTCGCAAAATGTTATTCTCTGCTCTAATAACTAATAACATTTTGCGACCCGATTTTGGGGCCACATATCTCGGGGTCACTTATAGCTAGAAAACCCAAATTTAGTATGAAAACACAATAGTACTAGCACTACAACATATCCAAATTTGAAGTGTCTAGCACAAAGTGACCCCGAGATACAAGGCCCTAAAGTCGGGTCACAAAATATTTTCGAATGCGGTTGAAATAATGTTGAATCATGTTGAATTAATTTCGAATGCAGTTGAAATAATGTCGAATCATGTTGAAATAATTTCGAATGCATTCGAAATTATTTCAACATGATTCGACATTATTTCAACCACATTCCCATATATTTTGTGACCCGACTTTAGGGCCATGTATCTCGGGGTCACTTGGTGCTAGAAACTCCAAATTTGGATATGCTGTAGTGTTAGTACTATTGTGTTTTCATACTAAATTTGGGTTTTCTAGCTATAAGTGACCCCGAGATATGTGGCCCCAAAATCGGGTCGCAAAATGTTATTAGTTATTAGAGCAGAGAATAACATTTTGCGACCCGATTTTGGGGCCACATATCTCGGGGTCACTTATAGCTAGAAACCCCAAATTTGGTATGCAAACACAATAGTACTAACACTACAACATAACCAAATTTGGGGTTTCTAGCTATAAGTGACCCCGAGATATGTGGCCCCAAAATCGGGTCGCAAAATGTTATTCTCTGCTCTAATAACTAATAACATTTTGTGACCCGATTTTGGGGCCACATATCTCGGGGTCACTTATAGCTAGAAACCCCAAATTTGGTATGAAGTGTCTAGCACCAAGTGACCCCGAGATACATGGCCTTAAATTCGGGTCACAAAATATTTTCGAATGTGGTTGAAATAATGTCGAATACAGTTGAAATAATTTCGAATACAGTTGAAATAATTTCGAATCATGTCGAATTCATTTGAATTCATTCGTTATATTTCTTTCGTATTCGTTGTAATTTGTTATTTTTTTTATTCGGACATTCGGATGCAAAATTCGGCCGAATTTCGATTCGTTACGAAACGAATTGCACAAGCCTAGTGGTGACGTAAGCCGCGTACGACGGGACTAGAAAAGGGAAGTTCAGCACCACCCCTTCTGCTGATCTCGTGTTTATCGGGTGTTAGTAGAAGTTTGGTTAGAGATGATTTGCTCTTTTCAGATTTGTACTTCAGATCATTACTGCTCTTCAGTTTTTGCTTGTCGGTGCGTATCTGCTTATCAGTAAGTTTAGTCAGCTAGCATTTGTTGGTCATTGTGGACTATATCTTGGTATATAGTACGCTTTGAATGTCAGTGCTTATTGTCCGCTCGTTTCTGGTTTTCAGTTCGTTCTTTCAGGCCTTGCTGTTTATCGGTGCCTTCTGTTGTCTGTTCTGACCAGCCGACCGTTTTAAGCCATGTTTCGTGTACGTACTCATCATAGAGATTGTGCTATGCAGGGGCTTGGTGTTGGGCTTTTAGCTTTGACACAAGCCCGGTCCATGAACAGGGCGAGGAGGAGCTCATGGACCAAGAATTGGTTGCTCCAGCGTGACCAGTTCTCGCACATGCCTTTGCTTTCTGAGATCCGGGAGAATAATCCTGCTGATTTCAGGAATTATCTCCGGATGACGGACCCCGTTTTTCACCGTCTGCTGGCTTTGCTGTCCCCTTATATCAGCAGGCAGGATACCTGCATGCGGCAATCCATCACTCCGGAGCAGAGTCTCATTACCACGTTGCGCTACTTGGCGACAGGGAGAAGTCTTCAGGACCTCAAGTTCTTGACAGACATCTTCCCCAGGCTCTGGGAATCATTATTCCAGAGACCTGTTCTGCCATCATACAGGTCCTACAGAAGGACTATATTAAGGTAAGTTTTCTCCTTTAACATCACATTCTATGTATTTAATGTTTGTTAATGTATTGGATTTATTTCTTCATTCCCTAATTACCATGATTACAATATGCTGTAATTGATATGCTGTGCCCCTTTATCCTCATGCATGCTGGAAGCTTTTCAAGTTCCTTTTTTGTCCTTCATGCATATTTGCCTTCACTAACTTCCCCATCATGCTCTTCTGGGCCCATAAACCTATAGCCTAGTCACTTAGCAATGTATTTTGTCAGCTCCATAGTATTGCTTTCCCCTAAACATCCCCTAAAATGAGTACAAATGTTATGTGTGTGCTTAAACAAACTCATTACAAACCCCCCTCCCCCCAACTGCTAGGTCAGCTGATAGTAATCCTCAATCTGCTGACTTTGCCAAACCCAATACACACTATACCTACCTTTTTATGGTCTGATTTATGGATGAATTCACCAAAGCATGTAGTGCAAGGGCCTGCCTCAATACTTTCAAATGCTACTGTTTAAAGTTTTTTTTATCCTATTATTATCTTGATAGGTAATAGCAGAATGTCAAAATGTGCTTCTATTTGTTCCTTTTCTTTTGTATTATTACACTTCTTACCTGTCCGGTGGGCTGCCAATAGTATAAGTAAGGAGGGGCTGGCTAAAGTATCACACATTATTTATGCATTCAATGAAGTGGAGAGGGTTACCTGTCCAAAATATACCCCCCCTAATTTTCTGCAATGGGCCATCAGATGGGGGGGGATGGGGGGGATCTGATAAGGGGTCCGGCTTTAAATACTCATTTCCAAAAATGTTATACTGATATTGGCCAAAAATGTTTGTGTCTAATCTACTTGCAATGTTGATGTGCAACATGACTATTTTTTTTTTCTTGTTTGACTCCACAGTTTCTTTCAACTCCACAGGAATGGCAGACTGTGGCTCTCTCACTTTGCCAGCCGTTGGGACTTTCCCAATTGTGGAGGTGCAATTGATGGGAAACATGTCCACATTGTCCCACCTCCCAACTCAGGGTCCTACTATTATAATTACAAGGGGTGTAATAGTATCATGATGTTGACGGTGGTATCAGCGACGTATGACTTCCTGTATGTGGACATGGGGAAAAATGGCCGTATGTCGGATGGTGGAGTGTTCGCACGGACAGGGTTCTACTGGCATCTCCAGAGTGGCAGTCTGGGCTTGCCACCTCCAGAGGAGAATGTCGAAGGATTCCCCTTTCGTTTTCATCGCGGGTGAGGCGTTTGCTCTGGCAAATCATCTGATGCGGCCTTTCCCGATGAGGACCCTCACCCTGGATCAGAGGATCTTTCATGTGTGGCTGGCCAGAGCCAGAAGAGTAGTGGAGACCACTTTCGGGATAATGGCCAGCCGGTTCTGCCTCTTTTTGACTCCAATAAACATGGCGGAATATAAACTAAATCATATTGTGCTTGCCTGCTGCGTTCTGCACAATTTTTTGAAAAAACACTCAGCAAACTATGTGGCCTCAGTTGGGCCTGATCCAGACTTGCCGGAAAATGTCAACCTCACGGCCCTTGAAGCTGCTCGTCCTGGCTTGCCCCCCCAAAGAGCCCATGAGGTCAGATCCAGATATGTGGAGTACTTTGTGGGTAGGGGGCCGTTGATATGCAAGACAATGTCTGAGAGACATTTTTTTAATACATTTTTCTTTGAAACTCCAATAATCTTTGTTTTCATTTACTGCTTGGCTTTGTTTTAGGTGTCTCCTAGATTTTATTTGGAGTTTTTTTGGGCCGTTTTCTACAACAGTGCAAACCCAATTTCAGAGTGAGATGAGATGATGGTCCCTTCTTCAGATAATCTTATTATGTTGTGGGTCTGCTACACACACACCTTGTTTTTGTTGATAATGTATGTAGTGCATTACTGACAAAAATATTGATAATTTTCAGCACCATGGCAGAAATATGCGGGGGCATGAAAATGGCATGATTGGGGAAATTTAAACATCACTATTTACTAAAGGCAAATCCACTATGCACTACAAGTGCACTGCAAAAGTGCACCTGAAACTGCACTTGGAGTGCAAAGTGGATTTGCCTTTAGTAAATAACACCCATTGTCACAGAAAACAACAACTTTACTACAAATACTCCTTTTGCACATTGAAAAAGGAAGCCACACATTGTTGATAATTTAACTTTTTTACTCAAAGCACATTCACATGTGTGTTTAGAAAGGGGTTTTACAACAAACCAACATATTTGGTGGATATAAAACATTATTTTGGGAAACATTTTTCAAACTTGGCGTTTTTGTGTAAACAGGCATGTATCAAAGCATAACATACAGAACACAGGAACTTTCAAAGTTCAACTTTGAAAAGTGAAGACATTATCAGACATGAGTATGTACAAACTGTGCTGATATTGCCTTCATCACAAGGGGTGTCACCCCTGGAAAAGCCAAATTTGGAAGATGCACACAAATTGAGAATCAAAAAGTGGGGGTCCCCTTGTTAAAGGGGGCTTCCAGATTCTCATAAGCCCCCCACCCGCAGACCCCCACAACTACCAACCAGGGTTGTGAGGATGAGGCCCTTGTCCCCATCAACATGAGGACATGGTGCTTAGGGGGGGACCCCAAAGCATCCTCCCAATGTTGAGGACATGTGGCCTGGTTCGGTTCAGGAGGGGGGGCGCTCTCTCATCTCCCCTCTTTTCCTGCGGCCTGCCAGGTTGCGTGCTTGGATAAAGGGTCTGGTATGGATTTTTAGGGGGACCCCACGTCAAATTTTTTCTAATTTGACACGGGGTTCCCCTTAATATCCATACCAGACCTGTCGGGTCTGATATGGATATTTAGGGGGAACCCCACGTCAATTTTTTATTTTTTTATTTGACGCAGGGTTCCCCTTAATATCCATACTAGACCTGAAGGGCCTGGTAATTGAATTTGGGGGAACCCCACGCTTTTTTATTTATTTATTTTTATCAATGACTTTCAATGAGTGTTCTCTGTATTATGGGAGCCGACAATTCATTATAGCCGCGAGTGATTTTAAAGGACTTTTTTTCCTGCAGAAATGACGCTTTGTGCAGGGACAGTTCTAAGCACGGGATACATGCACCCATTCACAGGCATACTATAGACACCCCCCAGATACAAAATTTAAAGGAATATTACACTTTTATTGTTTCACTTTAATCATTATTAAAATCACTGCTCCTGAAAAAACTGCAATTTTTAAAACTTTTTTTTGCATTGATACATGTCCCCTGGGGCAGGACCCAGGTCCCCAGACACTTTTTACGACAGTGACTTGCATATTAGCCTTTAAAATTAGCACTTTAGAATCTTTTCTCTCTGTCAAATCTTTTCTCTCTATGTCGAATATTTTCTCTCTGTCGAATATTTTCTCTATATAATCTTGGACTAATAGAGGTAAGGTTAGGCACATTCGACCACGGGTTCTATAGACACATATTATTGTCAGAGTCACGTCGAATATCCTATTCTATATGGAACTGTTGTAACAACGAAAACGAAAATAAAGCATTTATGTCGGATCTTTTGTTTGTTCGGATTCTGCACTTTCGTTATCATTTGTCAAAACGAAAATGAAAATACCTGAAATTCGGACGAAAATGCATTTTGATGAAAATGAATGCACATGTCTAATTACGAGCGGTAGTTTTACCTGACCAAGTGCCTCCATCTCAGAATTTTTTCTGAGCATGCGTGGCACCTTGTCCGACTGACTAGGCTACACACTATCAGAACTGACGCGCATCGGATCATGTTGTTGGAAAATTTTATAGCTAGCTCTCAAACTTTGTCCATCGGATATTCCGACGGAAACAGTCCGATGGAGCCCACACACTGTCGGATTAACCGACAACATGGTCCGATCGGACATTTTCCATCTGATTTTCCGACCCTGTGTACAAGGGCTAAGACCTTCTCCTGTATTATATCCACACTGACCATCTTCTTCAGCATGTTTGCAGTCTCTGACCATCTTCTGTAGCATGTCTGCACAGTCTCTGACCATCTCCTGTATCATGTCTGCACAGTCTTTGACCATCTCCTGTATCATGTCCACATAGTCTCTGACTGTATCCTGTATCATGTCCACACAGTCTCTGACCATCTCCTGTATAATGTCTGCACATTCTCTGACCATGTCCTGTATCATGTCTGCACATTCTCTGACCATCTCCTGTATCATGTCTGCACAGTCTCTGTCCATCCCCTGTATCATGTCCACACACTCTCTGACCATCTCCTGTGTCATGTCTGCACAGGCTCTGACCATCTTTTGTATCATGTCCGCACAGTCTCTGACCAGTTCCTATATCATGTCTGCACAGTCTTTGACCATTCCTTGTATCATGTCTGCACAGTCTCTGACCATTTCTTGTATCATATCCGCACAATCTCTGAACATCTCCTGTATCATATCCTCAGAATCTCTGACCATCTCCTATATCATGCCTGCACAGTCTTTGACCATCTCATAGTTCATAGTATTTAAGGCTGTTAATATAGGTGATTTATACAGTTCATTTTTTATCCCTTGAATTATTTTTCCCATTATGGGCGTGAATGGGGCCTCATGTCTAAGTTTTGCCTAAGGCCTGACAAAGCCTAGAGCCGCCTCTGCTTAGGGAGGATAAAGTCTCATTATATGCAGACGATACCTTGCTGTATCTAGGTGACTCTGAGGCTTCTCTGGTGAATGCGATGTCTCCTATAAAACAGTTTGGCACTCTCTCTCCGGTTTCTCCATAAATTGGAGAAAAACAGTCCTACTTCCATTAGATGAGTTGCAAGCCCTGCTGCCAGACTGTGCCCGGTTAATGAGGTTGGTAACTCAATTTAAATATTTAGATGTCCAGCTCTCCCTAGACCCCTCCAAATATTTGGAACTCAATTTTCTTCCATTATTTCAATGAATGCAAGTCAAATGCATGGCATGGTGCAAGCTCCCCCTATCAGTTATAGGGAGAGTTAACTTAATAAAAATGGTTTGGTCCCCTCAGTTACTCTATATCTTCCATAATGCCCCTCAGTGGATCCCTCGCTGATGGTTTGTGTGCATTGAAACCGTCTTCAGACTTATTTGGGAAAAAAAGTGGCTAGGGTACATCTCTTGACACTACAATATGGTAAAGATGGGGGGCCTGGCGGTCCCTATCCATAAACTTTATTATTTAGACTCCCAACTACAACATTTTGTGGTGTAGGGCCTTCCTGATCCCTCTGATCCGATTCGCAATATATTATTCGCTAACAGTCTCGACTAAACAGCTCTTTCCTGTCTAGAAACAGGGTTTTCTGATATCGCATCCAAAAGGCCTACCATCCTCCCTCTCCTGAATAAGTTGTGGTCAGCTATCAAGGCTAGTCTGGGAATGTCTGGGTTTCTTTCGGAAACACCTCTATCGTGAAACCCTATGTAAGCTGAAATAAGTAAACTTGAGGGCTTTAGGATATGGGAGATGGCAGGCATTCGATACCTTTCACAATTATATACCCAAAATGTTTTAAAATCTTTTTCAGACATACAAAATTAATTTGCCTTACTGAGGCAACGATTTTATAAATATTTACAACTACATCATATTCTCCAGATGCAGGCGTTGTCCGACCACCCCCCTATATGGGAAGTTTTTATTGTACCCCATAAGAAGGGTATGATCTCGCAAATGTATTCTACTTTACGTTCTACCATACAGAATTATTCTATACTCCAAGGTAGGAGGGAGTGGGAGGGAGACCTAAAAAGTATTGATGAAGAGGTGTTGGAGATGTGCCTTCAGTTAGTGTCTCTGGTTTCCCTGTCACCCACACACAAACTCTCCTATCTCTATATATAACAGCTTCACAGGTGGGGAAGACAAGACTCTGCTAACTTCCCCAAAAGCAATATAGAGGAGGGCACTCTCATTCACTTGCTTTGGCAATGCCCAAAATTGTTTTGTTATTGGAAAAGTGTGACAGAAATGCTTTCCGAAGTGTCAGGGTCCTGTTGGATCCTTTGGTCTGTATACTGGGAGCTCTAGATGAAGAGATTTTTGCTCCACCAGGTAATATAGCTATACATAGGCTACTGTATTTAGCATGGAAACAAATAGCATGATTCTGGTTTTCTCCTCACATTCTCACTAGGAAACAGTGGATAGAACAGGTCAACAGTGTACTAATAAGAGAATTACTAACATATCACCATAGAAATGGCAGTAGCAAGTTCAAATCTATTTGGCAGGAGTTGGGTTGGCCGACTCTCAGCTAATTAGGTTAAGGCAATTGCAGGTATAATTCTAGTTTTATTTTCCCCTTCTTCCTTTATTTATATTTTCTAACCATGTGCCCCTTGTTAAAATGACTGCTCTTTCATGTCTTCCTGGGACGATCAAAATGTATTTACATGCAGCCCATTGGCTGATGGTGCAGAACTCCGGAAGGAGAACAGTAATCACTTTTTCTGGTTGATTTGATATTAAGGATGAGCCGAACAGCCCCCGGTTAGGTTTGCACCAGAACCTGTGAACAGACCTAAAATTTGCGTGAACTTTAGAACCCTATTAAAGTCTACGGGAGTCGAACGTTCAAAATCAAAAGGGCTAATTTTAAAGGCTAATATGCAAGTTATTGTCCTAAAAAGTGTTTGGGGACCTGGGTCCTGCCCCAGGGGACATGTATCAATGCAAAACAAGTTTTAAAAACGGACATTTTTTCGGGAGCAGTGATTTTAATAATGCTTAAAGTGAAACAATAAAAGTGTAATATTCCTTTAAATTTCGTACCTGGGGGGTGTCTATAGTATGCCTGTAAAGGGGCGCATGTTTCCCATGCTTAGAACTGTCCCTGCACAAAGTGTAATTTCATGACTAAGCCTATTTTTGGCATTTGGTGTTTACAAGTTAAAATCCATATTTTTTGCTAGAAAATTACTTGGAACCCCCAAACATTATATATATATATATATATATTTTAGCAGAGACTCTAGAGAATAAAACGGCGATTGTTGCAATATTTTATGTCACACGGTATTTGCGCAACGGTTTTTTGGGAAAAGGGACACTTTCATGAATTAAAAAAAAAAAACAGTAAAATTAGCCCAATGTTTTTGCATAATGTGAAAGATAATGTTACGCCGAGTAAATAGATACCAAACATGTCACACTTTATAATTGAACGCACTTGTGGATTGACGACAAAGTACGGTACCTAAAAATCTCAATAGGCGACGCTTTAAATTTTTTTTACGGTTACCAGGTTAGCGTTACAGAGGAGGTCTGGTGCTAGAATTATTGCTCTCGCTCTGACGATCGCGGCGATACCTCACATGTGTGATTTGAACACCGTTTACATATGCGGGCACGACTTCCGTATTCATTTTCTTTGCTTAGCAAGCTCGCTAAAAAAAGCTAAATTGTTTAAAAAAAAAAAAAAATTGATCACTTTTATTGCTGTCACAAGGAATGTAAACATCCCTTGTGACAGTAATAGGTGGTGACAGGTACTCTTTATGGAGGGATCGGGGGTCTAAAAGACCCCCCACCCCTCCTTTACACTTTAATGCATTCAGATCGCTGAAAACGGCGATTCTGAATACCGTATATATTTTTAAAACCAGCGCCATTGGCAGCCGAGTAAACGGGAAGTCGCTTCCGTGTTTACTATGAGGAGACTGGAACGAAGCCGATTACGGCTTCGTTCCAGTTCCTCCCCAGCAGCCGGAGGCAGCGGTCATGGAATCGGTGCTCCCGATCGAGCGGGAGCACCGGTAACAGCGGCGGGATGTCCCCTCCCGCTCCTCCGGCATAACAGCCGAGCAGCTTTTAGCCGCATCGGTTGTTATGGCTGGACAGCCAATCGCCTGCTGAAAGAAACGGTACTGGGATGATGCCTGCAGGTGCGGGCATCATCCCGGTATACCCCCCAGAAGCCGAGTACACACATCTGCGTATGCTTGGCGGAAAGGGGTTAAAAGCACTCGTGGCTATAATGAATTGTCGGCTCCCTGTAATACAGAGAACAGTCATTGAAAGTCATTGATAAAGAAAAAAAAAGCCTGGGGTTCCCCCAAATTCAATTACCAGGCCTCCAGGTCTGGTATGGATTTTAAGGGGAACTCCATGCCAAATAAAAAAAATTGGCGTGGAGTTCCTCCCAAAAATCCGTACCAGACCCTTTATCCGAGCACGCAACCTGGTAGGCCGCAGGAAAAGAGGGGGCGACGAGAGAGCGCTCCCCCTCCTGAACCATACCAGGCCACATGCCCTCAACATTGGGAGGATGCTTTGGTGGTCTGTGACCCCTCAAAGCACCATGTGCCTCATCACCGAGAAGGAAAAGTCTTTTATTAAAAATAAAAAAATAAAAAAAAGATTTGCGATGTCTAATCTCTTCTCCATGGTCCAGCGATAGGTGATCTGATCCAGTGATGGGTGATCTCTCCCGATGGTCCAGCCCAGCGCATCCATCCCGTAAAGGAAATCTGCGTTACATCAGAGGGAGCGGGGTCATCCGTACATCACTGGGGAAGCCTGGCTTTCCCCTTGCTTCAGAGGAGGGTGGGGTTTAGGTGACGGGTGGCCCTGTCCTTCTAAACTAAGACGTGTCAGGATGCTGGGATTCCCGCAGTGTCTCCGGTGGAGACAGGATGGATGCGCTGCTCTGGACCATCGGGAGAGATCACCCATCACTGGATCAGATCACCCATCGCTGGAACCCGGAGAAGAGATCAGCCATCGCTGGATAGCAAGAGTGGATTACCACCGCTGGAATCTTTTTTTAATTTTTTTTTTATTTTTAATAAAGGACTTTTTCCAACAGTGTGTTTTAAAAAAAAAATTTTACACTTTCTTTGTGAAATGGTAGGGGTACTTTTGTACCCCCTTACTATTTAAAACGGGGGGATGGGATCTGGGGGCCCCCTTGTTAAAGGGGGCTTCCAGATTCTGATAAGCCCCGCCTGCAGACCCCCACAACCACCGGCCAGGGTCGTGGGGATGAGGCCCTTGTCCCCATCAACATGGGCACATGGTGCTTTGAGGGGTCACAGACCACCAAAGAATCCTCCTAATGTTGAGGGCATGTGGTCTGGTACGGTTCAGGAGGGGGGCACTCTCTCGTCCCCCCTCTTTTACAGTGGCCTAACAGGTTGCGTGCTCGGATAAAGGGTCTGGTATGGATTTTTGGGGGGAACTCCATGCCTTTTTTTTAAATTTGGTGTGGGGTTCCCTTAAAATCCATACCAGACCTGAAGGGCCTGGTAATTGAATTTGGGGGAACCCCACGCTTTTTTTTTTTTTTTATCAATGACTTTCCATGACTGTTCTCTGTATTACGGGGAGACGACAATTCATTTTAGCCGCGAGTGCTTTTAAATGACTTTTTTTCCTGCAGAAATGACACTTTGTGCAGGGACAGTTATAAGCACAGGAAACATGCACCCCTTTACAGGCATACTATAGACACCCCCCCAGGTACGAAATTTAAAGGAATATTAAACTTTTATTGTTTCACTTTAAGCATTATTAAAATCAATGCTCCCATTTTTAAAACTTTTTTTTGCATTGATACATGTCCCCTGGGGCAGGACCCAGGTCCCCAAACACTTTTTATGACAATAACTTGCATATAAGCCTTTAAGATTAACACTTTAGATTTCTCCCATAGACTTTTACAGGGTGTTCCGCGGCTTTTCAGATTTGCCGCGAACACCCCAAATTGTTCGCTGTTCTGCAAACAGGCAATGTTCGAGTCGAACATGAGTTTGACTCGAACTGGAAGCACATCCCTATTTGCTATATTCTAAACATTGCACCAATGTGCCTCTGTGCGATTGTTAAGCCGCGTACACATGGACGGACAGTCCGTCCTACTTTCGAATGAACGGACTTGACCACACACGATGAACAAACAGTCCGTCGAAAGCTTGCGCGATGACGTGTACAGCACGTACGACGGGACTAGAAATAGGACGTCCAATACACAGCAATGCAACCTTTCGCCGTGTAAATCCTTTCTGAGCATGCGCCATACTTAGTCCGTCGAACTAGCCTACTCACGAGCGGACTGTCCGCTGAAACCAAAGTTGGACGGACAATATTACGGAAATTCCGAAATACTTAGTCCGCCAGACTGCACGCTGAAAAAGTCAGCTGAAGCCCACACACGAGCGGACTGTCCGCTGAAATGTGTTTCGACGGACTACGTTGGCCAGACAGTCCGCCCGTGTGTACGCGGCTTTATACTCCACTGGTATCATAATCTTTTATTTTAGATCTATGTTGTACTATTGCAATTTATACCAAATGTTAGTTTTTTTTTTCCTGTGCAACTTATTGTATTAAATACTTATTACTTATTGGTACAATAAATATTTTTCTGATTTAAAAATAAAAAAGTAATTTGCCCTCCACCTCTTCCCCCCTCTTCCTTTTCCCTCTACCCTTTCCTTCCCTCTCTCTTTTTTTCTCCCCTTCACCCCCCTCCCCCACCCTCCCCTTTTTCCCCCTTCTGATTTTAGAGGTTGCAGCACCCAATTATTTATATTTGCAACTCCTCATTCAGTGCAGTAGGGTCCGCACAGTATATATATATATATATATATATATATATATATATATATATATATATATATATGTCAGACCCCAAAGCACCCTACCCATGTTGAGGGCATGCGGCCTGGTATGGTTCAGGAGGGGGGGCGCTCTCTCATCCCCTCTCTTTTCCTGCAGCCTGCCAGGTTGCATGCTCAGATAAGGGTCTGGATTTTGGAGGGGACCCCTTACGCCATTTTTTTATTTGGCGCAGGGTTCCCCTTAATTTCCATACCAGACCGGAAGGGCCTGGTATGGACTGCATGGGGGGGCCCATGCCCTTTTTGTCAATGAGTTTTATCTATACTGCTGAGAGCCGACAATTGATTACAACCGCAATCAGTTTTAAATGACAATTTTGCCTTTAGAAAAGTCATTTTGCTGTGGTACTGTTCTAAACATGGGAAAATGTGCCACTTTACAGGCATACTATAGACACCCCCAGGCACGATATTTAAAGGAATATTACATTTTTATTGTTTCACTTTAAGTATTAAAAAAATCACTGCTGCTGAAAAACATCCACTTAAAAAAATAAATTTGCATTGAAACGTGTCCCCTGGGGCAGGACCCGGATCCCTAAACACTTTTTATGACAATAACTTGCACATAAGCCTTTAAAATAAGCACTCTTGATTTCTCCAATAGACTTGTACAGGGTGTTGTGCGGCTTTTCCAATTTTCTGCAAACACCCCAAATTGTTCGCTGTTCGGGGAACAGGCGAACAGGCAATGTTTGAATTAAACATGAGTTTGACTCGAACTCGAAGCTCATCCCTATTGACTAGTAATAATTATAATTACTACAATTCTTACATTAGAACATTAGACTTCTTCTATAGCCTATGGGCAGAGCATTTGATCGTAAATGTCCGCTCATGACAATAACTTGCACATAAGCCTTAATTTTAAAGCTTTTATTTTAAATTTTTAAAGCCTAAAATTAGCACTTTCGATTTTTCATGTTTGTGTCCCATGGACTTTATTGGTGTTCGTGGGTTCTTCCGAATTCTTTGCCTGTTCGGTATGTTCTGGTGCAAACCGAACCGGGGGTGTTCGGCTCATCTCTATTCAGAACCAACATCTGAATCCAGTGATGGCTGAGCATCATGGAGGTGTAAGTGGCTGACGCTGTGGTCTAATAACTCAGCTGACTCCCCCATGGCTGATATTTGGGCTGATGTTTGGTCTATGACAGGAATAGATGCAGATAAGGAGGCAGGTTTATCCACTCTGGCAACTGCAGGGTAATGCACACGTGTCTCTACTTGTCTGACAGAGGATGAGAAGGATGAAGAAGGTTTAGTAAGCCAGTCCACTACCTCCTCTGCATGTTGTGGCTGGATAGCACAGGCAAACTCACTAAACAGTGGAAATTATGCCCTGCCTCAGGACTGACCGCCACGTCCACCTTTACCTGTGGACAGATTTGTTGCTGGCCCCCTTACTGCTCACGGCTGTGATGTATTGTCGGATCCTGGCAATATAGATGAAAATCATTGAAAAAAATGGCATGGGTTCCCCCCACACCTGGTTCAAAAAAAATTGCGTGGAGGTCCCTTCAGGTCTGGTATGGATATTAAGGGTAA
Source organism: Lithobates pipiens (assembly GCF_037356315.1). Classification (NCBI taxonomy): domain Eukaryota; kingdom Metazoa; phylum Chordata; class Amphibia; order Anura; family Ranidae; genus Lithobates; species Lithobates pipiens. Next base: position 24,451,638 of record NW_027507790.1, read on the forward strand.
CCCTGCACCATAATAAAAAAAAGGCATAGCCCCCTCCCCCCAAAATCCATACCAGGCTCTTCAGGTTTGGTATGGATTTTAATGGGAACCCCAAGCCAAAATGTTTAAAAACATGGCTTAGGGGTCCCCCCAAAATCCATAGCAGGCCCTTATCTGAGCATGCAACCTGGCAGGCTGCAGGAAAAGGGGGGATGAGAGAGCACCCCCCTCCTGAACCGTAACAGGCCCCATGCCCTCAACATGGGGAGGGTGCTTTGAGGCCCAACCCAAAGCACCTTGTCCCCATGTTGATGGGGACAAGGTCCTAATCCCCACAACCCTTGCCCAGTGGTTGTGGGCTATGCGGGAAGGAGGCTTATCAGAATCTGGAAGCTCCCTTTAACAAGGGGACCCCAGATCCCTGCCCCTCATGTGAATGTGTTTTGGGTTCATTATACCCCTACACATTTACCCAAAAGAGTGTCAAAATGTTAAAAATGTCAGCAGACAATTTGGGACAAGTCCTTTATTAAAAAAAGAAAAGAAAAACTGTCCCATGATTTCCATTCATCTTCAATCACATCGTCCAGTGACTCGATAAAAAAAAAACTCTGCCTCCATGAGAGGCTCCTGCTGACTGAAGCCTCTTTGCGATGACAGCTGTTATATAGCGGAGGGGGCCACCCGGTGATGTAAATGGGTGACCCCGCCCCTCTGATGTCATGTGATGTCACGTAACATCCTTTTACACCACCGGGTGGCCCTGCCCTCAGCTATATAACAGCTGTCATCGCAAAGAGGCTTCAGTTAGCAGGAGCCTCCAATGGAGGCAGAGTTTTTTCTGTTTTTATATTTTATTGTGATCGAAGATGTGATCGAAGATCAATGGACATCATGGGACAGTTTTTTTTTTTTAATAAAGGACTTGTCTTGTTTTTAATAAAGGACAAATTGCCTACTGTCATTTTTAACATTTTGCCACTTTTTACTGAATGTGTAGGGGTAAATATACCCTATACCTATTCACATAGGGGGTGGGATCTGGAGGTCCCCTTGTTAAAGGAGGCTTCCAAATTCCAATAATATCCCTGCCCACAGACCCCCACAACCACCGGCCAAGGGTTGTAGGGATGAGGCCCTTTTCCCCATCAATATGGGGACAAGGTGCTTTGGGGGGCCTCAAAGTACCCTCCCCATGTTGAGTGCATGTGGCCTTGTTATGGTTCAAGAGGGGGAGGCGCTCTCTTGTCCTCCCCTTTTCCTGCAGCCTGCCAGGTTGCGTGCTTGGATAAAGGCCTGGTATGGATTTTGGAGGGGACCCCTATGCAATTTTTTTAATTTTAGTTTGGGGTTCTCCTTAATATCCATACCAGACCTGAAGGGCCTGGTATGGATTTTGGGGTTACCCCCACGCAATTTTTTTTTTATTTGGGTGCGGGGTTCCCCTTAATATCTATACCAGACCCAAAGGGCCTGGTAAAAGACTGGGGGGGGGAACCCATGCCATTTTTTTCAATGATTTTTATCTATATAGTATTACCAGCACCTGACAATACATTACAGCCGCAAGCAGTTTTAAATTACTTTTTTTCATTTAGAAATGTCAGTTTGCTGTGGTATTGTTATAAACATTGGAAAAATGTGCTACTTTACAGGCATTCTAAGGATACTCCCCAGGCACAATATTTAAAGGAATATTTCATTTTTATTGTTTCACTTCAAGCATTATTAAAATCACTGCTCCCCAAAAAACGGCCGTTGTTAAAACTTTTTTTTGCATTGATACATGTCCCCTGGGGCAGGACCTGGGTCCCCAAACACGTTTTATGGCAATAACTTGCATATAAGCCTTTAAAATTAGCATTTTTGTTTTTTCATGTTAGTGTTCCATAGACTTTAATGGCGTTTTGCGGCTTTCAAATTTGCCGCAAAATTGTTCGCTGTTCAGCGAACAGGCAAACAGTATTTATGTTCAACTTGTATATGTTCAACTTATGTTCAATAAATATTCAACAAAGATCATTCATCAAGGAGAGAATTTTTAAAAAGTCGAAAGAGCACATTCATCATTTAAATAGGCAATACAATTCATGTACTGTAACAAAACAGGTTGATCTACTGTAATCCTCTGAAAAAGACATTTAACCAAATGACATATCATATCCTAGGAGATTCACTCCAATTAACAATGTATACTGAGTATGGACAGGAAAGGGTTTGCAGCGAATGTGAACCAATTCCTCTTCCCCCCAAAAAAGATGTGATGAAGGATAATAAGAATCCTGATGTCCCATTTAAAATAAGGGAGGGGGAATTAAATCTTCACATGCCAAAGGAAATGAACACAAGAAACATATGTGCCTCATACATATGTGCCTTATTACTTATTTCAAAAGGGTACTCTATAGGAATGAACTCAAGGTTTGATCTGAACACAAGTGCAGATTACATTTTGGCTGGTTTGACACTCAGATGATTCTAGTGAATTCACAAGCCCAATTCACTTACATGGCTGAGATTCCACATCCATGAAAGCAAAGGGGCAGGGGTGGTAAACAAAAAATAGCTTGGGACTTTGCCCCAATTCATACCAGGGCCTTTAGGTCTGGTGTTAATTTCGTGGGAGACCTCATGCAAAAAAAAAAAAAATATGATTTTGACCCCAAATTCTATACCAGACCCTTCAGGCCTGGTGTATTTTTTAAGGAGGAACCACATGTCAAAAAGTAAGAAGAAAAAAGGGCAAAGTTCTCCCTAAAAATACATACCAAACCCTTATCCGAGCATGCATCCTGACTGGTCAGGAAAGGGGAGATGGGCATGCACCCTTCTCCTGAACATGGGAGTTACCCTGCCAGAAGGGACCTATCTGGCAAAGCAACCCATGTTGGTGAGGATAAGTTTCTCTTCCTCAAAATCATCAATCATATTTCAATTTAGTTTTAGTCATAGTCTTTTGACTAATATGCCATTTCAGTTTTAGTCATCATTTCAGTCATCTATATTGTTTTAGTTTTAGTCACATTTTAGTCTATTAAAATCAGCAGTACATTTTAGTCGACTAAAATTTCCAGTGCATTTTAGTCGACTAAAATCATTTTAGTTGATTATAATCGAATGGGTTTAATTAAGTTGCAATGCATTATTTAAGCACTTCTCTAGAATTTACAAACTCATTATATACTCCTGGAGTTAAAAAAAATCGAATAACGTCATTATTTATGGTATTAAGGTTTGAACAAAGTACACAAACACAGATTTAGCCATTATATAATGTCTTTATAAGTAAAAACATGTTTTGTTAAAAGAATATTGCTTTTTGGCAGAAATGTAATGTTAAAAAAAAAAACCTCTTTCCCTGTGATGCCACCATGAACATTTACATGAACTTTAACAGTTCAAGTATCTGAACGCAACAAAAAATGTCAGCAGCTAACAGCACAGACACTGCCACTGGCACAGAATAATAAACCAATACTCAAGAGTAATGCTTACTGTATTTCTATAAAAATAGTTTACTGTTCAAAAATTATTACTTCGACAGTTCTAATTCTCAGATATATTCAAAGAAAAAGTACACAGTCTACAATATCATTAGTGTTTGGATTAGAATAATCACCATTTTTTTTATCAACTCCTCTCTCTCTCAGCATTAACAATAGAGGTAAATATCACACTAAATGCAGACAGTGCTCTGGACGGTCAGGGGACTGTAATTGCTGCACAGTTCTCTGGGCAGTGAAATTATGAGGCCTGTAATGCTCACAGTGCTCTAGATGGTGGTCTGAGGAGGCCTACGGTTGCTACCTTGCTTGCTGGGGGGGGGAAACACTCACAGGCTTCACAGACAGAGCTCCAAGAAAACTGTGAGTTCACGTGGGTGAACTTCCCTCCCTCACGTTTTTGTTCCGTGTTCATTCATTGACCTGGGACGTGCATACGGATGTGTCCATGCTCGCCGGGTTCTTGAGACATGGCATGTCACAGATTGGGGTAAAGGGCTAATCCCAGCGGCAATTTACACGTGATCGCTCCATCCAATGACGGAGCGATCACTGTCAACAAAACAGCATCCTGTCTGGTTCTCTCCTTTCTTCACACCGATCATGTGAGGAGAGGAGGAAGAAGCTGCAGCGTAAGGCTTCTTGAGTTTTTTTTTTTCTATTCCAAGTGCTCATTGATTCCCCATCAGTGCCCCATCAGTGCTACAGCAGGGCTTTACAGTGCCAAAGCAGTGCTCTACAGTACCCCATCAGTGCAGAAGTGCTCAACAGTGCCACATCAGTACACATCTGTGCCCCATCAGTGCCCAGCAGTTCTCTACACTGCCCAAGCAGCACACACCTGTGCCTCTTCTGTGCCTCATCAGTGCCCCATCAGCGCCACATTTTTACTCTACAGTGCCACATCAGTGCCCTACAGTGGCACCTATGTGCTACATCAGTGCCACTAAAGTGCCCATTAGTGTCAATACAGTGCCCATCAGTAAGTGCTCATCAATGCCCCCCTATCAGTGGATGCTCATCAGAACCTGTCAGTGCCATACAAATGTATAAAAATGCATAGAAAAATGTGTTTTCATTTTCTTTCCACATTTTCCAAAAAGATGTGGAAAAAAATAATATGTTCAAAAGACTCATTATGCCTCATAGAATATACGTTAGGGTGTTTTCTTTCCAAAATAGAGTCATTTTGTGGGTGTTTTCATTCTCCCGGTGCTCCAGGGCCTTCAAAAGTGGTAGTTTGGTTGTCAGGAAATGATATGTGTAATGTATTTATATGTGTACTTTACAGTGCCTTGAAAAAGTATTCATACCCCACAAAATGTTCCACAATTTGTCATGTTACAACCAAAAACGTAAATGTATTTTATCGGGATTTTATGTGATGACCCAATACAAAGTGGCACATAAGTGTGAAGTGGAAGGAAAATGATAGATGGTTTTCAACATTTTTTCAGATAAATATGTGAAAAGTGTGGCATGCATGTGTATTCACCCCCCCCCCCCCCCCAGTCAATACTTTGTAGAACCACCTTTCACCGAAGTTCCAGTTGCAAGTCGTTTTGGGTATGTCTTTACCGGCTTTGCACATCTAGACAGTGAAATTTTTGCCCATTCTCCTTTGCAAAATAGCTCAAGCTCTGTCAAATTGGATAGAGAGCATCTGTAAACAGCAATTTTCAAGTTTTGCCACAGATTCTCAATTGGATTTAGGTCTGTACTTTGACTGGACCATTCTAGGCCCTTGTACACATGGTCGACATTCCGATGGACAATATCCGATAGGACCATGTTGTCGGATAATCCGACAATGTTTGGGCTCCATCGGACTGTTTCCGTCGGAGTATCCGACGGACCAAGTTTTCCAGCTGGGCTATAAAATTTTCCGACAACATGATCCGATCGGACTTTGTCCGATCATGTGTAGAGAATTCCGATCAGACAAAGTGCCACACATGCTCAGATCAAATTCCTAGACCAAAGCTATTGGCTACTAGCCTGAACGTAGTCCCGTCCTAATGAAATAAGGTCATCACGTTAAGTACGATTGGATTTTCTGACAACTTTGTCCGACTGTGTTTATGCAACAGTTTCGGACAAAATCTTTTGGACAAAATCCGACGGATTTGGTTGTCGGAATGTCCGACTGTGTGTACAAGGGCTTAGACATGAATATTCTTTGATCCAAACCATTCCATTGTAGCACTGGCAGTATGTTTAGGGTTGTTTTCCTGCTGTAAGGTGAACCTCTGCTCCAGTTTCAAGTTCTTTGCAGACTCTAACAGGTTTTCTTTTAAGATTACCCTGTTTTTGGCTCCACCCATTGAATCTGACCAGCTTCCCTATCCCTGCTGAAGAAAAGCATCCCCACAACATGATGCTTCTACCACCATGTTTCACATTGAGAATGGTGTGTTCAGGGTAATTTGCAGTCTTAGTTCTTTGCTACACATAGTGTTTTGCTTTTAGGCCAAAAAATTCAATTCTGGTCCCATCTGACCACAGCACTTTCTTCCACATGTTTGCTGTGTCCCCCACATAGCTTCGCGCAAACTGCACATGGGACTTCTTATGGCTTATTTTCAACAATGGCTTTCTTCTTGCCACTCTTCCATAAAGGCCATATTTGTGGAGTGCACGACTAATCGTTATCATGTGGACAGATTCCCCAACCTGAGCTAGAGGTATGAATACTTTTTGAAGGCACTGTATGTCCCTAGAATGCTTGACGTATTCCCTGCATGTTGGGCCTCTGTATGTGCCCAGACTGTGTAAAAATCTCACACATGTGGTATCACCATACTTAGGAGGAGTAGGAGAATGTGCCTTGGGGTTGTAAGTATGCATATACCATGTGAGAGAAATGACCTGTTACTATGACAATTTTGTAAAAAAAAAATTGTAAAAAAAAATAATATGTGAAAAAACTCACCATGCCTCTTACTAAATATCATGGAATGTCTACTTTCCAAAAAGGGGTCACTTTCCTGGCTTGTTAGTGTCTCAAGAAATGAGTCAGTACATCAGGTGTGATCAATTTTCAATGATTGGCACCATACTGTAGCTTGCAGACTCTATAACTTTCACAAAGACCAAATAATATACATTGATTTGGGTTATTTTTTACCAAAGATATGTAGCAGTATAAATTTTGGTCAAGATTTATGAAGAAAAATTACTAATTTGCTAAATTTTATAATAGAAACAAAGAAAAATGCATTTTTTTTACAACATTTTTGGTCTCTCGGCAAGTGCTTAAAGTCTGAAATGGATTTTAGGGGGGAATCCCATACAAAAACAAAAACGTGTAAGGTTACTATAAAAAATGTAATCCGTCCCTTTATCCAAGCATGCAGCCTGGCACGGACAGATAGGGTGGGATTAGCATATGTCCCCTCCTGAACTGTACCAGAGCATATGCTCTCAGCTTGGGGAGGTCTCTTGCCAGGGAGAGATGCCCCTTGAAAAGCACTTTGTCCCTATGTTGATGAGGACAAAGGTCTCTTCCCCACAATCCTGGCCTTATGGTTGTAGGAGTCTCTAGTAGGGGGGCTTTGCAGAATCTGGAAATCCCCATTACCATTAAGGGTACACCCAGATACAGGCCCCCATGTGAATGAGTAGGGGGTATAAAGTACCCCTACTCCTTCACCAAAAAATATATCAAGGGTAAATAAAAACAAAAGCACAGCCCTTTAACCACTAGGGGTCCGCACTCTAACCGAAAGACGGCTGCAGCGCGGACGCCAATTGCAGAGAGGCCATCCCTGGACGTCCTCCTGTTTACTTCCGCAATGCGTGCTCCCGCGATCGTGGATCGGGGAAGTTCTGTGCTGGCCATGTCCCTTGGACACAGTCAGTCACAGATCGCTGTAAATGGCCAATCACAGCAGCCGTTTACAGTGGAACATCTCTCATTGCTGGCTCTCAATCCTCACACAGAGACAGCGTGTGAGGAGGGAGAGATGAATGGCTGCAGCGGCCGTGAGTAGGAAAAAAACCACATAAAATAAAGTGCCCACAATGTCACTGCCATTTGTCGCTACTGCCATCTGTTCCCATTGCCACCTGTCCCCACTGCCACCTGTCAGTGCCATCTGTCCCCAGTGTCACCTGTCAGTGCCATCTGTCCCCAGTGCCACCTGTCAGTGCCACCTGTCCCCAGTGCCACCTGTCCCCAGTGCCACCTGTCAGTGCCATTTGCCCCAGTGCCAACTGTCAGTGCCATGTGCCACATATAAGTGCCATCTGTCACCAGTGAAATGTATAAGTGCCATCTGTCATCAGTGCCACATCATTGCCATGTGTCATCAGTGCCACATAGTGCCATCTGTCATCAGTGCCACATCAGTGCCACATAGTGTCATCTGTTATCAGTGCCATATCAGTTTCACGTGTCATCAGTGCCACATATTAGTGCCATCTGTCATCAGTGCCAGGTATCAGTGCCATCTGTCATCAATGCCACCTGTCAGTGTCACGTGCCATCTGTTATCAGTGTCACCTGTCATCAATGCCACGTATCAGTGCCATCTGTCATCAGTGTCATCAGTGCCACGTATTAGTGCCATTTGTCATCAGCGCCACATATTAGTGCCATCTGTCATCAGTGTCACGTGCTATCAGTACCACGTGTTAGTGGCATCTGTCATCAGTGCCACATCAGTGTCACATGTCATCAGTACCATGTATCAGTGCCATCTGTCATCAGTGCCACATCAGTGTCACGTGCCATTGTCCTGGTGCTCCAGGGCCTTCAAAATCGTAATAGATAGTCTACAAGTTAGATGTGTAATTTATGCTCCTAGAACACCTGATGGTGCTCCCTGCATGTTGGGCTTCTCTCAGTGGCTAGGCTGTGGAAAAGTTCCACACATGGGGTATTGTAATACTCAGGAGGAGTAGCAGAATTTATTTTGGGGCGTCATCTGTGGAATACACATGCCATGTGAGAGAAATAACCTATTACAATGACAATTTTGTGAAAAAAAAATCTTAATTTTGCAAAGAATTGTGGGAAAAAATGACAACATCAAAAAGCTCACCATGCCTCTCACTAAATACTTTGGAATGTCTACTTTCAAAAAAGGGGTCATTTGGGGGGTATTTGTACTTTCCTGGCTTGTTTGGGTCTCAAGAAATGAAATAGGCCACCATTACTTCAGATGTGATCAATTTTGTATGATTTGCACCACAGCTTGTAGACTCTCTAACTTTCACAAAGACCAAATAATGTCCACTAATTTGGATTATTTTTACCAAAGATATGTAGTAGTATAAATTGTGGCCAAAACTTATGAAGACAAATTAATAATTTGCAAAATTTTATCAAAGAAACAAAGTAAAATTTGTTCATTTATAGTGCAAAAAAAAAAAACAGAGGTGATCAAGTACCACCAAAAGAAAGCTCTATTTGTGGAAAAAAAAAGGACAAAAAATTTATTTGGGTACAGTGCTACATCACTGAGTAATTGTCATTCAAAGTGTGAGAGCACTGAAAGCTGAAAACTGGTCTGGTCACGAGGGGGTTAACTGTCAAGTGGTTAATAAAAAGCAAAAAACTAAAAGAAAATGTAACATAAACCATGTCATCCAGTGATGTAGATCCATATCAATTCTTAAATCTTAAATGGAAGCTTCCATGTTCTGATAACTTCCCCTGCAGACTACCACATCCCCTGAGGTATGTGGGGAAGATGTCCTTGTCCCCATCAACATGGCAAGGTGCCCTCCCCATGTTGAGGGCATATGAGCTAGTATAGTACCGGAGGTGGGGGCCTCACGCTCACTGTCCCCTTTTCCTGACCTGCTAAGCTGCATGCCTGGATTATAATTTAGTATGGATATTTAAGGGTAACCCTACTTTTCTTTATTTTTTAATGTACATATCAGAGATTAGCGTCTCATATGGATTTTTAAGGGAAACACCACATTTTCATGTGGGGCCCATTTTAATATGCATACTGTATCAGACCCTAATCAAAGATCAGGGTTCGGTATAGGTTTTATCAAGCCTGAATCAAAGTGTTGTTTATGACATTGTTTTGTTTTTTTCAAAATGTCAGTTTTTCTGTCATACATCGCACACATCCTACAGGTGCAGACTTCCCCTAAACATGTTACAGTATTTAACCACATCTGCCCTGGAGGATTTTACCCCCTTCCTTACCAGAGCAAATTTTGCAATTTGGCACTGCATCGATTTAACTGACAGTTGTGCGGTCGTGCGATGTTGCACCCAAACAAAATTTTATGTCCTTTTTTCCCCACAAATAGAGCTTTATTTTGGTGGTATTTGATCACCTCTGCAGTTTTTATTTTTTGTGCTATAAACAAAAAAAGAGCGACAATTTTGAAAAAAAAACACAATATATATATATATATATAAATATTTTTATGTTTTTATTTTTGCATTAGTACGTGTCCCCAAGGGCAGTGCTCAGCTCCCAATACCCTTTGTTTGACAATCCCTTGCTTCAGATTGACATTTACATTTGAATTGAAAAGCAGTTCAGTGAATGCCCCATGAAACAAACCCAGGCACAATCATAGTGTATTGTTTTGCAGTACCGTAGCACAGTTTTGCATTAATTTAGATTGATGCCTCAATGCATTGTTAAATAGCTAGCCAAACATCAGCACTGCAGCACACCATAACACACATGCTGTGCATTGTGGTGTGCTACATTTTAATAGGGGGTTATGTCCATTTTATACTAAGATCTGTTGCCTTGGTAGTCTTTTCAAAGGGAATAGTCTCACTTAATACAATGTGTGTTAACACGTGCAGCAAAGCAATGTACTGCAAGGTTAAGGTGTGAAATGGCCTAAGAGATGCCCTTCTTTTCTTATGAAACATTTTCCTAAACATTTTTGCACACCTGATTTAAAATGTTCATTTCTCAAGCTATATATTATGGGGTTGAACATGGGAGTGACAACTGTGTAAATAAGAGATAAAGTCTTACTAACTGTGCTTGAAAAGCTATGTGTGGGTATTACATAGACACTAAAAAGTGTTCCATAATATGTGCACACTGCAGCTAGATGCGAGCTGCATGTGGAAAATGTTTTCCATCTACCTGTGGATGAAGGGATCTTCATAATAGTAATAATAATGCAAATGTAAGTTCCAATAACAAACAAAAATGTAAAGAGTATCACTGAAGACGTAAATATGAAGGTCTCTATTTCAACCGCATAGGTGTCTGAGCAAGAAAGTTTTAGTATGGGAGCAAAATCACAGAAATAATGATCGATAATTTTAGGGCCACAAAATTGTAGCTGAGTAACCATAACTAAAGTGATTGACATGCTAACAAATGCACATACCCATAGGAATAGTACAAGTTTGCCACAAAAGGCAAAACTCATCACAGAACAATAATGGAGTGGTCTGGAAATAGCCAAGTAGCGATCATAGGACATTGATGCAAATAAAAAGCACTCTGTTGCTCCCAATGATCCACACAGATAAAATTGTGCAAGACAGTTTCCTAGATTTATAGCAGCTCCATTTTCCCATAAAACATGTAAAAAATTAGGAATAAGATTGGTAGTAAAAGCAACTTCTGATAAGGATAAACTACATAGGAACATATACATTGGGGAATGAAGACAATGTTCAGATGTGATGACTGAAATTATTAGAAGATTTCCTGTTACTATTATCATGTATATCATAAGAAAAAAAATAAATAGAAAAATTCTAGAGGTTTGCAGATGGCCCATTCCAGTTAGCCAGACTTCAGTAATTCTTGAATAGTTGTCTTCCTTCATTTTATTATAGCAGCTAGTAACAATACTGGTTTAAGTTGAATGATAAGTCAGTAACTTTACTTTTCTGAGTATACAGCTGTTATGTAGTTTGCTTAAAATATTTGCTCTTTGATCTTCCAAGCTGTGAAAAGTAAAAGCCAAGAGCTATGGCGTGTTTTTGCTCTAGAACAGGTAATTTATTCTTTGTGCTCTGTGAAACTCACATTGCAGGAAAAGCATTTGTATGGTGAATTGTTTCACTGGGTGTCTTGTGGTACTGTAGTTATGGTCTGCTTAGAAGCCTGAAGGCTAATTAGAGATATATTTATAAGATGTATTTAACTATGTTACTGTATTTAAAATTGCTGCTGTAATTCTCACTGGACCCATTGTTATTTATATCCTGAATTCATCAACATACAGTAGTTATTACAGATAAAGTTAACATTTCACAGTAATTTGCCATAAAGTTATTGTTAAAGATTTAGCCAAGTGTGGAAAGTTTTATGAAGTATTAAAGTTAACCTGAATTGCTATACTTTAGGAAACATCTAGAAATATTAATTGTACCCTGAAACATTTACCTTTTGCCCAAAATTATTCTTGAAAAAAATAGCAGTGTACTTCCTGGCAGGTGATTGCGCCTAGGCATTCCTATACTCTGCATCTCATAACTCTATATTTGCATTGTGTCAGGAACTGCTGCCTGCGACTTCTAATCTCACAATATTTGGAGGGAGATTTAGTATTATTACTACTTTGCTGGTCACCGTTCTCCTTGCTGGAGAGAAAACTGTACTCAAGGATCTGTGGTGCAAGTACTGTATTTATTGGCATATAACACGCACCGGCGTATAACACGCACCCCAAGTTTTTTTAAGGAAAAAAACTTTTAGGAGGGAAGTTTAAGGAAAATTAAAACTTACATTTAAATGCCCATCAATGCAGCCTTATCAGTGTCCATCTGAAGCCTTGTCAGTGTCATTTGCAGCCTTGTCATGCAGCCTTGTCCATCATTGCACCCTTGTCAGTGTCATATGCAGCTTTGTCATGCAGCCTTGTCCATCAATGCAGCCTTGTCCATATTTGCGGCATTGTCCATAGTTGCAGCCTTGTCCCCTTGTCAATGTCATTTTCAGCTTTTATTTTTAAAAATGGTGCCGCCGAGATGTCCTGTGAATCCCGGCGGCGATCGGTAATTCTTGGCTGTTCTCGTTGGATTTCGGCCATCTTCGGCCCTTCTCGTCGGCTTTCGCCCACCTTCGCCCTTCTCGTCAGTTTTCGGCCACTCTCGGCCGTTCTCGGCGGAGCCGACGAGAAGGGCTGAAGGCAGCCGAAAGCCGCCAAAAGCCACCGAGAAGGGCCGAAGGCGGCTGAAAGCCGCCCAGAAGCTCCAAAATGGTGGAGGATCGGCATATAACACGCACCCTTGATTTCCCCCTGATTTTTTCTCCATCACTCATCAGATCACCATTCATCATGAGGCAGCTCTGACATGAGGAAATTAATCATGCTTCTTTACTAAGATAGCCATATCCTCACAGATACACAATGTCAAACATATGTGTGAAGCATATGATGCTGTGCCATAATTTGTAGCTGTTAATTTTTATTGATGTATCACACTCTAGTGCTAGAATTGTAGATAGTTTTTTTTATGTTTAAGTGTAGGAAAATGTGTGCACGCTTGGCTGGTAGTCAAGCCTGTCTGTTTTTTTTCGGGGTTGGGCAGAGACCCAGGGAAAGCTGGATGATTCCCAGGCAGCATCACTAAGACCTTCACTCTTTTCTAGAATGTACTGGAGCCTTATAAAAAAGATAGGAGGGGAGGTAAGGTGGAGCTGCTTGGAATATTCTGAGGGCCCTGACCAATCCCTAACTTGGATTGGCAGGGGGCAGGCCCCCTCAAATACTCAGGGTCAGCCTAGCAGGGGAGGAGAGTTTGGGTGGAATCTGGAGATGGAGTGTTTAGCCGTCGTGGTCTTTGAGGGAGCTCCCCAGTCTGGGGGGGTGACCTTGGGTCTGGGATGAAAGGAACAAAACCATGGAGGTGTACTAGCCAGGAGGCACTGTGAGCAAGGAGATGACAGTGGGAGAACACTGCTGGACAAGTCTCCAGGATGAAAGGAACAGCCAAGAGGGATGGTGAGTGACACACAGTCAGTAGAACTGGGAGGCACACCTGAAAGGACTGGGATAGAGCAGTTTGGAATGGGTGTAGAACCAGTCAGGAGGACTGTGGTGGTATGGGCAGGGGAAAGCGGCAGCTGCAGCCAGGAGGGAAGGCAGTGCCTGAAGAGGTGGTACTGGGAGCAGTAGCCACATGTAGGACAGAAAGCACCAAGGACTTCTATTTTTGCTACACCATAGGGGCCCACAGTTCCTGCTTGCAAAGAGCATTTGCTTTGTGCCTGACAGAGCCAGTGTCAGGTCCATACATCAGTGCTAGCTGGTCCTGAGAGTGATAGTCTGAAAGCAATTGTATTTGCTGAAGGTCAAGGGGAAAAGGATATATGTATATACTGGAGCGTACATAGTTAATCCATACCAATTTCCTTTAATCGGGTGGGAATTCCATATGTACCCTATTCCCATCCAAGTTCTATTCCCCTAATATAACAAAAAACAAACAAAGTCACAAGGATTGCTTCTTGACTCTGTGTGACTAGAAATGTGGGTACCTGGCTGTGCAGGGTGGGAGATGAATCACATTGACCAGCGGCCCCTAGGAGGTAGCACTACATTTGGGGGCTAGTTCCAGGATGTCTGCCCACAAGTAACCTGCCAGGCATTGCCCCTAGCAACCAGAGTTCATCAAGCCGGGAAATGTGCTTGTTCCAGAGACCATAGAGGGATTGAACCAGGGACAGACACTTGTGCTCAAAGATGCTATTCAGTAAACGTTACCATGTGCTGTCACCCATGGCAAGCATGGCGGGTGACTGCGCCCATGGATTACAAATATGTCCAGCGATCTGCTAATGTTGGAAATTATGACTCTATGATTCAAACTCCTGCTTTATACAGTAAAGTATGCCTGGAGATGTCTACTGTTGCCCTACCAGCAACCAACGTTAAAGTCAGTGGCCAGTTGCTCAGGCACAGTCGGTGTAGAGCGGCATGTCTGGACAAGATCTGGAAGCATCAGAGGGCCTGCAAATTTCAGTGCAGCTAACAAGGGGATACAGCCACGCACACGGGAATAGACCTGCTTATCAGTTCAGCAGACACCAGCCCATCTGGAAGCTTGGTGGTGAAGGTACGCCCCAGAGAAAATCCAGTGTACCCTGCTAGCAGAAAGGAGCAAGATGATGGAGTGTGCTTGTGTATTTACAGACACTGGTGGACAACGGTGTTTGGTCGAAGCACCGTGGGGTATTCATCCTCAGGATAATCGAGGGGATGAAGCAACTGTGTCTGCTGGGTTCAGAATGCTGGATACCAACCGTGGTGGTCAGTGCCTGGGTCTGGTGTGGGCATTGCTGTGAGCTGCTCACTCTGCTAGTATCCAGCCAGCAGGGGTCACATTACTACAGTGTGGACCTGCAGTCAGTACTGTGTCTATTACAGCCGCAGTCCTGGAAGGCTGGAGCAAACCTTGAATCATCTGGGAAAGGCGGGGTCGAGTCTGAGCATGATGACTCCCTTGTGAAGAACGGAGACATGGGGAAGAGAGATCTGCTGTGGCTTGCGCCCTGGTCGGGGACCTGGTAACTGTAAGTACTGCCCAGCAGGGACCAAATAATGTCCCTGAAATGCCAATTGCTTCTATGTGCTCTGCTGACCCCACCTGACCACACCTGGAAGGAGCCAGTGCAGGAGGGTGCTGTGCCTTCAGGTAAGTCAGGAGGGGAAAGCAGAGAAAGGGGCCACAGAGTTGGGTTCCCCCAGAGTGAAAGCAAAATTTGGGTCCCTGGAGGAGATGGCAGATTGGTCATGGCACAGCAGTTCAGTGAAAGAATGAGAGATAAGAGGCTTCCTGGTCCAGGAAGAGATCCAGTCCGAGGCGTCAGACATGGCAGGTCTTGTTAAGGGAACTGGAGGAGCTGCAGGAACACCCATCAGCAACAGAAAACTTGTTTACAACAGACCTTCCACCACCCAGACCAGAGCAGCTGAGTTCAAGCAGTGGGTCAAGAGGTCCCTGACACTTGTGTCCTGGCAGGAAAAGAGAAGCCAAGAGAACTGCTCAGGTTTTCCAGATTCCAGCGGGAAGTTCAGCGTAGAGTTGGTGTGGAGTGGGGTCTGGACTACAACTATGTCCCTCCGACATAATGGACGTCAATGGATACTCCTGGGGAGAGTGGGAGGATGACCTGGTGTGGGAGTACATGCACATCCCCAAGGCTTTGTGGGTGCCAGATTGTGAGGACACCTGGACCAGGTTTAGGGAATGGAGGCAGTGGAGAGCAATCCACAAAGAGAGAGTGGTGGTCTTAAGAACAGGACATCCTGCCAGGAGCCACTCTGTTTCTATCAGAGAAGCTGAGGGTGGTAAGAAGAGACTGACTGATCCACATTTCTACGCTTGAGGGACTGATAGAGTGTGCAGCTCACAGATGGAAATTGTTACATGAACTGCTGGGAAGATTGCAGACTGTTTGCTTCTCTGATCATCTTCGGGACTAGGCCAACCACAGAGGAACTCTGGGTGGGCCAAAGTCCTAACTTTGACTTTTTTAGGAGCCTGTTACTCCAGTGAGGGGCCCCTCCCACCAGGTACTTGAATGAGAACTGTTTATTTCTTATTCTTTTGCTTTCTGTCAGCAGGATAATAACCCCCTCCTGACAAAATAGGAAGAAGTAATGTGTGTGATTTTGATGTTGATTTATTTCTGTCAGCAAGATAATAACCCCCTCCTGACAGAAATGATTTACAGTTAGTTGTTAGTGGTAGGATGGTGTTCTTCATGTCTTTCGTTGCAGGTTTTTAGCATGGGTGGCTGTCCATCCTGCTCTAGACAGATTTCAAAAATTCCTGTTGGCCTTGGGCCTCCCTTGAGGGGGAGGTATTCTGGCTCATTATCTATAGTGTTAATGTTGTTGTGCTAGCTACAGGGACCTGTAGTCAGGATTATGTATAATGCAATGTACATAGATGACTATGCAAACAAAATATACATTTTTCTACCGATATCTATTTGTAGCATGCTCTGTCCCAGTTTTCTCCCTTCCCAAACTGTATTTTTATGGGATGTCCTTGCTAGCCATTTTTCCAAATCCACCCCATTAAATGGACTGGCTGGACATTAGCAGGGGGAGTGTGGCACCCGCTAGTGCTAGACTTGTAGATAGCTTTTTTTTTTAGTTTTTTTTTCTTGTTTTTTTATACAGTATCTCACAGAAGTGAGTGCACCCTTCACATTTTTGTTTTACTTTTTATCTTTTCCTTTGACAACACTGAAGAAATTACATTTTGCTACAATGTAAAGTAGTGAGTGTACAACTTGTATAACAGTGTCAATTTTCTGTCCCCTCAAAATAACCCAACACACAGCCATTAATGTCTAAACCCCTGGCAGCAAAAGCAAGTACACCCTTAAGTGAAAATGTCCAAATTGGGCCCAGAGTGTCAATATTTTGTGTGGCCACCATTATTTGCACTGCTCTAACCCTCTTGGGCACAGAGTTAACTAGAGCTTCACAGGTGGCCACTGGAGTCCTCTTCCACTCCTCCATGACAACATCACAGAGCTGGTGGATGTTAGAGACTTTGTGCTCCTCCACCTTTCGTTTGAGGATGCCCCATACATTTTCAATAAGGTTTAGGTCTGGAGACATGCTTGGCCAGTCCATCACCTTTATCCTCAGCTTCTTTAGCAAGGCAGTGGTCATCTTGGAGGCGTGTCTGGGGTCGTTATGTTGGAATACTGCTCTGCGCCCCAGTCTCTGAAGGGAGGGGATCATGCTCTGCTATAGTATGTCACAGTACATTTTGACATTCATGGTTCCCTCAGTGAACTGTAGCTCCCCAGTGCCAGCAGCACTCATGTATCCTTAGACCATGACACTCCCACCACCATGCTCGACTGTAGGCAAGACACATTTGTCTTTGTATGCCTCACCTGGTGCCGCCACACATGCTGGACACCATCTGAACTGAATTTGTACTCGGAGTCACTCTGTGGATAGTGAGGAAAGGAACAAAGAGCAACAAGGAAACAAAGACCTGAAGTGTGCCAGGGTCACGTGGTCAGTATGCCTAAAAGGGGGCATACCCAAGTATGAAATGTAAAGAATGAAATTAAAAGAAAAAAGGGAATGGGTGGGTGGGACACGAGACCCGACATCCACAAGGAGGAGGTAGAGGAGGGCAGGCTTTATGCAGCCTAACTCCTCCTACAAATACAGGCTTGACCTGCGGTCAGCCTTGCACTTGTACTCAGAGTCACTCTGTGGATAGTCAGTATGCCTAAAAGGGGGCATACCCAAGTATGAAATGTAAAGAATGAAATTAAAAGAAATTAAAAGAAAAAAGGGAATGGGTGGGTGGGACACGAGACCCGACGTCCACAAGGAGGAGGCAGAGGAGGGCAGGCTTTATGCAGCCTGACTTCTCCTACAAATACAGGCTTGACCTGCGGTCAGACTTACACTTGTACTCAGAGTCACTCTGTGGATAGTCAGTATGCCTAAAAGGGGGCATACCCAAGTATGAAATGTAAAGAATGAAATTAAAAGAAATTAAAAGAAAAAAGGGAATGGGTGGGTGGGACATGAGACCCGACGTCCACGAGGAGGAGGCAGAGGAGGGCAGGCTTTATGCAGCCTGACTCCTCCTACAAATACAGGTTTGACCTGCGGTCAGCCTTACACTTGTACTCAGAGTCACTCTGTGGATAATGAGTAAAGGAACAAAGAGCAACAAGGAAACAATGACCTGAAGTGTGTCAGGGTCATGTGGTCAGTATGCCTAAAAGGGGGCAAAAAATAACACAGTAGGAAGAAAGCTCAACAACCAGATGACCCAGTGAATAACGTCTAACCTGGCGTGGCGGCAAATGAGTTATGCATTTGCCGCAGAGAAGGAAACGCTAGGAAAGGCAGTAGCCACTCCCCTGGCTTCAGGAACCACAAAGCCAGCTATAGCACCCCCTTGAGCCCCAACTCAGTGACCAACGCAAGATAAAACCTGAGAGTACGTGAACGTCATAAAATAAAACCCACAATGGAAAGTCAGCTGAGCACAGCAGGGAGTCCCCACCGCTGGAAACCTGGATGGCTTCAAACGAAAATGCAGAAAATAAACAACCTGACAGATCATTCAGCATGAAATGCTGGGACTTAACTCGATACGCCCAGAAAGTGCTGAGGGCTGATACAAGCTGGAGGAGGCAAAAAAGGAAACTAAAACAAAACAAAACAGAAAAGCAAAAAAGGAACTAGATGTTTCACCATCAGGACTGGAAACCTAACCTGGAAACATGCCAAGCAGTGTCATGGGCCTACCTGGAATTTAAAACCAAACCCAATGATCAAGGCTGCAGTGCCAACCAAATGGAAAACCAATCTACCACAGCTGGAACTGAAAAGAAAGTGCGTCACTGGAACCTGCTTCTGAGACCCGAGCCTACAGATACTGGCCCGGGCCCCCGTGATCCACGAAAGCCGCTGAGCCAGTAGAAACTGCGGATCAGCGAAAGACTGACTAACCAAACGTTCCATGTCCCAGGGCAACTCCTGGCTGGACGCAACTAGGAAATTTAAAAATAGTGAGGAATGGCACCCAACTGATCAGGAACACAACTAGTGAGAGAATCATGATCAGACAAAGAATACCTGTGACAAGAACGAAACCTGCGATAAGGAAACATGACTGAACGAAAACATGAGTAGCGTGATCTGATCACCGTGAGCGGCATAAGAACCGCGGCTGCTAGAAAACACGACCTGCCTAGGAAATGCAGGTTGCACGAGAAACACAAATCGATGAAAAACACAAGAGAAAACCCTGGGGGGTACACAAGAGAAAACCCTGGGGGGTACACAAGAGAAAACCCTGGGGGGTACACAGGAGAAAAGAAAAGCATAAGACACGAAACGTGCGGCATATAGGAATATGTAAGAAACACGAGAAAAGGCAAGAAAACACGAGAAACAAAAGAAACATGGGAAACGCGAGAAGATGCATGAGACACGTAAATAGCATCAGACACGTACAATACATCCGACACTAACAAGCATTAAGAACGTAAAATGCCTGAGAATCATGAAATTACACAAGGGTAATGACATGAAAGGCATAAGACATGAAACGTGCGGCACATGGGAAATACGTAAGGAAACACAGGACAACACGTAAGGAAACACGTGAATACGTCAAAACCATGGAAATACGTCAGAAAATGCTAGAAAAACATGGGGAAACGTCAGAAACAAGGGAAACGCAAGAAGTTGCATCACGTAAATAATAGCCACGAACATTACATCTGATACGTGAATTGCATGAGAAACGTAAAAAGCCTGATAACCCTAAATTCATGAGAACCATAAAAGCGTAAGAATTGTAAGTCGTTTAAAAACCGTCAACTGCCAGCAAAACGCACGAGAACGCAATTTGTATGAGAAACCGTAAAATTGCATGGAAAACCATCAAATGTATGAGAAACACCAACTTCATAAGTAAATCACATGAGAGACCTAAATCGCATGAAAAAACAAAATTGCGTAAGAACCGTAACTTCATGAAACACCAACTGCATGGAAACCGTGAATTGCATAAACTGTGAATTGCATGAGAAATGGCAATTGCATGTGAAACCGTAAAACGAGTGAGAACCGTGCGTGAAAACAAAGCTTGAGAACATCAAATCGAATGAGAACATAATTGCATGAGAACGTAAAACGAAACGAGAACATGATTGCATGAGAACGTAAACGAAACGAGAACATAAGTGCATGAAAACGTAAAACGAAACGAGAACATGAGTGTATGAGAACGTAAAACGAAACGAGAACATGAGTGCATGAGAACGTAAAATGAAACGAGGACATGAGTGCATGAGAACGTAAAATGAAACGAGAACATGAGTGCATGATAACGTAAAACGAAACGAGAACATGAGTGCATGAGAACGTAAAACGAAACGAGGACATGAGTGCATGAGAACGTAAAATGAAACGAGAACATAACTGCATGAGAACGCAAAAGCATGAAACGCAAAATGCATGAAACGCAAAACGCATGAAACGCAAAGCGCAAAACGCATGTTAACACGCAAATACACGAAAATGTAATCGCTTTGAGAACGCAATCGTGTAAGAACGTGAATGGCCTAAGACCGAAATCGCCTGAGACCGAAATCGCCTGAGACCACCATAAAATGCACAAGAACGTAAAATTACAGTACGTGGAGCTCAGGCGGGGGGGGCACGCCACGTGGAGCTCAGGCGGGGGGCACGCCACGTGGAGCTCAGGCGGAGGGGGGCACGCCACGTGGAGCTCAGGCGGAGGGGGGCACGCCACGATGAGCTCAGGCGGGGGGGCACGCCACGTGGAGCTCAGGCGGGGGTTGGGCACGCCACGTGGAGCTCAGACGGGGGTTGGGCACGCCACGTGGAGCTCAGGCGGGGTTGGGCACACCACGTGGAGCTCAGGCGGGGGTTAGGCACGCCACGTGGAGCTCAGGTGGGGGTTGGGCACGCTACGTGGAGCTCAGGCAGGGGTTGGGCCCGCCATGTGGAGCTCAGGCGGGGGGGGGGGGGCGCCACAAGGAGCTCAGGCGGGGGGACCACCACGAGGAGCCCAGGCGGGAGGGGCTGAATTCCATGATACGTCCCCCCCCAGTGGAACACAGGGAGAAGGAGGCGGGCGGGAGAAACGGTTCCCCCACAGCCACCCGGCAGGCTAACGCGTCCTCCCCCTGGCGGAATACCGGGAGAAAGGGGCTGGCGGCAGAAGTGTCTCTCCGCAGCCACCTGCTGACAAACCCCCCCTCAGCAGGTGAAGCATTCTCCCCCTCCCCCCTGTGGAACACCGGGAGAAGTGGGCGGACGGGAGAAGCAGCTCCCCCGCAGCCACCCGTGGAGCTCAGGCGGGGGAAGGGGGGGCGTTGATCAAACCCCCCACCCCTGGCAAAACACAAGAAGAAAGGGCAGGCGGGAGAGCCCGCAGCTGACACCCCCCTCCCCCACGGCCCGGCAGCCAGAGGGAGGCGGGCGGGAGAAGGGCTCCCTTGTGGCCACCGACCCGCAGACAACCCCCCGGCGGAACACCGGGAGAAAGGGGCAGGCAGGAGAAGTGGCTCCCCTGAAGACAAACCCCCCCTCTCCAGACGAAGCATACTCCCCCCTCCCCCCGGCAGATCACCGGGAGAAGGGGGCAGGCAGGAGAAACGGCTCCCCTACAGACAAACCCCCCCCTCGGCAGGTGAAGCATGCACCCCACTCCCCCCGGCGGACCTCCACTGTCATAATTTTGACATCTTAAATGTGTTTGCCCATTTAAGGCAGAGCAGCAGATTTACTTTAAACCCCCTTCCGGTCTACGATCCGCAGTGGCACAAACTTCCCTTTCAACCCCTGCCAGGCTGGAACACGTGTGAGGGGAGAGGGGGAGCCGGCGGCGGCCGATCACCTCCCCCTCCCCCCCACCAGGCGAACCGGCCGGTACTCTGCACATGTGAGGGGGGGAAGGGGAGCCGGTGACGGCTGCTCACCTCCCCCTTGTCAGGAGAACCGGCGGCGCTCTGCATGTGAGGGGAGAGGGGGAGCCGGCGACGGCCGATCACCTCCCCCTCCCCCCAGGAGAAACGGCGGGTGCACTGCATATGTGAGGGGGGAGGGGGAGCTGGCGCGGCCGAATACCTCCCCCTCCCCCCGCCAGGAGAATCGGCGGGTGCAAGCCCCCCAGTGGACAAGCGCTACGGCAGAATCACACGGGGGAAGCCTGGGACATAAAAACCTCCCTCCCCTCCAGCCGAGGCGGGCAGGAGAAAGCCTCACCCATACAGACAG
The DNA here is from genome assembly GCF_037356315.1 of Lithobates pipiens. Lineage (NCBI taxonomy): Eukaryota > Metazoa > Chordata > Amphibia > Anura > Ranidae > Lithobates > Lithobates pipiens. The sequence continues at coordinate 24,473,834 of NW_027507790.1, forward strand.
CCACCGTCGGGTGAAGCGCCCGCCCCAAAAATGCCCGCAAACGGAGCCGGCGGGGCCCAGAGCACCCCAGTCCACGAGCGCCAGCAAGAAGTCCTCTGCCGGAAGTGACGTCAGCCACACGAGACCCGACGTCCACGAGGAGGAGGCAGAGGAGGGCAGGCTTTATGCAGCCTGACTCCTCCTACAAATACAGGCTTGACCTGTGGTCAGCCTTACACAAGTTCAACTTGGTCTCATCAGACAACAGGTCATGGTTCCTGTAATGTCCTTAGTCTGCTTGTCTTCAGCAAACTGCAGACTTTCTTGTGCATCATCTTTATAAGATGCTTCCTTCTGGCATGACAGCCATGCAGACCAATTTGATTCAGCGTGTGGCGTATGGTCTGAGCGCTGACAGGCTCACCCCCCCACCCCTTCAGCATCTGCAGCAATGCTGGCAGCACTCATACGTCTATTTCCCAAAGAAAATCTCTGGATATGAGCATGTGCACTCAACTTCTTTGGTCGACCATGGTGAGGCCTGTTCTAAATGGAACCTGTCCTGTTAAACTACTGTATAGTCTTGGCCACCGTGCTGAAGCTCAGTTTCAGGGTCTTGGCAATCTTCTTATAAACTAGGATATCTTTATGTAGAGCAATAATTTTTTTTTTCAGATCCTCAGAGAGTTCTTTGCCATGAGGTGAACTTCCAGTGACCAGTATGAGAGAGTGAGAGCGATAACACCAAATTTAACACACCTGCTCCCCAGTCACACCTGAGACCTTGTAATACTAACCAGTCACATGACACCGGGGAGGGAAAATGGCTATTTGGGCCAATTTGGACATTTTCCCTTAGGGGTATACTCACTTTTGTTGCCAGAGGTTTAGACATTAATGGCTGTGTGTTGAGTTATTTTGAGGGGCAGCAAATTTACACTGTTTTACAAGCTGTACACTCACTACTTTACATTGTAGCAAAATGTAATTTCTTCAGTGTTGTCACATGAAACGATTGGATTAAAATATTTACAAAAAAGTGAGGGATGCACTCACTTTTGTGAGATACTATAGGTTGGGCAGAGATCCAGGGAGAGCTGGATGACTCGCAGGCAGCATCACTGAGACCTCCCACATATTTCTAGAATGTACTGGAACCTTCTAGAAAGATGGGAGGGGAGGTTAGATGTGTCACACTGTGTCTGGCATTTGGTCCTGGGACCTGGGGTTCTTTGGATGGTTACCTATTGTCTGAGCCACCAGGGAAATTCCTTTAAAGAGGAAGTAAAGCCTCTGAAAAAAAATACACCCTGCAAGACAAAGGTATAATGAGATAGTATGAATAGCATACTAGCTCATTATGAATTACTTACCTGAGATCGAAGCCCCTGCATTGGCCCTCGTTCGCCTCTTCCGATGTCGCCATCTATCCCAGAGTAGCGATGACATCACTCGCACGCATGCATGCTGGTGCCACCACTAACGGCATGATCGCCATTAGAAACGGCACTCTCAGTGCGCCTGCACCCGATTTATTTCTTCAATTTGTGTATCTTGATAGACACTCGTTCTCTGAACGCCAGTTAGAAAGAGGGCACCAGAGACAATTTATTACTCACATATTTGGTGATAAAGCTCCCCCTCAGCAATTACTAACCCCTTCTGTTCCTTCTACTGTCGGGTCTGAGGAAGAACCCATGGCTGTAGGGGCTGTGCATTTGTCTGACAACGAACATACCAAACACAGGACACTAGGCCTCTGTCTATATTGTGAAAAACCAGGTAATCTCCTGCATTCTTGTCCGGTTCGGACAGAAAACTTTCTGGCTTAATGGGTAATCAAGGAGATTCATTAGGCCAGGCTATTTTGAATCCTCTTCAAGGGAGACTAGTAGTCCCAATATCCCTATCCTTGAATGATAAGTGCTGTTCCACAGTTGCTCTTATAGATTCTGGTGCTGGTGGAGTATTTCTCGATGCAGCACTGGTTAGACTTCAGATCCCGACTGTTCCTAAAAACCCACTCCTCTGTGTAACTACTCTTGGTGGAGACCCTCTTGGTGATGGACTTATCACTCACGAATCCAAGCCTCTTTCAGTCCTGGTGGGGGCTCTGCATTTTGAAGTCTTATTGTTTGACTTTCAGCAAAAGGGTACTCACTGAGGCCAAGATGCAGAGAGCGGTCATTGTTGCGACTCAGCGCACACCACCCTTGAAGATGGTACAGAGGGTGGTTTGCACCAAGAGGCACAAGCTACCAGCAGGATATCCGACTTGCGTGGAGGTAGCTTTGCAGGACGGGTCTTGACCCAGCAGGTAAGTAATAAGTCCAGGACCGGTCGGGGGAGTCGGCAGCGAGGCAAGTCCGTAAGTAGATAAGAGGAAGTCCAGAAACAGGCCAGAGGTCAAACACAGGAGAAGGCAAGTAGTCCAGGAACAAGCAACAGGTCAGAGCACTGAAGACAAGACAATCCAGGGGCAGGCTGAGGGTCAATCACAGGAGACGGGAGACAATCCGAGTACAGGCCGAGGGTAAAACACAGGAGAGAGCAGGAAGTCTGTAAAAACAAGCCAGAGGTCAGGTCCAGGAGAGAGTCAGCGTGGTATCAAACAATCTGGGTCACAACAGGTAGAAGATCAAACAGGAACAGGAAGCAAGGTCACAGGAGAGCTGAAAACGAACCAGCAACTTGTCTGAATACTAAGGTCTCTTTTATAGGTCGGTCCAAGGATTCACACTATGCATGCGCTTGTGCGCCTGAGTTCAGCTCTATTGCGAATATGTGTGCACCAAAGTGCCGTTCCACCGCGCATGGGCGCAGGGGCACGGCGAAGCTGACAGGGCTGATCCTGGTTACTTCCCTGATAGTGCCTCTGGACGCCCAGGCTGGCCATTAACTCCAGATGTTCCTGGTGAAAAATGTTGATCAATCTTGGAGCATGAAGATTCCTAGAAGGTCCCGAAGAGTTATCTTCTGGGGGGGGGGGGTACCCCTTCCACTTTACCAAGTACAGGAGTTTTCTGCCCATTTTCCTGCAGCTAAGTATAGCTTTCACTTCAAATTAATCTTCTCCATTAATTACGACTGTAGGAGGGGGAGGCTCCTCTCTCCCAGGAAATGGGCTAGGGACCACTAGGTTTAGGAGAGACACATGGAACACAGGGTGTATTTTGTATGAGCTAGGTAATGCTAGATCAAAAGCCACAGGATTCACTATTCTCCTAATCCTGAATGGGCCCATGAATCTAAGGCCTAATTTACGTGAGGGACAAGGTACCCTGAAGTTAGTAGCGGATAGCCAGACCTTCACACCTATTTCAAAAGCTGGTTTCTCCTTTCTTCCTTTGTCATAGTACTTCCTGTAGTCGTCCTGGGCCTTTTGCATCGCCTCCTGAATTTTCTGAAAATGTAATTGGATAGAGGCTATCCAATCTTGAACAGCATGAACTGAAGTTTCGAGGATGGAGTTGGGGAGGAAGGAAGGGTGGAATCCAAAATCTGACCAAAAGGGTGTTTGGTTAGTAGCTGTATGTATAGAATTGTTATAAGCAAATTCTGCATAAGTCACCCTGGGCGCCAGAACAGAAACAATGGAGATACTGTTCTAAGGTTTGGTTTGTTCTCTCAGTCTGTCCGTTGCTCTGAGGATGGTATGCGGATGAGAGACAAACCTTAATTTCCAGTGAATTGCAGAGTTCTTTCCAGAATTTGGACGTAAACTGAACGTCTCTATCCAAGACAATATTTTTATATGGACAACCACCCCTACATATCCTCTTCTTTAATAGAGAAGATATCTTATCAATACTAGGTTTAGTATATTGTATATGCATAGTATATTTTTATATAGTATGTTTTTTAATTCTGCTGTATATAATATACAGCAGAATTAAAAAACATACTATATAAAAATATAATATGCATATACAATATACTAAACCTAATATTGACAAGATATCTTCTCTGTTAAAGAAGAGGATATGTAGAGGTGGTTGTCCATATAAAAATGGCAGGGATGAGGAACAAGGAAATTACTTCTCACTAGTATATATATTACTTATTTATATATTAAATTACTTCTCACTAGTTTTATATATATATATTATTATATATTAAATCATATATAATAATATATATTCTGGCGTTCCGGCGGGCGGCGGCCATTTCAGTATTCAAAAGCCACGCCTCCTCCTCATCTGTGATAGGCGGAACACTCAATTTCCCAGCATTCAGTGTTTCGTCTATCATGGAAAGTCGCTCATCCTCATAACACAGACAAGGATGAGAGGATGTCCGTGATAGGCTGAACACTGTCTGCTGTGAAATTGAGTGTTTCGCCAAGCACAGACGAGGTGGCACAGCTTTTGAATATTGCAATATCCGCCTGTCTGCATGACACACTGATCAGGTAGGCAGATGGCGGCTTGCGGTTTGTGTGTTAGTGGTGGTTATGGTTAGGGGTAGTGTTAGTTAGTGGTGGTAGTGTTATGGCGCCAACTTGCCAAGTCATTGTAAGTCATATAGCCCAAGTCAAAGTCAAGTCGCAAGTCAGTAGAGACAAGTTAAAGTCAAGTCGAGTCATTTATTGAATTCAGTCAAGCAAGTCGCAAATCCTCAAACAGGTGACTCAAGTCTGAATTAAGTCAAGTCATGTGACTCAAGTCCCCCACCTCTGATTATCAGTACAGGAATAACTGCCATACAAGGAGCTGGAACTGGAATGAGGCAGTGTTGAGTGCAGTAAGTGGAATTGAAGGAGACCTTTTTCTTGTTCCAGTTAATTTGAGGGTCATGAGCCTGCAGCCAAGGAAGCCCCAAAATAATAGGAAACATAGAAGAGGAAATGAGGTCAAAATGTTGGTGGCCTGAGTCTGTGGTGGTAAGAATTGGTTGTATTTCTTGTGTATCTGGTCCGTAATGGGGAAGGGACCCATTAGCCAGGTGGACAAGAAGATTTTGTTTCTTACACTGGAATGGAATGTGCAGTCTTTGAGCTACTGAAATATCCAGAAAACAATTGCACACTCCTGAGTCAATTACGGCCGGTAGTTGAATCTCCTCTTCCACCAGCTGTAGGGAAACAGAACGAGTAACATAAGACTGAGCAAGACTTTTGGCTTGATAGTTCATGACAAACTGTGGAGACAACTTACTGGGTCTCACTGGGCAGTTGCAAAGATTGTGTCCTACCCCTCTGCAGTACATGCATAGGTTAGCTTGGTGTCTCTGCTGCCTTTCATCAAGAGTGAGAGGAGGACTGAAGGGATCGGAAATGGAGGATAAGGAGCAGCAGTCTAATGCCGCACACACACAATCAGACTATCCGGCGGACTTAGTCCAGCGAACAACCCGCCGGACTTTGCAGCGGAGGTCCACCGGACTTTACGAACGAGCGGACTTGCCCACACACGCCCACACATGACAGGACTTTTCCGGTGGACTAGGTCTGACACCATAAGGGACGGGGTCACCATGCGACATCACCCGGTGACTTCGCCCCTTATCCCTATATAAGTCGCCGCACAACACGTCCCTGCCATTACGGCCAGAGAGAGCATCGTGTCAACATTGGAAGAATAGAAGAAGAAGGAAGAAGAAGAAGCAGGAAGAAGAAGCAGAAAGAAGAGGAAGAAGCAGAAGGCGGCAGCAACAGCGACAAGACCAGGCCAACGCTAGTAAAGGAGCTGGAAGAAAAAAGCGGAGGTCTGGCAAGAGGAACCGAAGAGTGGGACAAGACCCCCGAAGTCAGAAGAAGACCCTCAAAGTCAGAAGAAGACCCTCGGATGGCAGAGGCGACGAAGGAGAAAGCCGGGCTCCTCCGCTAGTAAAAGAGCTAGTAAAAGAGCAGAAGATAGCGAGCGGAGGAGTCTGACGAGAAGACCCCAAAAGACAGAAGAAGACCCCCGGAGCTGTCTAATAAAGTATTTTAAAAACCTGTGTTGTGTTTTTTTATTAACACTTTTTTTCCCCCAGGTGAATGGGTAGGGGTACATCGTACCCCATACTCGTTCATATAGGGTAGGGGGCCAGGATCTGGTTACACAAGGTGATGACACTGTCCAGATTATCAGGAAGACATTTTCCTGCTAACTCATCCTTCACTCTATCAGAGAGGCCATGTAAAAAGGTTGCAACTAGGGCCTCATTATTCCAGCTCAATTCAGCTGTGAGGATACGGAACTGAAGAGCATACTGTCTCACAGAAGTGGAATATTGACGGAGACGTAAAAGAGCGCTAGCCGCTGAGGAGACACAACCTGGTTCCTCGAAGATATTCCTAAAACGTTTCAAGAAATCAGACAGGCTAGAAACCACTGGATTATTCAGTTCCCACAGAGGGGAAGCCCAAGCTAGTGCCTCGCCGGACAGGAGGGATATAATATATGCTACTTTCGCCCGATCAGACAGGAAGTTTTGGGGCTGAAGTTCAAAATGAATTGTGCACTTGCTAAGGAACCTCCTGCAAGCCTTGGAGTCCCCAGAGAAACGGGCCGGAGCTGGTAGTTGTAATGAATGTGTGGCTGCGACTGATGTGATAGGTGCAGCAGCAGATAGTGGTTGAGGTTGTTGAACCGGGGGTCCTAATGAGGCCTGAACCTGTTCAAAACGGGATGCCAAATCCTGAAGGAATCACATCACCTGGGTCTGATGCGATTCTTGGGTCTCAAGTCTGCGAACTAAGCCCGGATCATCTGCGGATAGCGTCACATCAGCTGTGTCCATGGCTGATCAAACTGTCAGGTCACCTGAGACCAGGTGACAGATGCACTCCGTAGGAGTCGGAAGTGCACCGCTAGGTAGTGGACCTTAGGACTGACTGCTGCGGATTGTACCCAGGGAGATTCAGGACACAGGTCTACTGGATCACTAACACAGATCCCAGTAGGAGCTAGAGCATAGATTCCCCAGGGCCCGGAGTCTAAGAGCCAGCAGGTGTTCACCAGAGCCTCCAGTGGTGAGGATGGACTTTGCTGCAGTCTGGCTCCAGATCGCGGCCCCTAGGTTCTCACAGCTCACACTCACAGTAGACTACAGGAGAAGGTAGCAGCAGGCTGGAACAACAAGGATAGTAAGGGGATAAGGCAGAGGTCAGGGCAACTAGCAGACATGAACAACAGAGTACACGCCAAAGGTTCAGGGTCACAGGCAGACAGGGATGATCAGGGACATGCCAAAAGGTCAAGGTCACAAGCAGACAGGAATCGTCCACCAAGGTCGGTAACAGAGACAAACATAGAGCATCCTCTGGGACTGTGACATCATAATGGGCGGGGACATCATCCGGGATGTCCCTATATAAGTCGCCGTGCGCCGCGTCCCTGCCATTGTGAGCGGAGGCAGTGACGAGGTAACGTCTGAAGAGAAGAAGAGAAGAACAGAAGACGGCGACAGCGGCGACAGAAGACCGAGCCACCGCTTTTAAAAGAAGGCGCGGTGGCCCGGCAAGAAGAACCGAAGAGGGGGACAAGACCCCCAAAGTCGGAAGAAGAGGGCGGCGGTGGCGAAGAAAAAAGCCGGGCTCCTCCGCTAGTAAAAGAGCTAGCAGAAGATAGCGGAGGAGTCTGGTGAGAAGACCCCCGAAGACGGACAGAAGACCCCCGGAGCTGTGCAATAAACTATTTTAACGCTTGTGTGTTTTGTTTTGTTTTTTTACTTTTTTTCACAGGTGAATGGGTAGGGGTACATCGTACCCCATACTCATTCACATAGGGTGGGGGGCCGGTATCCGGGGGCCCCCTTATTAAAGGGGGCTCCCGGATTCCGATAAGCCCCCTGCCCACAGACCCCGACAACCAACGGGCAGGGTTGTCGGGAAGAGGCCCTTGTCCTCATCAACATGGGGACAAGGTGCTTTGGGGTCGGGGGGCCGCGCGGCCCCCCTTCCCCAAGGCACCCCCCTATGTACGGCCTGGTATGGATCAGGAGGGAGCTCGTCCCCACCCCCTTTCCTGGTTGGCTGGGTAGCATGCTCGGATAAGGGTCTGATGTGGACCTGGGGGGGGGGACCCCCACGCCGATTTTTCGGCGTAGGGGTTCCCCTTTAAGTCCATACCAGGTAACGGGGCCAGCGACGCCTCCTTCGCTGGCCCCGGCTACCTGGAGACGCGCTCAAAATGAGCAGACTTTCCTCCGCGTGTGTGGGCGAGTCCGTTCATTTCAAAAGTACGGCGGATAGTCCGATGGACTTAGTACGCCGTATTAGTCCGCTGAAAAAAGTGCCGTGTGTGGGCAAGTAGCTCATTCGGAAAGTCCGGCGGACAGTCCGGCGGGAAGTCCGCCAGACTAAGTCTGCCGGATAGTCCGCTACGTGTGTACGTGCCATTAGTCTGCCAAGGTCCAATAGGTGGGCAGAGCAAATTTCTTTGCCCCTCTCTTCTCCCCACTTTAAACCATGCAATAATTTGAATATGTTGCAAGGTTAAAAATGGATGAATGTTGGATGAAATTCAGACCATCTATTACTCACTGATTGATAAATATTAAACAATTTACAGTAAAGAACTTTACCATTAAAGAACAGATGTTGGGCTATTTCTGTATTATGTATTTGTTTTGCTTAATGTAATTCGTGACAAATTTTGATTAAAAAAGCAAATCTTTTTGTTAAAAGTGGCAACAACGACTTAATAAATGGGGGAAATTAAATCCTGGTTGAAAAATTTGAAAATGTCTGACAAAAATCAGTGCATAATTTAGTAAAGCCTAACATTATTAACATGTCTCATTTTATCCTAGTTCTCAAAACTAAGAGGATTATTTCTATTTTCAAGACAGTGGGTAGAGCTATGCAAATCATTTCTTTATGTCCCATCATCCAGATGCACATTCAGAACTGCAAAGCTATGTACAAATTCAATTAGAGGGCTTTTTGATTCTTTCTAATTTATTGACCCCCCCAAGCCCTACTCCATAGAAGTCATGATTTCTATGCACCGATGGTGGCCAAAAAGCCTGAAAAAGCTGTATGCAGTTTGGAAAAAAATGGTTCTATTTTAGGCTGTATTTGCAATATGCTATTGTTCTGGATGTGCATCTGGCTAATGGGATAGTTTCATAGTTAGTTAGGTTGAATAAAGACACCAAAGTCCATCCAGTTCAACCTGAGTGAGTGTCTGCAATTGTCCCTATGCCTGTACATTGCACACTCATGTCAGTCCCTACCCTCAAGGAGCCCACAATCCAAGGTCCCTATTCATATACCAGGGCCAATTTTTGACAGAAGCCAATTAACCTACCTGCATGTCTTTGGATTGTGGGAGGAAACCAGAGTACACAGAGGAAACCCACGCAGGCACAGGGAGAACATGCAAACTCCAGCCAGGTAGTGTTGTGGTTGGGATGTGAACCAGCAACCCTTCTTGCTGCTAAGTGAGAGTGCTAACCACTACACCACTGTGCTAATATGGATTTGAAGGAAATATTAGCATGGCTCCACACACTGTACTGAAATGAGGAATAATCCTCCTATTTTTGTTTCTCCTTAAGCCTTTGACTATGGATTATGATTTTACAATAGCTTTGTATATGGACATTTCAAAATGACTCCTATTCTCATTCAGATGACAAGTGCACCTGGACTTTTCATCTTTTAGTCAATCATGTCAATAACATTGTTCAAAGAATAAACCTAAAAAATTGGATTTTATGGGCAATTGGAAAAATATAAAACTTCATATATTGAAAAATACTTGTTTATTATAGAAAAATTGCATACAAAATCTCATATTGAAAATATAAAACATTACATCAATAATGTCATCAACGTTACATATTTAACTGTTAGCCATAAAGTGGGAGTACCCATCTATTTGCTGTTCCCTCCATCATTGATTGTGCCGGGAATACAGCAGAGGGGGATATACAATGCATTTCAAAGTGTACTGTTATAAATCTTCTTCAGGGAATAATACCACTTCTGAAAAAACAGCTTAAATTAGTAAAACTTTGATATATGATTTTATAAAAATATACATGTAAATTGTCAACCACATGCACTTACAAAAAATGTGTGTTTAGTAGAAGTACTCCTCCAAATGGCAAGAATACCATGCATCGGCCATTGAAAACCTCCCAGAAGAGGACACCCAAAGTGTCAACATCCATTGGTTGCCTGATGTAAAATGTCCTAGATGGCACTGGAAAACTTTGCACTGTAGGGTGGAGGGAAAGTGCAAGACAAAAAATGATGATAATTCCCCGAGAAGAAAACCAGTCAATTCCAGGGGAATACTGAGTCAGCCTGGGATATTATTCCTTAAGAGGCTAGCCCGGTGACTAATACAAGTTACTTACTTGAAAAATCCCTTAAGCCAAATGTACACTGGTCCAAAAGGTCCCGTATCTAGGTGTCAAATATTAGCATAAAGTGAAATTCCTAAGGACCGGCAATCAAAGAGAAGGAGACAGCATGGCTCCACATCGGTAAGCAAGAGGAATGGCACTGAGGAATGCCGATGGCATCCCTAATATATTGCGCATGTGCGGGAGGAAGTGACGCAATGCGTGTCATCACATGCAATCACGTCACCACTCATACTATGTTGGAAGGAAGTGACGTAATACATGTTACACCGACGTGACCATGTCACTGCCACTTGCATCATCACCGCATTGCTTCCGGTCTCTGGAAAACAAACTGGCCAAGACAGCTACTTTGATACAAATCCAAGAGGTCCTCCACAGGTGAAAAATCACCTGTAATCAGGAAGGAAAAGGAGAGGTGCTTCTGCCATTAAAAACGATAAATATTGTAAATTGCCAAACATAATTTCCATATATAAAAATATTATTGAAAACCCAAAGAAATGAATCGCCTTATTCAAAACAACCCACTAATGGAAGATCCACACAGAAAGTTAGAAACAGGAGAAAATTCATTGCTAATCATTTAAGCCAATTAACATTGAAACATAATTGTGAGCACAGGACATAATAAAAACAGAGAAAAAGAAAACAGATTGTATCCACAATTATATGTTACACATTATAGTGGGGAGGCAAAGAAATGTAGAATAATATACTCACGATGTATGATAATTAATCAGTTCTTCCAGAGGAAAAACTGTCCAGGAAGAGTCTAAAGCTCTCACACTCGTTAAGGCCTGGAGGTGTGGTTGCCTTGAGAGATCTAATCCAGCGCATTTCTTTCTGGAGTAATATTTTGTTCCAGTCCCCTCCACGGGCTGGAACATGCACTCTATCAAGAACAGTAAAGTTTACCATAGTCTATTACTCCAATAACTCTTGTATGCTCAAATTACAATCTCTATAGACAAACTTGTTACAAAGGCCATGCATACTTCAGTGTTTCAAAAAATAGTTTTATTTTTATATATACACTGCTCCTTCTTGTAAGTCTGTATATGAATAAGTGGATTTCAGAACCACTTTAAAGGCCAATTCACACCACCTAATACAGTTTTTTACTTCATCACGCATGGAAAGTAGGTTATAGGCTTCCAATGGTATAGTTCACACCAGTGTGGTCAGTTTTAGAAAAAAAAAGTAGAACATGCTGCATTTTTCCTGACACAAAGCATACACGAATGGGATAGCCTCCGTCTCTCGCCCAATCAGGACTGGTTATACTATATTTAAATAAGTTGCCTCCCCCTAGGCGGTATTCTCTTTTTTTTTTTTCTCAAACGCTCAACTGGTTACAACTGTGAATTAATGAAGATTTTTATTTTTGCTCTCACCTGCCGGATTCATCTGGCCAGCCGCACAGGTTCAGCCTCTTTCCTGTGACAAAGCCCCTCTGTTCGGTTGTAAAGCTTCCATACGAGGGAGACCCCCCCAGGTCCAGATACTGGGGGGCTGGGATACTGGTCTCTGGATGCAGGTAAAACAGTTCTGTCTTGTGGTTAGTTGAGACTGATCCAGTCTCTCCTCCCTGGTGAGTTGTGGCCGCACACACACATTTTGTTGTTAGTTTGGCTTTGGATATGTTGGTTTCCCTTGCAAAGATGCTGGAAGTTTTTTTTTGTGGTCAGGGCTGCCCCTTCAAAGATGGCTCATTGTTTGTTTCCTGTGGCTGGAGGCGGCTTTCAGTCGGCAGGGAGCAGTGAGATGATATTGGGGTAACTTCTGGCCCACTGTAGCAGTGAGAGCTCCAGACGGCTGCCTGGGAATGGATTGGTGTCCACCTGTCAGGTATGGAGCCTCTCCCATCCCCCCCTTAGAACCAGTCAAGGAAGGGTGTTGCACAGAACAGGTAATCTTTCCATGGGCTGTCATGGTGTGTCTGAATCATTATGCTGTTAATATACAAGCTGCTAAAGTAGGTTAAACTGCTATACATTCAAAGTGCTGCCAGAAGGGGCAGGCTAAAAGAAATCATAAGGACCATCCTGGGCAGAATGGGGAGTGTGGGGAGCTGACGTACCCGACAAGATGCTATGCCAATTTGCATATCAGGCAGCAGTAAAACAGCGACAGGGGAGCGTGGCCGAGACATGGAATTGAGCAGACGTGTCTGAGCTGAGCTCTGCCTGACCCTCTCTGCACAGCGCCGCACACAGCAGCATCTACTCTGGGACGAGTACCCCATAGAATGCCAGGACGGGGGAAATCCTCCCCGCAAACTCTGGAGAACCCCACGACTCCGCTCCAGCTCGTTAGAGGCCTTCTTCACTGGCAGCAGCAGACGCCGCAAGGCCGCATCCAAGATGGCGCCGGGTGAGTGCTCTCAGGCTGCACACATGGCGTCCCCGATCCCATCACCACGCCATCCTCCTTCATTGCCACCACCACCCTCCTCTCCGGACTCCCAAGGGAGCCCTTTCAGCAGCCCAAGCCATCCGGATGATTGGGGGAGCCACGATCGCCCCCCCCCCCTCACAGGCTACCTCAGGCCTCCTCCGCTAAGGCCACCACGCATCCCTCCGGTAATCCCCGGAGCCCCCCATCCACACCTTCTAAACAGGAGGGACTGCAGCTGGCTCTTGGGGATGGGGATCTAAGGTCCCACATTTTGGCCCTCCCTACGTGGGCTGACTTGGAAGGCTTCATGGCCCGGATGGAGAAGGCCTTTAGAAAAGACATTGAGGACTTGCAAGCTGACACTGCTCATATTGGGGGGAGGGTGGAGACCCTGGAGGTCACAATGGAGGACATACAACCTGCCTTACAAGCCTTACAAATGTGCAGCATGGCGCAAGACTAACACATTGACTCCTTACTAGATCAGCTTGATGATGTGGAAAATAGGAGCCGCAGGGTGAACATATGTATACGAGGCCAACCAGAGGCCACAGGGCCAAGAGACATTATCCCCACTCTTCAAGGGGTATTTACACAAATTCTGGGCAAGGATTCCCCAGACTGCATAGAGATAGATTGTGCCCATCGGGCTCTCAGACCCCCCTCTGATGATCCAGACAAACCCCGGGACATTATTTGTAAACTACACAAATATACCTTAAAGGAACATATCATGTACCATCTTAGAGGAGTTCGCCATGTGGACTTTGATAGAGCCAAGCTGTCCTTATTTCTTGACCTATCCAGACGCACACTAATGCAACGAAGGGCCCTTAAACCACTGCTGGAAGCCCTGTAAGACACTCATTTAGTCTACCGCTGGGGATTCCCCTTCAGCCTTTTGTTACTAAAGAGGGACATCAAATTACACTACGAACCAAATTGGACCTCCCCCACTTCCTCTACTACCTGGACCTGCCCATGGTGGACATTCCTGACTGTCCCAGCACTAGCCCCTCCGGAACTGGCACCAGGACGATCCCGCTGGCACTGCTGGATGAGAACCGCCTACCTTCCCACCTGCTCGCTGAGCATCACACGCACCCAGCCTTTGAGAACTTGGGGACTGCTTTATCCCCAGTCATTTTTATAATCTCAGTTCCTGTTTTTTTCTTTTTGTTTTTCTAGAGGTCCCACCGACTTCAATTTTTCTTTTTGCAAGAGTTCCTTTCTTCTATGCTGCCTTAGTCGGGACTGATTTTGTGCTGATGTTACTTTTTTGATACCACACACGAATAACGGGAGTGTTCATGCACTAGAGCCGGTCCCTTTAGTAGGGCCCCTCCTCAATGTCTCCCCACTCACCCCTCATAGGTGAACTCCTGGGAGTTATACCCCTCAGGCGAGGTTGTCCATGGTGTGCAGGTCACCTGAACCACTTAGGGTGCGGCTGGCCGGGGGGGTGACCCCTAAGGGCGTCGACGTGAGTTTTGGATTTAAGTCCAAGAGGCAATCTGTCTTTTGTTTGTGTTATATTGTTAATGTACTACCTTTTTTATTTCCTCCTTTTTCATGTGGGCAATACTGACATATTTTTTTTTTGTTTTGTTTTTATCAACACCTTAGGTTTAACACTCAATATGCTGCAGGTCTCTCCTATCCTTCCATATGCTCAAGTGGCGTCGCTTCTAATAAGTCATGGCTGACTTGACGATCGTATCGCACAACGTCCGCGGTCTGAGTTCACCATCTAAACGCAGTAAGTTGTGGCTTGAGACAAAGAGACTGGGGGCACATGTTTTACTTTTACAAGAGACTCATTTCGGAACTGACTTGGTCCCCCGCCTCCCTACACACCTCTATAATCAATGGTATCTCAGTAACTCGTCAGGCCTCCAGGCCTAAATCTGGCGGGGTGGCCATTGCGATACATAAAAATTGTCCTTTCCTCCCCCTAGCCCACCATGCAGACCCAAATGGCAGATTTGTACTCTTAAAGGACACCCTATTTGGCCGTAAGCTTACGATTGCGGCACTTTATGCCCCTAACTCCAGACAACTAGACTTCCTGGATAAGTTGCTGGATACACTATCCACCTTCCGTGAAGGGAGGCTAGTAGTAGGGGGTGACTTTAACGTCTGCCCTGATTCCCAGATGGACACCTCCTCTGGCCGCTCAACACATTCATACGCCTTTCTCAAAAGATTTCGCAAGATGCTACAGGCTAATCTCCTGATCGACTGCTGGAGAGTGCTCCATCCGTCAGTTAAAGACTTTAGTTACTACTCCACCACGCACAATGTGTAGATGTAGATAGATCTTTTAATGGTAGACCAATGTCTGTTGGAGTCACTCTCCGGTGCATCGATCGGATTGCTGACAATCTGGGACCATGCTCCCATCTACGTCTCCCTAGCTCCCTCTTCCCCAGATGTTCGTCACTGGACGTGGCGGCTAAACGAAAACCTGCTGGATGATGCTGTTGCTCAACAGCGGGTCTCGGATACCATTTCTCATTATTTTAAAGAGAATGTGCCGGGGGAGACGGGGGTGGCGTCCAGGTGGGAGGGCCATAAGGTGGTGGTCAGAGGCAAATTAATCTCCCAGGGATCTAGACTTAAAAAGGCGTGCAGTGAGGAACTTCAGTTAATATTAGCCCAATTGCGCACTGCAGAGCTTAAACATAAACGCCAATTGACTGCCCAGTTGTATGAAGAACTAATGGCACTTAGAGAAGAATTATCTGACCTACTAGAGAAAAGGACTAGAGATAGATTGAGATATGTTTCTCACAAATTTGATGAGTTTGGCAACAAATGTGGTAGACTTTTAGCTAGAGCCCTCAAACGGCAACGTACATCTGGCCATGTACAGAAATTACAAACCACCACGGGGCCCCCAACAGCAATATCCTCTAAGATTCCAGCTGCATTCAGGGAATACTATACCCAACTTTACCAGCTGCCCACCACCCTAGCAGGCCACACTCCCTCACAAAAAACGGAGCTTCTATCACAGTACCTGGAGGAAGCCCTGGCCCCTCAAATATCGACACAACTTAGCAAGCAGCTTGATCGACCTGTGGCTGCATCGGAAATTGAAGCAGTCATTAAAGACCTTCTGTTGGGAAAGAGTCCCGGCCCGGATGGGTTTACTAATTCGTATTATCGAAAGTTTTCCGCTCTCTTAGCTGACCGCATGTGCATATACTTTAATGCACTGGCATCAGGCACCTTGCTTCCAAGTGAGGCACTTTTGGCTCATGTAATGGTCCTCCCAAAAAGATGGGAAGGATCCATCCACCCCCAGCAGCTATAGGCCGATCTTGCTGTTGAACACAGACATAAACATTTTAGCAAATGTTCTGGCCAATAGACTTAAACCTGTCATGCCCACAATAATTCACCCAGACCAAACAGGTTTTATTGTGGGGAGGGAGGCCAGAGATAATTCCAACAGGGCTATCCAGCTGATTCACTGGGCGGACATACAGCGGCCCAGTTCACCCTGTCTCTTACTGTCTACGGATGCCGAAAAGGCATTTGACAGGGTGGACTAGGACTACCTCCGGGTGGTGCTGTCTAGACTAGGTCTGGGGCACAACATGCTTCGGTGGATTGGTTCCCTATATAGCTCCCCAGAAGCCCGGGTTAAGGTGAACAGGATGCTGTCTGACCCCTTCCCTATAAATAATGGGACAAGACAGGGATGCCCCCTGTCACCCCTGATCTTTGCCCTTACCTTGGAACCCCTGCTTAATAGGACACGATCCAACCCAGACATTAGGGGATTCATAGTGGGGTCAAAATCAATTACAACAAATCTGAAATTCTCCCCCTAGACGTCCCCCCGATGATGCACGCTCAATTACAAGCCTCCTTTTCGTTCACTTGGTGCTCCTCATCTTTAAAATACATATACTTACCCACCAAATATGCACTATATACCTGCAACTTCGCCCACCTAATTAATAAAATTAAAACAGATCTTTTGCAATGGGATCGCACCACCTTCTCGTGAATGGGCTGAGTCAGAATCTTGAAAATTAATGTACTGCCGAGAATTCTGTTCTACCTTCTGATGGTACCTATAGCGCTCCCTAAATCTTTGTTCTTGGCTTTCAACAGTCCTCCGTACTCTGCAACGTCCAAAGAGGTACGGGGGATTGGTAGTTTCCTCCATTCGTGGGTACTATGAAGCAGTCGCTCTGCAGAGGGTCCTAGACTGGCAACACCATACTATGACAAAATCATGGGTACCCCTTGAAAAGTGCCTGGCGGGACGTAATTTGTCACACACCCCATGGCTCCCCCGGGAAAGTCGAGGCTTCTCGGACTTTGTGCCCCCGGTCTCTGTCCACGTGCTGAGGTTATGGCACAAATTGAATATGTGGGAGCAACTGTCTCAACCGACATGCCCACTCGCACCTCTTGGAGGCTTCCCCTGGTTTAGTCAGGGGGAACATCTCCCCTATTTTGGCATATGGGCACGGGATGGAGAGACATGATGTGGGAGGTTCGTACATGAACAAGGCCTAGTCTCTTTGGACTGGCTTCGCTCCCAATTTGGCTGCTTCCCGCTGGACGAGTGGCGCTATAGACAACTACGACACTTTATTAGTAGTCTGCCACACTGTATCAGACCTCCCTCCTCTATGACCCCGTTTGAAAAGCTGTGTAAATCCGCTGACCCCGTCCCTCATTCTATCTCAGTACTTTATGACATGTTGCAGAGTGCGGAATCCCGAAATAAACCAACATACATTCGAGAGTGGGAGAGAGACCTGCAGCATATGTTTACAGAAGCCCAACTGGACCACCTATATCGGCTAACTCACAAGAGCTCAGTGGATACTAAAATGCAAGAAAATAGCTTTAAGCTGCTGACAAGATGGCACAGAGTTCCCACAACTCTAGCTAGGATTGTCCCTACAGCCTGGGCTGTATGCTGGAGAGGCTGTGGGCTCCGAGGCACGTTCCTACATATTTGGTGGGAGTGCCCGCTGCTGCAGCCTTTCTGGCAAGGTATTAGGCAACAGATTAAGACCATTACAGATGTAGACATGCCAGACTCACCCATGGTGTTCCTGCTGCACGTGCCACCCACTCCTCTACGTACCTACAGTAAATAAGTTCTACCACACCTTCTGAACGCTGCCCGGCCGTTGGTCCCTATGCACTGATAGTCAACCCAGGTCCCATGTCACCCCGAATGGGTGCGTTTGCTCAATTCTATAATGGCTATATTTTGTAATTAAAGCTTGACTTTGCATAGAGATAAAGGTCTCTGCATTGTAACCCCCCCCCCCCCCCCATAATGGGGGAACAACTTGATCATATCATATGAGGCGTACTCACTTTATGCTGCTCTCTTTAAGACATCTGTACTGCATGCCACTCGAAATCCCCCCCTAATGTCTGTCTCATTTGTGTTTTATGTAACTGTCATGTTGCACTGTGTTTACTTTTCTGACAATATAAAATAAAGATTATATATGAAAAAAAAAAAACAGCGGCAGATGGGTTCACTCAAGTGAAAATTGACTGGGTGGATGTCTAGTCGCTAAGGCGCAGGTACTAAGCTAATCAAACAGCTGAGTCTGTTTAAAGGGTACCTCCTGCCTCAAAAAAACAGCAGGCCAAAGAGCGTTCAACAGATTGGCCAGATGTGTCTTCATGATAGCAGAGGAGGCAAGATCCCCTCTGTAAAGCCCAACTCTTATGGCAGAGACAGTTGGCCAAGCCAAGTAAGCTTCATCAGGCCAGCCAGAAGTACCAGTCTGCCAGCGGATGATGCGATAGCCTTCGCAGAAACATGGAAACAGCAATGGAAATGAAGATTCATACTACCATTAAGGATTATGGTATGGCCTATGTTTGAGTGCACTTCAGTAGTCAAGGCTATTTGGTTCTTAGCAGGATATGTGACATTTTGTTCAGAATTCATCTTTCTAGTGTTAAATATATTAATAATATTAAATACATATAGTTGTCAGTACGCCTTAAAGTGTTGGAACAATGGAAATTCCCTTTTTTTTTTGCTATATCTCACTAGAATACAAATCCCTGAAGAAGACCGCAACAGCATTGGTCGAAACATGTCAAAGTATTCATGTGAATGTCAATTAACTAAATCTTTACTTGAAATGCATTGTATAGCTAATTCAATGAAATATTTTTTGAGATATGCCTGTAACCAGAGTTTGTATATTTAAAAAAATGTATGACCTGCAATCTCATTGTTTGCATGAATAAATTATTTTATTATATTTTTACTCTCTCTGACCAATATATTATTATGCCCCTAAAAAAACCCTGGGGGATCTTCTAATTTTCTTTTTTATGAAAGATTTTGCTTCCTATTTCCAGGGAAGATTACCCCACATATGAGACTAGTCCCATTGATGGTGGCTAAGGATAGTTAATCTTATCAACTTTCATAAGCTTCCAGACATAACAATCATTAAAGTCTATTCACCTCGGTGACCTCCTAGCTCAAGTCAATGACATAGGCTAGTGGAGGACGAAGTGTTCAACAGCAGGGGGACAGTGATTCCCAAGTAGGGAAGTAATTTGGGCAACATAGCCTAGGAGGCCTCAGGTATGCTCCAAACAGACAGTTATAGGTAATCTCCTATTCAGGTTTGCCAATGGTAAAACCTGTCCCATCTCTTCGCTCTGTATTCTAGTGTCTCAGAACTTCCTGTCGGATACGGTAAAATATGAAGCCTTGGATGTCAAGGGTGGTCAATAGGAAGAATGTTCCCTTAAAAGTGTGCTCAGAATGCCACCCTTAGAGACAGCTAAAATATATTGTGTGTCATGCTGCTGGCTTTGCGAAGTGATGCGGAACCTTGAATGCTGTAGGCACCATCAAAAAGGTAGTTCATCATCCACAGCTCAAGGAACTCCAGTGGTCCAAGGAACCCTGGCTGAGAATGGTTGCCCTATACCAACAAGCAGTTAAATGAATCTCAACCTGGCAGTAAACTCAATTGTCAGGAATGGAAGTCATTCCTGCAAGAGGAGCTTCCCAGAAGTGGAAGCAGTGGATCTACTAACATCCAGCTGGGTCAGCAGGTTTGCTTGTATAGCCACCAGACTCGTGATCTCTAAGCCCCTCATCAGAATCATAGTGCATGTTTGGGCAGGTTGAAAAAAGGGACACAAGTCCGTCTAGTTCAACCAGGATCCGTAGTCATACAGCTGGGATAAGGGCAATGATCTGGTGGCCTTACAGGCATGGTGTTCTCAAAGTACAGTCTTTGGCCCAAGTTCCTCCTATTTTAGTTTTCCTGAGATCTCAGACCTTGCACAGCAGAGCCAAGTGTATCCAAATTCAGCCACGTTACATCTAACAACTGGGAGACCAAGTTAGAAAGGCTCATTGCAGGATCTCGCCTTCATTCGTTGAAACCTGGTGGAAGCCGGGGGAACCGGCGGCAAACTTCAGGTATACTAGAACATGGAAAATCTTGCAGAATTTCAGGATAAATCCTCTGCTCCCAACTGCAACTAGGGTCATTCTTCTGAACAGGACTACCTCAATAGGTTCAGTGACACCAAAGTAGTATTTCTTAAGGATATCACGACTTTGAGAAGGCTTTCAGAGATCCAAGCGCCAAGCAGTAAACTACCTTATTGCTACCATATTCAAACAAAATGGCTCTGGTTTCTTCTTCACCAGCACCAGACAAAGGTCTGCATCTTTGCTTCTGGGTCAAGGAATCACCCTTCTGGCATATCAAAATTAAAATGTCAAGCGTCACCACAAGCTGGAGTAATGGACTCTATGTGAAAGAAATACATGGAAGTGGTCCTTCTCTAGAAGGTCAGACAGTGGCCTCTTCAGGTCTGGCAGTATCAGAAGAAGACTTGCACTGTCAGTTAAGACAATAGCAGTATCTCTGGTCAGAGTAGCCTAAGGGACTTATAGAAGGAAGATAAAGTGAGCTCTGCACTAGATTGATGACTTTATCAGATGGATGTGCTCATGGGCAAAATTCAGAGGTCCAGAATGTTATAGGATACCAACCAGGTTCATATACTACAAACCATTTTTTTGCCTATTACAAAGTCAACATTGGAATCAGGGGAATCGACTTCAGTTCTAATCTAATGATATGTTGATTCAATCGCTTCAGCATGGCCCTCCCTAGTTTTAGTTTAAAAAAAGTCAACAGCTATAGTATTTGTATCAAAACCTAATGCTTAAAAACCTTTTAGTGGCATATACTACACAATTACTACACAACAAGCCTTGATGCACACCGCCTCTGGACCATTGCCTGTTTTGTTCTGATCTTCCACTCCTACAACCATATGATGTTCCGCAGACTGTTTATATATAAATATAGCTGGAGTTGTTCCATGCACAGCACAAGTTGCGGATGCCCGGGACAGTGACCCTATGTGAAGTTTTCTTTAATCCTCATTATCCATAGGATTTTCTCTTGGAATTGACATTAATTCATGAAGAAACTAATTTTTTTTTCCTCTACAAGAGTGTTGCAAATGATTTTTCATATGATCATTTACAGTGGGTCTACTGCTGCGTACATATGAACAGACTATCCGACGGACTTAGTCCGGTGGACAACCCACCGGACTTTGCAGCTGGACTTTCTGAATGAGCGAACATGCCTGCAGCCCCCCCACCCCAAAGCACCTTGTCCCCATGTTGATGAGAGCAAGGGCCTCTTCCCGTCAACCCTGGCCATTGGTTGTCGGGATCTGCGGGCTGGAGAGAGCAAAAAAGAAGAAGAAGAAAAGACCAGGCCAGCGCTAGTTAAAGAGCTGGAAGAAGAAAGCGGAGGCCCGGCAAGAAGAACCGAAGAGCGGGACAAGACCCCCGAAGTCGGAAAAAGACCCCCGAAGTCAGAAGAAGACCCCCGGGTGGCGTTGAAGAAGAAAGCCAAGCTTCTCCGCTAGTAAAAGAGCTAGAAAAAGAGCAGAAGATAGCGGAGGAGCCTGGCGAGAAGACCCCCGGAGCTGTCTAATAAAGTACTTTAAAAAACAGTTTTTTTATGTACACATTTTCCCCTCAGGTGAATGGGTAGGGGTACATCCTACCCCATACTCATTCACATAGGGTAGGAGGCCGGAATCTGGGGGCCCCCTTATTAAAGGGGGCTCCCAGATTCTGATAAGCCCCCCAACCTGCAGACCCCGACAACCAACGGCCACGGTTGTCAGGAAGAGGCCCTTGTCCTCATAATAATAGGGTGATGGCTGAGCGAAATTAGGTTTTTAAGCATTAGGTTTTAATATTATTGTTTTGCCGATATGCTCCCATCCCCCCCACCCTAATGTTTTCTTTTTGATAGAAATGTACATATAATAAGTTTTTAATAGGTAGTATCTTGAGGATCTTTCTATAAATGCAACAACACTATAGTATTTGTAGCTGCTACTGTGAGAACTGCAAAGATATCAGGATTTTGCCATCTCTGAGCTAGCATGTCAATCTAGGAAGTAAATACTGATCCTGGATAATGCCTCAACAAAGACAGTGCCAGAAAAAAAAAATTGAATTATTATTTGAACGTGATTAGACATTTGAATTGAACACTACCTTACCTTATTCGATATGTTACTTTGAAAAGTACTTTACTTTTTCAATAAATCATCAGCTTTGAATACCCAAACATGTACAAGGGAATGAATATGCCCCGTAGGGATGAGCCGAACACCCCCCGGTTCGGTTCGCATCAGAACTTTCGAACGGACTGCAAATTCGTACGAACTTTAGAACCCCATTGAAATCAAAAGGACTCGAACGTTCGAAATAAAAAGTGCTAATTTTAAGGGCTAATATGCAAGATACTGTCCTAAAAAGGGTTTGGAGACCTGGCTCCTGCCCCAGGGGACATGGGTCAATGCCTAAAATGTTTTTAAAAATGTCAGTTTTGGCGGGAGCACTGATTTTAATAACGATTAAAGTGAATGAAATATGAATAAATGAAATGCTTGTATAGCGCACAATGCGAACTGAATCGCCTCTAGGCGCTGTGGCGAGCTTTGATCATCAGCTAAAAGAGGAAGGTCTTACGTTTTTTCCTAAAAGCCAGGATGATTTTCTTCCAGACAGATGTCGATTGGTAGAGCATTCCATAGCCGGGGCCCTTGGACAGCAAATCTTCGATCCCCCTTGGATTTATACCAGGCTTTGGGCACGAGGAGGAGGTTTTTGTTAGCTGATCGAAGACTGCGGTTTGGTGTGTAATGATGTATTTTCTCCATTAGGTATTGAGGAGCTTCTCTATGCACGCATTTATGGGTGAGGCAAAGGGTTTTGAACGTGATCCGATTTTTTACAGTTAGCCAATGTAAGCTCCTCAGCGAAGGAGAGATGGATTCCCACGGTTTTTTTCCTGTTATCAGCCTTGCTGCCGTGTTTTGGATAAGTTGTAATCGCGCAAGTTGATATTGAGGTAATCCTATGTAACGCGAGTTTGCGTAGTCCAGTCGCGAATTGATGATTGTTCCAACTACCACTGCCTTGTCATTCTTTGGGATAAAAGGGATGAGTCTGCGAAGCATGCGCAGCAGATGGTGAGATCCCCTGACTACTGCTCCTATTTGCGCATCCATTGACATTTGTGTGTCTAAAATAACCCCGAGACTCTTGGCTTTGGTTTTTGGGGAGATAGCCTGCCCAAAGACAGTTATTGGAGACCAGGGGGTTTTGGTTGCGGGTTTATGATTTGGGTGCAAGATAAGCAGCTCTGTTTTTGATTCATTCAGTTGGAGGGAGTTGGTGGTCATCCAGTCCTCTATTGATCTGAGGCAATTTTCAAGTTGTTGTTGGTGATCTTTTTTCCCATTGATCCTTAAATAAAGTTGTGTGTCATCAGCGTACGAGTGGAAGCAGAGGTCTGAGCATCTGATGATTTGGAGCAGTGGGCAGATGTAAATGTTAAAGAGAACGGGTGACAAAGGAGAGCCTTGAGGGACCCCGCAGGTGACTGCCCGAGATTCGGAGAAGTATTTTCCTAGTTTCACTGTCTGTGACCGATTTCCTAGGAAGGACGCGAACCATTGGAGATCTATGTCTTGGACTCCGGCTACTTCTGTGAGGCGGACGAGTAGAGTGTTGTGATCTACTGTATCAAACGCTGCACTTAGGTCTAACAGTACGAGGAGACTCGGCTCTCCGTCATCTGCTGCTTCGAGGGCGTCATCCCAGATCTTCAGGAGTGCTGTTTCTGTTCCATGACCTGGGCGGAAGCCTGATTGCAGTGGGTCCAGGAGTTTGTTAGTATCCAGGTGGAGTTGTAGCTGATGTACTACTGCTTTCTCCATGATCTTGGAAATGGTATTGAGGCTTGTAATTGGCCTGCGGATGTTTGGGTCCTGAGGGTCCAGGTTTGGTTTTTTGAGTAGAGGTTTGACAATGCCTTGTTTGAGTATGCTGGGAACAATCCCTTCGATTAATGGTTTATGAGGTGGGTTATGGTTGGAGCCACGATGTCGGAGCATTCTTTCAGTAGTTTAGTGGGGATGATGTCAATAGGTGAGGTACTGTCACGCAGTTTATTAAGGATGTTTTTTGCGGTGTCTGCGGTAATCGGGGATAGTGAAAATCTTGGCGGTTGGGGAGTGTTGGTGCAGACATCCTCTTTATGTGTTTTCTGGCTGAGGTCTGATGTTTTCTTCTGACAGATTGTTTCCCTGATGGTTTTGACTTTATTGATGAAAAAATACAACAGTTTGTCACAGTAATCCTGGGATTCACTTACTGGGGGTTCTAGGCACACTGGATTCATTGATAGATTGACTAGATTAAACAGTTCCAGTGGTTGGTTTGCGGCCGTTACGATTGTGTATGAGAAGTGGTCCTTTTTAGCTTTGAAGATTGATTTCCGATAATTCTCTGTGATACCTTTATAGTTAAAGTGGTTTTCCTCGGTGGGATTTCTTCTCCATGTTCTTTCCGCTCTTCTGCGTTCTTGCTTTAGTACGGAGAGGGAGCTATTAAACCATCCAGCATTTTTCTTCCTGAAGAGTGCCCTGCCTTTTGGTGCTACCGAGTCTGCTGATTGCAGTAAGGCCCTGTTCAGGCTGTTGAGTGTTTCCTCCGTAGAGTGGTTTAAGGTTATTGCAGATATCTTTTTGGACAGAGTGGTCGTAAATACTGAAGTGAAAAAAAAGTGAAATATTCCTTTAAATATCGTGCCTGGGGGGTGTCTATAGTATGCCTGTGAAGTGCCACGTGTTTCCCATGTTTAGAACAGTCCCTGCACAAAATTACATTTAACGGAAAAAAAGTCATTTAAAACTGCTTGTGTTTTTAATGTAATATCTGGTTCCGGCAATATGGATGAAAATCATTGAGAAAAATGGCATGGGTAGCCCCCCCTGCCCATTACCAGCCCCTTTGGGTCTTGTACGGATATTAAGGGGAACCCCGTACCCATATTTAAAAATAGGAAAGACGTGGGGCCCCCAGGCCCTATATACTCAGAACAGCAGTATACAGGCGGTGCAAACAAGACAGGGACTGTGTAGATTTGTTGTGTTAAGTAGAATCTGTTTGTAATTTGGAACTGGTACATTTTTAAAGTGTAGCTCCAGTCAAAAAATCTATTTTTAAGCTTTTTGGAAAACATAGGGAAGGGTTATCACCCCTATATAATTTGTTTTGCCGTCCATCTTTTTTCATCACACTTCCTGTTGTCTCCTTCCGTTTGCAAGTAGGAGACATTTGTAAGTTGGATGTTTGAAAGTAGGGGCCTGCCCTATATGCTCTGCAGAAATGGCGGAACAAGGTGTTGGTGTTGCCACAACATTGTAAGCTCTCAAAGTGACTCTTGGTGGGCGCCGGAGCGCCCTGCTGTGAACGATTATATCAAGAATTGTAATTACATGCCATTGTTGAACAGTGGTAGAAAAATTGGGCCTTTGGTGGTTGGGGTGCTGGTGCTGGTGCCACAACACTATAAGTCCTCACAGTTACGCTCGGTGGGCACAGGAACGGGCCTTACTGTGAAATATTATATCAAGAATTGTAATTACTGGTGCTGGTGCCACGACACTGCAACCTCTCCCATATACTCTAGTTGTAGTGCAGGAATGAGCCCGGCTGCAAAGCATTACATCAAAATTTTTAATTAAACGCCCCTGTTAAAAAGGGGCTGAAAAATGGGCCTTAGGCACTGGTGCTGGTGCCACGACACTGCAACCTCTCCCATATACTCTAGTTGTAGTGCAGGAATGAGTCCTGCTGCAAAAAATTGCATCAAAAATTGTAATTAAACGCCCCTGTTAAACAGGGGCTGAAAAATTGGGCTGGTGGCACGGGTGCTGGTGCCACGACACTGCAACCTCTCCCCTATACTCTAGTTGTGGTGCAGGAATGAGCCCTGCTGCAAAGCATTGCATCAAAAATTGTAATTAAACGCCCCTGTTAAACAGGGGCTGAAAAATTGGGCTGGTGGCATCACCCAGAACCAAAAATGTTCTTCCAAGATATCAGCAGAGGAGGAAGAGTATAGACAGTCAATATAAAAGGACAGTCACTTAGCATCAGCATAGGCAGTCTTGAAGGGATGTGATATTTAAAAAAAAAATTATTCGGTTACATCAGCTTCAGCGGGTTGGTAGCTGTGGGTGACCCAAGACTGATTCATCTTTATGAAGGTCAGTCGATCATCAGTGGACAGGTGCACCCTGTGATCGGTAACAAAGCCACCAGCAGCACTGAAGGTGCGTTCCGAAAGAACGCTGGATGCAGGACAGGCCAGTAGCTCAATTGCATACGGTGCAAGCTCTGGCCAGTGATCCATCCTCAAGACCCAGTAAGCCAGAGGATTTTCGGTGGGAAAGGTGTCCAAGTCTGACCTTGCCCCTAGGTATTCCTGCACCATGTAAATCAGACGCTGGCGATGGTTGCTGGAACCAATCATACCTTGG
Organism: Lithobates pipiens; assembly: GCF_037356315.1. Lineage (NCBI taxonomy): Eukaryota > Metazoa > Chordata > Amphibia > Anura > Ranidae > Lithobates > Lithobates pipiens. The sequence continues at coordinate 24,500,432 of NW_027507790.1, forward strand.
GGCTGCGGACTAAAAAATTGTCTGAACGCATCGGTCTGACGGCCACCTTCTCCACCGCTCCTTCTGGCCGATGCCTCAGCAACACGTTGTCCAGGACCAGGAGTTTGTAACCTCACAGTCTCTGAGAACGAGTTGCACAGACCTTTCAGCAAGGCCTCCCGGAGATGTCTCATCCTCTGCTCCCTCTGCAATGGCAAGATAAGGTCGGCAACCTTACTCTTGTACCGTGGATCAAGGAGAGTGGCCAGCCAGTAATGGTCCCTCTCCTTGATCCGAAGAATACGAGGATCCTTCCACAGGCTTTGCAGGATCAGGGAGGCCATGCAGGGTAGGTTAGCTGAGGCATTCGGTCCGGAGTCTTCTGGGTCACTAAGGACAACATGATCTGCAGCTACCTCCTCCCAGCCACGTACAAGTCCACGGGTTTCTTGGGACTGTAAATCATCCCTACAGGACTGCTGCTGCTGCTGATGCTGAGTGCCAGCCTCCACCTCCATGCTGACACAATCATCCTCCTCCTCCTCCTCGTCCTCTTCCTGTGTGATGGGTGGGATAGCAGAAACACTGTCTGTATAAAGGGGGCCTTGAGAGGCAAGGAAGTCCTCCTCTTCCTGCCTCTATTCTGCCTCAAGTGCCCTGTCCTTTATTCCACGCAGCGTATGCTCCAACAGGTGGACAAGCACTGTCACTGCTCACCATCCTTGTGGCCTCCTCAAACGGTGACAGGACAGTGCATGCATCCCTGATCATGCCCCACTGGCGTGGTGACAAAAAACTGAGCTCCCCTGACCCTGTCCTGGTGCAGTAGTCGCACAGGTACTCATTGATGGCCCTCTGCTGCGTGTGCAGCCGCTGCACCATGGCCATCGTTGAGTTCCACCTGGTGGGCATGTCACATATAAGGCGGTTCTTGGGCAGGTTCAACTCCTTTTGGAGCTCAGCCAGCCAAGCACAGGCATTAAATGATCGGCGGAAATTCACACAGACTTTCCTGGCCTGCTTGAGGACATCCTGCAGGCCTGGGTACCTGCCCAAGAACCGCTGCACCACCAGGTTAAGGACGTGAGCCACACAGGGCACATGGGTCAGTTGTCCCTGTCGGAGGGCGGAGAGGAGGTTGGTCCCATTATCGCAAACCACCATTCCTTGCTTAAGCTGGCATGGCATCAACCACCTCTCGGCCTGCCCCTGCAGAGCTGACAAAATATCTGCCCCAGTGTGGCTCCTGTCCCCCAAACAAACCAGCGCAAGCACGGCATGGCATCGTTCTGCCTGCATACTTGCGTAGCCCCTTGAACGCCTACGGAGCACCGCTGGTTCTGAGGACAGAGCACTGGAAGAGGCCATGGAGGAAGAAGAAGAGGAGGGGGTGGAGGAGAGAGGTGTGTCACAACCAGTAGTAGCATTTTGGAGGCGTGGTGGCGGAACAACCTCCAACACTACTGCACCTTGTCCTGCATCCTTCCCAGCTGCCAGAAGAGTGACCCAATGGGCCGTGAAAGACAGGTAACGTCCCTGTCCATGCCTGCTGGACCATGAGTCAGCAGTAATATGCACCATACCGCTGACTGCCCTGTCCAGTGAGGAGAGGACATTGCCTTCCACATGCCGGTAGAGAGCCGGAATCGCCTTCCGTGAGAAAAAATGGCGTTTGGGGACCTGCTACTGAGGAACCGCACATTGTACAAACTCACGGAAGGGGGCCGAGTCTACCAACTGAAAAGGCAGCAGTTGAAGTGCTAGCAATTTAGCCAAGCTAACATTCAACCGCTGGGCATGTGGATGGCTGGGAGTGAACTTCTTTCGATGGTCCAGCAGCTGGGGCAAGGAAATTTGCCTGCTATAATCGGACGTGGGTGTACTGCTAGCAGAGTGCCCGCAAGCACTTGGCTGTGACACACCTAATTGTACACCTTCATTTCTCTCAGAGCAGGTTTCAGAGAGGACTAAAGGTCTAGTGGGGTTGGAGATCCCAGCTGATGAGGAGCAAGGAGAGGTCCGCTTTGTTCTTTGGTGTGGGTCTTTGAGGTACGCTTGCCAACGAGCTGCATGGCAGGTCAACATATGTCTGGTCAAGGATGTGGTGCCCAAGCGGGTGATGTTATGGCCACGCGAGATACGCTTGAGACATATGTTGCAAATAGCAGAGGTGCGATCTGATGCACTCATCTCAAAAAAGGCCCACACCAAAGAACTTTTAGAATAAGGCGCAGAGGCAGCGCCCTGCACAGTCGGAGCTCTGCGGTGGGATTCAGTCGGTGTGCTGCCCCTAAGCTGGCCTCCAGAGGGCATCCATCCTCCTTGGAGATGTGCCTCCTCCTCCTCTCTCCTACCAGGCACCCACGTGGAGTCAGTGCCCTCATCATCCCCTCCCTCTTCATCGCTGGAGCAAACCTTGCAGTATGCTGCAGCTTGTGGAACATTACTTTCAGATTGCTGTCCTTCTTGAGCATCACCTCACTCTGCGCTCACGCTACTGCCTTCCTCTAGCTGAGTATCATCATCAGAGCCTACAAAACACTGGGCATCCTCCTGGAGCATGTACCCAACACTGTGCTCAAAGAGTTCAGGGGACTCCTCAGGAGGATGTGGTGGGTCTAGGGAAGGAGTCACTGATGATGACATTGAGATGAGGGAAGACGATGCGTTGGCAGCTGCTTTGCTTGTACCCTGAGCCTGGGTGAGAGAGGATGAGGAGGATGAAGAGGGCTTGGTCCTCCACTCTACCAAGTCTTCGGCATGATGCAGCTCAACACGTCCAGCTGCCGAAAATAAGGACAAGCGTGTCCCATGGCCAAGTGCTGATGATGACAATGCACCGCGTCCACGACCAGCACTGTTCTCCCTAGACACAGAGCCCGCTTGCCCTATTTTATCGGCTCGTGCCTGTCTGCCTCTCCTTTTTGGCCTTCCAGACATGGTAATGGCCTGAAGGGAGATGGGAAAACCAGCAACTGGGTAGTGTATATTGTGCTGGAGGCACACAACACCCACTAACTCCTGCAGATGCCCCTTATTATAGAACAGGAATTAAAGGGTAGATACTGGTGTATACTGTGCTGTGCTGGAGGCACACAACACCAACTAACTCCTGCAGATGGCAGATGGCTCAATTAGAGAAGAGCTATATAGGTGGATAATGGTGTATACTGTGGTCAGGGCACACAGACAACACCCATAATCTCCTACAGCTGACTGAAAGCTCTATTACAGAAGAGCAATATAGTTAGCTTTATAGGTGGATATAATAGTGTATAGTGCGGTCAGGGCACGCAGGCAACACGCACAATCTCCTATAACTGACTGAAAGCTCTATTACAGAAGAGCAATATAGCTAGCTATATAGATGGATATAATGGTGTATAGTGCGGTCAGGGCACGCAGACAACACGCACAATCTCCTACAACTGACTGAAAGCTCTATTACAGAAGAGCAATATAGCTAGCTATATAGATGGATATAATGGTGTATAGTGCGGTCAGGGCACGCAGACAACACGCACAATCTCCTACAACTGACTGAAATCTCTATTACAGAAGAGCAATATAGCTAGCTATATAGGTGGATATAATGGTGTATAGTGCGGTCAGGGCACGCAGGCAACACGCACAATCTCCTACAACTGACTGAAAGCTCTATTACAGAAGAGCAATATAGCTAGCTATATAGGTGGATATAATGGTGTATACTGCGGTCAGGGCACGCAGACAACACCCACAAACTCCTGCAGATTGCTAAAAGCTCAATTACAGAAGAGCAAGAACGCTAAATCGGCCGATAACTAACGGTGTATACTGTGTTGAAGGTACACAGAGAACACCCACTAACTCCTACAGACGCCAACACACTACACAAGGCCGCCGCGCTGGCGGCCTTATATAGTGTGGGGCGTGTACTACACAGCCTGAGCTATGATTGGCCACAGGCATCCTGGCACAGGCATGGCTCTCCTTGCTGCGATTGGCCAAGTATACGGGGGTCACAGTGCATGCTTGGCCAATCATGAGCCAGCAATGCACTGCGATGGTGCAGTGCATTGTGGGCCGTGAGCGCCACACGAATTTGGCTCAAACGGCCCATAACGTTCGGTATTCGCCGAACGTGCGAACAGCCTATGTTCGAGTCAAACGTATGTTCAACTCGAACATCAAGCTCATCCCTAATGCCCTGAATATTATGATACAACTTCATGTTTCACAATAAGTTAAGTGAACTTATGAAGTATAACTAGACAAGACAAGACACAACTTTTTTCTAAACTGTCAGGTTTTATTGCTGTGTGTATCCCCATTAGGGAGAGTCACCCTCACTATTTGTCCTGTTTATCATTATTATTGAGAGTGAAAGAAAAAAGGAAAATCACAAATTTTGGGTTGTCCCCAGAAAAATAATATAGGGGACATCTTCCAATGGGGATACTAGTTCTGGTGACCTGGTGGGTCCCCAAGAGATTTCATTAATCTACAGGGATTTTCTCTCACTTCTTGACTTTCCTATGGAACAGGACCACAAGCTAAATAAACTCATTGGAAGAAAGAAGGCAAAAATAAACAGTGGTTATAACACTCTATAGTTCTACTTTAACTTTGATAAGTTATCATTGTCTGATGATAATTTAGAAAATCAGCCCTCAAAGAGAAACATTCTGTCATAATTAGTAAACTTCCATGGCAATAATTATAGGTCACAATTAGATTTTAATTATGTTTCAATTGTTTTTATTACATTTTATAATACATACAAAATCGTCCATATCATTCCAGATACATAAATACAAAACATTCAGAAAAAAATACATACATATATACAAGTACAAAACAAGAACAAAGAAAAATGGATTTTAATTATAACATTAAGTAGATTCTCATTTCTTGTATTCATATATTTGTTTATTGCATATTAACGTATATGCACAATATCAAATACTTTAAACATATTTAAATTTCTCTCTCAGAGCCCTTTGCTGTTATTCTTTCAATCAGGTTAACAGCAGCTTTCCTTAATGACTCATTTTTAAAACTGTAAATAATAGGATTCAGCATGGGAGTCACCACAATGTAAAATACAGAAACAACTTTATTTTGATGAAATGGAGAGTCCACTGTGGGGCGAAGGTAAATGAAAATGACAGTACCATAAAATATTCCCACCACAAGCAAATGAGAGGCACAGGTGGAAAAAGCTTTTATTTTGCCATAGTTAGAAGGGATATTTATAACAGTAAAAATGATGTTGGTATAAGAAACAGCAATGCACATTAGACATCCCAGGATTATGATCCAGGAGAGGCAGCTGAAAATAAATTGGACAACATAGGTATCAGTGCAGGAGAGTTTCAACAAAGGGTTAAATTCGCAAAAGAAGTGATCGATGATATTGGGCCCACAGAAATTAAGCTCTGATACTGATAGAGCTGGGATTGTAAGAGACACAGCACTAATGAGCCAACAGGATAAAATAAGTTTCAAACAAAATGCATTGCTCATGATGCCTCCATAGTGAAGAGGGTAACAAATTGCCACGTATCGGTCATAAGCCATGGTCACCAGAAGAAAATGTTCAGTTGCAGCACAGAGCGAAAAAAAATGGTACTGGGTAATGCAACCTGCTACTGAAATTGACTTATTGCCTCCAATGAGGTCTGAAAGCATTTTGGGCACAGTGACTGCTGTGTAGCAGATCTCAAGGAAAGAGAAATTACCAAGAAGCATATACATTGGGCTATGAAGGCGGTGATCACTGTATACAAGTATAATAATCATCACATTGGCCATAAGGGTTAAAAGATAAATGACAAGAAAGATAGTAAATAGATAGAAGCGCTTATCTTGTGATAGCGAAAATCCCAGGAGAATGAATTCTGTCACACTGGAGTGGTTCATATTGCCTGTTGTCATAGCAACAGCCTTTTCTTAAACCATGTTCAATGGTGTCAGTCATTGCATATTATTGAGCTGTTATTTTTAAATCAGAAGAAACATGTCAGCCGTACAATGTGGTATATCTGTTCATGTACTGTTGAGCATATTTATAATTAGTACATTTGGAGAGTCTATTATAATTGTCCGCAAGTGTATTAAATCAAGTGTAAAATTATGTTTAAGGTTATCACATTCTGAAATTTGTATCAATTCATGGCAAATAATTCCAATCATTATTTTAATGAAGCTATTATGTTATTAAAAACATGTGAGGATTTATATTAGCACCTGCCCTATTAACTTGGGCAGCAAAAATGTATACTATAGGCCCACTACTATAAAGCTTTTAAGAAGGACTAATCTAAACATTAGTGACATTCTGCTTCAATTGTTTTAAGTACAGAAAACTAAGGGTTAAACCATGCTCAAATACTTGTATATATTACATTTAGTGCATACCAAATGAAATGTGATGACTGCATTATTTTCGTCCTTCATTTTTACAGGACAAGACTTCCAAATAGTGTAACATAGACAGTATATCATAGAAATCATAAAACATTTTGTGCATATGTAGCACTGACCCACGAAGGAGCTGCTGGTTTGATTTGGGCTTACCGTTACCTCACCCGCTTGCTTCTCCGCCTTGGGGATCCCGTGGTAAATGGCCCAAAGAATATTGCAACTGACACTGAATCCTCTTTTAGGTTATTTATTTTAGAAAAACACAGTTTCTTAATGGAGGGTAGAGGGTTAGGGGTGAGTTCAGGCACTTAAATTGCAAGGTGAAAATATTAAGAGCATCCAGAGAATAAAACTGTTTCACAACTGGATTCAACAACCCCTGGATAGACTTCTCTCACTAGGCCTAGCAGCCGGTGCTCAGTAAAGTCTCTGCCACAGACTTGTGAGATACACTTGAGCGTTACTGAGGGATGTGGATAAATTTAAAGAACTGACATATAGTACCAGGTTCTCTCAACTGATCCGGCGATACCATATGAGTGTTGATCCAGGTTGCGTCCTTCAACTAAGTCTTCAGGCTCCTTCAGAGAAACCAGCCTTGCGCATGGTCTTCTCCTGAAAGAGACCTCCCCTGGGGTCCTTTAGTTGCTGGGCCTCTCCCTTCTGAGGAGATGACACCAGACCATCCCTGGATCAGTAGGCTCTGAAATTCGCTCGGGCCTATCCCTTCAGTTATGTCACCTCGGGCCAGCCAGCCCCGAGACACAGGATGCATAGTTCCGCACCCCAGGCCAGGAGGGCCATGGGGCTGGGTCAGGAGGACAGAAAGTAATCTCCTGCCAACATGGCGGCGGTACCTTAAATACCACCCCCAGAATGCACAGCAGGAAAACACTCCCGCTGGGCTGGTTCCGAGAGATAAGTGGCATTCAATGCATCCAGCTAGACTGCATTTTTACCCTTGCTGGTGGTGACAGCGAAACCTGCGGTCAAGGAAACCCAGTGCAACCCAGCTGGACTGGCACTGAAACCAGAAATTTAGAGAGATATTATCCCGAAGCCAAACTGTGGCTTCAGGCAACTTAAAGCGGGGTTCCACCCTAAAGTGGAACTTCTGCTGATCGGAACCTCCTCCCCTCCGGTGTCACAATTGGCACCTTTCAGGGGGGAGGGGGGTGGAGATACCTGTCAAAGGCAGGTATTTACACCCACTTCCGGGCATAGACTCCCGTGGGAGTCTACGCCATTTCCTGTCCTGCTGTCTGCTGGGACACACACGGGTCTCAGAGACAGCGCGGACAATTCCTATTGTGCTGCACGACTCGCGCATGTGCAGTAGGGAACCAGGAAGTGAAGCCGATTCGCTTCACTTCCTGATTCCCTCACCTAGAATGGTGGCGGCAGCAGCCGAGAGCCGAGCGATCGATCGGCCTCGGCTGCCGGCATCGCTGGAACCCGGGACAGGTGAGTGTCCATTTATTAAAAGTCAGCAGCTGTAGTATTTATAGCTGCTAGCTTTTAATATTTTTTTTTGTAGGTGGAATCCCTCTTTCATTTTACAAAAACAATAGCGCCTGCTCGGCAGGAGCCAGCACTACACATATAACACCAATAATTATGTTAAATGTTTCCTTAACCACTTGACCTCTGGATCATTTACCCCCCTTCATGACCAGGCCATTTTTGTAATACGGTACTGCATTACTATAACTTACAATTGTGCGATCATGTAATTTTTCCCACAAATAGAGCTTTCTTTTGGTGGTATTTGATCACCACTGTGCTTTTTATATTTTGCGCTATAAACAAAAAAAGACCGACAACCTTGAAGAAAAAAAATGTTTTACTTTCTGCTCTAAAACATATTCAATAAAAAAAAAGTCTTCATAAATTTAGGCCAATATGTATTCTGCTACATGTTTTTGATAAAAAAAAATCCCAAAAAGCGTATATTGATTGGTTTACGCAAATGTAAAGCATTTACAAACTATGAGATATATTTCTAGACTTTTTATTTATTTTTATTTTTTTCATACTTATAATGGCGTTGATCAGTGACTCATAGCGGGACTGCAATATTGCGGCAAACAATCGGGCACTAACTGACATTTTGCGAGATCCAGTGACACTAATACAATGATCAGTGCTAAAAATATGCACTGTCACTATACTAATGACACAGGTTGGCAAGGGGTTAAACATCTAGGGTGATCAAAGGGTTAGCTGTGTGCCTAGCCAGTGTTTGTGTGTAATGTGCTAGGACCTTTTACTAAGGGAAGAGATGGATTTTGTTCCCTGTTCCCTGTTCCCTATTGGCAACAATAGTTCTTATATCATATTCTAAAATTTCTTGGGGTGTAGTTGCAAGTATGCATATGCCTTGTGAGAGAAATAACCTGTTAATATGACAACTTTGGGAAAAAAATAAATCCTAATTTTGCAAAGAATTGTGGAAAAAAAATGACAACCTTAAAAAACTCACCATGCCTCTTACTAAATACCTTGGAATGTCTACTTTGCAAAAAGGGGTAATTTGGGGAGTGTCTCAAGAAATGATCTGCTCAGTCAGTACATCAGGTGTGATCAATTTTCAATGATTGGTAACATAGATTTTAGTCTCTATAACCTTCACAAAGACCACGTAATATATATTGATGTGGGTTATTTTTACCAAAGATATGTAGTAGTGTGACTTTTGGGAAAAATGTATAAGGAAAAATTACTCATTTGGAAAATTTTATAACAGACGAAAAACATTGTATTTTTTTTACAAAATTTTCAGTCTTTTTTATTTTTTAGTGTAAAAAAGTGAAAACCCCAGTGGTGATTAAATACCACCAAAAGACAGCTCTATTTGTGTAAAAAAACTAAAATTTCATATGTGTACAGTGTTGTATGACTAAGCAATTGTCCTTCAAAGTGTGAGAGCACTAAAAGCTAAAAAATTGGCCTGGTCAGAAAGGGGTAAAAGTGCCCAGTAGGTGAGTGGTAAAACAGGTGCTTACAGCAGACCACACTAATAACATAATTAAGCAATAAAACGCCAGTATCCAGATCAATGATACAGCTTTTCAGTATGTATTACCACTCTCGATCAATCTCCCAGTGTCGTAACTTCAGTTGCTCCTCCCCTACGTGTTACGCTACAGGGTCATGTGACATCCTCAGTAGTATTTTAAAATGTGAGAATAAAGGAATTTTATCATAGGATATAAGCCATAGATGCTCAACTTATGGCCCTCCAGCTGTTGCAGAACTACAAGCCCCATCATGCCCCAGCCTTTGGGAGTCATGATTGTAACTGTCAGCCTTGCAATGCCTCATGGGACTTGTAGTTCTGCAACAGCTGTAGGCCCACCCGTGATATAAGCACTATTGTTTGGGATTTTCTTTTTTTCCCATGGACATAGCTGTACTTGACATGTTATGAGGAAACCAACACAGCTGCAGCACGAAGGAAGAAGATGCAGTAAAGTGTTTTTTGACCTAAATTAGTTTTAAGGTTTCATGCAACCAGATGAGAGCACATCTGGTGAAGGGGGCACAACTATTATTGTATTAAGGGCGCTGCATGGGGATGTAAAGAGGAGATATACTGTATGTATAAAAAAAAGCACTGTTATTGTTTGGAAGATGAGCACTGTTAAAGCGGTAGTAAACCCGCTATTTTTTTTTTTTTACCACCTGCAAAGCAAAAGGCATAATGAGCTAGTATGCACCACATACTAGCTCATTATGAAATACTTACCTTAGAACGAGGCCCCGACATCTGGCCTGATCCACGCCAAGGGAGCTGACATGCTCCCTCTGCGTTTCTTCATGCGGGCGGGAGATTTCATCCCGGCCGGTCGGCCACTGCCGGATTTTCAGCCGAGAATCCCCTTGTGCGCATGCGCCGCTGCAGTCAGCGGCGCATACCGACGGGAATATCTCCTAAACTGTACAGGTTTAGGAGATATTTTTTTTACCTACAGGTAAGCCTTATTATAGGCTTTCCTGTAGGTAAAAGTAAAAAAAAAGAGTATACAACCACTTTAACATAGGGATTGCACTAAATAGCTGAAAACTTTATTTGTTACATGTTTTGCACGTATGAGAGGATTGTTTTTTGGTTTAATTGTTTGTTGTCAGCAGGTTAGTTGTAAAGGTAAATTTTTTATTTTCTACATAGGTTCCTTTAAGCTATTGCATTGTTGGTTCACTTATCTTTTCCTTCGATTTCCCTTCTAAATGTTTTTTTTTCTTTGTTTTCTTTGTCTGAATTTCTCACTTCCTGTTCCTCCTCAGTAAGCTGTTCAGTAAGCTGTTCTGGCTGACTAACCACCAGCTCGGATGATGGTGAGAAGTTTACTGAGGAGAAACAGGAAGTGAGATATTCAGACAAAGCAAAAAAACATTTAGAAGGGAAATCAAAGGAAAAGGTAAGTGAACCAACAATGCACTAGCTTAAAGGAACCTATGTAGAAAATAAAAAATTTACCTTTACAACCCCTTTAAGGAAACATTTCACATAATTGTTGGTGTTATATGTACAACATTTTTTATTATTTGTATGATATATACAGTATGTTTCACTAGGTTGAACAAATAAGAACACTTTAGATAGAATAGTGCAGCACAATTTCATTTTTTTGTATGGTTATTTACACATATATATGGGCATGTGCTAGCTGCTGCCATATAGTTTAATACATATAGCAGATTGTAAGGTGTTGCACATATTGTAATCTTTTCAAATAGCACACTTCCTGTCCCTGTGTGATTACACTCACTCCTCCGCTGTATGTATGAGGGCAACTATGGTTGTCACACAGAAGTTGACAAGGACGCTTCATTTCTGTCAAGATCAACAGGTATAATTAATAGCTGCTAAAATGTTCTCATTCCAAAATAAGAAAATTAATGCAGTCACTGCATCCGAGAACCGGTAAACTGTGATATTTAAAATCGTAGTTTTTGAGTTTGGGTGCACTTTAATACTATAGCAATGTGTATATGGAAGATTAAAGTTTAAATGTGTGTAATGGTATGAATATGGACATGCTGTGGATACATTTATTTCCATATTAATGGATGCAAAGGTTGCTATATATAAATTGATCAAAAGTAAACTAGATCTTTGGTTCGTGGCCTGGATTAATGATTTCTTTGTTAAAATCAATAGTTCATTTTTGTGCTGACATTTTTGAAATCCTCCCCTGTTCATCAAGGAAAGTGCAACTTTGCAAATAGCAGGTCACCAGTTTCAGAATTTTGACTATTGATCCTAAGTCACAAGGAGAGTTCAAAAGTTTTGTATGCTAACTTTTCATGCATAACTTTTATGCTTACCTTTGAAAAGCACATGAAACATAAGTAAAGAATGACATTCTAGGAAATAAGATGGTGAAGAGAAGAGAGGAAAAGAGTAACTCTGAGGTCGCGTACACACGCGGGGACTGTTCGCTCAACTTTGTCCGCTGAACAGTGTTTCAGCGGACAGTCCGCTCGTGTGTGGGCTTTCAGCGGACAGTTTCAGCGAACAGTCTGCTGAACAAAGTTTTTCGGAATTTCCGAAAAACTGTCCGCTGAAACTTTGTTTCAGCGAACAGTCCCCTCGTGTGTAGGCTTGTTCGTCAAACTAAGTTCCGCGCATGCTCAGAAAGGATTTACACGCCGAAGGTTGCATTGCAGTGTATAGGACGCCGTTTTCTAGTCCCGTCGTACGTGCCGTTCACGTCATCGCGCACGGTTTCAGCGGACTGTTCGTTCATCGTGTGTGGGCAAGTCCGTCCATGCTAAGTTTGAGCGGACTGTCCGCTGAAACTGTTTGACAAACAAAGTTGAGCGAACAGTCCCCGCCTGTGTACGCGGCCTTAAGGAATCAGGAATACTAATTGCTTTGCCTAGGACTTACAATATGCTTAAAGTATTTTTTCTAACATTTGGCCTGGACAGTGGAGGTAAAGCTATTTAAAATAAGGAGTCTTTTTTGTTTTACTGTAAGAGAAGTGACAACCCTCTACCATGTCACACCCTGTGCAGAGGAAAGCTAGTTCCCCTTCTCAAGTACTCCCAACTTGCCTTACCCCTACATACTGGATTGAATATACTCAGCTACAGCACTACCTTTGGACCCTACCTTCTCTTGACTCTCTGACAAGACCTTATATGGACTATGAAGCATGATTTTTCCAGTTCACCAGACCTGAACATTCACTATCTTTGATTTATAAAATTTTGCTAAAAGAATCCTATCTGTATCCTCCCCCACTTTATATCAAAACGAGAGCAGGAATTAGACAAAGTACATCTTCTGATGGTGTAGAATGGAACAAGGTAATGGCTTATAATATGTATTTTTTATCACATGCTCAGGAACGTTACTACAAGATTTTGCATAAGATACATCCATCCACGATATGTGCTGGAGGTGTTTTACAGGCCCTAGTACTATGACCCACATATGGGGCACTTGTTCCTGGATCATTCCCCTTTGGGATAAGATTCTACAATTATATAATCAACTTGTGGGTGATAAATACCTAGGTATTTTATAGCCCCTTCAGTGTCAGACCTTTTAAAAGATACTTACATTACTCTTCTTAACAGAACTAAACAAGACTTAAGTCTGAGATAGAATAATTGATTGGACGCATAGTGCTCTTTTTATAAGTTGGGTTATGCTGGAAGAAAGGAGAAGTGAAGTATCCTTGGATTAAGGTTATATGGTTAAAAACAAAAAAAGCAGCATTAAACCATCTACTTCACACAGAAAATAAAAAAATGAAATGTGCAAAAAATAAAAAAGTTCATATAATCACACATGAACCAGATGGATGAATTCAAAGTGCAATGTGCAAAAACATGTGAAAAAAAATCCTTTCTAGGAAAAAGGCAAATTCATATATTCATACATAAATTGTGCAGATCCATATGCCCATAATGAAAAAAACATTAGAAGGTATGTACTACACTTATCAGTTAAAGTCCTTCCACTGTGTAAAAAAAAAAAAGTCCATAAAAAGCAAAGATGAAACTGTAATTAATTGAAGAGTTCCACCACCAAACACCAACAATTAGCATACACATTTTACCAAATGATGTAGACCAAGTTATAATGGTCATAAGTGCATGTGATAACCCACAGGAAATCCAGCATCAGAAGTAGGCGATGACTACTCGATACATGCTCCAAATGAATAAGGAATAATAAAAGAAGCCCGTTTAAATCTATGTTCTTTTATTTAAAAGTTATAAGAAATACCTCAGAATGACTTGTAATCATGCAAAATCAAAGCAAATGCCAGCAGACTGTTGACTCGTGGAAAAGCAAAGCTGCAGGTGTCGGCTCTACGTGCATGATGTCGCCAGTACCAGGGATTGGCCTGGTACTGGCATAGATTTAAAGTGGTTGTAAACCCTTACAACCAACTTTGACCTACAGGTAAGCCTAGATTACGGCTTACCTGTAGGTTCAAGAAATATCTCCTAAACCTATACGGTTTAGGAGATATTTACCCGAAGACAGCCACCGCTGTTTACGGCGCATGGGGTGCAGGCGCACTGGGGCAGGCCGCAGATCGCGGCGATATGCCGCGAGTGTCGGCTCCCGTGTGCATGTGCGGGAGTGACGTCATCGTGGCTCCGGCGAATCACAGCACCGGAGCAGCGAGACCTGGAACTCGCTCCAGGATACATGGCAGCGGCGAAGAGGAAGACGGAGGACCGCTTCAGGGGGCTTCGTTCTCAGGTAAGTTATTCATAATGAGCTAGTATGCTCCTTTGCCTTACAGGGTGTGCTTTTTAAAAAAAAATGTTGCCTTTACTTCCTCTTTAAATGGGCTTCACTGTGTTTGTTTGTTCTTTTATTCATTTGGAGTGTTTATCGCGCAGCCATCGTTTGCCTCTGATGCTGGATTTCCTATGGGTTATCACCATTATGGGTTATTACCATTATAATTTTTGGGCCACATCATCTAGTAAGAGGTGTATTCTAATAGTAGGTGTTTGGTGATGGAACTCATCAATCAATTACAGTTGCACATTTGCTTTTTTTTGGATGTTTTAAATTGTTTTTACACATTAGAAGGACTTTACCTTTATAAATGTATTATATATCTTCTTATGTTTTTTTTTTTTCACTATGGACATATGGGTCTTCATAATTTATGTATGAATATATATAAATCTGCCTTATTCCTAGAAAGGATATTTTTTCACATGTTTTTGCACATTGCATTTTGAATTAATTTATCTCATGTGTGATTATATGAACTTGTTTAATTCTTTGCACATTGCACTTTGTATTTTCTGTGTCAAGTGGATGGTTTAGCGCTGCTTTTTTTATTTGCTTTTTTTATTATATTTTATAAAGACTGATATATTTAGTTTTGGAATTTTTGGTTTCGTCCAAAAAAATATATTAGTTACTCCCGAAATTTGTTTTTTATTTATTTGATTTCATTAAATGCATTTATACGAAAATCCAAATTAGGGTCGAATCAGACTTGCTTTTGAGATGAAGAAAGAAATTGGGAACACAGAGATCTCCTCTACAGCCATGCAGTTGAACACAGGAAGTGCTTATTACAGAGCAACTCTAGTGCTCATTCACAAGTAAAAGTACTTAGCTCTCAGGTGCTGATCACAGACGTTCAGTATACAGCAGAGTCAGGTAGACTATTTTACTATGAGTTAATGGTCAACAAAGTGACCATGAGCTTATAGCAGAGTGTAGAATTCCGCCAACATAAGGCACACTGAGTTGTTTCATAGTATGCTTTACATTGGTGGAAGCAAAAAGGTTAAACACGTACATGAAATTACGCAACATTATGATATACTCCTGCAAAAGTGACACTTCTAAAGAAAAAAGCTACTGCAGCCAAATAACAGCTTCATTCTGATTGTGAACAAAATGGATTTCATTACCATATTTCAATCATGATTCCTTGATCATATTCAATCACCCAGTATCCTCGCAGACTTGAATACAATTTAAAACAAACAGGTGGAAATCTGTCATTTAGAGGTGGTAATGATACCACCACTAAAAGAATGACAAAAACAGCCAGTTTGCCAAACTGTGAATAGGATGGGTTCAGCTCAAACTCACCTTCAAACTTGAATATCACCTATTCTGGAAACCTTGAAATGGCACCACTGCTCTGAATACTTTGTGGGTATGCTCACTCGACAGACACCCTTACACGTTTGCTTGTCAAATATAATTCAGCTAATAGAGCTGACTAGATTCAGCTAACAAATCTGACTTTGAATCTTAACTTAATGTGAAGTTGAGGTTGTATATACATCATGGATATGGAATCCAAGTGACTCCACAAGAATGGAGGGAACGAGATGTAGCACTTCAGCATGGTTACTTTTACATAATACATTGAAACTTTTGTATTGTATTCCTCTTTTTTTGGGGGTATGAGAAGATAATGCACTAATCCTGTAGGTAAATTAGAGAACCAGAACCTTAGCAAAGTGGAAGAGAGGGTTTGATAATAAAGTTGGCAGTGCCTCCACACAGAACAAGGCCTCTGTGAGCAGTAATCTGATCAAAATAATTGGAAGCATATGAACTACTGCAACCAGAATATAGCACTAACAGTAGGATGCAAAACAGTACGGAAATTATGCGATCTCTATGTGATAAAAGATTAATAATAGTACACACATCCAAGGTACAGTACAAACAGGTACTTTATTATCAACAAGAGGCCCAACAAGCGTCCTGGTAGAAATGTGCACATAATATATCTGGGTATACAGTATCTCAAAAAAGTGCGTACACCCCTCACATTTTCGTAAATCTTATATTATATCCTTTCATGTGCCAACACTGAGGAAATTACACTTTGCTACGATGTAAAGTAGTGAGTGTACAGCTTGTATAACAGTGTAAATTTGCTGTCCCCTCAAAATAACTCAACACACAGCCATTAATATCTAAAGCTCTGGCAACAAAAGTGAGTACAGCTCAACAGATCAATATATAAACTATACACTCACTACTTAGCATTGTAGCAAAGTGTCATTTCTTCAGTGTTGTCACATGAAAAGATAGAATAAAATATTTACAAAAATATGAGGGGTGTGCTCACTTTTGTGAGGTACTGTATATAGTTATTAATAAAAGGTACCTCCAGATTAATGTTGCAGCAAAGTCCAGTTGCAGGGCAACCTGAGGATGATTGCAATGTGGCATCCATCTTGCTGCCGAAGACCTGAAGACAAGATAAACAGTGATGGTGGGATTCTTCAACTGTTGCCTGGAATTAAAATTTTTAGCAGCAGAAACCACAATGTGATACTGGAACTCATAGTCAGCCGATCTACTCTGCTTCTTAGCCCCTAGTAGCTTCTAATCTGTCATTCAACTAGACCTATAACTACCAAGTGGCCATTAGATGTACATCCTGGCACTAGCCCAGCTGTTTTTTGGGCCCTGAGCTAAAATTAGCTATAGAAACCCAGACCAGAAGGGACAGAGTTAGCTAAAATAACAGGAGCTGCATATAAACTATTCACCCACTAACATATAGCAAAATGACCACTACTCATGCACATTGTATCAGACTCCATCTGCTATAGTACATGTGAAATAACAAGGGGATGGATATACAGGTACTTTTGTCACCAGTCTATATGTATACAAACAACGTAGGAGCACTTGACTAATAACCTCTGCTTCTGGTCTGGATAAAATACAGCAGCAGCTCCTGTCTAGTTATTCAGGAGACCCTGTCTCTACTTCCTAAAAACTCCACACTATATAACATCACAGTCCTCCAATTGGGGTTTGTGACCCAGCTACTAGGTACAGGCAGTACCTATCTATAACCAACTAACTTAATAAACAACTTCTATTTACAAATACAGACAGTAGAGTGCAACAGATCCCTACAGTATTTTTAATGTTTTAAACATAAATGTGTCACTTCACCTGTATAAATTATTTTAACGGTGTTTGCTATTTTATGTATTGATCATGTTCTATAGTAATAATTTTCTCTTCAAAATGTTTAATTCATATACCTAGATAACAGTATGGAATCATTATACCTTACCACAGGGGTAGGGAACCTTGGCTCTCCAGTTGTTTTGAAACTACAAGTCCCATGAGACATTGCACGACCCTAACAATCACAGGTATGACTCCTAGAGGCAGAGGCATGATCGGATTTGTAGTTTTAAAACAGCTGGACAGCCAAGGTTCCCTACCCCTGCCTTACCATGAAGTAGTTACTAGCAGCTATTATTTAACTACTTCAAAAAAATAACTCATTAAGTAGCATTTTTCATTTAAAAAAATCGAATTTCTCTTTGAATGGCTCCAAATGTTGCTCTCCTCAATAAACCATTTATAGAAACTCATTCAGTGCCTTGGAAATGTATTCACACCCCTTGAAATTTTCCACATTTTTTCATGTTACAACTAAAAATGTAAATGTATTTTATTGGGATTTTATGTGATAGACCAACACAAAGTGGCACATAATTGTGAAGTGAAAAAAAATTATAAATGTTTTTCAAAATTGTTTACTAATAAATATGTGAAATGTGTGGCATGCATTTGTATTCAGCCACCCTGAGTCAATACTTTGTAGAACCCCTTTTCACTGCAATTACAGCTGCAAGTCTTTTTGGGTATGTCTCTACCAGCTTTGCACATCTAGACAGAGACATTTTTGCCCATTCTTCTTTGCAAAAAAGCTCAAGCTGTGTCAGATTGAATGGAGAGCATCTGTGAACAGCAAATTTCAGGTCTTTCCATAGATTCTCAATTGGATTTAGGTCTGGACTTTGGGCCATTCTAACACATGAATTTGCTTTGATTTAAACCATTCCATTGTAGCTCTGGCTGTAGGTTTAGGGTTGTTGAGACTGTGGTGGAGGTTCATCTTCCAATAGGGCAAGTCTTTTTGTCAGGGCTGGGCTCAGCCCTTCCTTCTCTGAGATGACCGCTCAGCTATCGGCTAATTGACAGATTCCATCTCTCTCCACGGTTACTCAGCTGTTGTTAATATCCTTCTCGTCAGTCCTGCCTACTTAAGCTGAACAGTCCAGAGGGTCTCTGCCTTCACCTTGGTCAACATCACAAGAAACATCTCCTGCGTTCCTGTTTAAAGACTGGCTTTGTTGAAATTCTTTCTGGCTCCAGATCCTGCTTGCTGTTCCACTACTTTGATCCCTGACTTCTGGCTTGGCTGACTATCTGTTCTGGTTACTGAACTCTGGCTACATTTTGACTATGTTTTTTTTTACTTTTATTATTAAACAAGTGTGATTTAAATGTACTACTGTCTCAGTCGGATTTCATGGTTTCTGACACTTTTGCAGACTATAACATGTTTTCTTCTAAAATTGCCCTGTATTTGGCTCCATCCATTTTCCCATCAACTCTGACCAGCTTCCCTGTCCCTGCTGAAGAAAAGCATCCCCGCCACATATACTGCCACTACCATGTTTCACGGTGGGGATGGTGTGTTCAGAGTGATGTGCAGTGTTAGTTTTTTGCCACACATAGCTTTTGCGTTTAGGCCAAAAAGTTCAATTTTGCTCTCATCTGACCAGAGCACCTTTTTCCACATGTTTTCTGTGTCCCTCACAGGGTTTCTCGCAAACTGCAAATGGGACTTCTTATGGCTTTCTTTCAGAAATGGCTTTCTTCTTGCCACCCTTCCATAAAGACAAGATTTGTGGAGTGCACAACTAACCCCTTGTACACACGATCGGACATTCCGATCACAAAATCTGTCGGATAATTTCCGACGGATTTAGTCCAGAAGTGGTGTTGCATCCACACAATCGGACAAAGTTGTCAGAATTTCCGGTCGACAAGAACACGGTGATGTAAACCGTGTATGACGGGACAAGAAAAGGGAAGTTCAGCACTATGTGCGGCCCCCTTTGGGCTCTTTCTGCTGATCTTGTGTTTATAGCATGTTAGTAGAAGTTTGGTGCATCCAAAGGCCATGAGGGAATGAGGGGGAGAAGTCTCGTATGGCAGGGTGCTCACACCTAACATGAGCAGGTGTGGATTGGCTCTCCTCCCATGGCGGTGATCCAGACGTCCTCCCCCGCATGTTCCCGGCTTCGGCATGCATGAGGCAGCCCTTCCCCTTCCCCTTCAGCCCTGCTCCCCCCGTGACATGTTACATTCCCCATATCACGGTCTCCTCCTGGTCCCGGTGAAGGATTCGAGCGGCCATCGGGGTCGCCGCTCGTGAGGCATCCTGGCAGAGTGAACGAGACTCTCGGAGCAGGACGTGGTTCCCCGGGTGACGAGGAGGTGTTCCGAACGAGGTCGGATTTCTCCAGAGCTAAGGGGATAAACGACGGCTCTATGCGCCCTCTCCTGGTGAAGGAGGAAATGGCGCTATGAGGATCGCAGCACAGATGGTATCGAGCTGACAGAGAGAGACGCCAAAGCCTCTGGAGAAGCATTCATAGCCGGTGTGGTAATAGACCCGGCGGAGGACACCCGTGAAAGACCCTGAGCGAATCCGGATGAATTGGTATGTGGACTTATGATATACATTTCTTTTTTCTGTGAAGAGTTTGGATAACCTCTTGGATACTTTTGAAAATAACTGCCAGAAGACCTATTAAGCCACAGAGCCACAGATAGGAGGATAGCGGAGGTCAAAAATAGCAGAGGTTAGTCTTGCAAACATGGTGCTGTTACTGAATGGAAAATAAACACGTAACTTTTTAATGTCAACGTAAAGATCCGAAGAGACTCTGGTGTTTAATAACAAGCGCATAGTGCTGCAGCACATTTAGACACTGGTGGCTGAAAAATATAGAGCAGACTTGCAACATTAAAGCTTATAATAATATGGTAGAAAAGAGGAAGGAAAAGGGATAAAGAAACAAAAAAAGGAAGGAGCCCACAGAGGGCGACTATCCCCACTCTCAAAAAAAAAAAAAAAAATACAGTCTGCTAAAAAAGGAAAACCCCTTGATCTTCTGGTTGCTGGACTCCTTTCCTTCCTTTTTTTTTTTTTACCTTAACTTTGGTAGATGTTTGGTAGATGTCCTCAAGAACAGTGAATGCATTATAGAGAGTAAGGGGGGCTATACGAATGAAGGGGGACTATATTTATTGAATACTGGTGTTGAACATTCTGGGTTGGTCTGCATTGCCCCTGAATATTGACTTTCTTTAGTAAAACAAAAAAGGAAAAATTCTTTACGTTACAGATGGTGGATAAAACCAGGACACAGGGAGAAATATTTATAATAATCATAAATATAATAAATTGAGTAAACACCTTCATCTTAAAGCTAAAGTCACCGGCCTGACTAAAGAAACAAGCGGTCAAATGAAGGGTAAGACATCGAAGTTAGGAGCTACTCCCAAATCTCCCCGGCGGAGCCTGGTTGTAAGCCCCGGTCCAATGAATAAATATGTTTCACAATCTGGGGGAACTGAGAAACAACAATCAGAAAAACAACAACAAACAAGAAGCTCCCAAGCAGATAAAGATAAAAAGGAAAAGGATAAAAAAGACAGGGAGAAGAGAAAACAGCAAGGAAATGGGGGGAGGAGAAGATCCTCCTGGCATGTCGGGCAATCGTCTCGCAAGTATTAGGCGAGATGGATGGCGACGCTGCCGAACAGAATTCCACCCTAGGACCTAGGGACAAACGGAACAAGGAGGTTCCTGAAAAGAAATCCCAGACTATAGAGTTAAAATTACATCAAATGAAGGGGAAGGGAGGGGGGAGGGAATTAAGGGAGGGAAATGCTGTTGGCCCGAATCCACTAAATGAAATGAAAGAGTATACTGGTCTGAAGGATGGCAGAACTTAAGATAGCCACATATAACGTGAGAGGAATGATTTCTCCCAAAAAAAGGTATAATATCTTGAAAGAGTTGGATGGATATGCGGTAGATATTGTTTTCTTACAGGAGACCCATTTACCCCTGGACATTAATACCCGCCTGAATACAATAAAGGTTTCCAACCTGGTATTACGCAAATTCCCCGATAAGGGGATCTAGGGGAGTAGCCATTGGAATGGCAAACAACGTTAGATGGTCTCTAGAAGGCATGACGGTAGACCCAGAGGGGAGGTTTCTGCTATTAAAAGGGAACATATTAAAAAATAAATATACATTAGTTAATATTTATTGTCCTAACAAGGCACCCAAAAAATACCTGAATGGGATTTTGAATATTATAGAGAGCAACAAAGAAGGCCAAGTGATATTAGCAGGAGACCTAAATTTTACTATGAACCCTGAATTAGATAGTACGTCAAATGTTCTCCCCCAAGAAATTAAACAACACAAAATATTAAAAAGAAAATTGCACACACAACAGTTGGTAGACATCTGGAGAGTATGTAACTTGGGCGTAAAGGACTATATGTATTATTCGACGGTACACGACATGTATGCCAGACTGGACCATATACTATTAGATCATGAAATATTGGAAAAAGTAACAAAGGCACAGATAGGAAACATCACTCTATCGGACCACGCCCCGGTGATAGTCAAAATTAGACAGTGCGAAATTGAGTATAGAAAAGGGTCGTGGAGACTCAATGAGGCTCTGATTGAGGATGAGGAAATTGAGAATAGTATAAAAACAGAGATAGAACAATATTTCAAAATTAATGATACAACAGAAGTCTCTAAAGCAACCCTATGGGAAGCTCACAAAGCTCTAATTCGAGGCAAATTAATCTCCATAGGCGCCGGAAAAAAAAAGAAAGTCAAATGAGATTTAATAACTTAAAAAAAGAACTTCAGGAGCTAGAACAAAAACACAAGAGACAACAAGATAAAAATATATATAAGGAAATTACCCAAAAGCGTTCACAATTAAATGATATGATAGAACAGGAGAGAAGAAAAGTGTTCAAAAATGTGGCCAAAGAAAGATACCTATGGGGGAACAAGATGGGGAAACATCTGGCCAGGTTAGCGAGGGAAAAAAAAGCCTCAAATTATATAGAAAAGATTAAAGATGAATATGGGGAACTGAAATTTAAACCATCTGAGATAGCCCAGGCCTTTAAAACATACTATAGTGCCCTATATATTATTAGAAGCACTGAGACAGAAGAACAGAAGGAGAATAGGAAAGTTAAAATCCTAGACTACCTAAGGGAAATAGACCTACCTAGAATAACAGAAGAAATGGCCAAAAGCCTGGACGAGCCCATTAGCCCAGAAGAAATATACAAAGCAATAAAGGAAACACCAAATGGGAAAAGCCCAGGCCCAGATGGCTTTACAATTAGATATTATAAGAAATTCCGGCAGCAATTGATACCAGAGTTATTGGAATAACCTGGGAGAGGAAGAGGGTATGAGGAAAGAATCGCTTTTGGCGAATATAGTTGTTTTACCAAAGCCAGGCAAGGATAGATCATCTGTTCTAATTACCGGCCTATAGCGTTGTTGAGCGTGGACACAAAACTATATGCGAAGGTATTAGCAACTAGAGTAAAAAATTTGATGCCGGAATTAATTAATGGGGATCAGGTAGGATTTGTCCCAGGAAGGGAGGGACGAGACAATAGCCTGAGAACTTTGCTACTTATAGGTAAAGATAAGGAAAATAAGCCCCCAATGGTATTAGTATCGATCGATGCCGAGAAGGCATTCGATAGAGTAGATTGGTGCTTTATAATAGAAACTCTTCGGAAAATTGGCTTGGGTCCAAAGATGCTAAAATGGATAAACAATTTATACACACAACCATCAGCCAGAATAGGAGTAAATGGGAGTATGTCATCCGCATTCGAAATGTTAAATGGGACAAGACAGGGATGCCCGCTCTCGCCCCTTTTGTATGTAATAGCTTTGGAGCCATTATTGGCAAAGATCCGAGCGAACGTGAATATAGGGGGGGTTAAGATGGGGGGAGAAAATCATAAAGTGGCGGCATATGCGGACGACATACTCTTATATATAACAAAGCCACGTCTGTCCTTGCCCAGTTTAATAAAAGAAATAAAGGAATGCGGTGCTCTTTCAAATTTTAAAATAAATCCCATAAAAACAGTCATATTGAACATAGGCCTAGATAGTAAAGAAGAAAAGATACTACAGCAGGAATTTCCCTTTACATGGGAAAAAAAAGAAATAACTTACTTAGGTATAAAAATAACGAAAACGGTCCAGGAATTATAATCAGGCCAATTATATTCCATTAGTAAATGAAATTAAAACAGTTTTAAGGAAAATAAAAAAGGGATCAATCTCATGGACGGGTAAAATCAATATGCTGAAAATGGTGGTTTTACCAAAAATCTCCTACAAACTTCAAATGCGTCCGATTAATATCCCAAATAATTTCTTTAAAGTAATAAAAACACTTTTTTAAAATTTTATATGGCAAAATAAAAAGTCTAGGGTAAATTATAATATATTAACTAGGAAAAAAAAAACGGCGAGATGCACTGCCAGACACTTACAGATATTATCTTGCAATTACTCTGGCGAGATTGGTGGAGTGGGCTAACATTGGCACAACGAAGAGGTGGGTAAAAATGGAAGAATCACTTATAGGCACACAATTACAAAAAAATATTTGGATCCTGTCAAAATTTAGAGCAGGTAGTAATAAGGCACACAAAATCACTTTAACGACACTTAAATTATGGGATGCACTACACCAGAGAAACAAATGGGTATATAATTCCCCTTTAATCCCACTAGAGGGCACAGATTTTTTTGTTCCAGGAAGGGGCACACAACTAGGCAAACAAATGAAAAATGCACAATTAAAAGATATCACCCGTGGAGGGGAGTTAATGTCAAAACAAGAAATAATAGAGAAGCATGGATGGCAAAATCTAAAACAATGGGAATATCTACAGATTCAGCATTTTGTTAATTCAATCCCAAAACCTATAAGGGACGATAACACCTTAACACCAATAGAAAAATTGTGTAATTCCATGGTAAAAGTAAAACACGGCATGTCAAGAGTATACGAAATCCTTTTGGAAATAGAGGCACGAGAAAGTATTCCAGCTATAGTAAAATGGGAACAGGATATGAGTATAAAAGTAGACGAGACACAGATGATGGAGGCTGTGCATAGACATGTATCGGACACAACGTCTGTGGAAGTTAACTATAAGTGCATGATGAGATGGCATATGACACCGAATAGAATACATAAAATAGACCCCTCTAGATCCCCACAGTGCTGGAGAGAATGCAAATTACTTGAAACAACATTTCATATATGGTGGGAATGTCCAGAGATAAGGAGTTATTGGTATAAAATATTAGAATATATAGAAAAAATAACAGGGAAAAAATACCATATTGCCCCAGGGAATGTCTATTTTATGGGGTAGAGGAAGAAAGGGGTAACCAAAATATAAAACAAAAAATGGTTCAGAAACGAAAAAAAAAATATAAAACTGATACCCTTTTTACTTAATGCAGCAAAAGCTGCAAAAAAGTGTCCAAAAAGTGTCTACAACCTAAAAAAAAACCCTAATTAGAGACTGGATACAGAGAATAGAATTTATTAACAATATGGAATATTTAATTAAAATGGAAAATAATCAAATGAACAGATATTGGGCAACATGGGAAAAGTGGAGATCATTCAAAAAGACTGAAAATTACATCCAGGCACTAGCAGAATAAGTAGAGGTGGGCGGGCCAACAGAATAGGGGGTGGAAGGGTGGGAAGAGGATAGGGGATAAATAGGGGTAGTGGGAGGGAGATAAAACGAAAATAGAGTGTAATTATGTAATTAAGTTGAAAACATATGTATTACATAAGACAGTTTTTTTTTATTTATCTGTCTGTATATTATAATATTTTTGTCAATTTTTTTAAAAATTAATAAAATTTAAATGGAAAAAAAAAAGTTAGTAGAAGTTTGGTTAGAGACGATTTGTGCTTCAGATCGTTACTGCTCTTCAGTTTGTGCTTGATGGTGCGTATCTGATTATCAGTGCGTGTAGTTAGTTCGTATTTGTTGGTCATTGCGGACTATATCTTCGTATAATACGCTTTGATTTTCAGTGCTTATTGTCCGCTCGTTTCTGGTTTTCAGTTTGTTCTTTCAGACCTTGCTGTTTATCGGTGCTTTATGTTAGTCTGTTCTGACCAGTGGACTGTTTTGAAGCCATTTTTCATGTACGTACTCGTCGTAGAGTTCGTGCTGTGCAGGGGCTTGGTGTTGGGCTTTTAGCTTTGACACAAGCCCAGTCCATAAACAGGGCGAGGAGGAGTTTGTGGAGCAAGAATTGGTTCCTCCAGCGTGACCAATTCACACACATGCCTTTGCTTCATGAGATCCAGGAGAATAATCCTGATGATTTCAGGAATTCTCTCCGGATGACGGACCCCGTTTCTCACCATATGCTGGCTTTGCTGTCCCCTTATATCAGCAGGCAGGATACCTGCATGCGGCAAGCCATCACTCCAGAACAGAGGCTCATCGCCATGTTGCGGTACTTGGTGACGGGAGAAGTTTTCAGGACCTCAAGTTCTCAACAGGCATCTCCCCCCAGGCTCTGGGAATCATTATTCCAGAGACCTGTTCTGCCATCATACAGGTCCTGCAGAAGGACTATATTAAGGTAAGTTTTCTCCTTTAACATCACATTCTATGTATTTAATGTTTGCTAATGTATTGTATTTCTTTCCTCTTTCCCTAATTACCACAATTGCAATATGCTGTAATTGATATGCTATGCCCCTTTGTTCTCATGCATGCTGGAAGCTTTTAAAGTTCCTTTTTTGTCCTTCATGCATATTTGCCTTCACTAACTTCCCCAGAATTCTCTTCTGGGCCCATAAACCTATAGCCTAGTCACTTAGCAATGTATTTTGTGAGCTCCATAGTATTGCTTTCCCCTAAACACCCCCTAAAATGTGTACAAATGTTATGTGTGTGCTTAAAATTAATGTAGCATGGCAGAGGGTTTTTTCTAGTGGGCCAAACTCATTAGGAACCCTCCTCCCCCCAACTGCTAGGTCAGCTGATAGCAATCCTCTATCTGCTGACTTTGCCAAACCCAATACACACTATACCTACCTCTTTTGTGGTCAGATTTTTGGATGAATTCACCAAAGCATGCAGTGCAAGGGCCTGCCTCAATACTTTCAAATGGTACTGTTTAAAGTTTTTTTTCTCCTATTATTATCTTCATAGGTAATAGCAGAATGTCAAAATGTGCTTCCATTTGTTCCTTTTTTTTGTATTATGACACTTCTTACCTGTCCGGTGGGCTGCCAATAGTGTAAGTAAGGAGGGTCTGGCTAAAGTATCGCACATTATTTATGCATTCAGCTCTCAATGAAGTGGAGAGGGTTACCTGTCCAAAACATCCCCCCCTATTTTTTGCAATGGGCCATCAGATGGGGGGGGGGGGGGTGAGGAATCTGATAAGGAGACCTTATTCTTTTGGCTTTAAATACTCATTTCCAAAAATGTTATACTGATCTTGGCCAAAAATGTTTGTGTCTAATCTGCTTGCAATGTTGATGTGCAAAATGACTAATTTTTTTTCTTGTTTGACTCCACAGTTTCCTTCAACGCCACAGGAATGGCAGACTGTGGCCCCCCACTTTGCCAGCAGTTGGGACTTTCCCAATTGTGGAGGTGCAATTGATGGGAAACATGTCCACATCGTCCCACCCCCAACTCGGGGTTCTACTATTATAATTACAAGGGGTATGATAGTATTGTGATGTTGGCGGTGGTGTCAGCGACATATCACTTCCTGTATGTGTACATAGGGAAAAATGGCCGGATGTTGGATGGTGGAGTGTTCACGTAGACGGGGTTCTACTGGCGTCTCCAGAGTGGCAGTCTAGGTTTGCCACCTCCAGAGGAGAATGTGGAAGGACTCCCCTTTGTTTTTGTCGTGGATGAGGCATTTGCTCTGGCAAACCATCTGATGCGGCCTTTCCCGATGAGGGGTTATGAAAATGGCAGGATTGGGGAAATTTAAAAATCACTGTGGGTGTTATTTACTAAAGGCAAATCCACTGTGCACTACAAGTGCACTGCAAAAGTGCACCTGAAACTGCACGTGGAGTGCAAAGTGGATTTACCTTTAGTAAATAACACCAATTGTCACAGAAAACAACAACTTTACTACAAATACTGCTTTTGTGCATTGAAAAAGGAAGCCACACGTTGACAATTAAACTTTTTACTCAAAGCACATTCACATGTGCGTTTAGAAAAGGGTTTTACAACAAACCAACATATTTGGTGTATGTAAAACATTATTTTTGTTAAAATTTTTCTAACTTGCTGTTTTTGTATAAACAGGCATGTATCAAAGCATAACATACAGAACACAGGAACTTACAAAGTTCAACTTTGAAAAGTGCAGACAATATCAGACATGAGTATGTACAAACTGTGCTGATATTGCCTTCATCAGATGGGGTGTCACCCCTGTAAAAGTAAAATTTGGAAGATGCGTACAAATTGAGAATCAAAAAGTGGCCAGTTTCCTCCTGATCCCATGCCTAATGTCAACATGTGCTATCTCTGTGGTACTATGAGAGGATGCATTTTTTGTCAGACCAGACTGAGGTCAGGGAATCCCTCTCTACTCTTCTACCCACGCTTCCTTCTACTCTTCATTCCACCTCTGCTGAGTCTTCTGACGCCCAACCTGGGCCTTCCAGACAGGAAGAACTGGAGGAGCCCAGCTTGAGCCAGGTATAGTATTATTCTACATATTTTTTGGAGTAAAAATGAATGATGTTAACTTGATTTTTTCTCACTAATCGCTGATTTTAGAAAGTATTTCACATATCAATAGACAGTAGTGGCCAAAACATTTGAGCCAAGAATGAAAAATACTGGGCTCAGAATGATAGTCTTTTCTATTTGTTAACAATTTGCAACAGTCAAGAGCTGAAAATGGTGTGTGTTTGATGAACCAAAAACTAAAACGATGTGCCTTTTTCATACACAGGAAGACCTCAGCCAGGAGGAGGGTGTGGAATGCAGCAGCCAGGAGGTGGCTGTGGAACGTGGCAGCCAGGAGGAGGCAGGGGTAAGTGGCAGCCAAGAGGTGGGCAGGCCTAGGAGCCTGACTGAATCCCAAGTCCCTCCCCTCCGCCTTCCACCCAAAAGGGCCAGCAATGGGGGGGAATGTGGAGGAGTCGGCTCCCAAGCTAATTGGGGAGGCTTCAGCGGCCCTCAAAGCCACCCCCACATATCAAGAGGCCTTTGCACCATTGGCTGCCTGCAAACTCCAGCAAATGGAGGAGGGGAAACACCTCATGTGTGAGGAGCTAATTATCCAAACACTCAATAAGGGGTTGAAGGGCCAAATCACACAAACAACACACTTGTGTGATTTGGACCGTGCTCCTCCTCCTTCTGCCACACCTCCAGCACCATAGCCACAGCCTGGAAGGAAGCGTGGAAGGAAGACCAGAGAGTGATGACCTGGGTTCAGTCTGGTATGACAGAAGATGCAGGCTCTTGTATGACCACAGACTGGGCATAGATGTAATCTGCTGCTGTTCCGGGTTTCTTGGACTTCAGGACCAGACTGTTCTCCCTCAGATATGTACTCCTCAGGCCACCAATTTTTGCGTTTAAATAGTTGATGTGTGCCCTGGGGGCCAAAGGCTTCACTAATTTCCCCAGTTTCTCCAGCGCTGCCTCCCTCTTTATTTGTTTATGACACCTAAATAAAGTTTTTTTTGGTTCAAGAAATACTTGCCTATGTGTTGTACTTCAAAAAGGACAGTTTATTTGTGAGTAGGCAGGTACATTTCAAAAATACAAAGTCAAATTAAAACAAGGGGCACCAACACCAAACAACCTGCTAGAGATTAAAAAATAAAACAACAGATTCTCCCACCTGAGATGAGAATCTTTGCAGCCCCTCCAGAGTTACCATGGGCCTCTTGGCTGCTTCTCTGATTAATGCTCTCCTTGCACGGCCTGTCAGTTTAGGTGGACAGCCATGTCTTGATAGGTTTGCAGTTGTGCCATACATTTTCGGATGATGAATTTAGCAGTGTTCTGTTAGATGTTCAGAGCTTGGGATGTTTTTGTATAACCTATCCCTGCTGTATACTTCTCCAAAACATTATCCCTGACCTGTCTGGTGTGTTCCTTGCCTTCATGATTTGTTCACTAAGGTTCTCTAACAAATCTCTGAGGGTTTTACAGGACAGCTGTATTTATACTGAGATTAAATTACACACAGGTGGACTAATTAGGTGACTTCTGAAGGCAATTGGGTCCACTATATTTTAGTTGGGGGTATCAGAGTAAAGGGGGCTATACAAATGCACGCCACACTTTTCACATATTTATTTGTATAAAAATGTCGAAAACCATTTATACTTTTCCCTCCACTACACAATTATGTGTCATTTTGTATTGGTCTATCACATAAAATTCCAATAAAATACATTTACATTTTTGGTTGTAACATGACAAAATGTGGAAAATTTCAAGGGGTGGGAATACTTTTTCAAGGCACTGTAGGCAATGCGAGCTAGAAGGTAGAGATATGAAAATATCTGTAATTCTATTGCTTGCATATTGAGAGCATCATATATTGCCAAACTGAACTGTCACTTATCTCTGTAGCTACTTAGTATTTTCAGGCTGCTTCAAGGCAAATAGGACTACCAACATGTTTTAACTAAGATCAGAAATACTTAAAGCCGAATTCCAGGAATTATGTGCATGCTTACATTCTTCTACAATGTTCATAGAGGATTAAACTGGTACAAACAAACTATTTACTTCACTAAGAGATGAAGCAGCTTTCAGCACTCTAATGACTATATGTAGCCTCAAGCTTTAAGTTGTGCATCGGAGGCCTATACTGTAAGCCTTTTTTCCTGGCAGCCTAAAACTGTGTTTTTTTTTTTTGTTTTTTTTATTCTTCTATATAACTATGTCTATCAAGCAGACAGACAAAGAAATGCCAAGGGCTAGTGTTGGGTGTGCATGGCAGCATTAAATGGAGTCTATTTGCCAGCTAGACAGACCCCAGTCAAAATCTTCTTATCTGAGTAAGGCAGAATTGATACATGAGAATCTCATTAAAGCACGTCTATATCCTGCACTTTTTTATGTGTACAGTGTGAACTTCTCATCTTTCACAGCTGCAATCTTGAGGTTTAGCATTAGGAATTTGGGACTGTTTGGGTAGCAGGTCTGCATGTGGAGTAATAGTAATAGTGTGAGATTTCACTGGAACCTAGACACATGCCTTAGCCATCTTGCAAGTGGGTAATCTATCTTTTCCCAGGGTTACCTCATGACTTTTAAATAATACCCAAACAAATCTATACCCTGTTACTTACTATGTAATATGGAGCAAACCAAGAAATAAAAGATGCGAATGCTAAATCTCTGCTTCCCATCTAGGCATGGCTACCAAATTTGTCCACCACGTTATATGTGACAAATGCTGAATTCCACTTGAAACTTGCTTAATTTACATGGCTGGTACACACTTTACCTCACCTGAGATCCCACTGTTGTATTTGCCTTTCTGTTACATGGTGTTGGTCCTGTTTGAGTTTTAGTTTTTTTGTTTTTTCTTTTGAGGTGTTGCCATACTAGATTCTTGCATCATGCATATAGCTGTGTTCCCTTGAGTAAATTGTGTGATTTGAGTTGCTTCTTGATCAGGAAGTCTATATATATATATATATATATATATATATATATATATATATATATATATATATATATATATTCCCGTAATACAGGGATTCTGCCAGCACTTTGTAATCTCTGGGAGAGCAATAGAGCAATTTAGTGAATATGTTGTAATTGTTGCTTTAATACTTTTAATGATAGTCACTCTTTAAAATATTAAGTAAAAACATTTTTGCACATAGGGATTATTGTAAGAAAAGCTCAAGCTTTCTTCATATAACATCAAAACCGGACTCTTCTATGGATAACTTTAAACAGGAAAAGCAATATATGATAATACAGGCCAAGGGATCACGGCATTAACAGAAACAGGGATACATAAAATGCTTCTCCATGCAGTGTCTTTAGAGGATATAATACGTACCTGTGCTTTAACTTTTGAAGAATGTTTAGATCCCTTACTTTGACCGAATTTGAATTTATATTCTTTCAGATTTTGAATTTGCATTGGTTGCACTGTACCTGGGCGCCACAAGAGAATTAACATAGGTTCCTATGGGATGATTTCTTATTACCGTGTCCACGGAAGAAGAACATAAAATATTATTAACCTTTATTAAAAGCAAAATTATGCAATGTAATCTATTTTGAAATGTATATTTTTATGCAGAGCTGGGGGAGGATTGTGTGATTTCCCAATATAGTTTCTAACCTGTATTCCCCAATTCCCCCCAATGATTACACCTAAACAAGTCAAATCAATCTATTATCTTTAAAAATGGTTATAATGTTAAATTGTGATATAGTGATATATAAAATACCAAGTCTGTGCATTTGCTAACATCAGTTCATTTTAATATGTCATTAGAAAACCAACATCACCTAGCTCTAGTGGTAATGATGATCAAAAACAATACAAATAAAGTGATAATGCAGATGATGGACAGTAAAGATTTGAAACATGTGCTGTCGAAAAAAATGATTATTACTTATTTCTCTTCCTGTTAAAAAAAATATAGTTCTCTACCAGTGGATTAAATGCATGTTTCTGTTTCTGTTTAGACAGACACATTGAAGTTGTTATAGTCACAGGATAACCCCCAATGTTGAAATAAGAGAACAAAAAAAAAAACCTGATAGTCACTAAATAACAGGAAATAATGTATCCTATGTGCTACATGTTGGCCCAGGACATACATAACAAATATTAGTAAAAGTCTGTTTTAAAATAAAATATTCACTGTAAATCTATAGTTTAAAACACCATATTTTACCCAGGCATACAGATATGATGGAGAGACCCTAGCTGAGGCAGTAAATACTGCACGTAATAAAGATAGATTGCTTTTGTTGACAGAGAGGGGCACTAATGGGGAAAATAATCAGGTGACTCTACCTTTCATTACTACTTTTTCTGTGCAACACCGGAATATTAGGAATCTAATCCGGAAGCATTGGCACCTTTTAACCAGTGACCAAATTTTGGGCATGGTTCTACCTGAGAACCCTAGAGTCATTTTTAGGGGGGCCCCCTCATTGGGTAGTAGAGTTGCCCCTAGTGTACAAGACCCGCCCAAAAAGAGTAGGTGTTTTTTTCCAGAACCTTACAGGATACTATAGATGCAAAGACTGCCAAGTATGTTCGCTGAATGCTAACAAGAACTCTAAGATATGTAGGTTCACCTCCACTAGTACACAAAGGACATATGAAGTTGAACCCTTTATTACCTGTTCCTCTGAAGCAGTAGTGCCCCTAATACAATGTCCCTGTGGCCTCCAATATGTGGGGAGGACCAAGAGGGCCTTGAAGGTTAGATTAAATGAACATATTGGAAACATCAGACGTGGTTTCGATAAACATCCAGTATCCAGACATTATGATGAAGTACACAATAGGGACCCTTCTAATACCCTTTATATGGGTATAGACAAATATAAACCACACTGGAGGGGTGGGTCATTAGTAAGAGAGATCTCTCGCCTTGAAATGTCATGGATTTACAGGCTAAAGACATATGCCCCGTTTGGAATGAACGTGGACACGGATGTCAATGCCTTTATTAATAATGCTTAAAAAATATGGGAGTTTAGATGTAGGAAGAGATTTAAAGGGATATTTTTATGTTTTTGGCCTTGACGGTATGGGGCCTGTACTGCACCTTTATTTCTATTGGAAAGTTTTCTGGTACCGCTGCATTGAATTTAAATTTTATCTGGCATTTTGTGCCTTTATATTCAATTTATTTTATTCATTTTCTTTTATTTTTTAAGCTTTATGCTTATTGTACATATGTATACAATATGGTTTTGACAACGATGTTGGTATATGTAACGATGGATACGATTAACATTATGTCATTAGCCCCGTATTATTTGTTGTTTGGCTTTCACCATTATGGGTTAGGATATTTTGAGGGTAGGATGCGGGCTTAAGTCTCCTCCTCGGGGGTGCCATACCATGCTTTGAAACCAACAATGTGAATTAATTTATAAATAATATATTTACACTGTTTAAGGTTTTTTTTTCCCTTGATTGCAATCCCAATTGTGCCCACTGGGGGGTGGGGACGTTTCACTAGGATGGGTGATACAACGTAGGCTGGATTGTGTTGCACTTCCGCAATTTAAATGAAAGCGAGGCTTGGCCTTTATGTGAGCTTTCCTCTTTGATGTGCTGTTGAGAGCGAGGCGTGGTCCTCGCTCCTGAATAGAGGGCATCAGTGCCGATTGGCTGTAGGGCTTGAGAGAATTGCGATTGGCTTTGACGCTGAGGACGCACTTGCACGTCATTTCCGCCATTGCCTAACTAGATTCTGTTTCCACTATGATATCGAGAGCGAGGCTTGGTCCTTGCACTTGAACAGCGTGAAACTAGATTCGATTGGCCACTAGGTCCGGGTAATATGGGGATTGGTTGCGGGGGTAAGGACGCACTCGTGCGTCACTTCCACCGTGGGACTGAGAGCGAGGCTTGGGCTCTCCATGGAGGAGGAGGCTTGGGCCAACTTTTTATATATAAGAGAGGCAATATGGCGTGTCATCCGTGCTCCGAGACGACGTGAAGTATCACGAAACGCGTTGGGCGGTGTGACACACTTTCTAATGCCTTGTGAACTGTACCAACTATATCATCTGGAGAAGGATTGGCCTGTGGAGATTTGCGTACGGCCGGCGCTTCCCACGTGTTATGCCATACCTTACTGCATGTTTGTGTGTCTTTTTATTTATATCTTTTATATTAAATAAGCGTTTTTACACTATTGGAGTGCCTCTTTTCCCTCTTTTATGGCGGATCATGCATTACATTTAAACTGGAGTTTATGATACTGAACCGTGACTCTGGAGGAGGGTGGCGTTTGGAGGACTGAGGAGTGTATACAGCCTGGCTTTGATTCTTTGATATGCAAATTAACTTGTGACATCTGGTAAGGAGCCATTCTTGACCTTTGGTGGTGGTGCACTGTGGCATGCCTCACGATTTGGAACATGAAGCAAATAATCGATAACCATCTTTTTTGCACACTATAATTCACACATGGTGCTTTGCATTTGTGAACATTTACAGATTGATTCCTTTTAAGGACTGCTATATATGGACTCATTTGAATGTTCATTTACATGTAAATTTTCATAATTTTCATAATAATATTTTTGTTTTACACTTACGTTTGAATATGTGTATTATGGGCTATTGGTAGTCACATTCGTAAAAAAAATTTTTTTGGGTTGCACTTCAACTTTTATACAGCTTCCCGGCTGGGACATTGGTCTCAGGTGGGAGGTGTATGTTTATGTATTAAGCACTTTGAAGAGAGCGCGGTTCTTTGTGTTTGTATTTTCATACAGTATGTAAACATAGCTACTACCTGTACCTCGATTGGAGAGACAATTCCCTTTTGGAACCATGTTCCCCTGTCCCTCTTTGCTTCACAGTTGTCCCTTTTTTATTCTAATGTATAGAACTCTAAAAAAGTATTATTTACCTACCCAAAGTTTTATACTGCACTAAACTTCTATCCAGCCTCTAAATTCTTGCACCTGTTGTTTTAGAAAACACCAGTCTCACTATAGGACAGTATTAATGAAGAATTTGCCAGGCAAAGCCCTTGAGTGCAATGGTAGACCAGGGGTCTGAAATATGGAATATTGCATATGAATACATTTTTAGGCAGCAGATTGAGTTTATGCTGCTTTTCACATAAGTGTCTATCACTATCTACAATTTGTTGAAAAAATCTTGAGCACTAAAGTTAATCAGTTATTAAACCTTTATGGTAAAGCTCAGCCAATGTTTTAATCAGATGTCTTAAGACAGACTGTACTATGAATGGGTATTATTTAAAAGTCATAAGGTAACCCTGAGAAAAGATAGATCACCTGCAAGATGGCTAAGTTCTAGTGTCTAGGTTCCAATGAAAGTCTGCAGCTGTGCTGAGGTAATCCTCAGTGATCTGGAAATTCTTCCTCATGGAATAAATGTTTTTATAAAATAACAAAAGATGTGTAGTGCTTCCTGTGAAACAGTAAATCAATATATAACAGTTACGACGCGTACATACGACCAGACTTTCCGGCAGACTAGGTCCGAAGGGATTAGTCCGTTGGAAAACCCAATCATGTGTGGGCTAGTCCGATCGTTTAAAAAAAAAAAAATCAGACGGACCTAGAATTAGAACATGTTTCAAATCCATCGGACAGACTCTATTCGACGGACTAAAATCGGGAAAATGGTTCGTCTGTGTGCTGGTCCGACGGACGAAATATGATGCAAGGGAAGCTATTGGCTACTGGCTATTGAACTTCCTCGTTTAGTCCTGTTTATGTCATCACATTCAAAATGAATGGACTTTCTAGCAGACTTAGTCCGTTCGTGTGTGCCCAAGTCCGTTCATTTGGAAAGTCCATCGGAACTCTGCCGAAAGTCCCTCTGGAAGACAATCGGACCTAGTCTGCCGGGAAAAGTCCGGTTGTGTACGCGGCATTATATGAAGTGAATAAAGCCCCATTATTTGTAATCATGACTAGACCAAATCTTCATTGAATAATTACAGCAATTAACTCGATAGGCTAATCGCTTACCAGAAAGTAAAAAAAATCCAGCACGATATAAAAATCAAATCCAAATGAAAATTTAGGAGTAAATTATCTCTTCCGTATTGAAGGTAACAGTTTAATAACTGATCTCCTCTTACAGTTTGAACCCAATTGGGGTAAGCAAGAACTGATATTTTAAGCTTGATATCGTCTTGTTACCTTGTTACCTTTATACCTTTATTAATTACCTTTTGGATGTACATATTTTTGAACGTATGCTAATAAGGAAGTATGTTAGTGTAACATTTACTTAAGGGGGTGGGTTTATCTAGGATCAAGTGTGGGGACAGGGAGTGAAAGAAATGTCT
This sequence comes from Lithobates pipiens, assembly GCF_037356315.1. Classification (NCBI taxonomy): domain Eukaryota; kingdom Metazoa; phylum Chordata; class Amphibia; order Anura; family Ranidae; genus Lithobates; species Lithobates pipiens. The sequence continues at coordinate 24,536,819 of NW_027507790.1, forward strand.
GATCTGTAAGTAAAAATTAAAAAGATGTGGAGGAATTCCAAATTTCTCACCCAAAGTATCAAAACTGTGCAATCTATATGAGGTTGGATGAACTACGTTTCGCTGCTGAAACAAAGAAACATTAATCCAAGGGAAAACCCTGCCCAAGGACAAACTGTCTGGTATGGATGGGTGGAAGAGCACATTCATAAGCAGAGGGCATGATGAGATAAGAGAGAAAGTTTTAAGGCACTTTATGCCAAATAGTTAGAATAACGTTCATTGGAGCAGTACATTGGGATATATATAGAGGATCCAAGGAGGGAGAGGGAGACCACGCTATAGAGCATGGGTGCACCGGATATAACACTCCTTTCTCAATGGCAGACCAATGATTTGGTTCTTGAAGAGACAATGGCCCTTAGATGCGGGGGTCCCAAACCTCCCCTGGATCTTTTAGCAAGAATCACCGAACTTGATATATGATATGCCTTGTTGTTCCATATGAATTTAAGGAAGCTCCTCTGAGGTGTTTTAATTGGGTGGTGGGATTTGCAACAGGTAGTGTCTCAAAGTGGTATAGTAACCTAGGGAGAATAGACATATTTAGAATGTTAATCCTACTCAGAAGGGATAAGGGGAGTTTCGTCCAACTCTGCAGGAATTATTGATTTCAAGAAACAGAGGGGGATAGTTTGCAGAGTAGAGGGAGGAGTAGGAGGCAGTGAGGACACCTAAGTACTTGAGAGAATCTGTGCACCACCTATAGGGATAGGTGCCCCTAAGTTGGGATAGCAAAGGAGGCGGGATGTGGATCGGAAGGGCCTCTGCTTTAGAGGTGTTAACCTTATAACCAGAAATGTCACCAAAGGAGGGAAGTAAATCATGTAGTGAGGGGAGCGATAGTAGTGGGTTAGTAATAGCAGTATATCATCTGCAAAGAGTTATAGTTTATATTCCCCCTGTCGCATCACCACCCCATGAATGTCTGGATGTAAGCGAATGAACTCAGCCAGGGGCTCTAAACACAAAATAAAAGGAATGGTGATAAGGGACATTTGTCATGGGGAAGCCAGGCGACAGCAAGGAAGACATCTAAACTTGAGCTGTGACTTTCAAGTGTAAAGCCTCTGAGGCCCTTAAAAAAGGGCCTCTGAAACCATATATACCCAAGGTGGAGAACATGTAAGGCCAACTCAGCCTGTCAAAAGCTTTTTGAGCGTCAAGACATAAGATAAGGGCTTAGCAGGAAGATCTATCAAGGAGGTCAATTAAATCTATAGTGCGTTGAGTGTTGTCTCCAGCATGCCTGCCGGGGACAAAATCCACTTGGTCTCTATTAATCAATTTAGGGATAAGTCTAGAAAGTCTCGATGCAAGAATTTCTGTAAATATTTTATAATCCAAATTTAAAAGGGCCATGGGTCTGTAATTGTCTGGAGTTGAAGAATCCTTAACAGGTTTTGGTATGGCAGAAATGTAGGAATGGGAGAATTGGGGGTGGGGAGATCGGCCTTTAAGTAGGGAATCGTAAAAAGTCAGCATGTGAGGGGACAGTATATCAAGGAAGGTCTTATAATAAAAATAGGATAATCCATCTGAGTCAGAGATTTGTGTAATGGGAGGTTTCTGATTGTAATTAGAAGTTCTTCCACAGTTATGGTCATGTTTAAGCTAGCTAGATCTGGTATGGATAGTTTTGGAAGCTGTAGAACGGGAAAGAATTCCTCAAATTTTACTTGGGTAAAATTAAAATAATTTTTAGGAGTTAGGCAGTTTGTAAAGTTTGTGGTATTATTTACCAAAGATTTTGGACATTTCTTGGGGGCAATGGATTCTGGACCCATAAGCTTGGAAAAGAAAGTCAGGAAAAGAGTTAAAAGGGCATGAATGAAGCTCATTGACTGGTATCCTATGGGGCTTATTAGAGTATTCATAAAATTTTTGTTTTGTCTAAAGTAGGGATTTAGTTGCCTTACCAGGTTGTACTGATTTAATGTGTTCTCTAAGGGAGGTAACTTTATGTAGTTTCAACACTGTGGGATTGCACAACGGTTGTCGTTCAGCAGTCGCCAGCACAGTTGACAGGGACTGCAAAAGTCCATTTATTAAATACTAGACAGTGTGTATTATCAAAAAAATTTGTGTATAAAGTCATCAAACTTGAAACACATAAAAAGTCCAAAAGGAGGGAAGCACGAAGGTATGAAATTAGTCCCTTGAAGTGACTCTTTACAAACACCCTTCAGATGTATAGCAGGTGCGCCCAAAGAGAAAGTTCTATCCACCACCTATTTCAATGAGGCTTACCAGGTGCCAAGATCTCTTTTTAGGGAGATCATACAAGCATGAAGAAAAAACGATCGTTCCTGGTCTCTCCGATGGGTTCTGCTGGCGTCTCCACCTCTTATGTCTCTTTCCTACAACGTCTCACATTCCACCGAAATTATTGGGTAAAACAAGAAAGAAAGGCTCCCATAGCGTAATTCCGCATAAAAGTTTTAATCCGAACGAAATAAAAGTAAAACAAACTCACAAATTCCAGATGAGTACAAGCATAAGTACAATCACGAGCCGGCCGGCTCTCTCCTATTAACACTGCCCGTCCTTCCTGGTCAACGGGGAATGGCGATAACGTCAGCACGCCGCTCACCCTACGTCGTTTCGTCAAAAATGACTTCTTCCTGGGGTACGGGCGGCGCGCTGACTCACCGCCTTAAATACTCATTAGCTACAGAACGTAACCACCCACTTCCGAGCTCCTGGCTACAGCTCCTAATCAGCCATTTTAGAAAAGGGCAAAAATGATCGTTCACCCTAATCTTTAAATGAAAATAAATAAAAAATACACGAACGCTCTAAGGAATCGGACACGAACCGTTTCACAAATAGGTTCATACTCACTTAATCTTTTTTGTAAATTGAAAAAATTCTTAAAAATAAACTAAACTAAACTAAAAACCACTCTAGGGAATCAGAACTGACCCGTTCTCCGAATGGGATCATATCTAATGGTACAACCCGGTCGCTTACTTACCCATTAGGGGAGCAAGATCGGACCAGGTAAACCCCCCATACCCGATCGCACAATTCCAGTAAATGCAACCAGAACATGGGAGGGCCCACCATCATTCCCAGACCTTACTCTTCCCTATGGGCAAAGGACACAAGACCACCAGATCATCAGACCATTTCTTAAGTCTAAAAATTTCATAAAACTCTATAAAATCAGAAGGAAAGGAACATTCTCATATACAGGACATTATTCCAATTAAGCCTTATATAACAAAGGCCATTGGAAAAATAATATCCTAAAGTGAGCCAAATATATCACAAAACATCCCCAAGGGAGCTTAGTTGACCCAAACCCACAGGGGGGGATTACTATCCCATACTTTATTATGGGTCGCCCACCAATTATGGTAGACTTCTTAAAAGGGGTGGTCAAATGTTAATACTACCTCATACCACCTCATATCTAACGTTTTAATCTATACTAAACCCTAAAGGATCGGGGGTTCTATGATATCTCCATATATAAATAGGAGAGATCGTAGGGCCCTCCTCATCACCCATCCAAAAAAATGAATGAAACACGTTCCCAGGGTGACCCAAAATACTGTAAAGGGTGGCCAAAAACACGCTACCAAGTATTACTAGTCAGTACTAAAGCGGGATATACCCCTCCCATCACCTCACAGGGGATGATGTCGGATAGATGGAAGTAATCCCGCAAGGCCAATAATTCATTACTATACTTCAGAATGGACGCCCCCGGTGATTTGTCAGAAAAATAGATAATTCAAAAATTCTCTAATCATATCAGGACTACAATTACGGACCCAACCCGGGAGTTCGGAAATTGTTCACATTAAAGGGGTTTAGCCATTATCTATGAAGGCATTCACGTCAACATCCACATTGAGACCATGGGGAGTATAACACCGTGTTTTATGTATCCACATCATTTCTAGTCTAGACAAATCACGCACCAGGGAACTCCCCCTCCAGTGCGCACTAAATTTGTCTATACCTAGAAATAAGGTGTTTGCTGGATTACGGCCATGATGTAAATCATAGTGTTTGGATACTGAGTGAAATTTATACCCATTTTTAATGTTTGTGATGTGCTCACCTAAGCGTACTTGCATAGCTCGCTTGGTTCTCCCAATATATTGGAGCCCGCAAGGGCATTGCAAAAGATATACAATGCCCTTAGAGCTGCACGTTATAAAGGGTTCAATTTGATATTCTTTCTGAGTACTGGTAGAGACAAAGGATTCAGTTTTTCTCTTTTTACTCTTATTCAACATACAGATCTGACACCTTCGACACTGATGGTACCCTGTTATATGTTGAAAAAAAGAAATATTCTTAGTAGGGGAATCCATTACATTAGGAGCTATCCTATGTCTCAGGGAGGGAACCCCTCTGAAGATGATCTCTGGTTTAGCTGGAAGAAAGGTACGGATGACTCTATCATTCGACAACAGTTGCCAATGTTTATGCAGCATCTTTTTGACTAGATGGTGTTGGGTGGAAAAAGTCGTAACAAAAGGGACAACAAGCTTCTCCCTTTCCTTACCAGAACTGGCCCTCAAAAGAGCAGCTCTGTCACCCTCAGCAATCTGTTCAATCATTGTATTCATGGATTCGGCATTGTACCCCTTTTCCTCCAGTCTCCCTTTCAAAATATTGGCCTGCGACCTAAAGTCGCTAACGTCAGAACAATTCCTCCTCATCCTTATAAACTGACCTTTAGGGATTGATCTTAGCCATGAGTTATGGTGGCAGCTCTCTGTGGGTATAAAAGAGTTCCTATCAGTTTTCTTAAAATAGGATATCGTTTTAAAACCTCCTTCAGACTTACTAATGGTCAAATCCAGAAAATGAACTCTCTCTGGACTGGCCTCCACTGAAAATCTGATGCCCCTATCGTTGTTATTGATATTAAGAAAAAAGTCTTCCAATTGGGGTCTAGTCCCCTCCCACAGGAGGAGGACGTCATCTATATACCTCGCCCAAAACATCAAGTGCGGGCTTCGGTCTTTATAGATGACGTCCTCCTCCCACTTAGCCATAAAGAGATTCGCTAGGCTAGGGGCGTACTTCGCCCCCATTGCCACTCCCCGAATCTGTTTAAAGTACTTTTGCTCGAACCAAAAATAATTATGGCTTGCCGCAAACTCAAGTAACTCAATGATGTACTGCTGTTGCTGTGTTGACAAAGTTGACATAGTATTCAGATAGTGTGTCGCAGCCGCAACCCCTAATTCATGTGGAATGATCGTATAAAGCGAGGTGACATCAGCTGTCACCAATAACGTGCGTTCATTCGATCTCAACCCTGAGAGTAAATTGATCACCTGTCTTTTGTCCTTCAAATAAGAGGGCGTTTTCTGGACTAAGGGCTGGAGAAAGAAATCGATATATTTCCCCACCCGGGACGTGACGGAGTCTATACCACTCACTATGGGACGTCCCGGGGGGGAAATAAGGTTCTTGTGGATTTTCGGCAAGTAATATAGCACCGGAGTCCGTGGTGCCTTAGGGACAAGGTATACTCTCTCCTTCTCATTCAATATCTTAAGTTGGAATCCCTTATCGACCAGGGACTGCAAAGTCTTTTTATATTGGACAACGGCATTGCCTGGCAATATGATATACGTATCACCGTCATCGACTATATTATGCATTTCTTTGATGTAATCTATCCGGTCCAGGACTACTATGCCACCCCCCTTATCCGCAGGGCGGATGACTAGATTTTTATTATTGCAAAGCGAGTCTAGACCTTCTTCCGTACTCTTATCCATCTTATGGTTGACAATCTTAACTTGTTCTAAATCCTTTAATAATACGTCCCTAAACACTTTTAGTGAGGGTGCCATCGTCCCTGGGGGGTTAAACGTCGAGGCGTTTGAAAGTCCCGAATGTAATACCTCCTGGGATGTCACTTCATACTGTTTAGTCGGCAAGGTTGCAAAATGCCTCTTAATATTCACCTTACGGACAAATTTATGGATGTCCATATATGTCTGAAACCTATCAAGTTTCTTTGGTGGTGCAAATTTCAAACCTTTATTGAGTAAGGCAATTTCTGATTTAGTTAAATTTCTGATTTAGTTAGTGTCTGGGTACTAAGATTGAATATTCCCTCTCCCTTTACTTCCTTAATCTTTTTTGACTGTGCTCTCCTCCCCCCTCTGCTTCCTCTTTGTTTTCTACTTATTTTTTTACTCCTTGAGCGCCCTTGGGAAAACCCCAATTCTGTTGTGACTGGTCCCCGACATTGGACCTCCCATTGGAGTCCCCAAATGGCTCTCTTGCACGACCACCGAATTCAAAATCGTTGTATCCCCCATTGAAAGAACCAACTCTATCCCTTAGAGGAAAGAAACGATTGTGTGTATCCACACTATAGTCATAGTCATTCTCCTCACTTTCCCTATTATAATAGGGTCTATTGTCATACTGGGGGCCCTGATAGCTAGGCATATTATGCACATAATTATCATAATACCCCCTAACAGGTCCCCTACCAGAAGAGGGATTTCTCCTAGGGTACGGAGGTTGCATGCCCTCGTAGTGCTGACCATACTCCCGGCTACTGCTGCCCATATTTCCTTGTGGGTATGGCTGGTTCCGACCTGAATTCCCCATAGGTTGCCCAGCCCTCCCTATGTCCTGTATATGAGAATGTTCCTTTCCTTCTGATTTTATAGAGTTTTATGAAACGATCATTTTTGCCCTTTTCTAAAATGGCTGATTAGGAGCTGTAGTCAGGAGCTCGGAAATGGGTGGTTACGTTCTGTAGCTAATGAGTATTTAAGGCGGTGAATCAGCGCGCCGCCCGTACCCCAGGAAGAAGTCATTTATGACGAAACGACGTAGGGTGAGCGGCGTGCTGACGTTACCGCCATTCCCCGTTGACCAGGAAGGACGGGCAGTGTTAATAGGAGAGAGCCGGCCGGCTCGTGATTGTACTTACGCTTGTACTCGTCTGGAATTTGTGAGTTTGTTTTACTTTTATTTTGTTCGGATTAAAACTTTTATGCGGAATTACGCTATGGGAGCCTTTCTTTCTTGTTTTACCCAATAATTTCGGTGGAATGTGAGACGTTGTAGGAAAGAGGCATAAGAGGTGGAGACGCCAGCAGAACCCATCGGAGAGACCAGGAACGATCGTTTTTTCTTCATGCTTGTATGATCTCCCTAAAAAGAGATCTTGGCAGCTGGTAAGCCTCATTGAAATAGGTGGTGGATAGAACTTTCTCTTTGGGCGCACCTGCTATACATCTGAAGGGTGTTTGTAAAGAGTCACTTCAAGGGACTAATTTCATACCTTCGTGCTTCCCTCCTTTTGGACTTTTTATGTGTTTCAAGTTTGATGACTTTATACACAAATTTTTTTGATAATACACACTGTCTAGTATTTAATACTAGAATTTAACATGTCACATTGTTAATATTGTAATGTATAAGTTTTAGCGCAGCTTTATTATTTTTTGGTTTGTGTTTAGTGTGGGTATCTCACATTGGGCTGCAGCAAGAATTTATACTGTTATTATTTATATTATCACTTTTAGAGTTTGTTTTCACCGGCTTAGGCCTAGGTTTGATTAATTGAGTTATTGCTTTGGACAGCGCTGTTTTCTAAAAAGTTTAAAAGTCCATTTATGTCTTTTTTCAAATGGGATACACTCACCTCGGAAAACAATTGTATGAGCCTCCCACAGTGTGGAAAAATCTGATACAGACCTTACATTGAATTGGAAGAATTATTTTAGGCCTGTTGCCAGTTTAGTCCATGAGACCGCAGATTGTAGAAGGTGGTGATTAGGACGCCAGTGGCATGACCTGGTGTGGGTCTGGGAAAGTATAAGGTCTAGCATGATGGGAGCATGGTCAGACCACGTAATAGAGGTTATATCTGACCCTATGTAACATAGGGAATGAGTGGAGCATAAATAAAGAAATGGTCAAGGCAGGAGTACATTTTATGGGCCATGGAATAAAAAGTGTATTGCTTAGCACTGGGGTGTTTGATCCTCCATGAGTCAAAAAGTTGAGGGGACTTAATACATTTACAAAATGAGCTATCTTGGGACGTGGTCTTCCTCGAGGGGGTGGTGTTAAACAAAGTTTGCCTGTCTCTAGTGGGGGACATGACTAGATTGAAGTCCCCACCGACAACCATAAAGGGTTGAGCGCGGTATTGTGGGGAATCAAAAATTGTGTTGAGGAAATCAATCTGACCAGTATTAGGGGCGTATAAGTTGACTAGGGTGAACGATGAGTTCAGACAATCACAATCCAGGATGAGGAACCTTCCATGAGGATCAACATGGGTGTTTTTTACCCTAAGAGGACACGATTTCCTGATCAGGATTGCTACTCCCGCATTGCCTGTGGAATCAGAGGTAAAGTAGGAGATGGGGAAGGACTTTGATGCAAAATTTAGTGAGCCATCAGCTCGAAAATGAGTCTCTTGGATCAATATCACATCCGCATCTGAGGATCTGAACTCCTTCAGAACCATCCAACGCTTCCGAATGGAGCCCAGGCCCTTCACAGTATATGACATGATCCTTAATGCCATTTATATAATACTTCCATAAAGGTTTGTGATATAATGCAAAACACAAGAAAGAGCACAAATATACATTTAACCGTGTGTAGGGTTGGATAAGATCACGTTTGGGTGAGTCCCTCGGTACCTAGGCAATAGCAAATATACCAGATAGATAAAAAAACAGCATGAAAAGGATAAAAAAGAAAAGTTTGTGACCTCAGCCTATAGAGCTGGCATTTGAACATGGTCATGTGAAAAAAAAACAGCGACATTAACACTTGACAACAGCCAAAAAAGAAAAAAGAAAACCTGTATCTGAATGCTTAAGACATAGCCATGTCTTAGGAGGCCTTGACGGACTTCAGAGGCCAGATAGGGACACACGTGGATCTCCATCAGGGGATTCCAGGGAGAGAGGGGGTCCATCTACTCTCCTTATGAACTTGGCAGTAGCTGTGAGATTCAGACAGGAGATATCATGATAATCAAAGTCAGCAATAAAATAAAAAAGGGAAAAACAGGAACAACTGTCAGTTCGATATTTATGATCATGTCATGCTAACCCCGTGGGATGGGAAAAACATTACCCCAAAAATAACACGGGGTAAATTTCAAACCTTCAAACCAGAGCACTGAACTATGAGTCTCTTGGACCTTGGAGGGATCCGAAATAGTAATGAGCCCAAAAGTTCCTTATGGGCACATCAAGGAGGTTGCTTGGATGTTCGTGGGCGTTGAGGTGTTGATAGTTTTTTCTTCAAATGGATTCTCACAGGGGTCCAGACCCAACTAGGAGTGGTGGGAAAAGGGCGAGCTTGAGCCTGAGGGGGTAGAAGATCTTCTTCCGGTATAGGAAGAAGGCCAAGCCTTTTTATGAAGGCTTCTCTCTCTTGAAGGTCCTGAAGATTGTATTGGGTGCCATCTTTAGTTACAATGAGGCTAGAATGGAATCCCAAATAATATGGGACTTGATGATGTTGCAAGTGGGATGTGATTGGGCATAGATTTCTCTCTTTGGCCAAGGTAATGGGAGAGAGGTCACAAAAAATCTGCAGTTTTGCCCCTTTGTAAACAAGCTGAGTTTTATTGTGTGCGGCTAGGGTCAGAGCCTCTTTGCTTTCATAATAGTGAAACCTCACTATAACATCTCTAGGCCTAGCTCCAGCTGGAGGCTTCGGTCCCAAGGAACGGTGGGCCCTACAAGGCACCAATCTACATCCACAACCTTGAGAGCCAAGGTGTTAAAAATACCCAAGAGATACTAGCCTAGAATGGGATTCCTACTGTTTCAGGGATACCGCGGAAGTGTAGGTTTTGCCTTCTCTACCTATTTTTCAAGTCCACCTGCTGTAATTGTAGCTGGGACACTGTATGTCTGAGGGTATGGTTTTCCTCTTCAATAGCCTGTACATAGATTACCATTTCATCCATTTTGTATTCGAGAGCATCTGTACGTTCCCCTATTTGATTAATTTCCCCTCTTAGCTCTGCTGCTAATTTGCTCACCTCTGATCAAATGGTGCGGGTGATCTGCTGGAGAAGAGTCTGTAGCTTAACATCCAGCTTGGCATCCAGGATGCCAAAAGCGGGTCCATTGTAGCGAAGGGATCGAGGCCGTGGATTGTGGCCTAGTAATGTAGCAGTCCCTGTTCATCTCTCCTCATGGCCCGAGCAGCGGCTTTTAGTGCTGAGGCTGCTGGCCAATTTTTCCCATAGGGTGCCTGAGGGATGTAGCAATCTATCAGGCTTACCCCCGATGCTGTTAGTAGCTTGTGCAGCTTCTCAGGGGCCTCTGAAATGCGACAGAGCCCGGAGCTCACTCAATAGACATCCTCCATGTCGGAAGCCGCAAATGCACCTTGAGCATATGTTCTTGTTGCTGAAAAAAATAAATAAAAACATTTTTAAAATTAAAAAAAATAAATAAAAAATATTCAAGATTACATTCAGTCTGGCTTATTGCAGAATAGGATGGTTTAGCTGTATGTCGAGTTATACACAGTAAAATGTGTATTGAGGACACTTTTCAATTTAAGAGGTAGGACTACAAGAAACACCCTATATAAATATGTTCTTCCTTATTTATTGATGATTACCTAAACAGCTGATACAAATGAAACTTTTTGACAAACATATTGAAATATTTTATACAGAAATATACAAAAATATGTCTAAATTATTGTCAGCAACAACATAATAATCATAACCATGCTTAACCTTTTTTTAGTAATTACGTTGTACAATTCCAATGACCTTTTGATGGGTTGCATGGTTGAAAACTCTACCAAAAATGCCCTAAATCATGAGCAAGGACTAGAGTAAAAAGTATGAAGTCAAACTCCATCTAGATGAAAAATGAGGCCTGCCAGGGCTGCCCATTATCACTGTTAACATTCATCTTGAAAATATGATTCCTATGATATAGCTAACTCATCAGAAAAGGAGCATCAGATTACATGACAGGGAAATGAAGGCTTTGGCATACATTGATAATTTAATACTTATTCTATGTCGTCCACAGGAATCATTTTTGGCAGTTCTGGAATCTTTTCATAGGTCTGGATTTGTTTCAGCTTTCAAAATTAACTAAACTGAATGAAAACCTTCAACTTAAAGTGGTTTTAAAGTCAGAAGTTTTTTTTTTAATCTTAATGCATTTTATGTATTAAGATAAAACATCATTTTGTGTGCAGTAGCCCCCTCATACTCACTGAGCCCATCTCTAGGTGGGAATAAACCAAAACAGTGTATATTATTCAGCCTGAAGGAAAGTTATGGTATAGAGCAGTCATGGCGAACCTTGGTACCCCAGATGTTTTGGAACTACATTTCCCATGATGCTCATCCACTCTGCAGTGTAGTTGAGCATCATGGGAAATGTAGTTCCAAAACATCTGGGGTGCCAAGGTTCGCCATCACTGGTATAGAGTATACATAAAAATTGATCAATTCTGATGTGCTCATTTTATGAGGTGATCGGGAGCACTGACACAGACTGGTGACAGTATGTAAAAAAAAAAAAACAATTTTTCATTTTTTTCCATTATTTTTTCATTTTTTCATTTTTTTTCATTTTTTTTACACACTATGATTGCTTATAACAGTGATAATTACCGATATAAGCAAATATTTTTTTTTTAATGAAGTCCATTCATTCAGTGTGTACTATGGTGATTAGCTGTGATTGGCCACAGCTAATCACACCCTGTCTGTTCACAGAGATCATCACACAAGTACACAATGAATGGTATGAATGGAAGACACCCATTGTGTACAATTGTCACAATGATCACATGGTACCCGTAGAGGCCTGGTACACAAATCTATCATCCGCTGTGTCCGGTAGACACAGTAGGTGGCAGATCACGCCACAGAGTGGCCCAATCCTGGAAGGATGTCATATGACGCTCACCCATGATTAGAGAGTTCCCGCCCAGCCATCATTTTACAATAGGCAGGAAGCAGTTGACAACTAAATGAGGTGGGGCTACATCCCTCAATGAACAGTATAACTTTTTATGGAACAAAATGGGATTTTTAAGGCACCATAAATGACACAAAATATCATATATAATAAACTATACACCCTTAAAAACAATTAGGTGTGACCCCTATACAGAGATAGACCACTCTACCAACTATACATCAATCAGTCTGTTACTCAGCTCACATAATATTTGTATTACATGTCCAAAGTACCCAATTCCTACAGACACAGTATATACTGTAACCCAATGTGTTTTGAACAATTTCAGATCTTCTTTAGGGGCAAATAATGATCTGCAACTCAATCCTACAAGCCAAAATCAACTTTCATCATCATAGGAGAAAATATAGACAAAACAGTTCTCTATAGTGTCCCAATTGTGAACCCCTGAATATTGAAATCACTACAATTTACAGATTTGCCATCATACAGCGTAAATCATTGGAGGATTGGAGGTGGGGAGAGGGTGTATAAGGCTTAGAGGTTACCAATACAGAAATAAGTACAGTAACTGCTATACTATCATTGGCCAACAAAGAAAGTTCAATCCCAGATGCGGTGTGAATAGATAAGCTACATTAGACAGGCCTTATAAAGACACTGAAAACTTGTTGATAGAAAGAGAATGCCAAACACCGCATTTGGTGGTGTGCATGATCTGTAATATGGCATGGGGGGCCCATCAATTGTCACCAGAATATTAAGATGGATGGAATCTTACAACGAAAAGTTTATGAATTTTGGCAAAATCCAAAGTAAATTGAGATGGATCAGTAATTTGCATGTATACTGTACATTTTTTAATACTAGCAATACCCAATGTTTTGGCAATGTCTTCTACTTTCAGCCAGCTATACATTGCATACACATTGAAAACAGATCAACGCAATTCCCTTTCCATTACATAAATAAGCAATTGAAAGCTGTTTGAAAGTGGTTACAATTTCTAGAAAATTGTCAGCATTATTCTTAAGGAGATGAATAGTTTGAGGGAAAGCCATAAAGGTTAGGAAACCTTACATCACTTGATGGTCTGAAAGTCCACAAAAGCCAATGAGAGCAAGAAGCTGCTATAAAGCAAGGGCTCTTAAACTTTTAATCCAAGGACATAAATAAGAAAAGTATTTCTGTACTGCAATTCAGGAGAAAGATTATTACTAAATTGTCAGCAGAGCCTTGCACAAATATATAACTTTTCTACTAAGAGTGTGAGAGGAAAATGTATTCTGTTTTTTGATTTGCTGCATGTTTATTTAACGCAGAAAATATTGAAGTCAGTTCTCTAATGGCAGCCTGCAGTAGCTTTAACATTCACTGTATATTTTACTGGTACTATATAACTGCTCAAAAGAAAAAAAAACATCAGCTGTTTATATGCTGGATACATGAACACCTTTCTACAAAAATAAAATAAATCAACCCATTCCAACTTCAAACAAATGAAGGAGGCAGATGAGCAAATTTCTGACCAAGTAGTTTTTATTGTTTTTTTTTACTTGTAGACTATAAAGGGTTTTCTGTATAATTAGGAAAGATTAAAAATATACTCTTTCCGTTATAAAATATTGCTTTAAGACAGGGGTGCCCAACCTTTTGAAGAGTGAGGGCCACTTAAAGAGGAAGTAAACCCTGATGAGTTTACTTCCTCTTTCATTCCCTGCAAAGGTAAAGCATAATGGACTACTATGCATCGAATAGTAGTCCATTATGTGTCACTTACCTGACACAGGAACCAGCGAAGTCACCGCTGTCCCCTGTAGTCCGGCGCATCCATCTTCTCGGTGGGCCTCGCCGCTCCGCCTCTGTCATTCGGCGAAGCCGCAATGACGTCACTCCCGTGCGCATGCTCCCGGCGCACAAGCTGCCACGCGGGGCATATCGGCGTTGACGGGTGCCGCGCTCAGTGCGCCTGCGTGCCGCTGTCTTTCGGCAAATATCTCCTAAACCGTGCAGGTTTAGGAGATATTTCTTGGACCTACAGGTAAGCCTTAATCTAGGCTTACCTGTAGGTCAAAGTGTGTTGTAAGGGTTTACTTTAAGTGAATTAGTAACTGGTCGTGGGTCACAATGAGCGGAGCGGGAGCATGACAGGTCCGTGTCCACAGACACAGCCCACTGTACTCTTTTGGCCCTCTGATCCAATCCAATTCGCCCAGATGGCAGGGGCAGATCCCTTTCTGTTTTTTTTTTTAGGTAGGCGGGTGTAAACAGACACAAGTCCTTTTACATCTGCTTCTCCACAGAGGGGAATAGTAAGTCCGATTGGGTAGGACCAATCATGTGAAAGGGGCCTAAGGCTGCTTTCACACTGATGCACTGCGATTTGCCCAAAGCCCGGGTGCAGCGCAGTGAACCTGTGGATTTTCTGCGGGTCAGCTGCACTTTGCCATAAACTTCTATTATATTCTGCAAGTGTGGTGCACTTCCTGAAGGTGCAACAAACCCGCAGGTAATAACAGAAGTCTATGGCTCAATGCAGGTAACCCGCAGCTGCACTGCACCTGCGGATCAGTTTGAAAGCTGCCCAGTAACCACTGCAAAACAGATATATCCATATATACTGTGAATTTAGTAGTAAACTTACCTTTAATAACCCTCTTACATTCTAGTATCGCTGGCTGTTGCTGACCCAGGCGGAGTGCATTTGGTATCACTCCGCCTGTGACAGGAATGGCCACCATACAGGAAGCATTGGCTTATGTGGCCCTGCTCTGCAGCCACTTGCTTCCACTACCAGTGGCTTCATTCACAAAACTGCTGCTCTGGGATGGCTGGTCGGCAACCTGTGATCTGGGCTTGTCAATGTGCCATTTTAGAGCAGGCGGTCGAGGGCCACATCAGAGGGCTCCGCGGGCTACATGTGGCTCCCGGGCCACTGGTTGGGCACCCCTGTTTTAAGACAACCATAGATTTATTTATATAAAAAGCAGTGTAGTTAAACTACTGTAAAATGAAGCAGAATACAATTCCCCTGGTCCACAAAGTCAGTTTGTTTTAATAATAAACATGCTGGCTGTTCTTATCATCATTTAAATAAATGATGGTAACACTCTTTCTGAGTAAATATATAGTGAAATTATTGTACAGTATAAAAAAGCAAGGATTATTTTCACACTTGAAATCCAATATATTTCCCTTGAGAACCAATTAGACTATGTTCATGAAAATATGGTGTTAAACACTGACAATAAATAGATCATGCAGATGAGAGAGATACATATTTTATAATATTATATATAATACTGGTAAGGAAAACTGAAAATTTATATCAAATACTTACCGTCATTTTCCTTTCCTGATGGACTCCATGGCAGCCTACGTATGGGTTAATCCCGCCTCTCATACCTCATAGGACCCCACTCCCATAAATCTTTGCTTCTGAACAGAGACTGTGTTCCGTAACTTAGCCTACTCCAGCAAATGGGAGGGAACTCCTGCTGCCATGGAGTCCATCAGGAAAGGAAAATTACGGTAAGTATTTGATATAAATTTTCAGTTTTCCTGACAGACTCCATGGCAGCCTACGTATGGGAAATAACTAGCCATACACACCCGGGTGGGAAATTGCTAGTTAACAGAAAAAAAGGTTTAATTGGCACTGTCAACAGATAAGACATGTAAACCAAAATTAACCGAAGATAAAGAAGCCGGCTCAACACAATAATGTGTCATAAAGGTATTAATTGATGACCATGAGGCCGCTTTACAGATCACTTCTGGAGAAACATGACGAGCAGCCGCCCATGATGTTGAAACGCTCCTGGTAGAATGAGCTGTCATCGCCTCTGGAGGAGCCAAACCCTTAGCTTTATAAGCCCCTTGAATAGCCTGAACAATCCAAGCTGCAATGGTTCTTGAAGAAGCACGCAATTCCTTATTCTCTCCATGGAAGTGAACAAAGAGATGGTCAGAAGTCCGAAAGGGAGCTGTGGTTTCTAAGTAATGTTTTAGAACTTCTCCAACATCTAAAGGATGAATGTTAGAATCTTCGGAAGTCCGAAAAGTAGGAAGAACAATCTCCTGGTTCTCATGAAATACAGATGTGACCTTAGGATTTGACCCTAACATGGGAACCAAGACCACACGATCCGGAAAGAATGTCAGAAAGGGTTCTTTGCAACACAGAGAGCTGATCTCGGAGACCCTCTTGGCCGATGTTATGGCCACCAGGAAGGCAGCTTTGAGAGAAAGAGCCTTGATAGATGATTGAACCATATGCTCAGGCCTTTCCTCTGAAAAGAAATCCAAGACAAAAGGAAGATCCTACTTGGAGAATCTTGTTTTTTTCTGGGGTCTGAGTCTTATTGCTCCCTTGAAAAACTGTCTGATAAGATGGTGTTTGGCCCAGGAGACGCCAGTAAATGCAGAAATTGCCGAAATTTGAACTCGTAAGGAACTCACTGATAGTGATAGGTCTAGTCCTGTCTGTAGGAAACCCAAAATGTCTTGAATCTTCGGATCACTACAGGAACTGCCAGCGGAAGAAATATAGTCCGCAAACTTCGCCCAGATTCTTTGATAGACCTTATTAGTACCTGGCCTTCTAGCGTTCAGTAGAGTAGCGATAGCAGTACTTGGACACCCTAATGCTTCCAACCTTCCCCTTTCAAGAACCAGACCATCAGATGAAGATGGGCCGGGCATGGGTGAAGAGATGTTACTTGTAGCAGGAGATCTGCCCTGGAAGGGAGAGGAACTAGATCCCGAAAACTCAGCTGCATTAGGAGCGGAAACCACGGCCTGTTGGGCCAAAATGGAGCAACTGTCACCACCTTGACTTTCTCCCACCTAAGTCTTGAAAGGAATCGCAGGATGACCTGGGGGAAAGGCATAAGCTGTGCGAAACCTCCATTGATCCATCAGTGCATCCATACCGAAGGCCTGGGGACAACGACACCTCGTATAATATTTCTCCAGCTTGAAATTGCACGGGGAGGCAAACAGGTCCACTTCTGGCAAGATCCCCAGAGACAGAATCCATGTGAATATCTAGGGATGGAGAGACCACTTGTTGTTGTCCAGGGAGAACCTTGAGAGGAAGTCCGCCTGGACATTCTGAATTCCGGGGAGGTAAACCGCCGTCAGATTTGTCAAGTTCATCTGAGCCCAAGACATGATCTGGCTTACTTCCTTCAGCAGAGAGAGACTGCGGGTGCCTCCTTGTCTCTTGATATAAGATACTGCTGTCGTGTTGTCCAGCCTTAGGAGAACTGAGGTCCCCGAAATCAGGAAAAAGCTTGAAGAGCACGGAGAGCAGCACGAAGCTCTAGAACATTCTAAACTACATCTCGGCTGGAAATTCCTATAGGCCCTGGGCTATTTCTGACAGACACAGGGCGCCCCAGCCCCTGTTGCTGGCATCCGTCGTTACCGTGATCCAAGAGACGGGTGCTATGGAATGGCAATTGAGGAGGTTCTTTCATTGCAGCCACCAGAGGAGACTCTCCCGCATGGAGGGGGTTATCCTGACCAGATGGTCTCGAGACCCCTGGTCCCATTGTAGAAGAAAACCCCTCTGAAAGGGACGCATCCTCCATTGTGCCCACTTTATCATGGGGGCTGTGGATACCATAGTGCCAATTATCTTGAGGCACTGCGAGGCTCTGAAAAGAGGAGAATGCAATGCAAGCTGAATCCTGTCTCGGATCACTGGAATTTTCTCCCCTGGCAGGGAAATGGTACTTTTTACCGTGTTGAACTGGGCTCCGAGAAAAATCTGAGACTGAGTTGGATCCAAATGACTTTTTTCCCCGTTCAACAGCCAACCGAATTCCGTGAGTGTCAAGATGACTTGAGTTCGATGTAACAGCAGCTGTTCTCTGTCTTGGGAAAGCAACAGTAGATCGTCTAGGTAATGGTGTAATCGTATACCTTTGATCCTGATTAGTGCTTCTACAGCCAGTAAGAGCTTCGAAAACACTTGAGGCGATGTTGTAAGCCCGAACGGGAGACATACAAATTGAAGATGTAATTGGCCCACTGCGAACTGAAGGTACCTCTGAAACTTTTTTTGCGATCGGAACATGGAAATAAGCATCCTTCAAGTCTATGGAAATCAACCATTCGCCTGGTTGTATTGACTGACGTATTGTTAGTAATGTCTCCATCTTGAATTTTTCCTTCTTGATGAAGGAGTTCAGATGCGTTAAGTCGATGACTGGTCTCCAGGAGCCATTCTTTTTGAGGACCATAAAAAGGGGGAGTAGACCCCTTGAAATCTCTCCTTGGTTGGGACTGAAATGGCAGCACCTTGGGCCAACAGGGAGTCTGTGTAAGACAGGAGTACCTTTCTTTTATCTTCCACGAGTGGTAGGATTGTAGGAACAAACTGATAAATAGGCGGACTGTTGAACACCCAAGAATGACCTGAGGAGACCGTCTTGACAGTCCAATAGTCTTGAATCGAGGATGCCCAGACGTTCCGGAAATGGAATAGCCGAGCCCCTACTTGCTCCGTCTGGACAGGCCCCACATCAAAAGGACTTAGAAGCCTCTCTACCCCCTGATGTAGTTGACTTAGAGGGATTTTGGCCTGAAGACTGAGTTCTTCTGCAGTTCTTCCTAAATTCCCGACCAGGTCTGTAACGGCAAGCATCTCTAGCACGCTCCTGTTCTTGTCTGGGCTGAACTTTCCTCTGATTCAAGAGGCGACGATCCTGGGGTAGGAACCCTGATTTACTTCCAGTAGCACGGGTAATGGCAGAATCAAGCTTATTCCCGAAGAGGGAGGACCCCTCAAAGGGAATCTTACACCATGCCTGCTTAGAGGCAGGATCTGCAACCCACGGACGAAGCCACAAAGCGCACTTCGCAGTAACTGAGGAGAGCATGACACGTGCCACTAGGCGGATAATATCAAGGGATGCTTCTCCCAAAAAGACTGATGCTAACTTCAGTTCATGCACTGGTGAACTCCGGATAAGTTCTTCCGAAACGCTTCCCAAAGCCGCACCAACATCATCCGTCCAAGACTCCATGGCTTTAGACAATGCTGCAAGAGCCAGAGCTGGCTTACAGGCCATGCCTGCAGTGATATAAATACGCTTTAGGTCGGTGTCAATCTTCCTCTCTAAACCATCTTTGAACGAAACGGTATCTTCAAAAGGGAGTGTAACATGCCTGACCAGACGCATTAGTGCTGCATCAATAAGAGGGTCTTCACTTTTAAACGGGTACATTTTGGCAATCTTGGAAATCAAGGAGTTCTTCCTCTCCACTTTTCCCCATTCGTCTGAAATAATCTCACCGAGCTCACCCAAGAAGGGGAAATTCGGGCGATCCTTCTTAAGGTGTTTAAAGTACTTCCTCTGTTTAGAGGGTGCTTCAGCTGGCTCTTCCCATTTTAGAGCATCCTTGACCACTCTGACCAGCTGCGGAACAAGAGAAAAATCGAAACCTGCAGTCGAATCATCAATCTCACTGTCTGAAGACTCACTTGGAGAGACACTGTGTCTGGAGGGACCCGGAATTGCAGGGTCTGCGTCTACATCAACTAGAGCTGTAACGGAAGGAGGATTAAACATCCGATCAGACTCTGCTTTGTTCAGAGATTCTTGAACCACCTTCCTGACCAATGCTTCCACTTGCTGGTCTCCGGCTCCTCTTTCCTTCATAGCTCTAGAATAACAAGACTCACAGAGAGATTTACCCCCTGGAACATGAGTTTTACAACCCCAGCAGGCTTTCTCTGAGCGGCTGGAACGGTGGGTTGAATGACGACCAGATCCAGATCTTGACCTATCTTTATGGTGTCTGGAGGGTGATCTAGAGCGTCTAGAAAATGACGTAGAATGACGATGTTGTAGCCTAGACTTGTCAGTATCTTTGCGTGCCGACAAATGACGTTCAGACCTAGAAGGGCTAAATAGAGAAGAAAAAGACTACAGCAAGAAAAAAAACAAAAGTAATTACCCAAAATAAAACCAGCAGAAGGAAATAATATTCCTACCTGCAGCATAAGGGTTGGCCACTGGTGGCGATGATACGTCCATAATGAAAAAGTCTGTATGCTGGAGAGATTCGAAAACACCATAAGCATCCAACAGGAATCAAATAGTAGAGCTTACTGGCGAACAGAACATACCTCCAAGCAAGACACACGGCACACCGGGAAGCCGCCGCTCTCCCGCAGAGAAATCCCAACCATAGCTGTATCTGATGGCTATTTAAATGTTGGCGCCGATGGTGACATCACCACGCCCCCCGGCGTCGGTCAGCAGAGTTCGCACGCATGCGCGATCACCGCCGTCTTCCGAAAACTGCGCACGTTCGGACCAAGCCTCGATCCGAACGAGGCATGTGCCTGCGCAGAACGAACGGAAGAGGCGGCGAACTGGAACGTAGATGCGCTCCAGCCGCCATACGAACCAGGAAATGGAAAAAAAAGGAGATGACAAACAACACACAAAAACAGGCTGCCATAATGATAAATGATTAAATCAATATGATACCGCCACGGCACGATCCCGATCCCTCCTGACTGGGGTTACTCCACCCACTGCACGAACGGGACATCAAAAACAGAGGCCTCCTGCTAATAGCAAAGGATGTATGGCCAAATTGCCGCTTGCCTGGTAATGGCAGGTTAGTAAGCTCTTCATGGCATCGCATAAATCGCCCGTCTCCACCCGGCTAATAGCTGGGACTGCTGGAATCCATAACCACCATCAGGATCTTCGTGCAAACAGGACTGGACCGGAACTCTTCATAAGGTAAGCAAACACCTTGGTCCTAGGAGGAGGACAAAAAAGGAACACAGTCTCTGTTCAGAAGCAAAGATTTATGGGAGTGGGGTCCTATGAGGTATGAGAGGCGGGATTAACCCATACGTAGGCTGCCATGGAGTCTGTCAGGAAAGTGTTTTTTACTCCCAGCTCTGTCTTACAAAGGGAGTGTTTTTGAATGCATGGACATTATGATCTTGGCTCAAAATTGCCAAATAAAGAGAGGTATAAATAATTTAAATAATTAGCAAAGTAAAGTCCAAAAAGGCGTTTCTCTACAATAAATTCTGCTGATAAACGTAAGTCCCAGTGCCAGGTCGGGCACATAACCATGTAAGGAGCCTTTTGGCTGTCTGTTTTTTTACATATTTTTTATTAAAGTCAGTATTATGCTACGGATCTTTTTGTATTCTTCCACATTTGCCGCTTGAGTCTGTGAAGAAAGACGTACCAGCTACTGTCATTTGCATCACTATCCGTATGAGCAGGCATTATCCTGTACAAGCGTTATTTGACTTACTTTTTAATTAAAGTGGTCAAACGAATCTGGTAAGCAGTTTGGACTTGCATCTTCACAACTGGTGTAGTGCTGCGTTTATGGTGGAGGGAGTCGCAAGCCTTTTTCCCGACTTACTGTTTTATCACGATCAATATTTGTTTTCCATATTCTGGATCAGCAGAATTTATTGTAGAGACACGTCTTTTTGGACTTTGCTAATTATTTGAATTATTTATGGTGGTTCACCAATGTTCACTATTATTACTTTTTTAGGGTAATGAATGTTATCTTTATATGTGCATATTTTCACTCTAGTGATTATTATATTGTCTTAAAAAATTTTTCCACAGTTTCTGTAAATTAGTGGTGTAGGTAATGTTTATTTGTAGAGCGCCCCTAATCACTGTTATCAAGCTTTTATTTTAATTCAGTTTTTATTCTAGTAATGCACTCCCCCCTTTTTTTACCAAAGATATACACCAAAAAGGGGAAGCTCCGCTTGTCTGCCTCCTCCCTGGTTTTGACAGGTACCCGCTCCCACTTCTGGCTCACTTTGCTACCACACGCTAGTGGAATATTAGCATAGGGTACAGCACTGCACAGACTTGGACACACTTTCACAGGGTCTCCAAAGATGCCATTGCATTTTTAGAGACCCAAACCTGGAACCGTTACTTTTATGCCACGGACACGCGATCAGACTTTCCGGCAGACTTGGTCCGGCGGACCGAAATTCGTCGGACAATTCGAACGTGTGTGGGCTACAGCAGACTTTTTTTCCCAAAAATCAGACGGACCTAGAAATAAAACATGTTTCAAATCTATCCAACGGACTCAAGTCCGACTAAAAATTGAAAAAAACGTTCATCTGTGTGCTAGTCCAATGGACCAAATATGACGCAAGGGCAGCATATATATATATATATATATATATATATATATATATATATATATATATATATATATATATATACAGTGGTGTGAAAAAGTGTTTGCCCCCTTCCTCATTTCCTGTTCCTTTGCATGTTTGTCACACTTAAGTGTTTCGGAACATCAAACCAATTTAAACAATAGTCAAGGACAACACAAGTAAACACAAAATGCAATTTGTAAATGAAGGTGTTTATTATTAAAGGTGAAAAAAAATCCAAACCATCATGGCCCTGTGTGAAAAAGTGATTGCCCCCTTTGTTAAAACATACTATAACTGTGGTTGTCCACACCTGAGTTCAATTTCTCTAGCCACACCCAGGCCTGATTATTGCCACACCTGTTCACAATCAAGGCATCACTTAAATAGGAGCTGCTTGACACAGTAAGGTCCACCAGAAGATCCTTAAAAGCTACACATCATGCCGAGACCCAAAGAAATTCAGGAACAATTGAGAAAGAAAGTAATTGAGATCTATCAGTCTGGAAAGGGTTATAAAGCCATTTCCAAAGCTTTGGGAATCCAGCGAACCACAGTGAGAGCCATTATCCACAAATGGCGAAGACATGGAACAGTGGTGAACCTTCCCAGGAGTGGCCGGCCGCCCAAAATTACCCCAAGAGCGCAGCGACGACTCATCCAAGAGGTCACAAAAGACCCCACAACAACGTCCAAGGAACTGCAGGCCTCACTTGCCTCAGTTAAGGTCAGCGTTCATGCCTCCACCATCAGGAAAAGACTGGGCAAAAATGGCCTGCATGGCAGAGTTCCAAGGAGAAAACCACTGCTGAGCAAAAAGAACATCAAAGCTCGTCCCAATTTCTCCACAACACATCTTGATGATCCCCAAGACTTTTGGGACAACATTCTGTGGACCTATGAGACAAAAGTGGAACTCTTTGGAAGGTGTGTGTCCAAGTATATCTGGCGTAGAAGGAACACTGCATTTCATAAAAAGAACATTATACCAACAGTAAAATATGGTGGTGGTAGTGTGATGGTCTGGGGCTGTTTTGCTGCTTCAGGACCTGGAAGACTTGCCGTGATAAAAGGAACTATGAATTCTGCTGTCTACCAAGAGATCCTGAAGGAGAATGTCCGACCATCTGTTCGTGTACTCAAGCTGAAACGAACTTGGGTTCTGCAGCAGGACAATGATCCTAAACACACCAGCAAGTCCACCACCGAATGGCTGAAGAAAAACAAAATGAAGACTTTGGAGTGGCCTAGCCAAAGTCCTGACCTGAATCCTATTGAGATGTTGTGGTATGACCATAAAAAGGCCGTTCATGCTCGAAAACCCTCTAATGTAGCTGAATTAGGACAATTCTGCAAAGATGAGTGGGCCAAAATTCCTCCAGGACGCTGTAAAAGCCTCATTGCACGTTATCGCAAACGCTTGGTTGCAGTTGTTGCTGCTAAGGGTGGCCCAACCAGTTATTAGGTTTAGGGGGCAATCACTTTTTCACACAGGGCCATGATGGTTTGGATTTTTTTTCACCTTTAATAATAAACACCTTCATTTACAAATTGCATTTTGTGTTTACTTGTGTTGTCCTTGACTATTGTTTAAATTGGTTTGATGTTCCGAAACACTTAAGTGTGACAAACATGCAAAGGAACAGGAAATGAGGAAGGGGGAAAACACTTTTTCACACCACTGTATATATGGGCAATATAGTGTATTTTAGTGCATTAAAATTCGAAAAAAGTGTTTTTTTTCCCCAAAAAAAAATTGTGTTTGAAAAATCGCTGTGCAAATAATGTGTGAAAAAAAAATTACAACCCCCCCATTTTAATATGTATGTCCTTTTCTTTAAAAAAAATATATAATATTTGGGGGTTCGAATTAATTTTATAGCAAAAGAAAAATATGAACACTAAAAACGCTACATATTACATATGTAAACAATAAGTGTCAGACAGGGCTTTGTCTTCAAGTGGTTAGAAGAGTGGGAGATGTTTGGCATAAACTTATAATGTTATGTATAAAATACCAGGACAGATCAACCCCCCCATATGATTTTTGGAAAGTAGACACCACAAGTTATTTTCAGATTTTTTGTAGGTTCTGTATATAATTGTATTCTATTTTATATGTATTGCACAATGCCCTCACTGTGCACACGGCACTAATAATGTTTTCAGTACATGTTTTGCATTCTTTCGAGTTCTGATTAGAATAAGCCTGCCTATGTAACGCCCCTTGTTACCATAAACGTACAATTGTAAAATTAATGTGATACCTACGTAATCATGTGTATAAAAACCTTCACCTGCGTCATAATAAAGGAGAACGGTTATTTGGAAAGATGCTGAGCGTATCTTTTGTGTCTGTTCCCTACTGCAGTAGTTATTAATTTGGAACCACTAATTAATATGAGGATAGGAGTTGCCTATCATCAAAATATCAATTTCAGGTGGCGAGCCAGCTCAGCAGGGGTTATCAGGTGACCCTGAGTATCCGAAACGAGGAGCTTGAGACGATCCGGGAA
This sequence comes from Lithobates pipiens, assembly GCF_037356315.1. Lineage (NCBI taxonomy): Eukaryota > Metazoa > Chordata > Amphibia > Anura > Ranidae > Lithobates > Lithobates pipiens. The sequence goes on from NW_027507790.1 coordinate 24,561,508, forward strand.
TTTCTGATAATCAGTCGGCTGAGGTAAGCCTTTTGCTTACATTTGAGTTATCAGACTTCCTTGATCGGTAAGGCATTTTTGGGACAAAGGGTACCTATTTTACTCCCCTTAATCGAACTGTATTGATTAGTGGTTATATGTTATGATGTCACTGTCTACTGTCCATCAGAGTGTTATAGAGAAAGGGAAGAATAGTGCTGTTCACAGAGTATAATGTAGTACATCTGCTAGATAAAGTAGTTTAGAGGCAAGAGGGTATAGGCACACGTAGAGAAGACTGGCCAGTCATTATGGGCATTAAATTAAGTAAGGGAATGATGGGTAAGAGACCCTCAAAAATGCCCAGCGCAAGAGGAGCGCTATAAATGAACCGAAGGTGCGGTTCCGCCTATACTGAGCTCCTAGATTAAGGGTTAAAGTGGACAGGGATCCACAAAGGGTAACTGGGTTACCACCAAAGTCCACAGGGACAAAGAATCATGCAGAGTATACAGCTAGAGAAACAGCTATTTATGTGAGCAGGATGGATCAAGAGTGACATTAGACACTAGTGACACTAGACAGAAAGGGACTTTTTGATGTTAAGTTGAGGGATGAATTTGGGGTCAGGCATTACAACTAGTAGAGTCAAGAAACAGTAATGAGAGTTAAAACAGAATGCTTTATATGTTGTCAGAGAGGGAAGATGGGATGAGCACTATAGCTGCCCGTCTGATCATAGAAGGTACAGTATGTGAAGTATGGAATTACAATACATTGGATGCAAAGGATATCAGAACAAAATAAAGAAAGCAGAAATTTAAGCAAGAAAGTAATAAAAAGCGTTAAAAGAAAGTGAGAGAATGATATGCACAGCAATTTTAGAGATATATTTGAGTATGTTTGTGAATGCTGGAACCTTTAGTTCTATCACTTGTGTGTGTCATGTACGCAAATGTGACCCCCTCCTTTGTGCTCTCCTGAAAGAATGTGGCTGACATGAGAGATTGGTGATAAGCTGGAAGAACACCATGCCAATTTCAGTTTTTTAGACAAAACATTTATAACAAAATGTGCCGGGTTAACGAATCTAATGATAAACAATGTGATCACAATTATTTTTGAATCTGTTTTCCAAACATGGTAAAATCAAGGTTACATTTAACCATGTCTTACACTAATTGAATATCTTTTGATAGTGGAAAAAAAAAAAAAGAGAGAAATTGAGTAAAATTAAGTAATATGTCCCCCTTTAAGGACATTTATCTGTACATATATATTAGTGTGTGATATTGAAATTATCATATGAGTATTAATTTCTAATATGAGTTTAACAATTTTATTAATAAATATAGATATATTGAAACTGGTTTAGACAACCTTTGGTTGGAAATGAAATCCAGGTTAATGGGGAAATTGGTAAAAATGGAATTAGTTTAGATTAAGATAACAATTTTGTAATTTTACATTTATTGAGTGGAAGGAAAAAAAAAAGATTAAGATGAGGTTGTTAATTTGAATACAGCTGCAATAATGTTTAACAAAGCCAAGATGGATGGGATACATAAGGAAGTTTTTCTACAGAAATGAAATCTTAAAGTCTGATAATAACTTGATGTGCGGTCCATGATGTGAGAGTAATAATAACATTTAAATATAACAGACCCATCACATCAAGTCCACACACCCTGCTAGGATAGCTGCTGCCTGCAGCCAGTTGGTTTATAGTTTTTGATGGCCAAGTGCTTTCTGGTCCGTCATACATATTGTTGGTCCTTTTATTTTTATGTATTTTTATTTTTGAAAACCAAAGCAGAATGTGATGATTGTGAAATGATGTGCCCCTTTTCCTTGTAAGTGCAGTGGGTATAAGTAGAAGAATATTTTGGATTTATGCATGACTGCAGGGTATTCTTATCATTTATTATAATATTGCCAGGAAAAAGTTGTCTTTTTGAAACATGAAACTGGAGTTCTTACACAAACAGCATGATAGGAAAAAGCCATTGTTATATTTATGCAAGCTGGACCCAGTAATGAAGGGTTCACCACGATATATCAGAGCTGTAGCTTTATGCAAAGTTGCTATTAGACAAAGTTACAGATATTATTTTGGTTGAATATTTAATTTTTAATAGTCCGACATTCTGTACAGCAAATATATAGCTAATTAAGTGTTTGTCTAATGAAAGGTTCAAAATGTGAATTTGTTTTGTTTATGTACAAATCTAACAATGAAAAATGCGTACATTTGAATCCAGCCACCTTATTGCCTCTATTGGAGGAGGCTGGAGACAAAGAAAAAGCACATGTGTTAAATTGATGACATAGGAATCAGCTGCTGTGAGCCTAGTGCCGGACACACTATCATATCAAAATATCCATTTCAGGATGTTGAGTCCATGGAATATTTTATATTTTGCCACAAGTTTTGGAAAAATTACAATACCTTTTTTTTTTCACAAAGTTGTCACTAAATCATATATTGCTCAAACATGCCATGGGCATACGTGGAATTACACCCCAAAGTACATTCTGTTGCTTTTCCTGAGTTCGGGGATACCACATGTGTGAGACTTTTTGGGAGCTTACTCACGTAAAGGACCCCGAAATTCAATCACCACCTTCAGGCTTTCTAAGGTTGTAAATTTTTGATTTCACTCTTCACTACCTATCACAGATACGGAGGCCCTGAAATGTCCAGATAGCAAAAACCCTCCCAAATGACCCAATTTTGGAAAGTAGACACCCCAAGGTATTTGCAAAGAGGCATGGTTAGTATTTTGCAGGTCTCATTTGTTTTTGAAAATAAAGAAAGGAAAGGAATTTTTTTTTTCTATTTTCAAAACTTTGTGACAAAAAGTGAGATCTTCAAAATACTCAACATAGCTCTCAGCAAATTGCTTGGGGTGTCTACTTCCCAAAATGGGGTCATTTGGGGGGGGGGGGGGGGTTGTGCTGTCTGGGCATTATTTCATGGCCTTGGAAACTGTAAGCCCTTGTACACACGGTCGGAGAATCTGTCGAAATGAGTCTTATCAGACCGCGTCGTCAGATAATCCGACTGTGTGTGGTATGCATCGGACTGATTCCGTCCGAATCTCCGTCCGACCCAATTTTCCAACATGTTGGAAAGATTTCCCGACCAACTGGGCCGGACGGACCTAATCCGATCATGTGTAGAGCATTTTCATCGGACCAAGTGCCACGCATGCTCAGATCAAATTCCTACATCAAAGCTATTGGCTACTAGCCTGAATGTAGTCCCATCGTAACGAAATTACGTCATCACGTTCTGAACGATCGGATTTTTCGCCAACTTGGCCCGACCGTGTGTATGCAACAGTTTTGGACACAATCCGTCGGACTAAATCCGACGGGCAAAATCCGATGGATTTGGTTGGCAAAATCTCCGACCGTGTGTACGTGGGCTTACAGGCAGTGAAGAGTGAAATTAAGAATTTACACCCTTAAGCCTCATACACACAATCAGATTTTCCACAGGCGAAACCACAGACTTTTGTCTAAAGGGCGTTGGCCCAAAACTTGTCTTGCATACAAACGGCACACAATTGCTGGCCAACAAACACAAACATAATGATGTACTATGTGTTTTTTTCAGCTCTTTAGTGCCACCCTTTGGGCTCCTTCTGTTAATTTTGTGTTAGTAGAAGTTTGGAGAGTGTTTATTCATGCTTTTTATTTCGCGCTTTTCAGTTTGTTTGTGAACAGCCGTTCGTCAACCAGGCATGTTGCGAAATCGGAGGATATAAGGTGTATTGGCCTTGGAGTTATTTCTTTGACCCAAGTCCAGTCCAGGAACGGGAAGAGGAGAATTTATTGGAAAAATTGGTTGCTTTATTAATCGTGACCAATTATGTCATATGCCTTTGCTGCGGGAGCTTCCGGAGAAAAATACATGATTTTCTGAATTATCTCTGGATGACGGACCCCTGCAATAATGATTTGAATTGGTATATTTTCTATATTTTTAGATGCATAGAATGCACTTTTTGGTTAAGTTATATTGGCAGATAGCATGTCTAATATTATTTGTTTTTTTTATGCACAATACAAAAATTGTGGAGTATAATACTTGGCTATTTGTTTTACTTCAAAATGACAGTTTGGGAGTAGGCAGTTACATTTAAAAAAAATACAATGTAAAATTAACAAGGAACACCAACATAGTTGTATCTTGGATCTTAAAAACTACAGGATAATGGTGCTGTGGTAACTTGCACCAAAAAAATAAATAAATAAATAAATATATAAATAACAAGCATAATAATATTATTCTTGATATCACTAGAAAAAAAAAGCCTTTGAAAATGTGTTTGCCATACATAACTCCATCAGTATCACCATCAAATCAGCTTCATTATTATCCCATTAAAGAAGAAGAGAATGTACGCTGCATTTCGAGATTTTCATAATTTGCCACATCATAAATGTTAATTCTCCATTACGAACGCTAGTTTACATGACCACTTCCAGCTCGCCCTTGCTTTCGAGAAAATCCGACAACAGACATTTGTCTGTGGAAAATTTTAAAAGCCTGCCATCCAACATTTGTCTGTGTAAAATCCGACAACAATTTTCTGATGGAGCATACAAACGGTCGGATTTTCCGCCAACAGCCTGTCATCACACAATTCCGATTGTGTGTACGAGGCTTTAGAAAGCCTGAAGGCAGTGATTGGTTTTTGAGGTTCTGTACGTGGCTAGACTGCCAAAAAGTCTCACACATGTGTTATCCCTGTTCTCAGGAGAAGCAGCAGAATGTATTTTGGGGTGTAATTTCACATATACCCATGGCATGTTTGAGCAATATATAATTTAGTGACAACTTTGTGAAAAAAAAAATGGATTGTCATTTTCCTGAAACTTGTGACAAAATATAAAATATTCCATGAACTCAACATGCCTCTTGGGTGTCTAGTTTCCAAAATGGGGTCATGGGGGGGGTTGTTCTATCTGGGCATTTCATGGCCTCTGAAACTGTGATAGGTGGCATCCCCATACTCAGGAGAAGCCGCAGGATGTATTTTGGGGTGTCAATTCACATATGTTTGAGCAATATATAACTTTATGTAATTATTTTTTTTGTCATTTTTTAATCACTGACAAAAAATAAAATATTCAATGTGCTCAACAAGCCTCTCAACAAATTCCTTGGGGTGTCTACTTTCCAAAATTGGGTCATTTGGGAGGGTTTTGTACCGCCTTGTTGTTTTAGCACCTCAAGAAATGAGATGGGCAGTCATAAACTAAAAGCTGCGTAAATTCCAGAAAATGTACCCTAGTTTGTAGACACCATAACTTTTGCGAAAACCAATAAATGTACGCTTAGTTATTTTTTTTTTTACCCAAGACATGTGGCTGAATGCTTTTTGCCCTAAATGTATGACTACAATTTAGTTTATTGTATCTTTTTCATAACAAAAAGTAGAAAATATCTTTTTATTTAAAAATTTTTGGTCTTTTTTCGTTTAGATTGCGAAAAATAAAAACTGAAGAGGTGATCATATACCACCAAAAGAAAGCTCTATTTGTGGGAAAAAAGGATGCAAATTTTGTTTGGGTACAGAATTGCATGACTGCGCAATTACCAGTTAAAGCAGCTCAGTGCCAAATTGTAAAAAGTGCTCTGGTCAGAAAAGGGGGTAAAACCTTTTGGGGCTGAAGTGGTTAAAGCTAAATGTGATCATTCTGTGATTGCTAGATCCCAGGTTGTCCCTTATTTCCAAATCTGAGATCAGATTTAAATCATTCGTAATTAATAGATCTAGTAATGCATTATTTTTAGTTGGGGGAATCCATCAATTGGGACATGAAGTTATCCTGTAAGACATTTAACCACTTCAATACAGGGCACTTTCGCCCCCTTCCTTGACAGCCCAATTTTCAGCTTTCATCGCTCTAGCGCTTTCAGTGACAATTGCGCGGTCATGCTACACTGTACCCAAATGAAATTTTTATCATTTTGTTCGCACAAATAGAGCTTTATTTTGGTGTTATTTATTCACGACTCCGTTTTTTTTTTGCGATATAAGCGCAAAAAAATTAGAAATTTGGAAAAAAAAACAATATTTTTTTTTTATATTTTAAAAGAAATCCAATAAAATCAAATGTTGTCATAAATTTAAGCCAAAATGTATTCTGCTACATGTTTTTGGTAAAAAAAAAATCCGTTGTATAGTAAGTAAGTGTATAATAATTGGTTTGTGTGATCACGTTAATATATACGCAAATGATCATGTACATATATGTGCAGGTGATCACGTACATATGTGTGCAGATAATCATTGGAACATGTGATTTTAGTGGGACATATGTGGGGGACATGTTTTTATTATTAGGGACATGTGTTTTTATTATTTGGGGACATGTATGTTTTGGGGACATGTGTGTTTTGGGGACATATGTGGGGACATTGTGTTTATACTGTGTGGTGTTGTGTGTTTACACTAGACTGATGATCAGTGAGTAAAAAGCTGTAAAAAACAGCTCATACTCACTGATCATCAGCCAGCTTCAGCCGTCGGCCGTCATGTGATCAGGAGGGCCAATCACAGAGCCCTCCTGCCAATCTGAGATGCGCCGTGTCCGGGTGACACGAGCACATCGGGATCGTGCCGCTGCGCGGGCACGATCCCGCTCCTTCTGAAGGACGTTCCTGAACGTCCTATCAGAAGTAGACGGCTCCCACCTGGCCGTATATGTGCATTGGCCGGGTGGGAAGTGGTTAATAAATGATGGGCCTTTAATGAGTGAGCTGTAAAAAGAATATACAAAATAAATGTCCCAAGAAAGAGTCCACTTTCTCATATATAGCAGCGGTTTGTCACTTTTCTCTGAATGAGAGATAGTACATTTCTTTCTGAGTTTATAACAGCGGTGCTCAGTAGTGATTCAACAGACGTTATCGTGATTAAATGAAGGAACAGCTTCCACCAAATGATTCACCACTCGTGATTCAAACATACCCCTTATGGGGATGCACTCACCAAAACGCCAGAAAAATAGAGCCTTCAGTATAACATCAGTCATAAGTGAACTCCTTCTTGGCCACTAGATGTCTCTATTACTGTAATGGGGCTCCGGTGTACCATATAAAAGGAATAAAATATGCAACCATAGCGTAATTCCGTTTTATACCCTTTATTATTCCAATAGCCCCCCAATACAAAATATGCATACCAAAAATAGTATATAAAGACAGCTTTTTTAAAATATATGTGTACTGTGCCTTTATCCTGATCCAAGACTGCCGGAAGCCTAGCAGGCGTTCGCTAGGAATAGGAATAATAAAGGGTATAAAACGGAATTACGCTATGGTTGCATATTTTATTCCTTTTATATGGTACGCCGAAGCCCCATTACAGTAACAGAGACATCTAGTGGCCAAGAAGGAGTTCACTTATGACTGATGTTATACTGAAGACTCTATTTTTCTGACGTTTTGGTGAGTGCATCCCCATAAGGGGTACGTTTGAATCACGAGTGATGAATCGTTTGGTGGAAGCTGTTCCTTCATTTAATCATGATAACATCTGTTGAATCACTACTGAGCACCGCTGTTATAAACTCAGAAAGAAATTTACTATCTCTCATTCAGAGGAAAGTGACAAAGCGCTGCTATATATGAGAAAGTGGACTCTTTATTGGGACAATTTTTTTGTATATTCTTTTTACAGGTTCTTTTACTAAAAAGCAGCAGCTACTTTTGATTCAATTATTTTATAGTATTGATTCAATTAATTATTTGACCAGTTTTATTTGTTTTTTTATCAGTTTGTTTATTTATTTATTCATTCCATTCATAAGCGCAGAGAAGTGTGCAAACAGGGCGGGTTTATTCATTGTTTTGGCATACTTATTGAAAGGTTTTTTAAAGAGTGAGCTGCCCGCTCTGCCCAGTCAATATCGGGATAGTTGAAGTTATAATGACATTTCCCTGCCTTGCTGCCATTTCTAACTGTGATAGGAGATCCAGCTTCTCCTCCTGCTTCAGGTTGGGGGGCTGGTAACATACCCCCACTATTAATTTCCCACTTGCTTCTTCCCTTTGAAGCTCAACACACATGGATTCCACCCCCCCCCCCTTCCCCCAGCCCAAATTTCCATTGTCACTCCTCTCTTCCACCAATGAATCATTCTTGATATATAGACACACCCCTCCCTCTCTTCTACCCACTCTATCCTTCCGATACAAGGAATACCCCTGGATAGTTGTCAGCCAATCGTATGAACTGTCAAATCTTGTTTCTGTTGTTCCCACAAAGTTTTTGTTTCTGTTATTTCCACAAAGTTGAAATCCTCCTCATGTAACAGCAGCTCCAGTTCTTACGTTTTGTTAGCTAGGCTCCTGGTGTTTGGTATATGCCTCTCAGTATTGTATGGGTGCATATTAATTTCTCATTTACCACGGAATTAGATGTTATGGATACAGTATATTATCACTAGTGCCTCCACTAGTGCCCTCTGTCTTTTGCTTACTGCCAGCTATCACTTCCTCTGAACCCCCCCACCCCACCAACACCTAGTTTAAAGCCCCTACAATTTCTTTGCCATCTTTTTTCCCAGCAGAGTTGCACCCTCCCCATTTAAATATAAATGGTTAGAAAACAAATATCAAAAATAGCTATAGGGAGAAGGGGGAGAGGTATTTAAGTAGGACTTATTAGCCCTGGTTCAAACTGGTGTGATTTGTCATGCAATTTGACAGTTCAAAATCACTTGACAATTTACACCCCATTGCTGGCAATGGAACTATTCAAAATATTGTGACTCAGGTCACAGCTACTTTAAGAAAGGTTCCTGAGCTACTGTTTTGGAATTTCATTGTGAATTTTATAGACTTCTGTTAAATGAAGTCACAAGCCACAAGGAAATCGGAGATGCAAATCACACTGATCTGCAGCTTTGAAATTGCACTTAAGTAGCGCAATTTCAAAGCCGCACTGGTGTGAACCGGGGCTTAGGTAAAGGTTCATGTATGCAGGGACAGCAATTTTTGGACAACCCTACTCATTTTCCCTTGCATACTCATGGGTCAAGATAAATAAAATAGGCAGTCATTAACATGTCATACATATACAGATATGCAGCATACACTCATACATTCATGGCACAATGTTTCTTGGCGTGTGGTCTGAGTGGATTGCTTGGTGCGGCTGTGGTTGGTCATGCCCTGGGAGCTGCAATGTGCACCAGGGGTCCCCCCTTCCTACTCCATTAGTGGAGGGGTCGGATGGGCGTTCCGCTGCACGTTGACACCACGCCCCCAGCCCCGGGTGCATGACGTCGAAATGACATCAGTGCGCTGGCTTCCTGGGCTTTACATGCAGCGTTTTGGATGAGTGAGTGTGGCCGGTTATCACTCTGGTTGACGCCTTCCCTCTCTCTCATATCTACCGGCGTGATGTTGGTGGCAAACAATGGCTGCAGTGGAGTATTCATACTTCCACTGTTTGAACAGGCACTCTCTGTTTGGGCTGGAGCTCTCTGGGTTATCCACGGCTATTTCACATACATGTACATCCACTTAAGAGGTAATTTTCATCTTTCATCCCTGCTTTTTTAGTTTTCTTGCCTTTGTAGTTTTTTATCTCCATTCATCTTTTCACCCATCTCATTTAAGTTCAGGCACATCAACAATATTGGTCTTTCCTTTATAGTGTTTAGGTTTTTTTTCATGTTTTTTTCACATTCTATTCCACATTTACGTTTACTTCCCACATCTTTTACCACTTTCTTATAATAGATTTGGATTACTGCTTCACCCGTAATATAATAATATCTCACATACTGCTCATATATTTATACACACTTTTATATTTATTTACAGACGTTTTCATTCACAAACCATGCACATACATGGATTTTGGTGGGGTCCACTCCCCCAGTCACACCTCACCCTTCAGGATTCCCCGTTGTTTTGCCATTGTTTTTGCCACCTCTGCTCCTGTGGGAGACAATTGTCCGCAGCTTCGCTTTGGCATCCACCGCCGCACTCCACGTTCATTGTTGACCTGTAAGTATGGGTGAATGTTCCATCATTCCCCCTTCCCCATCTTATGTGTGTTCAGTTTACTCACAGTTCACCTTTCAATTTTATAGACATCCCTACAGTGTCTGCTCCTGATGAGTGACAGTTAGTCATGAAACGTGTCAAGCTATAGATGCTACAATCATGGTTATACATCCAGTTGTTTGAGCCAACAATGCTGCTACCTTATGTTTTGCAGTCAGTGACTATTTTATCACTAATGTATGGGACGTCATATACAATTGTATCTTATGTTTACGTATTTATATTGCATATTATAAATTATGAAACTTAAATTAAGATGGCTTGTGGATCTCAATGTATCTCTGTGCCAGTAATGTATTGTATTGTATGTTGTATTTATGGAATAAAATTAATTTTGATAACCTTCAGTGCCTCCTTGCTCTCCAGCTGCATGCTTCACTCAAAGTCCTAAACCCTTTCTCTCTTTTTGCTGCACAAAAGCCGGGATGGCGGTACCTCTGATTCCTACTTCAGAGGCCTCATCTAAAGTCCCAAATTCTTTTCTTTTTCGGGTAAAGGTTAGTAAGAGATTAAACATTTTTTTTCTGCTTGTTAGATTGATTAACTGACATCATATGCAGATTGACGTACAAAACTTTTATTTGCAGATGAATGAAACAGTGGCTTTGTGTTTGTCATTTCTGCCTTGTACGACTAGGGTCCTTGGTTTTAATCTCAACCAGGACACTATCTGCATGCAGTTTGAGTGTTCTTCATGTGATTCGTTGGTTTTCCTCTGGGTTTTCTGGTTTCTTCCCACACTTTAAAGTCAAAATTTACTGTTAAAAAAATGAAAAAGTTGAACACTAACACTGTACACCCTTCCCTTTCTTTGATACCATTTGTACTTACCTCTGTATCAGTGTTCACAAAGCCGGTGTAGTGATTCAAGAATTTTAAATCTTCACTTTTCTCTTCATTCCTTTTGCAGGCCTTCCAGGACAGATCAGGGAAATTCTAACTGGTCAGTGCAGTCACAAAGCACTCTGATCCATCCTGGAAGGCTGCAGAGTGAAGAAGAAGAGACACTATTCCAGTGCATAGGCATCGAAAGATCATTACACATGGAGGTAAGTACAAGAGGGGCTAGGTAGGGGGTAGGTAGAGTGAACAATGTTAGTTCACCTTTTTTATTTATTTTTCTGAAAAGGTGAACCAACCTTTTAACCACTTCCCTACCTGCCCATAGTAATATGACACCCACAGATGGGATCTTCCATCCTGGGCGGGTCATCATTTGACGTACTCCTATTCCCCGCCATCTAGTGGGCGCGTGTGCGTCATCGCTCGGGACCCAGTGCGCGTGCCCGGCGGCTGCGATGTCCGCTGGGAACACAGCAGGACTGTCCTGTCAGAGGAGAGGAGACCGATGGTGTGTTCCCAGTACAGAGGAACACCAATCGGTCTCCTCCCCTTGTGAGTCCCCCCCACAGTTAGAAACACTTCCAGGGAACATAATTAACCTCTGCAGCGCCCCCCAGTGTTAACCCCTTCCCTGTCAGTCACATTTACACAGTAATCGGTGCAATTTTATAGCACCAATCGCTGTGTAAATGTGAATGGTCCCAAAAATGTGTCAAAAGTGACAGATATGTCCGTCACAAATCGCAGATCGCCGCCATTACTACTAAAAAAAAAAAGTCATAAATCTATCCCCTATTTTGTAGACGCTATAACTTTTGCGCAAACCAATCAATATACGCTTATTGCGTTTTTTTAATCAAAATATGTAGAAGAATACGTATCGGCCTAAACTGAGGAAAACATTTTTTTTTTTTTTTTAAATTGGATATTTATTATAGCAAAAATTAAAAAATATTGTGTTTTTTCAAAATTGTCACTCTTCTTTTGTTTATAGCGCAAAAAATAAACACCCCAGAGGTGATCAAATACCACCAAAAGAAAGCTCTATTTGTGGGACAAAGAATTGCGTCAATTTTGTTTGGGTGCAACGTTGCACGACCGCACAATTGTCAGTTAAAGTGACACAGTGCCGAATCGCAAACAGTGCTCTGGTAAGGAAGGGGGGAAAACCTTCCGGGGCTGAAGTGGTTAAAGACATGCTGGTAGTTTTAATGGTGGTAGGTAGTAGGAATGCATGTAAGATAGGGACCTTCATTTGTAAGTTCCTTGAGAGTAGGGACTGAGGAACAATATCTCGCAAAAGCAAACCCACCCCTCACATTTTTGTAAATATTTTATTATACATCTTTTCATGTGACAACACAGAAGAAATTACACAATTACACAAATTTGCTCTTCCCTTAAAATAACTCAACACACAGCCATTCATCTAAACTGCTGGCACCAAAAGTAAGTAAACTCCTAAGTGAAAGTTTCCAAATTGGGCCCAATTAGCCATTTTCCCTCCCCGATGTCATGTGACTCGTTAGTGTTACAATGTCTCAGGTGTGAATGGGGAGCAAGTGTGTTAAATTTGATGTTATTGCTCTCACTCTCTCATACTGGTCACTGGAAGTTCAACACAGCACCTCATAGCAAACACCTCTTTGAGAATCTGAAAAAAGAATTGTTGCTCTACATAAAGATGGTCTTGGCTATAGGAATATTGCCAAGATCCTGAAATGGAGCTGCAGCATGGTGGCCATACAGCCATATAACAGGACAGGTTCCACTCAGAACAGGCCTCGCCATGGTCGACCAAAGAAATTGAGTACACGTGCTTAGCAACTTCCAACACAGCAACTTCCAATGCAGCTGTCAAAGCGGCCTATTCCAATGGCTCCTTATCCACAGCCACTCCTTCCGTAACCCCACCATCATGCACAGAGGAGTCCCCAGAATTATTCAACCACAGTGTCGGTTATATGTTGCTGGAGGATGCCAAGTGATTTGAAGGCAATGATCTTTGTTCACAGGTTGAGGAAGGGAGTAACGTGAGCCTAGAGAGGGGGTGCCACAGAAGGACAAGAAACTGGCAGTCATGTTCCCCCAGCTGCAGCATACTGCCAAGCTTGCTCCAGTGATGGGGAGGGAGGAGATGATAAGGTCACTGACTGTACTTGGGTGCCTGAGAGAAGAGAGTGGAAAGTTAATGACAAGGAGGAGGCACAACACCAACGAGGCAGGATGTCTTCTAGGGGACAGCTTAAGGGCAGCCACCCTATTGTATCACACTGCAGAGCTCTGCAGGTGCAGGGCGCTTCTGACTCCCCACTGACTTTTAAAAGTTTCTTGGTGTGGGCCTTTTCGACACGTGTGCAGCAGATCGCACTGTTGCTGTTTGCAACCTATGTCTGAAGTGGATCAAGCAGTTGCTGAACCGTAAAAATAAATTTGTTCCCAGCCATCCACATGCTCAGTGTCCAAATGCTAGCTTGGCCAAATTGCTGGCACTGCTACTGCTGCTTTTTCAGTTGGTAGACCCTGCCCCCTTTCGTAAATTTGTGGAAAACGCTATACCTCAGTGGCAGGTTCCAAAACTCCATTTCTTTCACAGAAGGCCATTCCGGCTCTCTATCGGCTGCATGTGGAAGGCAATGTTTTGGCCCTGTTGGACAGGGCGGTTAGCAATAAGGTTCACATTACCATTGACTCATGATCCAGCAGGCATGGGCAAGGATGTTGCCTTTAGTTCACAGGCCACTGGGTAACTCTTCTGGCAGCTGGGAAGGATGCAGGACAGGGTTCAGTGTTGTTGGAGCTTGTTCTACCACCACACCTCCAAAATGCTAGTGGTGATTCTGCCACAGCTCTTTCCTCCACCCCCCTCTTCTTCTTCCTCTATGACCTCTTTTGTAGATTGGTCCTCTGAACCAGCAGTGCTCCATAAGCGTTCAAGGAATTATGCAAGCAGTCAGGCTAAATGATTCCATGCAGTGCTTGAGTTGGTCTGCCTAGGGGCCAGTATCACACTGGGGCAGAGATTCTGTCAGTTCTACAGGGGCAGGCTTAGAGGTGGTTGATGCCAGGAATGGTTGTAGGTGACAATGGCACCAACATTGTCTCCGCCCTCCAACGGGGACACTTGATCCATGTTCCATGTTTGGCACACATCCAGAATTTGGTGGTTCTTGAGCAGGTACCCAGGCTTACAAGATCTCCTGAGGCAGGCCAGAAGAGGCTGTGGTCATTTCTGCGGTCATACAATGCCAGTGCTCGGCTGGCTGACATTCATAGGAAATGCAACCTGCCCATCAACCACCTCATTTATGACATGCCCACCAGGTGGAACTCAACATTGGCAATGATGCAGAGGCTGCACACACAGAAGAGGGCATGCACTGTCCTGTCACCATTTGAGGAGGCCACAAGGATGGTGAGCAGCGACAATGCATGCATCAGTGACACTGCCCCTCTAGTCTTCCTGCTGGAGCACACACTTCATGGAATCATGGACAGGGCACTTGAGGCAGAACAGCAGGAGAAAGACTTCCTTTCCCCTCAAGGCCCCCTTTGTCCAGATAGCATTCCTGCGGGCCCACCAAACACACAGGAAGAAGAAGAGGAGGATTGTGTCAGCATGGATGTAGAGGATAACATTCACCAGCAGTCTTCAAGGGATGGTTTTCAGGGATGGTTTTCAGTCCTCAGAAACCCAAGTTATACGTGGTTGGGAGGAGGTAGTTACGGATAATGTGATCCTTAGTGACCCAGAAGACTCAGTATTGAATGCCTGCAAAAGAACCCTAGGATTTGTGGTATCAAGGAGAGAGATCTTTACTGGCCGGTAACCCTTCTTGATCCATGTTACAAGGGTAAGGTTGCAGAGCTCATCCTGCCTTCGCAGAGGGAGCAGAGGAAGAAACATCTTCAGGAGGCCTCGAAGAAAGGTTTGTGCAATGCATTTCCAGACCCTGGGAGGTTACCATTTCTTGGTGCTGGACAACGTGTTGCTGAGGCTTCGTTCAGTCAGAGGAAGAGCAGTGGAGAATGTAGCCAGCTGACCGATGCCTTTTTTTTCAGTCCTAAGTTCTGATTGGTCAAAGCAACCATCGCCAGAGTCTGTATTATATGGTGCAGGAATATCTAGGGGCAAGAGCAGACTTGGAGACCTTTCCAACAGAGCATCCACTGGGTTACTGGGTCTGGAGGATTGACCACTAGCCAGAACTTGCTCAATATGCAATCAAGCTACTGGCCTGTCCTGCATCCAGAGTGCTTTTTGAACACACATTCAGTGCTGCTGGAGGGTTTGTAACAGATCAAAGAGTGTGCCTGTTCACAGACTCCATTGATTGGCTTACATTCATAAAAATGTATCAGTCTTGGATCAGCAGCTATCAAGCACCTGATGCTGATATAACTAATTGAATTTGCTATGGATGTGGGATCGCTTGAAGACTGCCTATGATGATTATTCTATTCCTCCTCAATCTTGATGATGCTAGCTTCCAATAATATTTTTTGTTTAGGGAACCACCATCACCACCCAAGGCCCAATTTTACTGCCCATGTATAATATGGGCTTGTAATGAAAAATTTTTTATATAATATTTCAATGCAGGGCCCGTTCCTGCACCCAACAACAGTAACTGTGAGGGCTTACAGTGTGCTGGTGCTACCAAACCCAAAAGGCCCAATTTTTCTGCCCCTGTTTAACATGACCATGTAATTAGTTTTTGATATAATATTTCACAGCAGGGCCCATTCCTGCACTTAACCGTGAGGGCTTACAGTGTTCTGGTACGAACAACACCTAAGGCCCAGTTTTTCTTCAGCATATATAGGGTGGGTCGTATAGTGTATATATACTGCTGTTCATAGTTTATAGTGTCTGGGGGCCCGGTGGATCCTCACGCCATTTACAAAAAAAATTGGTGCAGGGTTCCCCTTAATATTAATATCAGATGCCAATTCAGCTTTAGCGACCATTCACACTTGCCCATGGTCAGACCACCAAATAGTATCTTTCCACACGTCACATGTAGGACTTTCCCCAGCAATAGCCTCAAGGAGGTTGAACGACTCCCTTTTAACAGACCCAGAATCTTTCACCCGAATTGCCGATCACCTGGAAGATTACTTTAGACTTAATGACAATGATGGTATTTCCCCTCAGATCCTGTGGACAGCCCATAAAGCGGTATTATGAGGCTACCTAATTGAAATGGCAGTCACCAAAAAAAGACAGAAAGGTGCGTTGATCCAGACTCTTACCCGTGATTTGAATAGACTATACCAATCCCATTCCCAAACTCATTCCCCGGATATCCTACTACAAATTAATCAAAAGAGAGCCGAACTGGACACTATACTCTCGGAACGCACAGAGAAATCCTTACGTTGGTCTAAAGCCAGATTTATATTACATAGTAATACAGCCTTGGGTATGTTTTCTCGTAAACTCCACTAATCCCTGCAACCCACTCATATAAAGTAAAAAACAGCTCTGGCCAAATAGTTACGCACCCCAAAGAAGTATTACAAATCTTTTCATCCTTTTACCAGACTTTACTATCCCCTCCTCCGAAACCCATAGCTAATGGTCTGGATCAGTGGCTCAACTCACTACGCCTCCCATCCCTTCAGAATCACAACTAGATCACAACCCTAAACTAACGAAGCTTATCAACCAGACACTGCAAGGACACAAACTTCCAGATGAAATGCTTTGTGCCAATATGACATTGATACCGAAACCGAACACAGACCATTCTATGCCCCAAAATTATAGACCTATTTTGGTTCTCAATAATGATATTAAAATCTTAGGAAAAATTTTGGCAAATAGATTAGCCCCTATAATCACTTCGTTAGTTGGCCCAGAACAAACAGGCTTTATTCCCAATAGACAGATTACCGATAATATAAGATTGGCCACGAATATCGTACAGGACGCAAACCTTTTCTCTCGTAAAGTCTTGATTCTGGGCTTGGATATACATACAGTCTTCAACAGTGTCCTCTGGGCATATTTAGATATGATTCTCGTTAAATTCGGGTTTAGAGGGGAGTTTGTGAATGGGTTAAAGGCATTGTACCACAGTCCCCAAACTAGAATTAAGCTCCCTGGGTGCTTTGGGCAGGGGCACCCGGCAGGACTGTCCCCTCTTGTGTTCGCCCTGGCCTTGGAGCCCTTGGTCAGGGCGATCATATCCAATCCGAACATTAGGGGTTACAAAAAGGGGGACGGGGAGTATAAGTTAAGTCTATATGCGGACGATGTCCTCCTATTTTTACCTGACCCACTGGTGTCGCTCCCAAACCTTCTTGAGACCCTCGTAACCTTTCGGGGACTCTCGGGTTTAGGTGTTAACCTTGCTAAATGTTCGCCCCCCCCTATTAATTTCCCTCCTTAAAATATTTCAAATCTTAAAAATTCATTCGGCCTCTCTTTATCTAGCCCTACACTGCAATACCTTGGTGTTCACTTAGCCCCTTCCCTAAAAGCCATGTATAATGCCAACTATCCACCAGCCTTTGTTAGGATCAAATGATGGTTGAGACTATGGTCTACATACTGTATTTCCCTGCTTGGTAGAGTTGTGGCTATTAAAATGTCGATTCTGCCAAAGCTGCTGTACTTCTTCAGAGCCCTCCCCTTATATGTTTCACACCAAACCCTTATTTTGATA
The DNA here is from genome assembly GCF_037356315.1 of Lithobates pipiens. Classification (NCBI taxonomy): domain Eukaryota; kingdom Metazoa; phylum Chordata; class Amphibia; order Anura; family Ranidae; genus Lithobates; species Lithobates pipiens. Next base: position 24,579,103 of record NW_027507790.1, read on the forward strand.
CAGCGTGACATTAATGCATTCATATGGCAAAACAAAAGGCACAAATTTGGGAAATCCCTGGTGCATCGTCCTATGCCCCAGGGTGGGCTGGGTTTGCCTGAGTTATGGCTATACTATCTGGCGGCAAGGCTAGCCAAGACAGCGCAATGGCATGCTCCTACTGGTGGGGTGCCTTGGTTACAATTTGAAACCCAGTCAATACGTCCATACTATCTCCCAGGCATCCTGTGGCAGGAAGGCTTGAGACCTAGAGAACTGGCCTCCCTTAATAGTATAGTCAGCCGGTCTCTTTATCTTTGGTCACTTTACTATCAAAAGTTTAAATTACGCCCTAATAGACCCCGGTTGGCATCGTTTTTAGGAGATAAGAGATTCCCCCTGGCTTTTGAAACACCCAGAACCTTCCATTGGTGGATGCAAAAATCTCTAATCACTCTACAATCACTCTCTAATAACACCAATTTTATCTCTTTCTCACAACTTCAGACACAATATAATATTCCAAAAGAGGAATTTCATAAGTTCCTTCAAATTCAACATTTCTTTCAGTCATGCTACAAACCCCCACAGGACCCCACGGCCACACAATTTGAATAAATATGTTGCGGTCACGCCAGAGACAAGGGGCATTATTTCAACCATATATAGATACTTAATTGGGATCTCCCAGCCTGAGAAGTCACAGGCTATGCGTCTATGGGAATCTGATTTAGCCACTGAGTTCTCCTCTGAAGATTGGCAGGATATGCTCCTGAACATGCATGGGTGTTCCAGCTCAATGGCTTTAAAAGACACTACAGTGAAATTACATACTTGGTGGTATCTCACACCTGAAAGGGTTCATACATTTTACCCAATGGTCCCTGGCCTGTGTTTCAGGGGCTGCTAAACAGTTGGTACCCTACTGCACATTTTCTGGAGCTGCCCACAACTCTGATCCATCTGGGATCAAGCTTCAGCCAAGGTAGCTACAATCGTAGGCTCTGGGATCGAGCTGACGGCCCCAAGATGCTTATTGTTTGCCTCGATTCTGGAGATCCCCCAGTCTTCCCAACGACTGATCAACACTATGTTTTGCGCCATTCAGTGGGCTATAGCCCTGAATTGGCACTCCCATTTAATCCCCTGGACCCAGGTTCTCCAGAGGATGGAAACTATTAATCTCATGTAACGGATCCACCACATGATCATGGATACTATGCACGTTCATACTGTGGTGCCCCCCCCCCTTTCCCCCGATGGTGATTTTGTCTAGGTCGGATTTGTGGGTTGCAGTGGGGGTGGGACATAATGGCAACTATTGCCATTATTTGTTAATCCCAATAATGTGGTTTCAGGTCTCTGTGTACACTAACCTAGGGAAAAGCTCCTCATGAAGGTATTGGCTTAATCCTTTTACTGTTTCTTTCATATAAGGTCAGTCTGATTAGTCTGTTCATTGTTATAGCAGCACTCTGAAGATCTGTTGGATGGATATATGCTGTACCTCGCCTATTTTACATTATTACGTGTAATTATTTTAGTTTTTTACGTCTCTCTTTTGAGATGCTGATCTCTAACATCCGACTTGAAGTATCCTATTTGATACATTCTGATATGACAATGTAATTGTTTACTGTTCTTGTTTTTCTTTCTCACCCAATAAAACGTTTGTATTAAAAATATTAATATCAGGCCTAGGGCCTGGTATGGATTTGGGGGGAGGGGGGGCATCCACACCATTTTCACCACAATACATTACAGCCGCGAGCAGTTTTAAATGACATTTTACCTTTAGAAAGGTAATTTTGCTGGGGCACTGTTATATGGGAAAGATATGCTATTTTACAAGCATACTAAGGACACCCCCCAGGCATGATATTTAACCACTTACAGACCGGACCATTTTGCTGGTCAAAGACCAGACCAATTTTTGAGATTCGGCACTGCGTCGCTTTAACTGACAATTGCGCGGTTGTGCGACGTGGCTCCCAAACAAAATTGACGTCCTTTTTTCCCCACAAATAGAGCTTTCTTTTGGTGGTATTTGATCACCCCTGCGGTTTTTATTTTTTGCGCTATAAACAAAAATAGAGCGTTATAATAAATATCCCCCAAAAATATATAAAAACACATTTTTTCCCTCAGTTTAGGCCGATACGTATTCTTCTACATATTTTTGGTAAAAAAAAAAATCGCAATAAGTGATTATTGATTGGTTTGCGCAAAAGTTATAGCATTTACAAAATAGGGATAGTTTTATAGCATTTTTATTAATAATTTTTATTATTTTTTTTTTTACTAGTAATGGCGGCGATCAGCGATTTTTATTGTGACTGCGACATTGTGGGGGACCCATCGGACATTTTTGACACATTTTTGGGACCATTGTCATTTATACAGTAATCACTGCTATATAAATGCAGTGATTCCTATGTAAATGACACTGGCAGTGAAGGGGTTAACCAGTGGGTGGCAGTGTAGGGGTTAAGTGTTCCTAGGGGTGTGTTACTAACTGTGGGGGGGTTGGGCTTTCATTTAGTGAACACTGATCTCTGCTCCAATCACATGGAGCAGAGATCAGCGTCACTAGTTGCTAGGCAGAATGGAGAAATGCTGTTTACATGGCCTTTCCTCCATTCAGCCGGACTCACGGGGGTCCCGACCAGCGCGGGAGCGCGCCGCTGGCAGCGTGCTCCCGATGGCAGGGCGGCATTGAAGATTGGACGTACCTGTATGCCAATATGCCTGCCTGTGCCATTCTGTCGACGTACATCGTCGTCCGCTGGTCCGGAACCGGTTAAAGGAATATTTAATTTGTATTGTTTCGCTTTAAGCATTATTAAAATCACTGCTCCCGAAAAACTTTTTTTTTTTTTACTTTTTTTTGCATTGATACATGTCTCCTGGGGCAGGACCTGGGTCCCCAAACACTTTTTTTCGCAATAACATGCATATAAGGCTTTAACATTAGCACTTTTGCCTGTTCGCATGTTCCGTGTTCGGGCTCATCCCTACTTCTAACCTTTTCCACATGCCTTACGATCAGGTGGAGAATGAGTGAGTAATATTAAAAAGCCAGTGGCTACCAAGATCAAGATCACAAATAAAGCCACCAATTATTATGAGGCTGCAAAAGGTAAAAGGGTATTTTTCCAAATGACGAGGCTGTGGATCACAGCAGGTGCTCAGTCAGAATTTATCTAAAGACCTGCACTTCTTGGTCTAAATGCATGCACATATATGTAGAAGAGGAATAAGGAGTCTGGGCCACAGTGACAGTACAGGATGTCTGGGCCTAGTGGCTTCTTACCCAAAACAAAAATGTAACTGGAAGCCTGTGGCATGAGATAAACATATGCATAATGTTGTGACTGGATGTTGTCACCAAGGAGAATGAATATTAAAATTGCATGTACAGTATCTCACAAAAGTGAGTACACCCCTCACATTTTTACTTTCAAAGTATTTTATTTTCATCAACCCTGGCGGTTTCTATAGAAGACTCGAAGATACGTAGTGAAATAAAGCGGTACACAAATTAATGAACATTCAATCCTTCCGCTGCTGGAGAAGGTTTAAACCGAAAGCGACCACATAACTCTCCTCTTTGTAGGATCTAGAGATCATCAAGATGGAAGCCGCGGCCCGTTAGGGGCCAGACACAGTGGGAGCCATCGCCCCGGCGCCCCCGATGGGATCAAACTGCGCCGGGGGGAGGGACCCCCTCCAGTCCTAAAGGTAGTTCCCGGTCGGATCTCTCGGACACCAGAAACAATTTGTGGTGGACTGCCATTTAAGTTGATCAGGAACTCTGTGGAAAGATGGGGATAGACCCCCAGAAGAAAGAGCAAGTGAGGAGAAAGGGGAAGGAAAGAAGAGAGGGGGGTTATAAGGTTCGCATGGATCAATATTGGTTCTGGCTTTCGACGGGAGGATTCCTGGGGTGATGGGTATACCCATGAATTGGGCCCATGGTTCCCAGGTCATCTCACATTTTTGTGTTGAGTCGTTGAGAATGCCCGCCAGTTTTTCCTGGGTCATGATCCAGGAGATTTTCCTGGTGGCTGACCTAGCTGAGACTGAGGGTTGTTTCCAGGCTTTAGCCAATGTTATTTTGGCACCTAAAAGAATGTAGTGTATCAATTTGCGTTTATATTTGGAGGTGCTTGGGAAGTGTGCATTCAGTAAGGTGATTTCTGGGGACCTGGGAATCTCGCAGCCCGTCACTTTTTTGATAATGTTAAATATTTTCTTCCAGAAATGCCTGACTCTGGGGCACTCCCACCACACATGTGGGATGGTGCCAATAAGTTGGCATCCCCTGAAACATAGAGGATCAGCTGTTGGGAAGATTTTTGCCAGTTTGGCAGGTGTCAAGTACCACCTGGTTATTATTTTTATATTTTCTTCCATTAGGGAAGTGTTTAAAATTCCTTTGTATGCAGGGGACAAAGCAGACTGCCAGGACTCCAGGCTCCACTGGATTTGGAGGTCCTCCTCCCAAGCCAGCATGTAAGAGGACTTGCCTTGGGGTTGGGAAAGTTACGCTTAGATGATTGAGATCCCTCCTCTCTGCTCCATAGCTTGACTGCACCAGAGTTCATAGTTGGAGAATTGTGGGGGGTTTGGTTTATCTAACCATATGCTGTGAAGGAAATGGTTGATTTGGTTAAACAGGAACCTTTCCGATTGTGGGAGGTCTAGATTACTAATGAGATGTGCAAGGGAGAGGGGTCCCTTAGATGTGAAAAAGTGCCCTATTCGGTACAGCCCCTTGTCAAGCCACCATTGGAAGGACTTTATGTCCAGCCCTGGTGGGAATTTTGGATTACGGAAAATATGAGACAAGGGTTTCAGTTCAGAGGAGAGGTTTGGGTTTGACTTTAATTTGTCCCACATCGTGAAGGAATGAGAGAGTGTGGGGGCCATGATAAGGGGGTCTATTTTTTGGGGGAGTCCATAGTAGAAAGTCTAGGGTGTTTTGTGGTACAGCTTGGCGTTCTATCTGTGTCCAGTCTGGTTTATCCCTGTTGGAATAGATCACTGAGAATTGGGCCAGTCTGGCAGCAAGGTAGTATTTATGGAGATGTGGGAGGTCAAGCCCACCTTGTTTACATGATAAGTAGAGAGTTTGTTGTATTAACCTATACCCTGAGCCACCCCAGACAAATTTTAAAATTTTGCTTTGGAAGGATCTGAGGTGATCCAACCTTAGTGGGATAGGGAGGGCTCGGAATAGGTAGAGTAGCCTGGGCATCAGGGTCATCTTCACTGCATTTATTTTTCCTAGCCAGGAAAGATTTTGTGTGGACCAGGATTTAAGGTCTTGTTCTAATTTATGGTAAATGGGAGGGTAGTTTTTAGAGTAGAGAGATTCAAATTTGTAAGGTGTATGCCCACATATTTAATAGCAGAGTCCTTCCAGTCAAATTGAAAGTTTAATTTGAGTAAAGCGACCATTGCGGGAGTGAGAGAGATATTAAGGGTTTGGGATTTGGAGTAGTTTACTTGCAGGCCAGAAACGTTGGCAAAAGAGGTTAAGGTCTTGCATAAGTTAGGGAGGGAAATAAGTGGGGAGGTGACGAAGAGTATTAAGCATCCGCGAAAAGGCCGCATTTGTGCTCCTGGGCACTGCAGGATGCCCCCTGATGTCGGGATTCGTCTGGATCGCTATCGCTAGTGTTTCAATCGCTATTCCGAATATTAGTGGGGATATAGGGCAGCCCTGCCTCGTGCCTCTAGCAATTTCGATTGGGGCGGACAGATATCCCTGCGATCTGATAATAGCTGTGGGTGTAGAATACAGAGCTTTTATGATTCCTATAAAGCGCTCGCCAAACCCCCATCGTTCTAAGAGCATGAAAATATACTGCCAGGAGACTGAGTCGAACGCCTTTTGTATATCTAGGGAAAGCAACATACCCTGTTGCTTGGGGCCTCCAGGCCACACCCCTCACATTTTTGTAAATATTTTATTATATCTTTTCATGTGACAACACTGAAGAAATTACACTCTGCTACAATGTAAAGTAGTGAGTTGTATAATAGTTTAAATTTTCAGTCCCCTCAAAATAACTCAACACACAGCCATTAATGTCTAAACCGCTGGCAACAAGTGCGTACACCCCTAAGTGAAAATGTCCAAATTGGGCCCAAAGTGTCAATATTTTGTGTGGCCACCATTATTTTCCAGCACTGCTATGGAGCCAGAGCTTCACAGGTTGCCACTGGAGTCTTCTTCCACTCATCCATGATGACATCACAGAGCTGGTGGATGTTAGAGATCTTGTGCTCCTCCACCTTCCATTTGAGGATGCCACACAGATGCTCAATAGGGTTTTGGTATGGAGACATGCTTGGCCAGTCCATTACCTTTACCCTCAGCTTCTTTAGCAAGGCAGTGGTCATCTTGAAGGTGTGTTTGGGGTCGTTATGTTGGAATACTGCCCTGCAGCCCAGTCTCTGAAAGGGAGGGGATCATGCTCTGCTTCAGTATGTCACAGTACGTGTTGGCATTCATGGTTCCCTCAATGAACTGTAGCTCCCCAGTGCTAGCAGTGCTCATGCAGCCCCAGACCATGGCACTCCCACCACCATGCTTGACTGTAGGCAAGACACACGTGACTTTCTAATCCTCACCTGGTTGCCTCCACACACACTCGACACCATCTGAATCAAATAAGTTTATCTTGGTCTCATCAGACCACAGGACATGGTTCAAGTAATCCATGTCCTTAGTCTGCTTGTCTTCAGCAAACTGTTTGTCATCATCTTTAGAAGAGTCTTCCTTCTGGGAATACAGACATGCAGACCAATTTGATACTGTGTGCAGTCTATGGTCTGAGCACTGACAGGCTGACCCCCACTGAGCACTGAGCAAAAGGTACTCAACCACTTTGGTCGACCATGACAAGAACTGTTCTGAGTGGAACCTGTCCTGTTAAACCACTGTATGGTCTTGGCCACCACGCTGCAGCTCAATTTCAGGATCTTGGCAATCTTCTTATAGCCTAGGTCATCTTTAAGTAGAGCATCTTTAAGTAGAGCAACGATTCTTTTTTTTTCAGATCCTTAGAGAGTTCTTTGCCATGAGGTGCCATGTACCAGTAGGAGAGAGTAAGAGCGATAACACCAAATTTAACACACCTGCTCCCCATTCATACCTGAGACCTTGTAACGCTAACAAGTCTCATGACACTGGGGAAGGAAAATGGCTAATTGGGCCCAATTTTGACATTTCCACTTAGGGGTGTACTCACTTTTGTTGCCAGTGGTTTAGACATTAATGGCTGTGTTAAGTTAGTTTGAGGGGAAAGCAAATTTACACTGTTATACAAGCTGTAAACCACTACATTACATTGTAGCAAAGTGTCATTTCTTCAGTGCTGTCACATGAAAATATTTACAAAAATGTTCAATTGCCTATAATTTTCATAATCCTCAGTCTTACAAAATATATTTGTAGTAGAGGCAAACTGATATTTGTAGCATGCAATTGTTTAACCACACACTAGGCATGTATACTTAGAGTGGTTGTAAAGGCTGCAGTTTTTTTCCCTTCATGCATTGTATGCAGCTCCCTCCATAGCCTCCCCTAATACTTATCTAAGCCCGATCTTGATCCAGCAATGTGCACAAGACCCGAGGCTCTCCCAGATCTAGTCCTAGTGATTAGCTGAGGTGCGGCAGCAGGAGCCATTGGCAATGGTGATTGTCAATCACTACCAGTAATGCGGGAGTGTGGGGCAGGGCTGATCTGCGCTGTGTCTTGTGGGCACAAAGATCCAGCTCGGGAGAAAGCATGCATGAATGCCCCCACAACCAGTGGTTCGCTTTTGGGACACATGAGGCCCAGGCACTGGCAGGGGACCTGAGAAGAGGAGGATCTGGTCTGCTCTGTGCAAAACCACTGCACAGAACGGATAAGTATAACATGTTTGTTATTTTTTTTAGATAAAACATTTCCTTTACAATCACTTTAAGGCTAGGTTCACACTTGTGTGGGTGGTTCCTGCTGCAGGTCCGCACCTGTTCACACAGCCACAACCACCTGCACAGTATATCGCAGGAGATGCATGTGGGTGCCATTAATCCTAACCGCACTCCTGCACTGGGAACCGTGTTGCACTTGCAGTTCCCGTGAGGGCTGCAATTTATAAAATGCTGCAGGGACCATTTCCCTGCATTTCAGGAGGCACGGCAGCCCATTCAAATTAATGGGCTGCTATGCCGTGCAAAACACAGTTTGCAGACTCACAATAGTGTGAGCCTAGTGTAAAGGCAGTCCCTAAACTGTACTAACTGGTAAGTCCCTTTTATATACATGACAATGGGCATATTATCTGTGAACTATATACCACTGCAATGTTATTACATAGATAAATCATTTAGCACCCACTAGATGAATTTGGAATCAAAAATCAACTTCACTATGCTAACATTTGTTACAGCTTGAACAGTGTTCTGGTGTCATCTTGTGGACACTGTAGAGTACTGCTGGAGAATGACATTTTTCTTGTACACACATTTATTTACACATTTATTGGATTGTTGGATTCAACAGAAGTCCACGTATTATCAATAAACAATTATTGGAAACAAATAAAAATGCATGTCATTTAAAAAAAGCTAAATTGGCATATATATATATATATAAAGATAATCTGTATTGTAATGTATGAACCTAAAGCCTTGAGGTGGAACATTTAAAGTGATACTAATGGTATCTTTATTCTCCACAAATCATACAGTACATCCGGAAGGTATTCACAGCGCTTCTTTTTTTCCACATTTTGTTATGTTACAGCCTTATTTAAAAATGGATTAAATTAATTATTTTCCTCAAAATACCCCATAATGACAATGTGAAAGACATTTTTTTAAATCTTTGCAAATTTGTTAAAAATAAAAAAAATAAAAAAATCCCTTGTACATAAGCATTCACAGCCTTTGCTCAATATTTTGTTGAAGCCCCTTTGGCACCAATTACAGCCTCAAGGTTTTAGTATGATGCTACGAGCCTGTCACACCAATTTTTGGGCAGTTTCTCCCATTCTTCTTTGCAGGACCTCTCAAGCTCCATCAGGATGGATGGGGGGCCATGATGCACAACCATTTTTAGATCTCTCCGGAGATGTTAAATTGGGTTTAAGTCTAGGTTCTGGCTTGGCCACACAAGGACATTCACCGAGTTGTACCGTAGCCGCTTTGTGCATTGGGTCGTTGTCCTCTTGGAAGATGGACCTTCACCCCAGTCTGAGGTCCAGAGCGCTCTGGAGCAGGTTTTTATCAAGGATGTCTGTCTCTGTACATTGCTGCATTAATCTTTCCCTCGATCGTGACTAGTCTCCTAGTTCCTGGCACTGAAAACATCCCCACAGTATGCTACCACCAACATGCATCACTATAGGGATGATATTGGCCAGGTGATGAGCGCTGCCTTGTTTCCTTCAGACATAATGCTTGCCATTCAGGCTAAAGAGTTCAGTCTTTGTTTCATCCCCTCTTCTTCCTCTATGGCCTCTTCTGCAGAATTGTCCTCTGAACCACCAGTGCTCAGTAGCTGAAGGGGCTTCGCAAGCAGTCAGGCTAAAATATGCCCTGCAGTGCTTGAGTTGGTCTGCCCACAGGATCCACACTGTGGCAGAGATTCTGTCAGCTCCGAGGGGGTTGACGCCATACCAGCTTCAGCCAGGAATGATTGTATGAGTCAATAACACCAACCTTCTCTGCCCTCCGATAGGGACACTTGCCCCATGTTCCATATTTGGCACACATCCTGAATTTGATGGTGCAGCGTTTCATAACCAGGTACCCAGGTTTACAAGATCTCCTGAGGCATGCCAGAAAAGTCTGTGGTCATTTCTGGAGGTCATACAATACCAGTGCTCAACTGGCTGACATTCAAAGGGAATGCAACCCACCCACCAACCGCCTCATTTGTGACATGCCCACCAGGTGGAACTCAATGTTGGCAATGCTGCAGCGGCTGCACACACAGCAGAGGGCCATCAATGAGTACCTGTGTGAGTATGGCACCAGGACAGGGTCAGAGGAGCTATACTTCTTTTCGCCATGCCATTGGCTACTGATAAAGGATGCATGCACTGTCCTGTCACCATTTGTGGAGGCCACAAGGATGGTGAACAGCGACAGTGCATGCACTGTCCCTCTAGTCTTCCTGCTGGAGCACACACTTTGTGGAATCGTGGACAAGGCACTTGAGGCAGAACAGCGGGAGGAAGAGGACTTATTTTCCTCTCAAGGCCTCCTTTATCCAAATAGCATTCCTGCGGGGCTGCCAAACATGCATGAAGAAAAGGAGGAGGAGGATTGTATCAGCATGGATGTAGAGGATAACATGCAGCAATCTTCAAGGGATGGTTTTCAGTCCCCAGAAACCCAAGGAGTTGTACGTGGCTGGAAGGAGATGGTTACAAATAATGTGATCCTTACACTGCATGGCCTCCCTGATTCTGCAAAGCCTGCGAAAACCCTAGGATTTGTGGTATCAAAAGGGATCATTACTGGCTGGCAACCCTTCTTGATCGACATTACAAGAGTAAAGTTGCAGAACTCATCCTGCCTTTGCAGAGGGAGCAGATAATTAAACACCTTCAGGAGGGCTTGACGAAAAGTTTGTGTAACACATTTCCAGGCCCTTTGAGGTTACTGTTTCCTGGTGCTGGACAACGTGTTTCTGAGGCTTCGTTGGGGCAGAGGAAGAGCGGTGGAGAAGGTGGCCTGCTTACCGATGCCTTTAAATAATTTTTCAGTACTCAGTGCCAAGCAACCATCGCCAGCATCTGCATTATATGGTGCAGGAATATCTAGGGGAAAGAGCAGACATGGAGACCTTTCCAACAGAGCATCCACTGGGTTACTGGGTTTTGAGGATGGACAGTTGGACAGAACATGGTCAATATGCAATTGAGCTACTGGCCTGTCCTGCATCCAGCATGCTTTCTGAATGTACATTCAGTGCTACTGGAGGGTTTGTAATGGATCAAAGAGTGTGCCTTTCCACAGACTCCATTGATCGGCTCACAAGCACCTGATGCTGATGTAACTGATTTAATTTGCTATGGATCTGGGATCCCTTGAAGACTGCCTATGCTGCCTATCCTATTCCTCCTGTATGTTGATGATGCTATCTTCCAACAATATTTTTGGTTTAGGGCACCACCACCACCCAAGGCCCAATTTTTCTGCCCCTGTTTAACATTGGCATGTGATTACAATTTTTGAAAAAATGTTTAATAGCAGGGCCCGTTCCTGTGCCCATCAAGAATAACAAAATTTTTCTGCAGAGTATATAGTGCATTTCGTATATTGTATATACTGCAGTTCAGAGTATATAGTGCCTGGGGGACCCTCACAACATTTATTTTTTAAATCTTGGCACAGGGTTCCTCTTTATATCCATACCAGACCTGAAGGGCCTAGTATGGATTTTGGGGGGACCCCCACGCCATGTTTTTATTTTTGCATGGGGTCCCCCGAAGAAGATGGTAATGGACTGGGGGAAGCAATGTCCTTTTTTTCAATTATTTTTTATGTATATTGCCGAGATCTGGCAATACATTACAGCCACGAGTAATTTTAAATTACATTTCATTCTTTAGAAATATTGTTTTGCTGCAGGACTGTTATGAACATGGGAAAGATGTGCTACTTTACAGGCAGACTAAGGGTACACCCCAGGCATGATATATAAAGGAATATTTCATCTTTAAACATTATTAAAATCCCTGCTCCTGAAAAATGGCCGCTTTTAAAACTTTTTTTGCATTAATACATGTCCTCTGGGGCAGTACCCGGGTCCTCATACACATTTTTATGGCAATAACTTCCATATAAGCCTTTAAAACGAGCATTTTTGATTTTTCATGTCCATGTCCCATAGACTTTAATGGTGTTCGCACACATTTTTTTCCTGTTTGCATGTTCTGATGCAAACCAACCCGGGGGGGTTGTTTGGCTCATCCCTACACCAGGAAATGGTAACCTCCCAGGGTGTGGAAAGGCATTACACAGACTTTTCTTCAAGGCCTCCCGAAGATATTTTATCCTCTGCTCCCTCTGCGAAGGCAGGATGAGCTCCGCAACTTTACCCTTGTAATGTGGATCAAAAAGGGTTGCCAGCCAGTAACTATGCCTCTCCTTGATACCACAAATCCTAGGGTCCTTTCGTAGGCTTTGCAGGATCAGGGAGCCAATGCAGCATATGTTTGCAGAGGCATTCGATTCTGAGTCCTCTGGGTCACTAAGGATGACATTGTCAGGAACTACCTCCTCTCAGCCATGTACAACTCCTTTGGTTTATGGGGACTGAAAATTATACCTGCTGCTCCTCTACATCCATGCTGACACAATCCTCCTTCTCTTCTTCCTGTGTGTTTGACAGCCTGCAGGAATTCTATCTGCGTAAAGGGGGCCTTGAGAGGAAAGAAAGTCCTCCTCTTCTTCCCGCTGTTCTGCCTCAAGTGCCCTGTCCATGATTCCATGAAGCGTGTGCTCCAGCAGAAAGACTAGAGGGACAGTGTCACTGATGCGTGCATTGTCTCTGCTCACCATCCTTGTGGCCTCTTCAAATGGTGACAGGACAGCGCATGCATCCTTTATCAGTAGCCACTGCCGTGGCAAAAAGAAGCCAAACTCCCCTAAACCTGTCCTGGTTCCATACTCACACAGGTACTCATTGATGGCCCTCTGCTGTGTGTGCAGCCGCTGCAGCATTGCCAACATTGAGTTCCACCTGGTGGTCATGTCACAAATGAGGCGGTTGGTGGGTGGGTTGCATTCCCTTTGAATGTCAGCCAGTTGAGCACTGGCATTGTATGACCACAATGACCACACACTTTTGTGGCCTGCCTCAGGAGATCTTGTAGCCTGGGTATCTGGTCAAGAAACGCTGCACCACCAAATTCAGGATGTGTGCCAAACATGGAACATGGGTCAAGTGGCCCTGTCGGAGGATGGAGAGGAGGTTGGTGCCATTGTCGTATACCACCATTCCTGGTTGAAGCTGCCATGCTGTCAACCACCTCAGAGCCTTCCCCTAGAGAGTTGACAGAATCTTTGCCCCAGTGTGGCTCCTGTCCCCTAGGCAGACCAACTGAAGCACAGATGGCATCTTTTAGCCTGAGTACTTGCATATCCTCTTGAAAGCTTACAGAGCATAGGTGGTTCAGAGGACAATTCTGCAGAAGAGGCCATAGAGGAAGAAGGGGGGGGGGGGTGGAGGAAAGATATTTGGCAGAATCACCACCAGCTTTTTGGAGGCATGGTGGCGGAACAAGCTCCAACACTGAACCCTGTCCTGCATTCTTCATAGGCTGTCAGCAGAGTAACCCAGTGAGCCATGCAGGAAAGGCCTACTGATATCAACTGGTGGTATACTGCTGGCAGATTGGCTGCAAGTACTTGTGGCACCTATTGCTATACCTTCATTCCTCTCAGTGCTGTTTTTTGAGAGGACTGAAGGTATAGTAGGGGTTGAGATCACAGATGAGGAGCAAGGAGAAGTCTGCCTTTTTTTTTTTTTTGTGGGTCGTTCAGGTGCTGTTGTCAATGGACTGCATGGCAGGTCGTCATATGTCTTGTCAAGCATGTGGGGCCCAAGAGGCTGCTGTTCTGGACATGCTTGATTCACTCCAATCATAGATTGCAAACAGCCCACACCAATGAAATTTTGGAAGTCAGCGGGGAGTCATCAGTGCAATAGGGTGGCTGCCCTTAAGCTGACCCCTTGCTTCGTTGGAGTTGTGCCTCCTCCTCCTCCTCACTTTTCTCCTCTCTTCTCTCAGGCACCCAAGTACAGTCAGTGACCTCATCATCCCCTCCCTCTTTGTCACTGGAGGAAACTTGGCAGTATGCTGCAGCTGGGGGAACATGACTGCTAGTTTCTTGTTCTTCTGTGACACTCCCTCTAGCTAGGCTCATTTTACTCGCTTCCTCAACCTGGGAACCAACATCAGAGCCTTAAAATTGCTGTGCATCCTTCAGCAGCATGTAACTGACACATCGAATAATTAGGTTGACTCCTCTGTGCATGATGGTGGGGCTATGGAAGCAGTAACTGTGGACAAGGAACCGGTGGAAAAAGTCTGCTTTTACAGCTGCATTGGAAGGCAAACTAGTATGAGCCTGGGTGACAGAGGATGAGGAGGATGAGGACGGCTTATTTATCCACTCCACCAACTCTTCTGCATATTATGGCTCAACATGGCCAGCACCATAAAAAAAAGGACAAGTATGTCCTGATCTCCGTAAAGAGCTGTGGCCACGGCTCTTTAACCATGTGATCGGCTGTGTCCACATGCAAACATGACACAGTGTTAGGAGAGGAGAGCCGATCAGCGGCATCTCCTGGCAGAGAACATCTAGGTATTTAATCAGGGCACTGATCATCAGTGCCCTGATTACAATAAAGCCCCCACAGTGCCAACTAGTGCCAGCAATGAGTGCCCACCACTGTCAGCAATCAGTGGCCATTAGTGATGCCAATCAGTGCTGACTATCAGTGCTGTCCATCAATGCCCATCAGTGCTGCCTATTCATGCTGCCTATCTGTGCCGACTATCAGTGCCCACTAGTGCCACCCATCAGTGCCCACAAGTGCCATGCTGTGCTCATCAGTGCCACATATCAGTGCCTTTTCATTAGTGCCACATTCATTTACAAAATTTACTGACAGAAACTAAGAAAAACTAGGAAAGTGTAAATAGATGAAAATGAATGGCGGCAAAAAGGAGATAAGAAAGGGGGAAGAAAAGGAGGAGGAAGGAAGAAGAACAGATATAAAAAAGGGGGGATATATGAAAAGAAAGGGGAAAAACAAGGAAAAAAGAAACAGAAAAAGGAGAGGAAAATTAGAGAAAAATAACAGTGAAAAATAAAAAAAGGATAAAGATAATAGAGAAATGAAAATAGGAAAAAAGGAATAAATTAGTGGGAAAAGGAGACAATTTAAGAGGATAAGGTACAACTGAGAAAAATGTATGAAAATAAACGTTAAAAAAACAAAACAAAAAAAAACAAGAAAATTACCTAAGTAATAAAAAATAAAGTGTGAAAAAAATAAATAAAACATAAATACAAAAATATAAATAATAATAAAAGAAAAGGAAAAAAAGGAGAAATAAAAAATAAAGGATAAAAATGAAAGAACACGAAGAGTAAGAAACCGGAATAAGAAAAAAAAGAAAAATAGAAAATGGGAAAACCTAAAATATTATAGGTGAAAAAAGAAGAGAACAAAGCCTTGGTGCAGAAAGACCTAATCGATGGTAATACAGGTTCAATAAAGTGGGAGTCTTTTAATAACAACAAGCAGGTAATCACCCGTTTGTTAATATAATCCTGATCTACAGCTCCTTCAGCTCCCTACTCTGCTTATAGGATGACATCGTTGGAGGGATGGGAGAGATGGTAGAGGACATGCAGGCTGAGTCCTGCCTCTGCCCTGCCAAAGGTAGGATTGTGCAGGGGAGGCAGACAGTAACAGGGGCCACTGCGATTACAGAGAAAAATTAGGGGGCATGACTGCAAGGGGCACTGTAATGGAAGGCTGTGATTGGTAGGGGCATTTTGATGAAAAGGGAACTGCACTGTAAAGGGGGACTGTAATCATTACAGTTTCATTTACATTGCAGTCCCCTTTATATCACAGTGCCCCCATTAAATTACAGAGGACTGACTCCGTGATTATCTCATCACCAACTGCCCTCGCAAACGGGCGGTTGCTGGAAAATTGGCTGCTCAGTCTAAATTGCCCGGGCCTATTTTTTGTCCCAGTCCGGGCCTACTCCAACATGACAATGACCCAAAACATAAGGCCAAGTTGACCTGTCATTGACTACAACAGAATAAGGTGAAGGTTCTGGACTGGCTATCCCAGTCTCCTGACCTCAATATCATTGAGCCACTCTGGGGAGATCTCAAACGTGCAGTTCATACAAGACAGCCCAAGAATTTACAGAAAATGGAGGCTTTTTGCAAAGAGGATTGGACAGCTTTACCATCTGAGAAGATAAAGAGCTTCATCCACAAATTCTTCAAAAGACTTCAAGCTGTCATTGATGTTAAAGGGGAAATACACGGTATTAAGAACTGGGGTATGTAAACTTTTGATAAAGGTCATTTGGGTAGTTTCTGTTTTCATTATGTAGTGGTACCCCCATGGGGGCTGCTGAGTTTGTTCATTACCTTTTGTCAGATGGCTCCGCTTCAGATCCCCTATGCAATTACACAACACCAAACAGTCAAGACTGAATTTTATAATGCTTTATTCTGGGTATAAATCGGTGGCCTGTAAAATAGGGTATATGAGATGCCCTATCTGACCCCAGTTTTAGGTCAAAAGGGTATTAATCTGTGGCCGTGGCTTTTGCTGATTAAGTCCCTTAAAACAATCCTTTCCTGGTTGCAAGTCTCTCCTATGTAGCACTCCCAATATGGACAGATAAGCATCACTCTGAATAATGCTGTGGATGTTGACCTCAAAGTCACAGGCCACACTGCCTATTTCCATGACTTGTGTTGTCAAACTTCCTTCAATCCTGGAAAGTGCTTGCTACTGTGGTCCTTGGATACACAGTATGAAGTTACTGAGTAGCTCTACTGGGTTGCACTCCCATTGCTCTCTCCTAATTAGGGATGAGTCGAACACCCCCCGGTTCGGTTTGCACCAGAACTTTCGAACGGACCCCAAATTCGTACGAACGTTAGAACCCCATTGAAGTTTATGGGACTCGAACGTTCGAAATTAAAAGTGCTAATTTTAACGGCTAATATGCAAGATACTGTCCTAAAAAGGGTTTGGGGACCTGGCTCCTGCCCCAGGTGACATGGGTCAATGCAAAAAAAAGTTTTAAAAATGGCCGTTATGGCGGGAGCACTGATTTTAATGACGATTAAAGTGGGAAAAAAAAGTGAAATATTCCTTTAAATATGGTGCCTGGGGGGTGTCTGTAGTATGCCTGTGAAGTGCCACCTGCTTCCCGTGTTTAGAACAGTCCCTGCACAAAATTACATTTAACGGAAATAACGTCATTTAAAGCTGCTCTAGTTTTATTGCAGGAATTAGCCCTGCTGCAAAGCATTGCATCAAAAATTGTACTTAAACGCCCCTGTTAAACAGGGGCAGAAAAATTGGGCCTTAGGCACTGGTGCTGGTGCCACAACACTGCAACCTCTCCCATATACTCTTGTTTTATTGCAGGAATTAGCCCTGCTGCAAAGCATTGCTTCAAAAATTGTACTTAAACGCCCCTGTTAAACAGGGGCAGAAAAATTGGGCTGATGGCATCACCCAGAAACAGAAATGTTCTTCCAACATATCATCGGAGGAGGAAGAGGATAGACAATCAACATAACAGGACAGTCACTCAGCATCAGCATAGGCAGTCTTGAAGGGATGTGATATTTCAAAAAAAATTATTCGGTTACATCAGCTTCAGGTGCTTGGTAGCTGTGGGTGATCCAAGACTGATTCATCTTGATGAAGGTCAGTCGATCAACTGATTCGGTAGACAGCCGCACCCTGTGATCGGTAACAAAGCCACCAGCAGCACTGAATGTGCGTTCCGAAAGAACGCTGGATGCTGGACAGGCCAGTAGCTCAATTGCATACTGTGCAAGCTCTGGCCAGTGATCCATCCTCAAGACCCAGTAAGCCAGAGGATTTTCGGTGGGAAAGGTGTCCAAGTCTGACCTTGCCCCTAGGTATTCCTGCACCATGTAAATCAGATGCTGGCGATGGTTGCTGGAACTGATCATACCTTGGGGCTGCGGACTAAAAAATTGTCTGAAAGCATCAGTCAGACGGCCACCTTCTCCACCGCTCCTTCTGACCGATGCCTCAGCAACACGTTGTCCAGGACCAGGAGTTTGTAACTTCACAGTCTCTGGGAATGCGTTGCACAGACCTTTCTACAAGGCCTCCCGGAGATGTCTCATCCTCTGCTCCCTCTGCGATGGCAAGATAAGGTCGGCAACCTTACCCTTGTACCGTGGATCAAGGAGAGTGGCCAGCCAGTAATGGTCCCTCTCCTTGATCCGAAGAATACGAGGATCCTTCCGCAGGCTTTGCAGGATCAGGGAGGCCATGCAGCGTAGGTTAGCTGAGGCATTCAGTCCGGAGTCCTCTGGGTCACTAAGGACAACATGATCCGCAGCTACCTCCTCCCAGCCACGTACAAGTCCACATGTTTCTTGGGACTGTAAATCATCCCTACAAGACTGCTGCTGCTTATGCTGAGTGCCAGCCTCCACCTCCATGCTGACACAATCATCCTCCTCCTCCTCTTCCTCCTCCTCATCCTCTTCCTGTGTGATAGGTGGCACAGCAGGAACACTGTCTGGATAAAGGGGGCCTTGAGAGGCAAGGAAGTCCTCCTCTTCCTGCCTCTGTTCTGCCTCAAGTGCCCTGTCCATTATTCCACGCAGCGTATGCTCCAAGAGGTGGACAAGAGGTACAGTGTCACTGATGCATGCACTGTCACTGCTCACCATCCTTGTGGCCTCCTCAAACGGTGACAGGACAGTGCATGCATCCCTGATCATGCCCCACTGGCGTGGTGAGAAAAATCCAAGCTCCCCTGACCCTGTCCTGGTGCCGTAGTCGCACAGGTACTCATTGATGGCCCTCTGCTGCGTGTGCAGCCGCTGCAGCATGGCCAACGTTGAGTTCCACCTGGTGGGCATGTCACATATAAGGCGGTTCTTGGGCAGGTTCAACTCCTTTTGGAGCTCAGCCAGCCGAGCACAGGCATTAAATGATCGGCGGAAATGCACACAGACTTTCCTGGCCTGCTTCAGGACATCCTGTAAGCCGGGGTACCTGCCCAAGAACCGCTGCACCACCAGGTTAAGGACGTGAGCTACACAGGGCACATGGGTCAGTTGTCCCTGTCGGAGGGCGGAGAGGAGGTTGGTGCCATTGTCGCAAACCACCATTCCTGGCTTAAGCTGGCGTGGTGTCAACCACCTCTCGGCCTGCCCCTGCAGAGCTGACAAAACATCCGCCCCAGTGTGGCTCCTGTCCCCCAAACAAACCAGCGCAAGCAGGGCATGGCATAGTTTTGCCTGCTTACTTGCGTAGCCCCTGGAACGCCTACGGAGCACCGCTGGTTCTGAGGACAGAGCACTGGAAGAGGCCATGGAGGAAGAAGAAGAGGAGGGGGTGGAGGAGAGAGGTGTGTCACAACCAATAGTAGCATTTTGGAGGCGTGGTGGCGGAACAACCTCCAACACTACTGCACCTTGTCCTGCATCCTTCCCAGCTGCCAGAAGAGTGACCCAATGGGCTGTGAAAGACAGGTAACGTCCCTGTCCATGCCTGCTGGACCATGAGTCAGCGGTAATATGCGAGGCAAGGACATTGCCTTCCACATGCCAGTAGAGAGCCGGAATCGCCTTCCGTGAGAAAAAGTGGCGTTTGGGGACCTGCCACTGAGGAACCGCACATTGTACAAACTCACGGAAGGGGGCCGAGTCTACCAACTGAAAAGGCAGCAGTGGAAGTGCTAGCAATTTAGCCAAGCTAGCATTCAACCGCTGGGTATGTGGATGGCTGGGAGTGAACTTCTTTCGCTGGTCCAGCAGCTGGGGCAGGGACATTTGCCTGCTATAATTGGACATGGGTGTACTGCTAGCAGAGTGCCCGGAAGCACTTGGTTGTGACACACCTAATTCTACACCTTCATTCCTCTCAGAGCAGGTTTCAGAGAGGACTGAAGGTCTAGTGGGGTTGGAGATGCCAGCTGATGAGGAGCAAGGAGAGGGCCGCTTTGTTCTTTGGTGTGGGTCTTTGAGGTACGCTTGCCAATGAGCTGCATGGCCGGTCAACATATGTCTGGTCAAGCCTGTGGTGCCCAAGCGGCTGATGTTTTGGCCACGCGAGATACGCTTGAGACATATGTTGCAAATAGCAGCGGTGCGATCTGATGCACTCGTCCTGCACAGGCGGAGCTCTGCGGTGTGATTCAGTCAGTGTGCTGCACCTAAGCTGGCCCCCGGAGGGCATCCTGCCTCGTTGGACATGCGCCTCCTCCTCCTCCTCCTCCTCTCTCCTACCAGGCACCCACGTGGAGTCAGTGCCCTCATCATCCCCTCCCTCTTCATCGCTGTAGCAAACCTGGCAGTATGTTGCAGCTTGTGGAACATGACTGCCAGATTGCTGTCCTTCTTGAGCATCCCCTCTCTCTGCATTCACGCTACTACCTTCCTCTAGCTGAGTGTCATCATCAGAGGCTACAAAACACTGGGCATCCTCCTGGAGCATGTACCCAACACTGTGCTCAAAGAGTTCAGGAGACTCCTCAGGAGGATGTGGTGGGTCCAGGGAAGGAGTCACTGATGATGACATTGAGAGGAGGGAAGACGATACGTTGCCAGCTGCTTTGCTAGTACCCTGAGACTGGGTGAGAGAGGATGAGGAGGATGAAGAGGGCTTGGTCATCCACTCTACCAAGTCGTTGTCATGTTGCGGCTCAACATGTCCAGCTGCCGAAAAGAAGGACAAGCGTGTCCCATGGCCACGTGCTGATGACAATGCACCGCGTCCATGACCAGCACTGTTGTCTCTAGACACAGAGCCTGCTTGCCCTCTTTTATCGGCTCGCGCCTGTCTGCCTCTCCTTGCTGGCCTTCCAGACATGGTAATGGCCTGAAGGGAGGTGGGTAAAAAAGCAGTTGGGTAGTGTATATTGTGCTAGAGGCACACAACACCCACTAACTCCTGCAGATGCCTTTATTATAGAACACCAGAGATAAAGGGGTATATACAGATGTATACTGTGCTGTGCTGGAGGGACACACAACTTCCAATAACTCCTGCAGATGGCAAGCGGTCTCAAATAGAGAAGAGCTATGTAGGTGGATATAGCGGTATGTACTGGGTACAGAGCACACAGACAGCACGCACAAGCTCCTAACACTACTGACTGCAAGCTCTATTATAAAAGATAGATCACTAGCTATATAGGTGAGGTGAATATAGCGGTGTATACTGCGGTCAGGGCACGCAGACAACAACCACTACACAACAGCAAGATTGAAAATCGTCCGAAAACGATCGGTGTGTACTGTGTTGAAGGTACACAGAACACCCACTAACTCCTGCAGATGCCTTTATTATAGAACACCAGAGATAAAGGGGTATATACAGATGTATACTGTGCTGTGCTGGAGGCACACACAACTTCCAATAACTCCTGCAGATGGCAAGTGGGCTCAAATAGAGAAGAGCTATGTAGGTGGATATAGCGGTATGTACTGGGTACAGAGCACGCAGACAGCACGCACTAGCTCCTAACACTACTGACTGCAAGCTCTATTATAAAAGATAGATCACTAGCTATATAGGTGAGGTGAATATAGCGGTGTATACTGCGGTCAGGGCACGCAGCCAACAACCACTACACAACAGCAAGATCGAAAATCGTCCGAAAACGATCGGTGTGTACTGTGTTGAAGGTACACAGAACACCCACTAACTCCTGCAGATGCCTTTATTATAGAACACTAGAGATAAAGGGGTATATACAGATGTATACTGTGCTGTGCTGGAGGCACACACAACTTCCAATAACTCCTGCAAATGGCAAGTGGGCTCAAATAGAGAAGAGCTATGTAGGTGGATATAGCGGTATGTACTGGGTACAGAGCACGCAGACAGCACGCACTAGCTCCTAACACTACTGACTGCAAGCTCTATTATAAAAGATAGATCACTAGCTATATAGGTGAGGTGAATATAGCGGTGTATACTGCGGTCAGGGCACGCAGACAACAACCACTACACAACAGCAAGATCGAAAATCGTCCAAAAACGATCGGTGTGTACTGTGTTGAAGGTACACAGACCACCCACTAACTCCTGCAGATGCCTTTATTATAGAACACCAGAGATAAAGGGGTATATACAGATGTATACTGTGCTGTGCTGGAGGCACACACAACTTCCAATAACTCCTGCAGATGGCAAGTGGGCTCAAATAGAAAAGAGCTATATAGGTGGATATAGCGGTATGTACTGGGTACAGAGCACGCAGACAGCACACACTAGCTCCTAACACTACTGACTGCAAGCTCTATTATAAAAGATAGATCACTAGCTATATAGGTGAGGTGAATATAGCGGTGTATACTGCGGTCAGGGCACGCAGACAACAACCACTACACAACAGCAAGATCGAAAATCGTCCGAAAACGATCGGTGTGTACTGTGTTGAAGGTACGCAGAACACCCACTAACTCCTGCAGATGCCTTTATTATAGAACACCAGAGATAAAGGGGTATATACAGATGTATACTGTGCTGTGCTGGAGGCACACACAACTTCCAATAACTCCTGCAGATGGCAAGTGGGCTCAAATAGAGAAGAGCTATGTAGGTGGATATAGCGGTATGTACTGGGTACAGAGCACGCAGACAGCACGCACTAGCTCCTAACACTACTGACTGCAAGCTCTATTATAAAAGATAGATCACTAGCTATATAGGTGAGGTGAATATAGCGGTGTATATTGCGGTCAGGGCACGCAGACAACAACCACTACACAACAGCAAGATCGAAAATCGGCAGAAAACGATCGGTGTGTACTGTGTTGAAGGTACACAGAACACCCACTGCTTCAGACGCCAACACACTACACAAGGCCGCCGTGCTGGCGGCCTTATATAGTGTGGGGCGTGCACTACACAGCCTGAGCTATGATTAGCCACAGGCATCCTGCCTGTGGCCAATCATGGCTCTCCTCGCTGCTGGTGCTGCGATTGGCCAAGCATGCGGGGTCACAGTGCATGCTTGGCCAATCATGAGCCAGCAATGCACTGCGCCATCGCAGTGCATTGTGGGCCGTGAGCGCCACACGAATTTGGCGCGAACGGACCAAAACATTCGGACTTTGCCGAACGGGCGAACAGCCGATGTTCGAGTCGAACGTATGTTCGACTCGAACACGAAGCTCATCCCTACTCCTAATCAACAGTCCATGTTCTACTTACAGAAAGTCGATTCCTAGTTTTCTCCTTCCACTTAGTTCCTACTTCCTTCTCCTCCTCCTCGCTGTCTGGTACATCCCCGCATGGGACGCCGGTCTTCCTCCAGCACTTCATGCTGACTTCTTCTCCAGGGGCCAGACTTCGGCCTCTCTGGACTCGCCTCCAGCTATCTGGTTCCAGCATCTCTGAACTCCCGGGCCTCAAGCCTCCACCCAGAGGCTCCGGGATCTCTGAACTCCCGGGCCTCTGGACCTGAACCTCCAGACCTCAAACTCCTGGCTTCCCCAGAGCATGTAACCCCACTTTTTAATGAGAGACCTCCCATTGACCATATAAATTAACCATTGGTCAATTCTCTCACATGGGTGTCTAAGCCCATCCTCTCTTTCCAGCAGAATCCACTGTCAAGCAGAGGAGGTATCCCTGAGCTCAACTGTAGGCGGTCACACCCTCTTCTACTCTGACACTCCCATCCCTAAATAAACAACCAGGCCTAGTAAAGAGCAGGGCCTTGGCTAAATTTACCTGTCTCTATATTCTATACTGTCAAAAAAACATCACTAAGCACCTACCTAAATGTAGAGAGCACTACAATTATGATTTTAAAAGAGTAAATACAGTTGATTTACCTGTATATGGCTTCAGTCAAACACTAACCATTAGTGAAAGAAAAGTTTTTGTGTTATCATTCAAATTCTCTGAAAAATGACCAAGAAATCATAAATTCTGCTAGGGTATGTAAACTTATGAGCACAACTGTATAAAATATATGCACACACACACACACACACACACACACAAAACCGCCTGCATGCCACTAACTAACCTGTCTAATCTAGCTTTAATTCTGTCAATTTCCATGTCACACTACACTTTACACGGTACAAAGGGTAAACCGCGCTACTCAAACAACAAAAGAAAGCAACCTATAAGCAGCAACCCTAATCGTAATACTCCGATATCAAACTAAATAGGTGAACAAAATGAGCTGCGCTAAAAACAAATTAAAAATTAAAAATTAATCAAACACCTAAAACCTAATCAAAACCTATACAAGATAAGCATGAAAAACAATATTAAATAAACAAAAAATGTGATTAGTAAATAGTATACATGAATACTATCATATCATCATAGAGTGAATAAAGTGTATACTAGATCTGAAATGAAATTAGTATAAATAATATAGAAAACACCCACAATAATTAATGTAAATTGAAACAAAAATAATAATGTGTGCTAAATCTAAACGAATAATATTAACAAAAATAATATTCAAAAACCATAAAGAGTTCATATGTGATGAAGAAAAAAATAATTTTTTTAGTCCAAAAATATTATTGATTCTTCAAACTTGATATTAAGGTGCAAAAATATCCACAAATGCGTGTATGTAGAAAATATTCAAAACAATCCTCCACCAGTGAGAAGAGGGGCCGCTTACCAGAGCTTTAGATCCCAGTGTTAGTGAGATCAATAAGGCAACAGCACAGGGGTTTCTGGGTGAACCGTCACAGGCATCCCACCATCTACATCTCCAATACGAAGGCTCCAATACGAAGGCTCCAATCGAGGAACGAAGGTGTCGTAGATTGCTGACACCACGCTGTCTCTATCTCCAGTACGAAGCCTCCAGTCAGGGAACGAGGGTATCGTGGATCATATATAAAAGATCAAAGACACTCGCATAGCGTAAAACCACTTGGTTTAATAAAGTAGAATTTAAAAAATTTACACTCACATACGTAAAGAAAAAACGATCACATAAAAAACGAGCCGGCCGGACTCGTGTGCCGCCCGCACTTCCTGGTTGGGCGTAGAACGCGGAGGGTTCTACGCCCAACCAGGAAGTGCGGGCGGCACACGAGTCCGGCCGGCTCGTTTATTATGTGATCGTTTTTTCTTTACGTATGTGAGTGTAAATTTTTTAAATTCTACTTTATTAAACCAAGTGGTTTTACGCTATGCGAGTGTCTTTGATCTTTTATATATGATCCACGATACCCTCGTTCCCTGACTGGAGGCTTCGTACTGGAGATAGAGACAGCGTGGTGTCAGCAATCTACGACACCTTCGTTCCTCGATTGGAGCCTTCGTATTGGAGCCTTCGTATTGGAGATGTAGATGGTGGGATGCCTGTGACGGTTCACCCAGAAACCCCTGTGCTGTTGCCTTATTGATCTCACTAACACTGGGATCTAAAGCTCTGGTAAGCGGCCCCTCTTCTCACTGGTGGAGGATTGTTTTGAATATTTTCTACATACACGCATTTGTGGATATTTTTGCACCTTAATATCAAGTTTGAAGAATCAATAATATTTTTGGACTAAAAAAATTATTTTTTTCTTCATCACATATGAACTCTTTATGGTTTTTGAATATTATTTTTGTTAATATTATTCGTTTAGATTTAGCACACATTATTATTTTTGTTTCAATTTACATTAATTATTGTGGGTGTTTTCTATATTATTTATACTAATTTCATTTCAGATCTAGTATACACTTTATTCACTCTATGATGATATGATAGTATTCATGTATACTATTTACTAATCACATTTTTTGTTTATTTAATATTGTTTTTCATGCTTATCTTGTATAGGTTTTGATTAGGTTTTAGGTGTTTGATTAATTTTTAATTTTTAATTTGTTTTTAGCGCAGCTCATTTTGTTCACACACTACACTTTAGTCACACTAAATAAGGCCGCCTTATATAGTGCTAGGCATGGACTTAGCCCCCTGAGCCATGATTGGCTAAAGGCACCCTGCCTTTAGCCAATCATGGCTCTCACAGAAGATCGCACTGTGATTGGCCAAAGCATGCAGGTCAGTTGCATGCTTTGGCCAATCAGCAGCCATCGATGCACTGTGATCACACAGTGCATTATGGGGCGCTCCTCGGTGCTCTAATTTACGGTGAACACCCCATATGTTCAGTTGGTTTGTGAACAAACACCCGATGTTCAAGACGAACTTACGTTTGTCTCAAGCATCGGGACCTGTTCCCAGTGAGCTGAATGTTGAGAGTCCACCTCTTTAAGTGCCATGAACAGGTATATGATTCTACCTGTACGAGCCCTTCTGCCAACGTATATCGGCGTGAAGTGGTCGGCAAGCAGTTAAAGTTTCAGTAGAATGTGAGCTAACCTGCTCCTAAGTGACAGAGGAGGACAGTGAAGGCTTGGCTAGCCACTTCTCCACCTTTTCTGCATGATCTGGCTGTATAGCAAGTCAGCACCCAAAAAATGATACCCGTGCCCTGTCTGCACATGATGCACCACATCCATGACCATATGGAAATAATACAATCTTTACAAGTAAAGATTATTTTATTGTACATACTATACATCAAAAGTGCAAACAGGTATCATCAGCAAAAAGCCCAATAAAAGTCCTGGTGGAATTGTGCACATATCCTGGGTTTAGGGTATAGGTATGCCTAGGTTTAAATAGTTATTAATATATATATACCTCCGGATGAATGTTGCAGCAAATTCCAGTTGCAGGGGCCCCTGAGTATGATCATGATGCATCGTCCATCTTGTATCAGAGATCTGAAGACAAGATCTGCAGTGATAAGAAGACCTTCCAGCTGTTGTCCAACCAGCCTGGAATGTAGCTTTTCACCAAGAGAAACTGTGGTGTAACACTGAAATTCAGAGTCAGGCTACCCTGCACTTAGTCCGTAGTAGTGTATAATCTGTCATAAAACTGGACCTCTAACTACCATAAGTGGCCTTCAGATGCCTAACTGGGCTCTAGCCTATGCTGGTTATTGAGCCCCAATCTAAAACTAGTAATATAATCCCAGTCCAGAAAATGGTTCACCTACTAATATACTGGAAGTTGGGTAATACACACATGCAGTAGTACAGACCTAGCTATCTGGCAGTGTACATGTGAGATAATAACAAAAGACCAGAGATACGTCTGTCACAAGGATTTATTTAAAATATACACTCAAGAAGATATGGGCAGCTGTAGTTAAACTATTAGAACATAGGAATTCTTACCTAATAGTCTCTGCTACTGGCCTGGGTGATATACAACAGTAACAGCAGCTTCTGCATGTATACAATCATGTGGCTCAATTATGTATGTCTTCTTCCTGGAAACTCCACTTTATATAATCTCACAGTTCACCAATGAGGTTTTCTGACCCAGCCAGAAGGGACAGGAAGTACCTGTCTGTAACCACTTATATCTATGGTAATTAACAAACAAAAGCTATTTACAAATTCAGACAGTAGAGGGCAGCAGATCCTTAAACATACACTACTACATATTGCCAAAAGGATTCTGATGCCTGACTAACCAATTGATAAAACAAAGTCAAACTCACCAGAAGATAACCTTTTCAATATAAAAGTTCAATACTGTTTAACGACTTCAGCCCTGGAAGGATTTATCCCCTTAATGACCAGGCAATTTTTTGCGATATGGCACTGTGTTGCTTTAACTGACAATTGTGCAATTCTGCAGTTGTACCCAAACAAAATTGGTGGTCTTTTTTCCCCCACAAGTTAAAATTTAGAAAAAAATAACAATTTTTTTTACTTTCTGCTATCATACATATCCAAAAAAAAAAAAAAGTCTTCATCGATGCTGGCCAATATGTATTTTTCTACATATTTTTGGTAAAAAAAAAAATCACAATAAGCCTATATTCCTTATATATATAGTCCAAAACAAACAAGTAACAATCACCGAGGATGCATCTCCAAAGAGAAACTGTGGTGTAACACCTTCAAAAGACAATCCACAGTCCTCAGCTGACCCATTAATTGTGCAGGCTTTGCTGCCCCAGGGTCGGAAAAACCCAAAGGAAATATTGCAAAAACAAGGAACAGAAGGTGCACCAACCTATCGCATTTTCCTGACAGACTCCATGGCAGCCTACGTATGGGTTAATCCCCGCCTCTCATACCTCATAGGACCCCACTCCCATAAATCTTTGCTTCTAGCCAGAGATTGTGTTCCTTTTTTGTCCTCCTCCTAGGACCAAGGTGTTTTCTTACCTGTCGGAAGCTTTAATCCTATCCTGGTGGTTTGCACGTTGATGATGATGCCGGTTATTTTCGGAGACCATATTTCCCAGCTATTAGCAGGGAGGACACAGGCACTGAAGAGCGATGCTGTGAAGATCTTAAAGTCATCCATTGGTTGACAGATTGCATCATGGCCATTCGTCCTAGCTATTAGCGGGAGGCCCTTTATTAATGTGCCGATCGTGCAGAGAGTGTATCGACCCTCCCAGTCCCAGGATGGATTGTGCTGGCTTCAGTGTGGTGATGTATAACATTTTCATGGCAGCCTGTTTTTGTGTGTTTGTTTGTCTTTACCTGCTCCGGTGTAGCCATGGCGGCTGGAACGCTTTGCGTTCCAGTCCGCCGCTATTCGCTCTCTCTGCGCAGCTGCGTGGCTTCGACTGAGATCGAGGCTTGGTTAGCGCGTGCGCAGTTGGGACAAAATGGCGGCGGTCGCGCATGCGCGCGGACGCCGTAGGAGTGGCGGTAGTTACAACGCAGGTGCGCTGCTAACGTAATGACATCATCATGGTGGCAGATTTAAATAGCTGTCAGAGACAGCTATGCTTTGGAAGGTTTCCAAGCAAGGCAGCTACTTCCTGTGCTCGTAGCTTTTCTGCTCAAGGTGGGGGAGGGGGGAGTATTATTGTGTGGTAGTGTGCATATCATTGCTCTCTCTATGTTCCTACCTTTTACATGCTTATTTGAATTGTGTTTGTTTTAGCCATTTAAATCTCTGCTGCGATGGATGTGTCACCGGCCCCTAGTGGCCAACCCTTATGCCACAGGTAGGATGGAATTTTTTTTCCCTCTGCCTGTTTGTATTTGGGTTTCTGGAGCAAGTTAACCATTTATACTCTTTTTTCAGCCCCTCTAGGTCTGAATCTCAAGTCTTGACACACGGTGATAGTGACAAATCTAGGTCACAACGCCATAATTCGTCTTCAAGCACTAGACATACCGGATCATCCTCCAGACATAGGAGGGAAGGCTCAAAGTCTGGTTCTGGACACCATTCTTACCGCCATTCCAGCCGTCCTGTGTAAAGGACTTGCTGGGATGTAAAACTCAGGTCCCAGAGGGTAAATCTCTCTGCGAGTTATGTTACTCTCGGGCTATGAAGGAAAGAGGATCTGAAGATCAGCATGTGTCTATTCAGGAAGGTGATCCAAGAATCCATGAATAAGTCGGATTCCAGCCATACTTACAATCCTCCTTCGCTCCCAGCCCTAGTTACTGAGGTGGTTGATCCTGAGGCTCCAGGCCCCTCTCATCACAGTCTTTCTATTAGTGGATCCTCCGATAGCGAGGTGGAGACGGATGAACCTGGCACAGGTTTTGAATTTTCTCAGGTTCCGTTCCTGGTTAGAGCAGTCAAAGATGCTTTAAAATGGGATGAACCAGTGGAAGCTCCCTCTAAGCAAAGGAAATACTTCAAGCATCTCAAGAAAGACCGCCCAAATTTTCCTTTTTTGGAAGAACTTGGTGAAATTATTTCTGATGAGGGGAACAAGGTTGAGAGGAAAAATTCCTTGATCTCTAAGGTAGCAAAAATGTATCCTTTCAAGAGCGATGAGGTCAAACATCTTGAGTCGGCCCCTCTTATTGATGCCGCTTTGATGAGGTTGGTGAGGCATGTTACTCTCCCTCTGGAAGATTCCGTTTCCTTTAAAGATGGTCTGGAAAGGAAGATAGATACGGACCTCAAGCGCATCTACATTACTGCAGGCATGGCTTGTAAACCAGCCCTAGCCCTTGCTGCGTTATCTAAGGCCATGGAATCATGGACTGATGATATAGGTACGACCTTAGGAAGCATTTCTGAAGAGCTGGTCAAGAGCTCACCAGTGCATGAACTGAAGATGGCCTCGACCCTCCTGGTGGAGGCATCCCTGGACATAATTCGTCTGGTAGCTCGCGTAATGCTCTCTTCGGTCACGGCAAAACGTGCCCTGTGGTTGCGTCCATGGGTTGCGGATCCTGCCTCTAAGCAGGCATGGTGTAAAATTCCTTTTGAGGGATCTTCCCTCTTTGGGAACAAGCTTGACTCAGCTATTACCCATGCTACCGGGGGTAAATCGGGTTTTCTGCCCCAGGATCGCCGCCTCATGGGTCAGAGAAGAGTTCTCCCCAGGCAAGAACTGGAACATGCTAGGGACACACGTCGTTACAGACCTGGACGCGAGTTTAGGAAAAACTGGAAAAGAAGCCAGCCTTCAGGTCAAAAGTCCTCAAAAGCCTCTTCTTCTGGTGGTCGGGAGGCTTCGAAGTCCTTTTGATATGGGGTCTGTCCAGACGGAGCAAGTCGGGGCTCGTTTACTCTGTTTTCAGCACGTCTGGGCAGTCTCGATTCAGGACTACTGGACCATCAAAACGGTCTCCCCAGGACATTCATGGGTCATCAACAATCCACCCATTCACCAGTTTATCCCAACGGTTCTTCCTCATTCAGAAGAAAAAAGACAGATTCTCGTATCATACACAGAATCATTGATGGCTCAAGGAGCCGCCATCACGGTTCCAGCCGAGGAAAGGTTTCAAGGAGTTTACTCCCCTCTTTTCATGGTCCTCAAAAAGAATGGCTCCTGGAGACCGGTCATCAAACTGACACATCTAAACTACTTCATAAAAAAGGAAAAATACAAAATGGAGTCTCTACTAACAATACGCCGGGCTATTCAACCAGGCGACTGGCTTATCTCAATAGACCTCAAGGATGCCTATTTCCACATACCGATTGCAGAAGATTACCAGAAGTACCTCAGGTTTTCAGTAGTTCAGGTGCATCTTCAGTTTACATGTCTCCCGTTTGGGCTCTCCACTTCGCCACGAGTATTTTCAAAACTCTTACTGGCGGTCGTGGCTTTAATCAGGATCAGACGCATCCGGTTACATCACTACCTGGACGATCTGCTCCTACTTTCTCAAGACAAAGAGCAACTGTTGTCTCATCGGGAACAGGTTATTTCTACCCTAACGGAGTTCAGCTGGCTCCTGAACAAGGAGAAGAGCCATCTAGAGCCAACACAGTCTCTAATCTTTCTCGGAGCCCAGTTCAATACGGAAATGAGCACCATCTCCTTACCCCTGGAGAAAATTCCGGTGATCCGAAACAGGATTCGGCTTGCAATGTCATCTTCTCTCCTCAGGGTCTCTCAATGTCAAAAGATAATCGGCACTATGGTAGCCACAGCCCCTATGTTGAAGTGGGCACAATGGAAGATGCATCCCTTTCAGAAAGGGTTCCTCCAACAGTGGGATCCAAGGGCTCGAGATCATCTCGTCCGGATAACCCCTTCCATGCGGGAGAGTCTCCCTTGGTGGCTACAGCGGAAAAATCTTCTTCATTGTCATTCCATAGCACCTGTTTCCTGGGTCACAGTGACAACGGATGCCAGCAGCAGAGGTTGGGGTGCTCTCTGTCTCTCGGAAGTAGCCCAAGGCAGTTGGGATTTCCCTGCCCAGAGCGTGGTATCGAACGTGCTGGAACTACGAGCCGCCTTCCAAGCACTGCAAACCTTTCTTCACCTGACATCAGGAGCTTCAGTTCTCCTTCGAATGGACAATACAACAGCTGTATCCTACGTCAAAAGACAGGGGGGTACTCGCAGTCTCTCTTTACTGAGGGAAGTAAGCCCGATTATGTCCTGGGCCCAGTCAAATCTGAGGGATCTGATGGCGGTTTATCTCCCAGGAGTTCAAAATGTCCAGGCAGATTTTCTTTCAAGATTCTCCCTGGACAACAATGAATGGTCTCTCCACAGCGAGGTATTCGATTGGATTCTGTCTCTGGGGATCCTACCGGAAGTGGACCTGTTTGCCTCCCCGTGCAATTTCAAACTGGAGAAATATTACACGAGGTGTCGTTGCCCTCAGGCCTTGGGGGTGGATGCCCTGAAGGACCAGTGGAGATTCCACAAGGCTTATGCCTTTCCCCCGACTCCGATCATTCTCTGATTTCTGGCGAAGCTCAGGTGGGAAAAGGTCGAAGTAATAGCGGTTCTTCCATATTGGCCCAACAGGCCGTGGTTCCCACTCTTGTGGCAGCTCAGTTTCCAGGACCCAGTTCCTCTGCCCTCCAGACCGGATCTCTTGTCACAGGGAATGACTCTTCACCCATGTCCATCCCAGCTCCATCTGATGGCATGGTTTTTGAGAGGGAAAGGCTGGAAGCGTTAGGTTGTCCCGACACGGCAATCGCTACTTTACTGAATGCTAGAAGACCAGGTACCAACAGGGTCTATCAGAGAATTTGGTCAAAATTTGCAGACTATGTGTCCACAACCAACGGTTCGTGTATAGACCCGAAGATGAGGGATGTTATTGGCTTTCTTCAGACAGGCCTGGACTTGTCCTTATTGGTGAGCTCCTTGCGGGTCCAATTTTCCGCAATATCTGCCTTTTCAGGTGTCTCCTGAGCCAAGCACCCTCTCACAAAACAGTTCTTCAAGGGAGCAATGAGGCTCAGACCTCAGAGGAAACCAAGGTTTTCTAAGTGGGATCTCCCCTTTGTCCTGGATTACTTTTCAGAGAAAGATTTACATCATGGGGATCAAGTATCTATTAAAGAACTTTCTTGTAAAACTGCCTTCTTAGTAGCCATTACGTCAGCCAAGAGGGTTTTCGGAGATCAGTTCTCTGGGCTGCAAGGAGTAGTGATGGACGAACTTCCGACGGGACGTTTCGCGAACGCGAAACGCGAACGGGCACAAACGTTCGCGAAAACGACCGTTCGCCGCGGGCTCCATTGACTTCAATGGGAGGCGAATTTCGCAAACCTTTAGGTCGAATTTGCGGCCACGGGGTAATTATTAGGGGGTAGCACGTAGTCCCACCACCTGGACAATAGCATAATACATGTATGAGGTGAATTTGGGATCGATAACTACAAGCATTTTTTTTTTATTTGGGAAATTGTTCTGACAATTCAGGACTATGGAGCTAATGAAGGCAATGGAGGAGAGGGAAGGTCAGGGACCAGGGTAGGCAAACAAGAGGGTGCAGGAGATACAGAGCACTGACAGCAGCACCGTAATACAGAGCACTGACATCAGCACCGTGACATACAGCGCTGACAGCAGCTCCGTGACATACAGCGCTGACAGCAGCTCCGTGACATACAGCGCTGACAGCAGCTCCGTGACATACAGCGCTGACAGCAGCTCCGTGACATACAGCGCTGACAGCAGCTCCGTGACATACAGCGCTGACAGCAGCACCGTGACATACAGCGCTGACAGCAGCTCCGTGACATACAGCGCTGACAGCAGCTCCGTGACATACAGCGCTGACAGCAGCTCCGTGACATACAGCGCTGACAGCAGCTCCGTGACATACAGCGCTGACAGCAGCTCCGTGACATACAGCGCTGACAGCAGCACCGTGACATACAGCGCTGACAGCAGCTCCGTGACATACAGCGCTGACAGCAGCTCCGTGACATACAGCGCTGACAGCAGCTCCGTGACATACAGCGCTGACAGCAGCTCCGTGACATACAGCGCTGACAGCAGCTCCGTGACATACAGCGCTGACAGCAGCTCCGTGACATACAGCGCTGACAGCAGCTCCGTGACATACAGCGCTGACAGCAGCTCCGTGACATACAGCGCTGACAGCAGCTCCGTGACATACAGCGCTGACAGCAGCACCGTAAGCAGCCCCAGGAGGAAGTCAGCACAGCACAGGGATGGTGTGATCCCCTCATAATAAGAACCCCCAGGAGGAAGTCAGCACAGCACAGGGATGGTGGGAGCCCCTCATAATAAGAACACCCAGGAGGAAGTCAGCACAGCACAGGGATGGTGGGAACCCCTCATAATAAGCAGCCCCAGTAGAAATATGACACCGCTCAACCTCTTCAAAGAGGAGGGTAGGGGCATATAGTACGGTGTGCTTTTTTGGGTCAGGGAAGTGAGCCAAATGAATTAAGAAGGTCTGTGTGCTTGATTCCAAAAATTGTTTATAGACATATACATGGTCTACTGATCACATGTGTTGAATTCCTCCGAGATCCATGCCTCATTCATTTTTAGAAATGTGAGGTAGTTAACACTGTGGTGAGCTAGGCGAGTACGCTTATCGGTCACAATCCCCCCTGCTGCGCTGAACGTCCTTTCGGACAGGACACTGGATGAGGGGCAAGCCAACAGTTCGATTGCAAATTGGGCAAGCTCTGGCCAGAGGTCAAGCCTGCCCACCCAGTAGTCTAGGGGTTCATCACTCCTCAGAGCGTCCACATCGGCCGTTAACCCAATGTAGTCGGACACCTGACGGTCTAGGCGTTCCCTGATGCTGGATCCGGATGACACCTGTCGATGGGTCGGCTGAAAGAATGACCTCATATCCGAAGTCACCAACACATCTTCAAACCGGCCTCTTCTTGCAGGCGCTGTTGGATTGGTACCCGCAAATCCTTCTCTGGGAGTGGGAATTGCTCCTCTGCCAGCGCACGCAAAAGCAGAATGCAGCATTTCTCGAAGCAAGGCCTGGAAGTGCTGCATTCTGACAGCCCTCTGCGACGGCGGTAACATTTCCGCCATTTTGTGTTTGTACCGGGGGTCTAAGTACGTTGCCACCCAGTACTGGTCCTTGACCCTCATGCTTTTTATACGGGGGTCCCTATTAAAACACTGGAGCATGAAGGCCCCCATTTGCACTAAAGTGGAAGCGGTGTGGTGGCCTGGCTCCTGCTCATCATCCAGGATAATGTCGTCCTCTTCATTCTCCTCTCCCCATCCTCGCACAACAGGGATCCCAGAAAGGTTTAAAGCATGCTCTTCTTGCTCCTGCTCATCCGCCCCGGCACCATCCTCCTCTGACTCCTCATCAGACTCCTGTTGTTGACTTGTCTCAGATAGAGTAGCCCCCCCTGGGAATTCATCCAGCATTGCGACTTCCTCATCTTCCCGCTCCTGCTCCTCCACAGCCTGATCAATGACACGACGCAATGCACGCTCCAGAAAGAAGGCATAAGGTACCATGTCACTGATGGCGCCATGGCTGCGACTGACCAGTTTGGTGATCTCCTCAAATGGCCGCAGAAGTCTGCATGTGTCGCGCATGAGCAGCCACTGGCGCGGTGAAAAAAAACCCAGCTCCCCAGAACCGTTTCTTTCGCAGAGTTCATACAGGTAGACGTTAACTGCACGTTTCTGCTGGAGCAGCCTATCAAGCATATAGAAGGTTGAGTTCCATCGCGTCGGGCAATCGCAAATAAGACGTCTGACCGGCAGATGGTGTCGCCGCTGAATGTCAGCAAGGCGAGCCATGGCCGTGTAAGATCTTCTGAAATGGGCCGAGATTTTCCTTGCCTGCCGCAAGATGTCCTGGACCCCAGGGTATTTGACAAGGAATCGCTGCACGACCAAGTTTAAGACGTGTGCCATGCACGGCACGTGCGTGATTTTGCCCTGTTTCAATGCGCTAAGCAGATTGGCACCGTTGTCACACACCACTTTACCAACTGTCAAATTGAGCGGTGTTAGCCACTCATCTGCCTGTGAACGCAAAGCTGAAAGGAGTGCCGGGCCAGTGTGGCTCTTTGCTTCCAGGCACAACAGACGCAGCACGGCATGGCAACGTCTCACCTGGCATGTGGAATAGGTTCTGGGGAGCTTGGGCGGTGCAGTGGAAGAGACGCTAGCAGCGGAAAAGGAGGAGGCAGCTGAGGAGGAGAGGGAGGAGGATGGAGTAGGAGGAGGAGAAGAAGAGTCAGGCCTGCATGCAATCCGTGGCGGTAAAACCAAATCTACACGGGTGCCACGGGTTACATGCTTGACGGCCGTCAGAAGGTTCACCCAGTGGGCAGTAAAACTGATATA
The DNA here is from genome assembly GCF_037356315.1 of Lithobates pipiens. Lineage (NCBI taxonomy): Eukaryota > Metazoa > Chordata > Amphibia > Anura > Ranidae > Lithobates > Lithobates pipiens. The sequence continues at coordinate 24,614,950 of NW_027507790.1, forward strand.
CCTTCCCTGCCCGTGTTTGCTAGACCACGTGTCTGTGGTCAGATGTATCTTGGCACCGACACTGTGTGCCAGAGATACATTCACTTGCCGCTGAACATGGCCATATAGCTCTGGGATGCCCTTCTCTGAGAAATACTTCCTTCCTGGGACCTTCCATTGTGGTGTTCCAATGGCCACAAATTTGCGAAAGGCCTCCGAGTCCACCAGTTTATATGGCAGTAGTTGGCGGGCTATGAGTTCTGACAAGCCAGCCGCCAACCGTTGGGCAAGAGGGTTATCCGGCGTCATCATTTTTTTACGCTCAAACATTAGGCCCACGGAAGCCTGCCTTTTTGCAGAAAAATGTGAGCTTGGCGTGATGGAAGGTGGAGTGGAGGACAATTGTGAGGAGAGAGGAGAAGGAGAAGTAGAAGACGAGGCTGGACGGTGAGAGCCTGCAGTGTGGCTTTGTGTGTTCCGTTGCTCCCACTGGGCTCGGTGATGGCTGCTCATGTGCCTTCTTAAGGCGGTCGTCCCTAGGTGAGTATTGGGCTTACCGCGACTAACGCGTTGACTGCAAAGATTGCAGATGGCAACGCTATTGTCAGCAGCGGACACGTTAAAAAAAGCCCACACTGCGGAGCCATGTGCCGGTGTCCTGGGAGCGCCAGATGTGACCGTACATGGTCGATGACTCGCTCCTGATACATTTGCAGTCTGCTTTGTCCCTGCTGTGCAATGTAAGTCATTGCTGCTTCTCCTCCCTATCTGCTGGTCCATATCTCCCTCTGAACTCCCCTCCTCTTCCTCTCTTGTGGGCACCCACGTGACATCACTAGACACGTCATCATCAACGTCACCTTCCCCACCGCTATAAGTAGAGTAGGCAGCAACACCGGGGACCAACCTCCTCCTTGGGCTGATCTGGGTACTGGCGTCAGACTGCTGAGTAGCGCTTGTTGCTACCTCCTCTTCCTGATCCAATACCAAGAGTGGCTGCGCATCAGAAATGTCCTCTTGATATGGATCGGAAAATAATTCCAGTGACTCAAGCGGAAGGTATGTGGTGGTGGTGGTGGTGGTCGTGTTGTTGGTGGTAGTGTCTTTGGGGGTGCACATAGCAGAGAGTGAAGAAGAGGGTGCAGATCGAGAGGATGAGGAGGGTGCAGAAGAGTAAGGCTGAGCGAGCCACTCAACCAAGTCTGGTGCATCCTTTAAAGTAATTGAACGCACCTTCTGCAACTTCCCACTTTGGCTCAAGCCTGTTGCTCCTGCCCTACCCCTACCACCCCTGCGGAAGGGCCTGCCTCTTCCTCTGCATGTCATTTTTTAAATGACCCTGTGACAAAACTCTTAGTCCCTATACCGCTGAAGGACTGCTGCAGTATAGGTGAGCGGTCAGCAGTGGTGCACGTCAACCCTATCTATTGTGGACCTATAGCGGTCCTTACAGAACAGCAGACTGTACCGCACTCAAGCCTATGTACCGTAGCACCCTATACCAAGTTACCAGTCCTTATAAGAACTTTTGTGGACCAAGCAGGTTGTGTATTAGTGTTTAGCAGACTGTACGTCAGTCCCTATACCGCTGAAGGACTGCTGCAGTATAGGGCAGCGGTCAGCAGTGGTGCACGTCAACCCTATCTATTGTGGACCTATAGCGGTCCTTACAGAACAGCAGACTGTACCGCACTCAAGCCTATGTACCGTAGCACCCTATACCAAGTTACCAGTCCTTATAAGAACTTTTGTGGACCAAGCAGGTTGTGTATTAGTGTTTAGCAGACTGTACGTCAGTCCCTATACCGCTGAAGGACTGCTGCAGTATAGGGCAGCGGTCAGCAGTGGTGCACGTCAACCCTATCTATTGTGGACCGATAGCGGTCCTTACAGAACAGCAGACTGTACCGCACTCAAGCCTATGTACCGTAGCACCCTATACCAAGTTACCAGTCCTTATAAGAACTTTTGTGGAACAAGCAGGTTGTGTGTTAGTGATTAGCAGACTGTACGTCAGTCCCTATACCAATGAAGGACTGCTGCAGTATAGGGCAGCGGTCAGCAGTAGTGCACGGCAACCCTATGTATTGTGGACCGATAGCGGTCCTTACAGAACAGCAGACTGTAACGCACTCAGGCCTATGTACCGTAGCACCCTATACCAAGTTACCAGTCCTTATAAGAACTTTTGTGGACCAAGCAGGTTGTGTGTTAGTGATTAGCAGACTGTACGTCAGTCCCTATACCAATGAAGGACTGCTGCAGTATAGGGCAGCGGTCAGCAGTAGTGCACGGCAACCCTATGTATTGTGGACCGATAGCGGTCCTTACAGAACAGCAGACTGTAACGCACTCAGGCCTATGTACCGTAGCACCCTATACCAAGTTACCAGTCCTTATAAGAACTTTTGTGGACCAAGCAGGTTGTGTGTTAGTGATTAGCAGACTGTACGTCAGTCCCTATACCAATGAAGGACTGCTGCAGTATAGGGCAGCGGTCAGCAGTAGTGCACGGCAACCCTATGTATTGTGGACCGATAGCGGTCCTTACAGAACAGCAGACTGTACTGCACTCAGGCCTATGTACCGTAGCACCCTATACCAAGTTACCAGTCCTTATAAAAACTTTTGTGGACCAAGCAGGTTGTGTGTTAGTGTTTAGCAGACTGTGCGTCAGTCCCTATACCGCTGAAGGACTGCTGCAGTATAGGGCAGCGGTCAGCAGTAGTGCACGGCAACCCTATGTATTGTGGACCGATAGCGGTCCTTACAGAACAGCAGACTGTAACGCACTCAGGCCTATGTACCGTAGCACCCTATACCAAGTTACCAGTCCTTATAAGAACTTTTGTGGACCAAGCAGGTTGTGTGTTAGTGATTAGCAGACTGTACGTCAGTCCCTATACCAATGAAGGACTGCTGCAGTATAGGGCAGCGGTCAGCAGTAGTGCACGGCAACCCTATGTATTGTGGACCGATAGCGGTCCTTACAGAACAGCAGACTGTAACGCACTCAGGCCTATGTACCGTAGCACCCTATACCAAGTTACCAGTCCTTATAAGAACTTTTGTGGACCAAGCAGGTTGTGTGTTAGTGATTAGCAGACTGTACGTCAGTCCCTATACCAATGAAGGACTGCTGCAGTATAGGGCAGCGGTCAGCAGTAGTGCACGGCAACCCTATGTATTGTGGACCGATAGCGGTCCTTACAGAACAGCAGACTGTAACGCACTCAGGCCTATGTACCGTAGCACCCTATACCAAGTTACCAGTCCTTATAAGAACTTTTGTGGACCAAGCAGGTTGTGTGTTAGTGATTAGCAGACTGTACGTCAGTCCCTATACCAATGAAGGACTGCTGCAGTATAGGGCAGCGGTCAGCAGTAGTGCACGGCAACCCTATGTATTGTGGACCTATAGCGGTCCTTACAGAACAGCAGACTGTACTGCACTCAGGCCTATGTACCGTAGCACCCTATACCAAGTTACCAGTCCTTATAAAAACTTTTGTGGACCAAGCAGGTTGTGTGTTAGTGTTTAGCAGACTGTGCGTCAGTCCCTATACCGCTGAAGGACTGCTGCAGTATAGGGCAGCGGTCAGCAGTAGTGCACGGCAACCCTATGTATTGTGGACCGATAGCGGTCCTTACAGAACAGCAGACTGTAACGCACTCAGGCCTATGTACCGTAGCACCCTATACCAAGTTACCAGTCCTTATAAGAACTTTTGTGGACCAAGCAGGTTGTGTGTTAGTGATTAGCAGACTGTACGTCAGTCCCTATACCAATGAAGGACTGCTGCAGTATAGGGCAGCGGTCAGCAGTAGTGCACGGCAACCCTATGTATTGTGGACCGATAGCGGTCCTTACAGAACAGCAGACTGTAACGCACTCAGGCCTATGTACCGTAGCACCCTATACCAAGTTACCAGTCCTTATAAGAACTTTTGTGGACCAAGCAGGTTGTGTGTTAGTGATTAGCAGACTGTACGTCAGTCCCTATACCAATGAAGGACTGCTGCAGTATAGGGCAGCGGTCAGCAGTAGTGCACGGCAACCCTATGTATTGTGGACCGATAGCGGTCCTTACAGAACAGCAGACTGTACTGCACTCAGGCCTATGTACCGTAGCACCCTATACCAAGTTACCAGTCCTTATAAAAACTTTTGTGGACCAAGCAGGTTGTGTGTTAGTGTTTAGCAGACTGTGCGTCAGTCCCTATACCGCTGAAGGACTGCTGCAGTATAGGGCAGCGGTCAGCAGTAGTGCACGGCAACCCTATGTATTGTGGACCGATAGCGGTCCTTACAGAACAGCAGACTGTAACGCACTCAGGCCTATGTACCGTAGCACCCTATACCAAGTTACCAGTCCTTATAAGAACTTTTGTGGACCAAGCAGGTTGTGTGTTAGTGATTAGCAGACTGTACGTCAGTCCCTATACCAATGAAGGACTGCTGCAGTATAGGGCAGCGGTCAGCAGTAGTGCACGGCAACCCTATGTATTGTGGACCGATAGCGGTCCTTACAGAACAGCAGACTGTAACGCACTCAGGCCTATGTACCGTAGCACCCTATACCAAGTTACCAGTCCTTATAAGAACTTTTGTGGACCAAGCAGGTTGTGTGTTAGTGATTAGCAGACTGTACGTCAGTCCCTATACCAATGAAGGACTGCTGCAGTATAGGGCAGCGGTCAGCAGTAGTGCACGGCAACCCTATGTATTGTGGACCGATAGCGGTCCTTACAGAACAGCAGACTGTACCGCACCCAAGCCTATGTACCGTAGCACCCTAGACAGACCAAGTTACCAGTCCTGATAAAGAGCTTTGTGGAACAAGTGAGTTGTGAATGATTAGCAGACTGCAGCAGAAGGGCAGCAGTCAAGTATAATATTCTTTCTATATTTGGAAGAAAGAATATTATACGTGTACAAGCCTATTACCGTACCACTGATACCAGTCCTGAAAAGAACCTTTGTGGAACTAATAGTAACAGCAAGTCTTTAAAATTATCCTCACTGCCTGACACACTGCTTCCTGCCTGTCCCTATACAAATTGGCAAAAAAGAGTAGGCTGGAACGATTAGCTGGAACAGCTCTTTTGTGGACCTGATAGTAACAGCTAATGATGATGATGATGATGATGATGAAGAAAGACTAATCTGGCTGAGCTGTCCCTAAAATAGCAGCATACAGCGCTCTGTCCCTTTATCTAAACTGACAAAAGAAACTCAGGCTGCTGACCTAACACCTATACCAGTCCTGAAAAGAACTTTTGTGTACCAAATAGCTAGCGTTTTCTCTGTCCCTACTCCACACAGGATCCTTTCCCTACAGTGACAGAAGAAAGAATGTAAAATGGCCACCGGATCGGGTGTATTTATAGGTTAGGGGGAATGTCCAAGTGTCCATGAGCTGTCATGTCTCAATTGGTTGTCCTGTAACACATGATAAACGTGTCACGAAAGGTTAAAGTTCTTGTATACATTAAACACGTAAGTCCGCCGGGGCGAACGACGGAAAAAGGCGTTCGAACCCGCGGACGGCGAAAGTCGGAAATTCGCCGCGAAACGACCGCCGGGCGAACCGTTCGGCCATCACTAGCAAGGAGCCGTTTCTCACTTTCTTCCCTGATCGAGCAGTTTTGATCCCTATGTTAGGGTCCAATCCGAAGGTGTCACCTGTTTTTCATGAAAATCAGGAGATTGTGCTTCCAATCTTTCAGGCCTCTGAAGATTCTGGTATTCATCCTTTGGATGTTGGGGACGCTTTGAAACAATATTTGAAAGCCACAGCTCCTTTCCGGAAATCTGATCATCTGTTCATCCTTTTCTACGGAAAGAATAAGGGTTTACGTGCTTCTTCCAGAACTATTGCAGCTTGGATCGTTCAGGCCATCCAAGGGGCTTATAAGGCTAGGGGCTTGGCTCCTCCAGAAGCGGTGACAGCTCATTCTACTAGGAGCGTTTCTACATCCTGGGCGGCTGCCCGTCACGTTTCTCCAGAAGGGATTTGTAAAGCGGCTTCATGGTCGTCAATCAATACATTTATGACGCACTATTGTGTAGAACCAGCGTCCTTGTCTTCGGTTAATTTTGGTTTGAATATCTTATCTGTTGACGGTGCCAATTAAACCTTTTTTTCTTTGTCCAGCAATTGCCCACCCGGGTGTGTATGGCTAGTTATTTCCCATACGTAGGCTGCCATGGAGTCTGTCAGGAAAATGGAAAATTTATATCAAATACTTACCATAATTTTCCTTTCCTGATGGACTCCATGGCAGCAGGAGTTCCCTCCCGTTTGCTGGAGTAGGCTAAGTTACGGAACACAGTCTCTGGCTAGAAGCAAAGATTTATGGGAGTGGGGTCCTATGAGGTATGAGAGGCGGGGATTAACCCATACATAGGCTGCCATGGAGTCCATCAGGAAAGGAAAATTACGGTAAGTATTTGATATAAATTTTCCATTATCTTTGTGATAGCTTTATTTGCATTAACTGTCTTTTTAATATAAATAAAGCTATCACAAGGTAGGCGCTCCCTCTGTTCCTTGTTTTTACAAAGATAGACAAAGGCAGGTCCAATAGTGTAATGCTGTTTATTTAAAGCAGAACTTTACCCATAACAAATTGATAAAAATAATGTTCTTTAACAAGGAACATACATTCCACATTTCCACACTAACCACTTGCCTACTGAGCACTTTACCCCCGTCCAGGCCACTTTTCAGCTTTCGGTTGCACCTTGAATGAAAATTGTGCGATCATGCAACACTGTACCCAAACAAACATTGTTATCATTTTTTTCACACAAATAAGGCTTTCCTTTGGTGGTATTTAACCACTTGCTTACTGGGCACTTAAACCCCCCTCAGTCCCAGACCAATTTTCAGCTTTCAGCGCTGATGCACTTTGAATGACAATTGCGCGGTCATACAACACTGTACCCAAATGAAATTTTTATCATTTTTTTCCCACAAATAGAGCTTTCTTTTGGTGGTATTTAGTTACAGCTCGGAGTTTTATTTTTTGCTAAACAAACAAAAAAAGATGCAAAAAAAAAAAAAAAAAAATCATGTTTTAATAGTTTGTTATAAAATTTTGCAAACGGGTCATTTTTCTCCTTCATTGAAGTGCGCTGATTAGGCGGCACTGATAGGCTGCATTGGTGGGCACTGATGGGCTGCATTGGTGGGCACTGATGGGCTGCATTGGTGGGCACTGATGGGCTGCATTGGTGGGCACTGATAGGCTGCACTGGTGGGCACTGATAGGCATAGTTAAGGCGGCACTAATAGGCACAGATAAGGCGGCACCGATGGGCACAGATAAGGCGGCACTGATGGGCAAAGATGGGCACAGATAAGATGGCACGGATGGGTGGCACGGATAAGTGGCACGGATGGGTGGCACGGATGGGCACTGATAGGTACCACAGATAGATGGGACTGATGGGCACTGATAGGTGGCACTGATAGGTGGCTCTGATAGGTGGCACTGCTGGGCACTGATGGGCGGCACTGCTGGGCACTGATGGGCGGCACTGCTGGGCACTGATGGGCGGCACTGGGGTGCAGCACCTTTGAGGCAGATTTTGGGTGGCACTGTGGGTGGCACTGCTGGGTGGCACTGTGGGCACTGCTGGGTGGCACTGTGGGCACTGCTGGGTGGCACTGTGGGCACTATGGGCACTGCTGGGTGGCACTGACAGGGGGGCACTTACTTTATTTCAGGATGGCACTGCGGGTGGCAGGTGGGCACTGGCAGGGGGCAGGTGTCCGTTTAAATTGCTGGCCGTGATCGGGACTGATGTCCCGAACACGGCCGCCGGCGATCGGCTTTTTTTTTTTCTCCTCGCGCTGTCAGCGCGAGGAGGAATACTAGCCGATTACCGGCTCCGTTTTATCACATGATCAGCTGTCATTGGCTGACAGCTGATCACGTGATAAGGGGTCGGGATCGACCCCTTACACGGATCGGTGATCAGTCGAGTCTCACGGACTCGCCGATCACAGAGCGCGCCGCGCGCGCCCCTCAGGGGGCGCGCAGGCCGCTCGTAACCGGGACTACGTCAATAGACGTAGTCCCGAAAATGTGGGTCCGCGCTATTGCCGTCATTTTGCAATAGCGCGGTACCCAAGTGGTTAATTACCACTGTTTTTGTTTTGTTTTTTGCTAAATGAATGAAAAAAGATCAGAAATAAAATAAATAATAAAAAAAAAAACTTTCATAGTTTGCTATAAAATATTTCAAACGGTTAATTTTCCTCCTTCACTGATGGGGCACTGATAGGCTATACTAATAGGCACTGATGAGGTGTAACTGATAGGCTACATTATTGGGCAATGATGAGGTGGCACAGATGGGCACTGATAGGTGGCACTGATGGGGCACAGATTGGCAGCACTGGTCGGCACTGTTGGGACTGCACTGATAATTAGTGCCCTAATTATCAGTGTACAGGTCCCTTTGAGAGAAGCCAGTTATCGGCTCTCTTCTCCCTTCCTCATGCTATCAGTGTGAGGAAAGGAAAGCCGATAACCAGCTTCTGTTTACATCATGATCAGCTGTGATTGCACAGAGCTGATCACGTGGTAAAGAGCCACTGATTGGCTCTTTACCTCAACACCGTGATCACAGAGCGCGCCGTGGGAGGTCATCATATGACGGCCTCCTAGAACTGGTGGACCATGCTGTAGCTGTCATTTGGCTATAGCACGGTTGGTCAGTTAATAATTATGCTACAGTGGCGGAATTATAGGGGTCGCTGAGATCACCATGGCGCCGGGCCCCTTGCTGCAGGGGGCCCTTGAGGGCCCCCTGTACTCTTCGATAGGAGGAACGGCAGGGGCGGCTGAGACGAGCTCACCGATACTCAGCCCATTCCAAACTGTAATCGGCGCTGTGCAGGGAGCTTCTCACATTAACCTAGTGAAAGCATTGTGTTCTGTGCTCTTTGTCTCCCCCTACAGTGCAGTACCCGGTAGGAAGAGCTAAGGTAAAGGACTGCCATTTTTTTATAAGACTATCTACTTTGTGTGTGTGCATGCATGTGTGTATGCATGTATGTGAGTGTGCATGTATGTATGCATATGTATGCATGTGAGTGTGCATGTATATGCATGCGTTTAACAGTGGCGGTGCATCCATAAGGGCGCACAGGCACCGACCCCTCTCTCCAGCCACCCCCTCTATGACCAATGGATAGCTTCATGCATAGCATGAATCTATCTATGGCCACCACTGACACCCCCATATTTAGGTGTCCGGCCCCTTTTTGGGCCTCTGAATTACAGTGGCGGGGGGTGTTTTTGAAGCACCTGATTAGAGCCATAGGCTTAACCACTTGCCGCCCGCCCTATTACAAATTGACGGCGGCAAAGTGGTTTCATAATCCTGATCGGCCGTCATATGACGTCCTCAGGATTATGAGCCGCTGCGCGCCCCCAGGGGCGTGCATCGCGGCGATCGTTGTTGCGGGGTGTCAGTCTGACACCCTGCAACTACAATCTCGGTAAAGAGTCTCCGACGGAGACTCTTTACCACGTGATCAGCCGTGTCCAATCACGGCTGATCACAGTGTAAATAGGAAGAGCCGGTGATCGGCTTTTCCTCACTCGCGTCTGTCAGACGCGAGTAGAGGAGAGCCAATCGGCTGCTCCTCTGACAGGGGGGGCCTGTGCTGATCAATTATCAGCACAGCCCCCCCCCCCGAGGATGCCCACACTGGACCACCAGGGACGCCACTAGACCACCAGGGATGCCCAGGATAAGGTATGCCACCCTAGACCACCAGGGATTCCAGTCAGTGCCACAATGGATGCCAATCAGTGCCCATAATGGATGGCAATCAGTGCCCACAATGGGCATCACTGATTGGCATGCAATATTGTTTGGCACTGATTGGCATCCATTAGTACAGTATATTATAATACAATGCCGCCTATCAGTTCCCATCCGTGCCGCCTATCAGTGCCCATCCATGCCACCTATCAGTGCCCATCCATGCCCACCTGCACCGCCTACCCATGCCCACCTGTGCCGCCTACCCATGCCCACCTGTGCCGCCTATCCATGCCCATCCAAGCCCATCCATGCCAGCTATCAGTGCCAATTTGTGCCACCCATCAGTGCCCATCCATGTTGCCCATCAGTGCCACCCATCAGTGCCGCCTATCAGTGCCCATCAGTACCGCCTATCAGTGCCACATATCAGTGTCCATCAATGCCACCTCATCAGTGCCACTCCATCAGTGCCCATCAGTGAAGGAGAAAATTTACTTATTTACAAAGTTTTGAAACTGAAACAAAAAAAAACTTTTTTTTTTTAAAAAATTTTCGGTATTTTTTTATTTGTTTAGCAAAAAATAAAAACCGCAGAGGTGATCAAATACCACCAAAAGAAAGCTCTATTTGTGGGAAAAAAATGATAAAAATTTCATTTGGGTACAGTATAGCATGACCGCGCAATTGTCATTCAAAGCGCGACAGCGCTGAAAGCTTAAAATTGGTCTGGGCAGGAAGGTGTTTAAGTGCCCAGTATTGAAGTGGTTAAAAATAGGTGAACTGTGAGTGCCATGCTTGGCGTTCACAGTCCACCCAGGTGTGTTAGAAAAGCAAATTGCCGACACCAGCTGCCCCACTGAGACAGGGTAAGTGCCAGGCAGACGGCACAGTTGCAGCATTTGATGACACACTGGCAGCATTTGATGGGCATACCGGCAGCATTTGATGGGCACACTGGTAGAATTTAATGGGCACGGTGGTAGCATTTTGATGGCACAGTGACAGCACTTGATAGCACAGTGGCAGACTTCGATGTGCACAGTGGCAGCATTTGGGCACAGTGGCAGCGTTTGATGGGCACACTAGTGGCATTTGATGGTACACTAGTGGCATTTGATGGCACAGTGGCAGAGTTTGATGGGCACAATGGCAGCATTTGATGGCACAGTGGCAAAATTTAATGGCACAGTGGCGGCATTTGATGGGCACAGTGGCTGCAATTGATGAGCACAGTGGCTGCAATTGATTTTTTTTCTGAATTCAGTTTGCTTGCGCCCCCTAAAAATTGTGAGCACCAGCTGCCACTGGTTTATATGTGCATGCATATGTGCATTTATTTTTATATATATATATATATATATATATATATTATAATGTGTGCGTGTTTTTATATATGTGTGTATGTATGTGTGTGTGAGTGTATATATATAGTATATGTGTGTGTATTACGTGTGTGTGTGTGTGTTTACATGTATGTATGCACATTTTATGTTTGTGCTTTAATCCTGACCCCCTATATGTGTACAATCAGAACCAATTTTTTTTAAATAATTTGTTCATAGTACCAGCAAAGAAAATGCTGTTCCTCCGAAAAGCGATCCCTGCTCAGATCGCTTTTCAGAGGCATTTGACAGCCGGTAAAGAGGCAATATGTTGCCTACTAACCACTTGTTTTAACCCCTTAAATGCATCATCACTATGCTGCAACTGCATGCAATGCACACAATTGCAGGGTGATTGCAGTGCAGCCCCATTCACCTAGGGGTATACTTCAAGGGTGCCCTGCATGGAAAAAGATTGTGAAACACCGACATAGAGGAACCAATCTCTCCATTTTCCTCCTGCAGCTGCTGAATGCCTGTGGGAGGAAGAGGAGGAGAAGCGGGGGGAAATGGAGAAATCAGTTCCTTTATATGCAGCCACCCACTTGTAACCGGGCCCTGGTGTTCCGCCATTGGGAGAAAAGAGCCCTGTCCGGTGATGAGGGGGGCCCTCCATGGTTTCTTGCATTGAAGCCCTGAGGGTTCTAGTTATGCCACTGTTGCCAAAATTTGTGTTTGCTTTATATTGCCTCCTGTATTACTTTTTCTTCTTGCCGGAGGATGACATTTTGTTAAAGCCCAGAGCCCGTGAGCAGCAGTAAATCTCTAGGCCAGTGGTCATCTACCCTGTCCTCAGGGCCCACTAACAGGCCAGGTTTGCAAGATAACTGAAATACATCACAGGTGATATCATTTGCTGTTCAGTGATTGCAGTATTCTAGTTTGCATCTCCCCAAGGCAATACATAAAACCTGGCCTGTTAGTGGGCCCTGAGGACAGGGTTGATGACCACTGCTCTAGGCTGTCACCAGTTTGGCCTCCAATTTTCAGCACTGTGCCAAACTAGGGAGCAACTCAGCATATGTGGAGCAGGTTTGAGACATTATATTATTGTATTTTTTATTTTTTTTGTGTTTAACATAGCTATGCCAACCAAAGGGGCCAGCGCGAAGAGCTCTAGCAGGAGTTCATTTTCTGACTAAAGTTCCACTTTTAAAAGCACAAACCCCACTTTCATGTTTCAATATGAATAAGATGTGCAATAGTGACAAGTCCTGCTATCTATACAGCCTCAGCTGGTACACCTAGTAAGCAAACACCTGGCCAGCAATGGGACTCACAGCATGCATGGTCCATAATAGTGATATACCCTGTTTGGACATATTGTAAAAGTTGCTGCGTGGGGATCGATTCAGGGATACCCCTCAGCTTCAAGTTGTTACGCCTAGACCTGTCCTCGAGGTCAGAGATTTTGTCTTTCAGCCATGTCAGTTCCTCCTCATGAGCCCTTTGTGCGTCTACCATTAGATTGTATGAGGCCGCATGTTCCTCCAATGCACATTCTATCCTATCCACTCTAGTTCCCATAGCATGTACTTCTGAGCGGCAGAGGTTAATCTCTTGTACCATATCCTTATGTAAGGCCTGGTTAGCTGGATGTTGTTTGCGCGCGCCGCCGCCATCTTGTGGCTGGTCGCGAGGCCTCGCTGAGAAGAAATCTTTGAGTTTGTGCGGTTGCGGCGTGTTTTTTTCTCCGCCGAGACATTCCTGTACCGATCGGTGATTCGATCGAGCGGTATACGGTCGCAGGATGTGTCGGTGCGCTCGGGTGTATTCGAATCTCTCCGGTGGACGAGCGGAGCAATAGACTTAGGCGTCCATCTTAGCGCTCGGTCGCCACGCCCCCCCCCCCATAATAGTGATATACCCTGTGTAGCCATTCCCTTACGTGTTTCATCATTCAACATTGTCAGTGGCTCCCATTCACACTTCCTTAACCCTTACATTCCATAATAGTCAATATCATAAGCAAATATAAAACAGCTGCAGCTTATACCTGAAGGCACTCCAAGGCTGGTGAGTTTAAGTATGTAAAAATATGATTGAAATAAAATCCAACAAATATTCAGTTTAAAATATCTGCATTAAGAAAAACTATAAAGAGTACAAAAAAGGCAGCAGAAATATATCTAATCCAGTGATATAGAGCAGGGAAGGAGAGCAAATAAAACCATATCTGAAAACATGAAATATCAATATAATTTAAAAAAAACAACTACTGAATGAACACACATCTTCATGCCTGTGTAGGGATTAAAACCTCAAATAATTTGGGCCTCAAACATGCAACCTAACCTTTAACCTCAATGCCTATATCTAAAGGCAAGCGTTATCTGAACTTTATATTATTATGATATATAAAAAGACATTATATTAAAAAAAAAAATATATATATATATATATATATATATATATATATATATATATATATATATATATATATATATATATATATATATGACATGTAAAAAGCTTTGCCAGTATCTCTCGGATAACAAGTTATTGTTTTGATTTGATAATATGTTATACAATTGAGAGGTGAAAGAGCGGTTTTTATGTTTATATTTACATAGAATAATACCAAAAAAATATATATAAATACAAAAATATAAAATATCAAAAACATAAGAAGAATAGAAAAAAATATACAGTATATTGCCAAAAGTATTGGGGCACCTGCCTTTACATGCACATGAACTTTAATGGCATCCCAGTCTTAGTCCGTAGGGTTCAATATTGAGTTGGCCCACCCTTTGCAGCTACAGTATAACAGCTTCAACTCTTCTGGGAAGGCTGTCCACAAGGTTTAGGAGTGTGTCTATGGGAATGTTTGACCATTCTTCCAGAAGCGTATTTGTGAGGTCAGGCACTGATGTTGGGCGAGAAGGCATGGTTCGCTGTGTCTGCTCTAATTCATCCCAAAGGTGTTCTGTCGGGTTGAGGTCAGGACTCTGTACAGGCCAGTCAAGTTCCTCCATCCGACCCCAAACTTGCTCACCCATGTCTTTATGGACCTTGCTTTGTGCACTGGTCCAAATCATTTGGTAGAGCAGGGATTATGGTGTGAGGTAGTTTTTTTAGGGGTTGGGCTTGGCCCCTTAGTTTCAGGGTAGGGAACTCTTAAGGTGTCAGCATACCAAGACATTTTGCACAATTTCATGCTCTCAACTTTGTGGAAACAGTTTGGGGATGTCCCCTTCCTGTTCCAACATGCCTGCGCACTAGTATAATGACTATAAATAATGCCTTATTTCTTGCTTTTCCTTAAAAAGGAGTATGCTTAATCAATAAAACTAGAAACAATCTTTTCATAGACAGTACGAATTAAAAAGACTAGATCTCGACAAAGCACTGCAGGAATATTTCTCTATTAATGCGACTCCTGATGTCTCCCCCGAAACCCTGTGGGCGGCGCACAAAGCGTTTATTAGGGGAAAACTCATTCAATTAGGAACTCAAATAAAACGGGAAAGGCAATCAACCATCCTGAAGCTAGAAGAGGAATACTCTAAACTCAGGGCTCTTCACAAAAAGGACCCCCTCCGCACCCCCACCTCCCTGCTTGACAAGATTCGCTTAGAACTTAATCTCGCCCTCACCACGAAAGCAGAAAAATCGGTTAGGTGGTCTGGCCACAAGTTTTACTCACAGGCGGATAAAATAGGCACACTCCTGGCTAATAGACTCTCCCCTAGAACCAAGCTAAGCACCCTCCCTCGGATCAGAAGTGCAGGACACCCGCCCACGTCTAATCCGGTCACAGTTCTGAATGCCTTTCAGGACTTTTACACCTCTCTTTACAGCAGCCCCCCATCTCCCAAAGCAAACCTCCTTCCAAAGTTTTTGGAGGGACTCCCCATCCCTGTCTTATCGGACGTTCACAAACAAGTCATGGAATGCCCCTTCCAGGTGGAGGAGATATTGGGAGTCATAAAGGAACTCAAAAAAAGCTCCGCCCCAGGCCCAGACAGTCTTTCGATCCCTTACTATAAAGCCTTTGCCAACACGCTTGCCCCCCACCTGGCCAATCTCGGTAATCATACAGCTAATGGAAGCCCCCTAGATCCCCACCTTAACACGGCGTATATCACGGTCATCCCCAAACCTGGCAAGAACTTGGAGGATGTCAGCAACTACAGACCGATTTCCCTCATTAATAATGACCTCAAAATTCTCACGAAAGTTATGGCCAATAGGCTGGCCTCCTTTATCGGACGCTACATCCACAAGGACCAAGCTGGTTTTATCCCTGGCAGACAGGGACCTGATCAAATTCGGAGGGAGATCGATATTATCTCCATTCTGCAGTCTAATTGGGAAGGGGGACCCAAACAATCTGGCTTCCTCCTTTCCTTAGATTTCCAGAAGGCTTTCGACTCGGTCTCCTGGCAGTACATCTTCCAGCTCTTTGACAGGTGGGGATTTGGGGCTCGCTTCCTTGGCTTATTACGGGCCTTATACTCCCAGCCGAGGGCCCAAATTCGAATTCAGGGATACCTTTCCACTCCAATTCCCATTACCAGGGGGACCAGACAAGGGTGCCCCCTATCTCCCCTCATATTTGCAATAGCCATTAAAACACTAGCGATAGCAGTCCGCCACAACATAGACATTAGAGGTGTCCAGTGCGGTAGTCAAACGCACAAATGCGGACTCTTTGCAGACGACATACTGTTATTCCTTACTTCCCCCCTCAAAACCCTGCCCAACTTATCCCGAGTACTAGACGACTTTGCCAAGGTCTCAGGCTTGCGGGTTAATTACTCTAAGTCTGTGGCTTTGAATATTTCTCTCCCCACCCACCAAGTTCTCTCACTCAAACAATCCTTTCCGTTCCAATGGAGTGACACCGCCATCCAATACTTGGGTATCTCCCTTACACCTAAAATGGAGATGTTGTATGCCCACAATTACCCCAAATTATACAGACAGCTGGAAACTGATCTCTCCTCATGGTCTAAACACGAACTCTCCTGGCTTGGCCGGATTAACTCCATAAAAATGACCCTTCTTCCCAAAATCCTATACTATTTCCGAGCCCTTCCAATACCAGTCCGGAAGGACCACCTCTGCTCTCTGCAAAGCAAAATACTGAAATATATTTGGAGCAACAAGGGGTACCGTCTCTCGCAAAACACGCTATTCCTGCACAGACGCAGGGGGGGGTTGGGCTTGCCTAACCTTCACAAATACTACCTTGCAGCTCGCCTAGCCCAACTCTCCATGATCTACTCCAAATACGAGAAACCGGATTGGCAGTCCATTGAACGCTGCTCCGTACCCTCTTTTACACTAGATTTTCTATTGTGGTGCCCGCCCAAAGCCAGGCCGCCCATTATGTCCCCATCCTTCTCTCACTCCTGCGCCCTATGGGACGGTCTCCGCAAAGAGCCTTCCCTAGTCTTCACTTTAAGACCCCTTGCTCACATGTTCCGTAATCATGACTTTCCCCCTGGCCTGGACATTGAGGCCTTCAGATGGTGGTTGGACAAGGGATTATACCGGATAGGTCACTTTTTCAATTCAAGGGGTCCGATTTCCCTGGCTCATTGTATTGAACACTTAGAGCTACCAGACTCAGAGAGGTTCCGCTTCCAACAAATATCTCACTTTTTAAACTCGCTTTGAAAGAACAAACCCCTTCCTCCTCCCTTTACTGAATACGAAGCCTGGTGTGGTAAGATCGAGGAGCAGAGGGGTGGTATTTCAGTAATCTATGCGGCTCTCACTGCCCCAACGGGCAAATCCCCTTATATGACGGCATGGGAATCTGATCTCCAGACCTCTGGCAGTCTTGAAACCTGGCAGCTGGCCCTAGCCAGATCCTTTCGTGGGATCCAAAACACCTCACTAATGGAGGCTAGCATCAAATTGATAACCAGGTGGTACCTCACTCCAGCCAGGCTAGCCAAAATCTACCCCACGGCTAACCCCTTATGTTTTAGGGGGTGCCAACTTCGTGGCTCCATGATCCACATCTGGTGGGAATGCCCTAGGCTTCGATCGTTCTGGACTAAAATCTTTAACTTGATATACATAGTCACAGGCTACCGGGTTCCAAGAACTCCAGAGGTTGCGTTACTCAATGCCCCTGCTCCTTTGTTGCCTGGTAACACTCAGAAACTAACATATTTTATACTCTTAGGAGCCAAAATTGCGATTGCCTCCGCCTGGAAGCAACCCAGACCCTCCTTCCTCGCAGTTAAGAGGAAGATATCTTGGATAATGTCCCAAGAAAAACTGTCAGGCATTCTGTCAGATACCACGCCTAAATTCAGAAAGGTGTGGGACCCTTGGGCCCGTTACATGGGAATATCTCTGCTGCCTGGGGTGCCCCCAGGCTCTACTTTAGTGACCAGACCTCACCCCTAAAGCTCCCCCTCTTACATTGAGTGCTAAACATTCTTCCACTGTACCCCTCCACCCTTTTAGGACATAGCTTACCTCCCTTTACCCCTCTGTCCTTCTCTTTTCCTCCTCTCTTCTCTCCTCTGTCCCTCTAGACGTTCTATGTTTGTGGTTTGCTCAACAGAGCTATAATTGACAGGTTCACCGTACAGTCCAATTGAATGTTGCGGTGCCCACTGTGGACGGCCCATCAAATTCTTTTTCCCTCTGAGAGGGGGGGGGGTCCCGGGAGGGTACTCCCCCATCCTGGCACAGCAAGTTCCCTCTTAGGGGTGTCGGGGTGGGGGCTCCTGGTTGCAACCCCTTACGGTTCTATTGGATGGGCTCCCCACGGGGGGTTACCCCGTGTTTTTCTCTTTATTTGTTTAGCCCCTCGCTGAGGCGGGGCAAGATGTCTGTACCCTTTTGATTTTGTTGGTCTTTCACTACTGTCTCCTGTTTTCAATACTTACATTGTGTCAGCGGGCCCTCCCTGCTGAAGATTGTTTATTATTCTGGTGTATTTTTGTAAGTCCCTTTATCATAAAATAAAATCTTTTGAAAGTAAAAAGACTATGCCATTAAAGTCAATGGGTAACAAAGTTTACTCTACATCCTGTAGTGACACTGTGGGTGGTGGGAAGAACAACAGCATAAAGGCTCTCTTAACTTTTTGTATCAGATGGTAAAAAGCAGCTACTATTTTTATTGGTAGCCAACATCTATGGAAACAGCTTTTTCACTGCGTGTTTGAACTCCATGTTCCTTAAACAGTATATCAAGGGATTCAGAATGGGGAGAATGATGGTATAAAACATAGATATTACTTTATTCATGTCATAAGCAATAATTGACTGAGAACTTTTGTGGACCAAGCAGGTTGTGTATTAGTGTTTAGCAGACTGTACGTCAGTCCCTATACCGCTGAAGGACTGCTGCAGTATAGGGCAGCGGTCAGCAGTGGTGCACGTCAACCCTATCTATTGTGGACCGATAGCGGTCCTTACAGAACAGCAGACTGTACCGCACTCAAGCCTATGTACCGTAGCACCCTATACCAAGTTACCAGTCCTTATAAGAACTTTTGTGGAACAAGCAGGTTGTGTGTTAGTGATTAGCAGACTGTACGTCAGTCCCTATACCAATGAAGGACTGCTGCAGTATAGGGCAGCGGTCAGCAGTAGTGCACGGCAACCCTATGTATTGTGGACCGATAGCGGTCCTTACAGAACAGCAGACTGTAACGCACTCAGGCCTATGTACCGTAGCACCCTATACCAAGTTACCAGTCCTTATAAGAACTTTTGTGGAACAAGCAGGTTGTGTGTTAGTGATTAGCAGACTGTACGTCAGTCCCTATACCAATGAAGGACTGCTGCAGTATAGGGCAGCGGTCAGCAGTAGTGCACGGCAACCCTATGTATTGTGGACCGATAGCGGTCCTTACAGAACAGCAGACTGTAACGCACTCAGGCCTATGTACCGTAGCACCCTATACCAAGTTACCAGTCCTTATAAGAACTTTTGTGGACCAAGCAGGTTGTGTGTTAGTGATTAGCAGACTGTACGTCAGTCCCTATACCAATGAAGGACTGCTGCAGTATAGGGCAGCGGTCAGCAGTAGTGCACGGCAACCCTATGTATTGTGGACCGATAGCGGTCCTTACAGAACAGCAGACTGTAACGCACTCAGGCCTATGTACCGTAGCACCCTATACCAAGTTACCAGTCCTTATAAGAACTTTTGTGGACCAAGCAGGTTGTGTGTTAGTGATTAGCAGACTGTACGTCAGTCCCTATACCAATGAAGGACTGCTGCAGTATAGGGCAGCGGTCAGCAGTAGTGCACGGCAACCCTATGTATTGTGGACCGATAGCGGTCCTTACAGAACAGCAGACTGTACTGCACTCAGGCCTATGTACCGTAGCACCCTATACCAAGTTACCAGTCCTTATAAAAACTTTTGTGGACCAAGCAGGTTGTGTGTTAGTGTTTAGCAGACTGTGCGTCAGTCCCTATACCGCTGAAGGACTGCTGCAGTATAGGGCAGCGGTCAGCAGTAGTGCACGGCAACCCTATGTATTGTGGACCGATAGCGGTCCTTACAGAACAGCAGACTGTAACGCACTCAGGCCTATGTACCGTAGCACCCTATACCAAGTTACCAGTCCTTATAAGAACTTTTGTGGACCAAGCAGGTTGTGTGTTAGTGATTAGCAGACTGTACGTCAGTCCCTATACCAATGAAGGACTGCTGCAGTATAGGGCAGCGGTCAGCAGTAGTGCACGGCAACCCTATGTATTGTGGACCGATAGCGGTCCTTACAGAACAGCAGACTGTAACGCACTCAGGCCTATGTACCGTAGCACCCTATACCAAGTTACCAGTCCTTATAAGAACTTTTGTGGACCAAGCAGGTTGTGTGTTAGTGATTAGCAGACTGTACGTCAGTCCCTATACCAATGAAGGACTGCTGCAGTATAGGGCAGCGGTCAGCAGTAGTGCACGGCAACCCTATGTATTGTGGACCGATAGCGGTCCTTACAGAACAGCAGACTGTAACGCACTCAGGCCTATGTACCGTAGCACCCTATACCAAGTTACCAGTCCTTATAAGAACTTTTGTGGACCAAGCAGGTTGTGTGTTAGTGATTAGCAGACTGTACGTCAGTCCCTATACCAATGAAGGACTGCTGCAGTATAGGGCAGCGGTCAGCAGTAGTGCACGGCAACCCTATGTATTGTGGACCGATAGCGGTCCTTACAGAACAGCAGACTGTACTGCACTCAGGCCTATGTACCGTAGCACCCTATACCAAGTTACCAGTCCTTATAAAAACTTTTGTGGACCAAGCAGGTTGTGTGTTAGTGTTTAGCAGACTGTGCGTCAGTCCCTATACCGCTGAAGGACTGCTGCAGTATAGGGCAGCGGTCAGCAGTAGTGCACGGCAACCCTATGTATTGTGGACCGATAGCGGTCCTTACAGAACAGCAGACTGTAACGCACTCAGGCCTATGTACCGTAGCACCCTATACCAAGTTACCAGTCCTTATAAGAACTTTTGTGGACCAAGCAGGTTGTGTGTTAGTGATTAGCAGACTGTACGTCAGTCCCTATACCAATGAAGGACTGCTGCAGTATAGGGCAGCGGTCAGCAGTAGTGCACGGCAACCCTATGTATTGTGGACCGATAGCGGTCCTTACAGAACAGCAGACTGTAACGCACTCAGGCCTATGTACCGTAGCACCCTATACCAAGTTACCAGTCCTTATAAGAACTTTTGTGGACCAAGCAGGTTGTGTGTTAGTGATTAGCAGACTGTACGTCAGTCCCTATACCAATGAAGGACTGCTGCAGTATAGGGCAGCGGTCAGCAGTAGTGCACGGCAACCCTATGTATTGTGGACCGATAGCGGTCCTTACAGAACAGCAGACTGTACTGCACTCAGGCCTATGTACCGTAGCACCCTATACCAAGTTACCAGTCCTTATAAAAACTTTTGTGGACCAAGCAGGTTGTGTGTTAGTGTTTAGCAGACTGTGCGTCAGTCCCTATACCGCTGAAGGACTGCTGCAGTATAGGGCAGCGGTCAGCAGTAGTGCACGGCAACCCTATGTATTGTGGACCGATAGCGGTCCTTACAGAACAGCAGACTGTAACGCACTCAGGCCTATGTACCGTAGCACCCTATACCAAGTTACCAGTCCTTATAAGAACTTTTGTGGACCAAGCAGGTTGTGTGTTAGTGATTAGCAGACTGTACGTCAGTCCCTATACCAATGAACGGCAGGGGCGGCTGAGACGAGCTCACCGATACTCAGCCCATTCCAAACTGTAATCGGCGCTGTGCAGGGAGCTTCTCACATTAACCTAGTGAAAGCATTGTGTTCTGTGCTCTTTGTCTCCCCCTACAGTGCAGTACCCGGTAGGAAGAGCTAAGGTAAAGGACTGCCATTTTTTTATAAGACTATCTACTTTGTGTGTGTGCATGCATGTGTGTATGCATGTATGTGAGTGTGCATGTATGTATGCATATGTATGCATGTGAGTGTGCATGTATATGCATGCGTTTAACAGTGGCGGTGCATCCATAAGGGCGCACAGGCACCGACCCCTCTCTCCAGCCACCCCCTCTATGACCAATGGATAGCTTCATGCATAGCATGAATCTATCTATGGCCACCACTGACACCCCCATATTTAGGTGTCCGGCCCCTTTTTGGGCCTCTGAATTACAGTGGCGGGGGGTGTTTTTGAAGCACCTGATTAGAGCCATAGGCTTAACCACTTGCCGCCCGCCCTATTACAAATTGACGGCGGCAAAGTGGTTTCATAATCCTGATCGGCCGTCATATGACGTCCTCAGGATTATGAGCCGCTGCGCGCCCCCAGGGGCGTGCATCGCGGCGATCGTTGTTGCGGGGTGTCAGTCTGACACCCTGCAACTACAATCTCGGTAAAGAGTCTCCGACGGAGACTCTTTACCACGTGATCAGCCGTGTCCAATCACGGCTGATCACAGTGTAAATAGGAAGAGCCGGTGATCGGCTTTTCCTCACTCGCGTCTGTCAGACGCGAGTAGAGGAGAGCCAATCGGCTGCTCCTCTGACAGGGGGGGCCTGTGCTGATCAATTATCAGCACAGCCCCCCCCCCCCGAGGATGCCCACACTGGACCACCAGGGACGCCACTAGACCACCAGGGATGCCCAGGATAAGGTATGCCACCCTAGACCACCAGGGATTCCAGTCAGTGCCACAATGGATGCCAATCAGTGCCCATAATGGATGGCAATCAGTGCCCACAATGGGCATCACTGATTGGCATGCAATATTGTTTGGCACTGATTGGCATCCATTAGTACAGTATATTATAATACAATGCCGCCTATCAGTTCCCATCCGTGCCGCCTATCAGTGCCCATCCATGCCACCTATCAGTGCCCATCCATGCCCACCTGCACCGCCTACCCATGCCCACCTGTGCCGCCTACCCATGCCCACCTGTGCCGCCTATCCATGCCCATCCAAGCCCATCCATGCCAGCTATCAGTGCCAATTTGTGCCACCCATCAGTGCCCATCCATGTTGCCCATCAGTGCCACCCATCAGTGCCGCCTATCAGTGCCCATCAGTACCGCCTATCAGTGCCACATATCAGTGTCCATCAATGCCACCTCATCAGTGCCACTCCATCAGTGCCCATCAGTGAAGGAGAAAATTTACTTATTTACAAAGTTTTGAAACTGAAACAAAAAAAAACTTTTTTTTTTTAAAAAATTTTCGGTATTTTTTTATTTGTTTAGCAAAAAATAAAAACCGCAGAGGTGATCAAATACCACCAAAAGAAAGCTCTATTTGTGGGAAAAAAATGATAAAAATTTCATTTGGGTACAGTATAGCATGACCGCGCAATTGTCATTCAAAGCGCGACAGCGCTGAAAGCTTAAAATTGGTCTGGGCAGGAAGGTGTTTAAGTGCCCAGTATTGAAGTGGTTAAAAATAGGTGAACTGTGAGTGCCATGCTTGGCGTTCACAGTCCACCCAGGTGTGTTAGAAAAGCAAATTGCCGACACCAGCTGCCCCACTGAGACAGGGTAAGTGCCAGGCAGACGGCACAGTTGCAGCATTTGATGACACACTGGCAGCATTTGATGGGCATACCGGCAGCATTTGATGGGCACACTGGTAGAATTTAATGGGCACGGTGGTAGCATTTTGATGGCACAGTGACAGCACTTGATAGCACAGTGGCAGACTTCGATGTGCACAGTGGCAGCATTTGGGCACAGTGGCAGCGTTTGATGGGCACACTAGTGGCATTTGATGGTACACTAGTGGCATTTGATGGCACAGTGGCAGAGTTTGATGGGCACAATGGCAGCATTTGATGGCACAGTGGCAAAATTTAATGGCACAGTGGCGGCATTTGATGGGCACAGTGGCTGCAATTGATGAGCACAGTGGCTGCAATTGATTTTTTTTCTGAATTCAGTTTGCTTGCGCCCCCTAAAAATTGTGAGCACCAGCTGCCACTGGTTTATATGTGCATGCATATGTGCATTTATTTTTATATATATATATATATATATATATATATTATAATGTGTGCGTGTTTTTATATATGTGTGTATGTATGTGTGTGTGAGTGTATATATATAGTATATGTGTGTGTATTACGTGTGTGTGTGTGTGTTTACATGTATGTATGCACATTTTATGTTTGTGCTTTAATCCTGACCCCCTATATGTGTACAATCAGAACCAATTTTTTTTAAATAATTTGTTCATAGTACCAGCAAAGAAAATGCTGTTCCTCCGAAAAGCGATCCCTGCTCAGATCGCTTTTCAGAGGCATTTGACAGCCGGTAAAGAGGCAATATGTTGCCTACTAACCACTTGTTTTAACCCCTTAAATGCATCATCACTATGCTGCAACTGCATGCAATGCACACAATTGCAGGGTGATTGCAGTGCAGCCCCATTCACCTAGGGGTATACTTCAAGGGTGCCCTGCATGGAAAAAGATTGTGAAACACCGACATAGAGGAACCAATCTCTCCATTTTCCTCCTGCAGCTGCTGAATGCCTGTGGGAGGAAGAGGAGGAGAAGCGGGGGGAAATGGAGAAATCAGTTCCTTTATATGCAGCCACCCACTTGTAACCGGGCCCTGGTGTTCCGCCATTGGGAGAAAAGAGCCCTGTCCGGTGATGAGGGGGGCCCTCCATGGTTTCTTGCATTGAAGCCCTGAGGGTTCTAGTTATGCCACTGTTGCCAAAATTTGTGTTTGCTTTATATTGCCTCCTGTATTACTTTTTCTTCTTGCCGGAGGATGACATTTTGTTAAAGCCCAGAGCCCGTGAGCAGCAGTAAATCTCTAGGCCAGTGGTCATCTACCCTGTCCTCAGGGCCCACTAACAGGCCAGGTTTGCAAGATAACTGAAATACATCACAGGTGATATCATTTGCTGTTCAGTGATTGCAGTATTCTAGTTTGCATCTCCCCAAGGCAATACATAAAACCTGGCCTGTTAGTGGGCCCTGAGGACAGGGTTGATGACCACTGCTCTAGGCTGTCACCAGTTTGGCCTCCAATTTTCAGCACTGTGCCAAACTAGGGAGCAACTCAGCATATGTGGAGCAGGTTTGAGACATTATATTATTGTATTTTTTATTTTTTTTGTGTTTAACATAGCTATGCCAACCAAAGGGGCCAGCGCGAAGAGCTCTAGCAGGAGTTCATTTTCTGACTAAAGTTCCACTTTTAAAAGCACAAACCCCACTTTCATGTTTCAATATGAATAAGATGTGCAATAGTGACAAGTCCTGCTATCTATACAGCCTCAGCTGGTACACCTAGTAAGCAAACACCTGGCCAGCAATGGGACTCACAGCATGCATGGTCCATAATAGTGATATACCCTGTTTGGACATATTGTAAAAGTTGCTGCGTGGGGATCGATTCAGGGATACCCCTCAGCTTCAAGTTGTTACGCCTAGACCTGTCCTCGAGGTCAGAGATTTTGTCTTTCAGCCATGTCAGTTCCTCCTCATGAGCCCTTTGTGCGTCTACCATTAGATTGTATGAGGCCGCATGTTCCTCCAATGCACATTCTATCCTATCCACTCTAGTTCCCATAGCATGTACTTCTGAGCGGCAGAGGTTAATCTCTTGTACCATATCCTTATGTAAGGCCTGGTTAGCTGGATGTTGTTTGCGCGCGCCGCCGCCATCTTGTGGCTGGTCGCGAGGCCTCGCTGAGAAGAAATCTTTGAGTTTGTGCGGTTGCGGCGTGTTTTTTCTCCGCCGAGACATTCCTGTACCGATCGGTGATTCGATCGAGCGGTATACGGTCGCAGGATGTGTCGGTGCGCTCGGGTGTATTCGAATCTCTCCGGTGGACGAGCGGAGCAATAGACTTAGGCGTCCATCTTAGCGCTCGGTCGCCACGCCCCCCCCCCCATAATAGTGATATACCCTGTGTAGCCATTCCCTTACGTGTTTCATCATTCAACATTGTCAGTGGCTCCCATTCACACTTCCTTAACCCTTACATTCCATAATAGTCAATATCATAAGCAAATATAAAACAGCTGCAGCTTATACCTGAAGGCACTCCAAGGCTGGTGAGTTTAAGTATGTAAAAATATGATTGAAATAAAATCCAACAAATATTCAGTTTAAAATATCTGCATTAAGAAAAACTATAAAGAGTACAAAAAAGGCAGCAGAAATATATCTAATCCAGTGATATAGAGCAGGGAAGGAGAGCAAATAAAACCATATCTGAAAACATGAAATATCAATATAATTTAAAAAAAACAACTACTGAATGAACACACATCTTCATGCCTGTGTAGGGATTAAAACCTCAAATAATTTGGGCCTCAAACATGCAACCTAACCTTTAACCTCAATGCCTATATCTAAAGGCAAGCGTTATCTGAACTTTATATTATTATGATATATAAAAAGACATTATATTAAAAAAAAAAAATATATATATATATATATATATATATATATATATATATATATATATATATATATATATATATATATATATGACATGTAAAAAGCTTTGCCAGTATCTCTCGGATAACAAGTTATTGTTTTGATTTGATAATATGTTATACAATTGAGAGGTGAAAGAGCGGTTTTTATGTTTATATTTACATAGAATAATACCAAAAAAATATATATAAATACAAAAATATAAAATATCAAAAACATAAGAAGAATAGAAAAAAATATACAGTATATTGCCAAAAGTATTGGGGCACCTGCCTTTACATGCACATGAACTTTAATGGCATCCCAGTCTTAGTCCGTAGGGTTCAATATTGAGTTGGCCCACCCTTTGCAGCTACAGTATAACAGCTTCAACTCTTCTGGGAAGGCTGTCCACAAGGTTTAGGAGTGTGTCTATGGGAATGTTTGACCATTCTTCCAGAAGCGTATTTGTGAGGTCAGGCACTGATGTTGGGCGAGAAGGCATGGTTCGCTGTGTCTGCTCTAATTCATCCCAAAGGTGTTCTGTCGGGTTGAGGTCAGGACTCTGTACAGGCCAGTCAAGTTCCTCCATCCGACCCCAAACTTGCTCACCCATGTCTTTATGGACCTTGCTTTGTGCACTGGTCCAAATCATTTGGTAGAGCAGGGATTATGGTGTGAGGTAGTTTTTTTAGGGGTTGGGCTTGGCCCCTTAGTTTCAGGGTAGGGAACTCTTAAGGTGTCAGCATACCAAGACATTTTGCACAATTTCATGCTCTCAACTTTGTGGAAACAGTTTGGGGATGTCCCCTTCCTGTTCCAACATGCCTGCGCACTAGTATAATGACTATAAATAATGCCTTATTTCTTGCTTTTCCTTAAAAAGGAGTATGCTTAATCAATAAAACTAGAAACAATCTTTTCATAGACAGTACGAATTAAAAAGACTAGATCTCGACAAAGCACTGCAGGAATATTTCTCTATTAATGCGACTCCTGATGTCTCCCCCGAAACCCTGTGGGCGGCGCACAAAGCGTTTATTAGGGGAAAACTCATTCAATTAGGAACTCAAATAAAACGGGAAAGGCAATCAACCATCCTGAAGCTAGAAGAGGAATACTCTAAACTCAGGGCTCTTCACAAAAAGGACCCCCTCCGCACCCCCACCTCCCTGCTTGACAAGATTCGCTTAGAACTTAATCTCGCCCTCACCACGAAAGCAGAAAAATCGGTTAGGTGGTCTGGCCACAAGTTTTACTCACAGGCGGATAAAATAGGCACACTCCTGGCTAATAGACTCTCCCCTAGAACCAAGCTAAGCACCCTCCCTCGGATCAGAAGTGCAGGACACCCGCCCACGTCTAATCCGGTCACAGTTCTGAATGCCTTTCAGGACTTTTACACCTCTCTTTACAGCAGCCCCCCATCTCCCAAAGCAAACCTCCTTCCAAAGTTTTTGGAGGGACTCCCCATCCCTGTCTTATCGGACGTTCACAAACAAGTCATGGAATGCCCCTTCCAGGTGGAGGAGATATTGGGAGTCATAAAGGAACTCAAAAAAAGCTCCGCCCCAGGCCCAGACAGTCTTTCGATCCCTTACTATAAAGCCTTTGCCAACACGCTTGCCCCCCACCTGGCCAATCTCGGTAATCATACAGCTAATGGAAGCCCCCTAGATCCCCACCTTAACACGGCGTATATCACGGTCATCCCCAAACCTGGCAAGAACTTGGAGGATGTCAGCAACTACAGACCGATTTCCCTCATTAATAATGACCTCAAAATTCTCACGAAAGTTATGGCCAATAGGCTGGCCTCCTTTATCGGACGCTACATCCACAAGGACCAAGCTGGTTTTATCCCTGGCAGACAGGGACCTGATCAAATTCGGAGGGAGATCGATATTATCTCCATTCTGCAGTCTAATTGGGAAGGGGGACCCAAACAATCTGGCTTCCTCCTTTCCTTAGATTTCCAGAAGGCTTTCGACTCGGTCTCCTGGCAGTACATCTTCCAGCTCTTTGACAGGTGGGGATTTGGGGCTCGCTTCCTTGGCTTATTACGGGCCTTATACTCCCAGCCGAGGGCCCAAATTCGAATTCAGGGATACCTTTCCACTCCAATTCCCATTACCAGGGGGACCAGACAAGGGTGCCCCCTATCTCCCCTCATATTTGCAATAGCCATTAAAACACTAGCGATAGCAGTCCGCCACAACATAGACATTAGAGGTGTCCAGTGCGGTAGTCAAACGCACAAATGCGGACTCTTTGCAGACGACATACTGTTATTCCTTACTTCCCCCCTCAAAACCCTGCCCAACTTATCCCGAGTACTAGACGACTTTGCCAAGGTCTCAGGCTTGCGGGTTAATTACTCTAAGTCTGTGGCTTTGAATATTTCTCTCCCCACCCACCAAGTTCTCTCACTCAAACAATCCTTTCCGTTCCAATGGAGTGACACCGCCATCCAATACTTGGGTATCTCCCTTACACCTAAAATGGAGATGTTGTATGCCCACAATTACCCCAAATTATACAGACAGCTGGAAACTGATCTCTCCTCATGGTCTAAACACGAACTCTCCTGGCTTGGCCGGATTAACTCCATAAAAATGACCCTTCTTCCCAAAATCCTATACTATTTCCGAGCCCTTCCAATACCAGTCCGGAAGGACCACCTCTGCTCTCTGCAAAGCAAAATACTGAAATATATTTGGAGCAACAAGGGGTACCGTCTCTCGCAAAACACGCTATTCCTGCACAGACGCAGGGGGGGGTTGGGCTTGCCTAACCTTCACAAATACTACCTTGCAGCTCGCCTAGCCCAACTCTCCATGATCTACTCCAAATACGAGAAACCGGATTGGCAGTCCATTGAACGCTGCTCCGTACCCTCTTTTACACTAGATTTTCTATTGTGGTGCCCGCCCAAAGCCAGGCCGCCCATTATGTCCCCATCCTTCTCTCACTCCTGCGCCCTATGGGACGGTCTCCGCAAAGAGCCTTCCCTAGTCTCCACTTTAAGACCCCTTGCTCACATGTTCCGTAATCATGACTTTCCCCCTGGCCTGGACATTGAGGCCTTCAGATGGTGGTTGGACAAGGGATTATACCGGATAGGTCACTTTTTCAATTCAAGGGGTCCGATTTCCCTGGCTCATTGTATTGAACACTTAGAGCTACCAGACTCAGAGAGGTTCCGCTTCCAACAAATATCTCACTTTTTAAACTCGCTTTGAAAGAACAAACCCCTTCCTCCTCCCTTTACTGAATACGAAGCCTGGTGTGGTAAGATCGAGGAGCAGAGGGGTGGTATTTCAGTAATCTATGCGGCTCTCACTGCCCCAACGGGCAAATCCCCTTATATGACGGCATGGGAATCTGATCTCCAGACCTCTGGCAGTCTTGAAACCTGGCAGCTGGCCCTAGCCAGATCCTTTCGTGGGATCCAAAACACCTCACTAATGGAGGCTAGCATCAAATTGATAACCAGGTGGTACCTCACTCCAGCCAGGCTAGCCAAAATCTACCCCACGGCTAACCCCTTATGTTTTAGGGGGTGCCAACTTCGTGGCTCCATGATCCACATCTGGTGGGAATGCCCTAGGCTTCGATCGTTCTGGACTAAAATCTTTAACTTGATATACATAGTCACAGGCTACCGGGTTCCAAGAACTCCAGAGGTTGCGTTACTCAATGCCCCTGCTCCTTTGTTGCCTGGTAACACTCAGAAACTAACATATTTTATACTCTTAGGAGCCAAAATTGCGATTGCCTCCGCCTGGAAGCAACCCAGACCCTCCTTCCTCGCAGTTAAGAGGAAGATATCTTGGATAATGTCCCAAGAAAAACTGTCAGGCATTCTGTCAGATACCACGCCTAAATTCAGAAAGGTGTGGGACCCTTGGGCCCGTTACATGGGAATATCTCTGCTGCCTGGGGTGCCCCCAGGCTCTACTTTAGTGACCAGACCTCACCCCTAAAGCTCCCCCTCTTACATTGAGTGCTAAACATTCTTCCACTGTACCCCTCCACCCTTTTAGGACATAGCTTACCTCCCTTTACCCCTCTGTCCTTCTCTTTTCCTCCTCTCTTCTCTCCTCTGTCCCTCTAGACGTTCTATGTTTGTGGTTTGCTCAACAGAGCTATAATTGACAGGTTCACCGTACAGTCCAATTGAATGTTGCGGTGCCCACTGTGGACGGCCCATCAAATTCTTTTTCCCTCTGAGAGGGGGGGGGGGGTCCCGGGAGGGTACTCCCCCATCCTGGCACAGCAAGTTCCCTCTTAGGGGTGTCGGGGTGGGGGCTCCTGGTTGCAACCCCTTACGGTTCTATTGGATGGGCTCCCCACGGGGGGTTACCCCGTGTTTTTCTCTTTATTTGTTTAGCCCCTCGCTGAGGCGGGGCAAGATGTCTGTACCCTTTTGATTTTGTTGGTCTTTCACTACTGTCTCCTGTTTTCAATACTTACATTGTGTCAGCGGGCCCTCCCTGCTGAAGATTGTTTATTATTCTGGTGTATTTTTGTAAGTCCCTTTATCATAAAATAAAATCTTTTGAAAGTAAAAAGACTATGCCATTAAAGTCAATGGGTAACAAAGTTTACTCTACATCCTGTAGTGACACTGTGGGTGGTGGGAAGAACAACAGCATAAAGGCTCTCTTAACTTTTTGTATCAGATGGTAAAAAGCAGCTACTATTTTTATTGGTAGCCAACATCTATGGAAACAGCTTTTTCACTGCGTGTTTGAACTCCATGTTCCTTAAACAGTATATCAAGGGATTCAGAATGGGGAGAATGATGGTATAAAACATAGATATTACTTTATTCATGTCATAAGCAATAATTGACTGAGGGCGAGCATACATGAAAATTAGAGTCCCGTAGTATATAGCAGCAGCTGTAAGATGAGATGAGCAGGTTGAGAAGGCCTTTGACCTCCCTGTATTTGTGGAAAGCCTTAGAATTGTACCAATTACCAAAATGTAAGAACAAAATGTAAAGATAAAAGATGTTAGCATTGTCACCAGTGAAAGAATAAATGAGATCAGATCAATAAGTCTTGTGTCAGTACAAGATAGCTGGAGGAGAGCTGGACCATCACATAAAAAATGGTTGATGACATTTTGTCCTTTGAAATCTAAATTCTGTAGCAAAAGTGATAGCGGTAGGTTAAAGAGAAATCCACCTACCCAACACGCAAGAGAAAGAAAAGTGCAAATATTTGTATTCATACATTTCATGTAATGCAAAGGATAGCAAATAGCTTGATGTCTGTCCAAGGCCATGACAGCCAAAAGGAAAAGTTCTGAGACACCAAAGGAAACAAAAAAATACAGCTGAACCATACAACGTGTTAATGACATACTTTGAATACCTGTCACAAGGCTTATTATTATCCATGGCAAAAACACCGCAGTATAGCAAATTTCAAGGCCAGAAAAATGAGCAAGCAAGAAGTACATTGGTTTTTGGATGCTTGGTTGTAAATATACAGTTATAACAATAAGACCATTCCCCACGTTCACAAATATGTATATGACGATGAAGATTATAGACAGAAGAATATTTCTGTCCTGTTTTCCTTGAAATCCTAGCAAGATTATATCTTTGACTGTGGTTTGATTTTCCAAACATAATGCAGACATTAGCCTGGCAATGACACCTTAGTCCTGGACATATACCATGTAACACATTCAAGATAAATTTAATTATAGTATGTTTGCATTGCCTTTTTAGATCTCTGATAACATTACACAATGCAATTCCTATTGGCTCAACAACATACAGTATTATAATTGGTGGCATGGTTTTCGGTTATGCAAGTAATGCAACTTTGTTTGAGTCAGGCCGGGTTCACATATGTGTGAATTGGATGCATTTTTCACTGCATCCAATTCGCATGACATGCGAGTGTGATCGGGGTGGCCAAGGTGCGTATTCCAAAGGGGTCCTGTACATTTTTGGGTCCGGATTAGGCAAAAAAAAATTTAGACCTGAATCACACCTGAACCGGTGAACATGAACACACCAGACCCCAGGCTAGAGGCCGCCGCCGCACATATGTGAACCCAGCCTTAGTGTTCGCATACCGACCATGGGAGAGAAACTAAAAAGTGTATGTTCTGTTGGTGGCTATATTCTACGAATGTTTGGTTGATCATTTTTAAGTTTCTCATAGGTTTACTTTTAAATAAACCTGTCACATTGCCATTTAGGGCATAGTAACAGGTGCACCCAGGCCAATTTTAGGCAAAATAGTACCCTGAGTAAATATTAACCACTTGCTTACTGGGCACTTAAACCCCCTCCTATCCAGATCAATTTTCAGCTTTCAGCGCTGACACACTTTGAATGACAATTGCGTGGTCATACAACACTGTACCCAAATTAAATTTTTATCCTTTTTTCCCCCCCAAATAGGGATTTCTTTTGGTGGTATTTGATCACCTGTGCGATTTTTTTATTTTTTGATCCAAAAATGTAAAAAGACCGTAATAAAAAATAAAAAAAATGCATTTTGTTATAAAATTTTAAAACGGGTAATTTTTGTCCGACATTGATGTACGCTGATGAGGTGGCAGTGATGGGCACCAATAGGTGGCAGTGATGGGCACTGATGGGTGGCAGTGAGGGGCCCTGATCAGTTACACTGATAGGCAGCACTTCTATGTGGCACTGATTGGCACCACTGGTGGGAAAGATGTCCCTTTAAGGTGAGCCATGATCGGCTTTTTTTTTTCTCCTCCACTGTCAGCGGGAGGAGAAAAAAAAAGATCACAAGCTTTTGTTTTGATCATGTGATCAGCTGTCATTGGCTGACAGCTGATCACATGGTAAGGGGCCGGGACCGGCCCATTAATCAGATCAGTGATCACCCGAGTCTCAGTGACTCGGTGATCAAAGCGCATGCAGGGAGCGTGCAGAGGGGAGGCCGTCGTATGACGGCCTCCCGAGAATTCACATCCGTGCTGTGGCTGCCATTCGGCCAAAGCGTGGATGTCAGGTGGTTAAGAAGCGAGGGGGCCCATATACTGAAATACCTGTGACAGGTTTGCATCAATAGAACGAGTAGCCTACCTCCTGTAATCATCAGCATATTGTGCATTGAATGTTTTCTTGAAAAATATCTCTTTTATTTTACTTCAACAGCAGTACAGCATTACTGATCCGTTTTTTTTTTTTAACAGAATAAAAATAGAGCTTTCTTCCATTTCAAAAAACGGATATTGACAGAAGTGGATTGGTTTACATTGATGCGAATTGGCATGCGATTCAACATTAAATGTCAAATCGTATGCCAAATCGGTGGCAATTGCCAGCAATGGCAGTGTCTGAATTGGTGTGACACTGCACCGATTCCAAAAAGTCATTTCTGTACTACTTTTGGTGATTTCGGGGTGCTATTTCCATTGACATCTGTGCAGAAACCCACACAGATGTCTCTTATATCACCCCCGAAGTTGGGACTGACAAGCGGGAATGAAATCATGTCAGTTCAGCTGAACTGGCACAATTTCATTAACAGAGTCAGTGTGACCCTAGGCTTACATCCGTTTTTCCATAGATATGCATTGATGTCTGTTTTTCATCTGTCAATGGATGAAAAACAGACAAACAGACTGCATGTGTGAACAGGGCATAGCCATACACAACTCAAATTTCAGCCAGTTTCTGCTGAATTGGATGAAATATGAGGCATGGGTGGTCATGTGGGCATCACCTGGTTCAACAAACTTTGAAAAATCTAAGAAGCTGGGTGAATGCAGTCACAAGTACAGTCACTGTTTACGTATTCAGTCAACCATGGGTGGTGCAGCTGTCTGAATACAACAGTGGGCTGGGGAGATTTCTTTACTAAATCCTAAATGAGATAATGTGCATGTGTAGCTAGGCTTACACACATAATAACACACCAGACACACATTAACTGAAAGTAATGTAGCAGACTGCTTATCTACCATGCTCAGGTGCAGGCACGGGCCATTTTAACTCTAAGGGGGTTATTTACGAAAGGCAAATACACTTTGCACTGCAAGTGCACTTGAAAGTGCAGTCGCTGTATCATCCAATCATCTGCAATGACATTACATTGACATTAATTCCAAGAGCACGTTCATTCCAAAGTGGATTTTCCTTCAGTAAATAACCCCCTAAGAGCCCTTTCACACTGGGACCGCCCGTAGGGTTGCCACCTCATCCCTTTAAAACCGAACGCATATTAATTACACAGTTTCTGTGGCTGATTAAGGTGATAATTAAACTCACTCTGTGCCTTATCTGCATGAAATAAGCCTCAGAACCTGTGTAATTCAAATGTGTTTGGGTTTAAAGCGATGAGGTGGCAACTCTAGCCGCCTGTGCATTAGCGCTAAAGCGCCACTCATTTTAGTGGCACTTTAATCACTTCAGCCCGGAATAATTTACCCCCCTTCCTGACCAGAGCACTTTTTGCGATTCGGCACTGTGTCGCTTTAACTGACAATTGCACGGTCATGCGACGTGGCTCCAAAACACAATTTATGTCCTCTTTTTCCCACAAATAGAGATTTCTTTTGGTGGTACTTGATCATCCCTGCGTTTTTTTTTTTTTTTTGCACTTTAAAAAAAAAAAAAAGAGCCAAAATTTTGAAAAAAATGCATTATTTTTTACTTTTTGCTATAATAAATAAACTCCAAAAATATATAAAAAAAAAATTTCCCTCAGTTTAGGCTGATACATATTTTTCTACATATTTTTGGTAAAAAAATCGCAATAAGGGGTTATTGATTGGTTTGCGCAAAAGTTATAGCGTTTACAAAATAGGGGATAGTTTTATGGCATTTTTATTAATATATATATATTTTTTTTTAATGGCGGCGATCAGCGATTTTGATCAAGACTGCGACATTATGGTGGACACATCGGACATTTTTGACACATTTTTGGGACCATTGTCATTTATACAGCAATCAGTGCTATACAAACGCACCGATTCCTGTGCAAATGACACTGGCAGTGAAGAGGTTAAAGACTAGGTGTCAGTGTAGGCGTTAAGTGTGTCCTAGGGGCGTGTTTCTAACTGTGGGGGGGGCGTGGCTGTGTATGACATGTTACTGATCTCTGCTCCGATCACAGGGAGCAGAGATCAGTGACACTGTCACTAGGCAGAACGGGGAGATGCTTGTTTACATTAGCATCTCCCCGTTCTTCCTCCCCATGAGGTGACCCGACTCACGGAGCTTGCCGCGGGCGCGCACGCGCCCACTGGCTGCCTCTTAAAGGGCAACGTTACAGGTACATGATTCAGCAGTTGCAGTCCCCATATTTTCTAATGACAAAGTCACCTTAAGGTTTAGAAGGCAATCCACTCTGTTCACAACACTGACAAACGGGTTGATTTACAAATACTGGAGAGTGCAAAATCTGTTGCAACTGTGCATGGTAGCCAATCAGCTTCTCTCTTCAGCTTGTTCCATTAAGCTTTGACAAAAAAAAACTGGAAGCTGATTGGTTTCTATTAAGAGTTGCACCAGACTTTGTACTCCATCTTTAGTAAATCAACCCCACTAAGTTTTCTATATCTTCTA
Source organism: Lithobates pipiens (assembly GCF_037356315.1). Taxonomy (NCBI): domain Eukaryota; kingdom Metazoa; phylum Chordata; class Amphibia; order Anura; family Ranidae; genus Lithobates; species Lithobates pipiens. Next base: position 24,650,563 of record NW_027507790.1, read on the forward strand.
TCTTTTCCTAGACTCATTTGACTCCTGGATTGACCTACTCTAGATATGTATATTACCTGATTAAAAATGTCTTTGTGCTTCAATTACAATCATACGGAATACATATTAAATGTTCAAAAGCTACCTTAGTATACACGTTTTCTTACCTATTTCAGTAGAATGTCTTTAATAATGGTGACTAATTGATACACAGGGAAAAATATTACACAAACAAGGTAATGCAGAATAGTGCACCTTGCTTTAGAAGGAAAGTATGCTGCTCCAGCTCATTGTTATTTAAAGAAATATGTTGCAGTAAACCTTATTAATCCTTGAGAAAATCCCTAGAGGGCGGACATCAGGTGAAACTGAGTCTTAAGATAAATTAGGAAAAAGTAATAGAATGTTTTAATGATGAAAGCAAATAAGATGTTTGACTTAATTGAGGATGACTCCCATAGGATTTGTGTGATATGTGTGCATGCAGTATATATAATGAAGTTTTTGCTCAATTAATTTTTTCAGTATACTTTACTAATACTAATTGCTATTACTAAGATTACAGTGGCAGAGACAAACACATTTAGCCACTTGTGCTTAAGTAAAATATTTGCAGTGTAAACACAGAAATCGCTAGAAATTGTGTAAATCAATTCATTATTAGTATTGGTATAATTATTAGATCCCTATGGTTATAGAATTCCAACATGCTATAGTGATCTATACAAAGTCGTTATAGTCACATACGTTTTTTTGTCATATTTAATAGTCATCAGTCATAGATGTATGAAGCACTAACCCCCGAAGGAACTGATGGTTTTATTCTGGCTTACCGTTACCTCACCTACTCGCTTCTTCATCTTAGGGGGGTCCTGTTGGAAAGTAGCCCAAATGATGATAGATCAGGCACGTGGTCCTTTTTGAAGATTTATTTAGGGGTAACACCAAAGATAGACACAAGACACGGTCTTTCAATAGAGGGTTAGAGGATAATGGGGAGTTCAGGCACCTAGTAATTGCGGGTTAGAGGTATTAGTCAGATCCAGAGGACAAACAGCTCCACAGACTGGATTCAGCAGTCACTCACCGTATAGTCCCCTCTCACTTGACCTAGCAGCCGATTAAATGCTTAACAAAGTCTCTACCACAGACTTGTTAATTGAACTTAGTGCTTTTGAGAGTTTTTAGGAAGAACTACCATACAGTACCAGATTATTTCAGCCGACCCAGCGATACTGTAAGGATATTGATCTGGGTTGCGTCCTTCAACTTAGTTTCCAGGCTTCTCCAGAGACACCAGCCTTGCACTCGGTCCTCCACATGAGAAGTCCTCCCCTGGATCCTCAAGCTTTTCTTGGCTTCTCCCCGCAGGCGAGATAGCACAGGACCATTCCTGGATCAGTAGGCCCCAAGACATTCCTGGGCCTATACTCTCAGTTGTGAGGCCTCAGGCCAGCCGGCCCCAAGGCGCAAGACCATGCAACACAGACCCCAGGCCAGGAGGGCCCTGGGGTTGGGATCACGGACCCCGGAAAACGAACCCAAAAAATGGAGTCGGTACCTTAAATACCCTCTCCCAGAATGCACAGCAGGGAAACCACGCCCACTGAACCATTTCCGAGCAAGAGGTAGCATTCAATGCATCCAGCCTGCTGCTGTTCCACACCAACCGACGGTGACAGCGACACCTAGGGCCAGGGGGGAATCAGTGCAACCAAGCTGGACTGGTACAGAAGCCAGAACTTTTATAGAAATTAGTCTGAGCCAAACTACAACTTCAGACAATTAAATTTGAAAAAGACAATAGCGTCTGCTCATCAGGAGCAGGGAGCTACATGTATATATAGAATTAGTGTACTACTATAGTTGAAAAATTCATCAAAAAATGTTAATAACAGAATTGTTGTTAATGTAATTTGTGAGCAGAAGTGATAGCTCCCAATTAGGGATAAGGTTGGAGTTCTTTGTGGAAAAAGGTTGGCTCAAACTCCTGCCCTCATCTATCCATTGAATGCATGTGCTCCCATTGTGGAGGCGCTCATAAATTCAGTAGCGTTTAGGACTGCAAGCATAGGACTGCAATGATCCCACTGCCTGCAGGCTGGCTTGTAAGCAAGCTGGTAGGCATCCCAGATGACATCATTATTCCTATATGGGCTTGTCATCCAGCTGGTTTGTTTACATTTAACAGCTGGTCTGTAATGTGCGATAAAGTATTAGCAGGGTCGAATATTCACGGCACATATACTTCATGGGACATTTTATTTATTTTTTTAAATCGTAGGACTTCTTATGGATAGCATAGGACATACTTTATTTTACATCACGGGGCACTGTTTTTTAAAGTGGTTGTAAACCCTTACAAACCACTTTGACCTACAGGTAAGCCTACATTAAGGCTTACCTGTAGGTCCAAGAAATATCTCCTAAACCTATACGGTTTAGGAGATATTTGCCCGAAGACAGAAACCGCTGACTATGGCGCATGCGCCATAGACAGTGGTGCGCAGGCGCACTGAGCGCGGCATTTCCAACAACGGAGCTGTCGCGCGTGTCGGCTCCCGCGCGCATGTGCAGGAGTGACGTCATCGCGGCTCCGCTGAATGACAGCGGCGGAGCTGCGAAACCCCACCGAAAAGATGGATGCGCAGGACTACAGGGGACAGCGGTGACATCGCTGGCTCCTCTGTCAGGTAAGTGACACATAATGGGCTACTATGCGATGCATAGTAGTCCATTATGCTTTACCTTTGCAGGGAATGAAAGAGGAAGTAAACCCATCAGGGTTTACTTCCTCTTTAAGGACACTGCTATTTTGTTTTGGCAAATTTGAATTTGTTCAATGTTTTATTAATTATTTATTAAGTTTTACAAGAGCCAGCGCATTCATGGCATGGAGCAAGAGGCTCGCTCAGGCGTGGAGATCCACATCTCCATGTTAGGTAGATCACTCCCAGGGTCTACGATCCTTTTAGATATCACTACACATGATCACCCCTGTGAGGCAACAGCTTTGTATGCTTATGGGGCAACAGCTCTTACAAATGGCTGACTGCCTATCTTGGATACAGCTTATGCATGCATTTGCAAATTCATGCTAACTAAACCCCTGTTTTTAATGCAGACTGTTGGCCATTTTATCTGGTTGGTGATTTGAGCTATGGAATGTTTTGTTTTTGTCTCTTATGCATTTGCCCTTCCATGTGCTCCTTGCTTTGAATGCCAGTTATAGGTGGGGGCAGGGGCCATTTGTTACTGGTGTAAATATGGTCCAGGGATACACTGGACACCTTTGCTGCCATTGTGCTTCTGTTGGCTGTCCAGTGTGCTCCTGTTCCTTTAAGGGGGATTGGGCTGCCTCCAGGCCCACCTACCTCTCATCTTTCCATTGAATGCATGTGCTCCCATTGTGGAGACTCTCATAAATTCAGTAGCGTTTTGGACTGCAAGCATACACAGGGTGCTGTGAAGAAGCCTTGCAGCTTACGCATGCATTTGCAAATGTGTACTAACTAAACCCCTGTTTTTAACGCAGACTTTTGGACAGGTAAATCTGGTTGAGCTATGGAATGTTCTGCTTTTGTCTCTTATGCATTTGCCCTTTCATGTGCTCCTTGCTGTGAAGGCAAGTTATAGGTGGGAGCAGGGGTCATTTGTTTGTTACTATCTTAGGTGCAATCCACAATGACTCAATATAGCACCTCAACTCTCCAGATCTGCGCGTTTCATCATTGATTCCCCATGAACTTGCAGAAAGCACACATCAATGGATCAGTGGAATTCTGCCACAATGTGAAATGTAAACTTGGAAGTTGACAACTTTTTCAGCAGTTTCTGAAGCTCTATTGTTTGGCTTCCAGGCTTTAATAATTACTAGGCACCCAGATAACCCCCCCCCCCCCCCAAGATAGTTATAGAATGTCAACATATAATAACAGAATTGTTGCTGTTATAATTTGTGAGCAGAAATGATAGCTCCATCAATGGATCAGTGGAATTCTGCCACAGTGTGAAATGTAAACCTGGAAGGTAACAACTTCTTCAGCAGCTTCTGGAGCTCTTTTTTTGGCTTCCAGGCTTTAATAATAAGTAGGCACCCAGATACCCCCTCCCCCAAGTTGCCCTACTCATTCACAAAAACACAAAAAAACATAAAATTTAACTAAGAACACAAAGACAGTTCTTGACAAATCCTTTGCCCTGGGTTATCAGCTTTACATAGGATTGTCAATACTCATGGGGGAAAAAAAGTATCACTTTATCCATGATACCATGCAACAATTACATGACAAATTAGACACTTGGGGTTTGATTTATTAAAACTGGAGAGTGCAAAATCTTGTTCAATTAACCCCCCTGGCGGTATTCCCGAGTCTGGCTCGGGGTGTAATTTCAGTATCATAAGCGGTAACCCCCGAGCCAGACTCGGTATCGCATTGCAGGATACAGGGAGAGTTACTTATCTTGTCCCCTGGATCCTGCAATGTCTCCCCGCTGTGTGTGCGAGCTGTCTCCTCACTTGATTCACACAGTGCCCGAGTGCCACTGAGCTCCGTTCCCTGCGACGTTGCGGGAGCGGAGATCGGTGCCAAATTCAAAAACGTAAAAACACACAATACACATACAGTACTGTAATCTTACAGAGTACAGTACTGTATAAAAGAATTACACATCTCCTTTGTCCTTAGTGGTATGTGCAGTGACCTGCATGTAGTTTTATATTATAAATACAGTTTTTTCTGCCTGGAATTTGGAGATTGTCCATAGCAACCAAAAAGTGTCCCTTTATGTCAAAAGTGGTTTTAGACCAGCTAGAAAACAGTGATAATAAATTAGAATCACTTGCAGAATTGAGCGATAGCGATTTCTGGGGAAATTCATCATAAAACACTAAATCTAATGACAGCGACAATTCTGCAACTGAGCAAATTTCAGTGTTTTTTTGATTTGATTACATTATTGAATAATTTTTATTATTATTATATTATTATTTGTTATAATCATTTATAGTTATTTATTATATTATAATTTGTGATTTTGTGTTTCAAACTTTATCATACCCGGGATGAGTTATTGCTAATAATTGCAGGCCTGCAATATAAAACACCAAATTTCCATGCAAAATAATGGTACTGCTTTCAGCACCTAAAATCAGAAATAATCATACCGCCAGGGAGGTTAAGCTGTCAAAAAAACATGGAAACTGATTTGTTTCTTTGCAGAGCTGCACCAGATTTTGCACTCTCCAGTTTCAGTAAAATCAAAACCATGGTCTGCTTTCTGCCTAATGCACTAGTTTCGGTACCTTTTTTTGTTTTTTTGTTTTTGTTTTATCCCCATAGCACACACCCCAGGTGTCTCTTCTTTTAGATGACTATACTGATGCACATCCTATCTGCATTTATATGTTGACCTTTTTTCTATTGTGTAAAATTGTATGCATACCAAAGCACAACTTTAATCTCTGTATTTGAATACTTGACAGAATTTGTATATCATTTTCTGTGTGAATAATTTATAAACTTGTTTACAGACAAAAAAGGAGTACAAAGGTTTGCATAGTCATTCCAAATGTCATCCACATAATAAGAGAAAGCAGCTTAAAGCCCAACATTTGGCAGAAAAAAAAAAGTTTTCTCATGCAGTGGGTCTGTTCCAACACTGCACGGGTCAACTGCTAATTTTTTCTAGAGGTGAAGAGATAACATATACTTATCCGATCCTTCGTTTCACCTGAAAACGGCACTCCCCCACAGTTCAGTGGTGGACTGTTCTGGTCTTTGAAGTCTGCCCCTCTTCTCGGGTGCCACGCCACTCCCGGCTACTCCCTTCTGCTGAGTGCCCACCATAGCAAGTTGCTTGCTATGAGGGCACTCATGCAGGCTCAGACCAGAGCTATGCTGTGTGTGTCTGCTGCCTTTAAACCTATTTTCAAGGGAGAGAGTGAAGAGAGTATCTGCTCTTGGGCACAGGCTCAGGTAAATATAAGGGGCGGGGGGGGGGGGAGCTGCACTTTTTAACCACTTCAATACCGGGCATTTTTACCCCCTTCCTGCCCAGGAGATTTTTCAGCATTGTGTATTTTGTTTTTTTCAAAATATGAAGCTTTATTAACACCAACTGAGGGAGAACTCCCAGCAATACAGAGAATCTGAAGGTGCATACTAGCATATTACAGACATCATGTGCAATATAGTGATAGACAACAGTCCATATACATCCAAATTTAACAGGTACAGACGAAATGAAAAGACTGGGTTCCATAAAAATCAACCTATCTGCCTGTGTTTAATGTTATCCAGTTCTCCTCCCTACTTTTTCCGTTTTCTCCTAAGCACAGAGAGGGAATAAATGTCCATGTTGAGGGAAGGGGTCAGATATGAAGGGAGAGAGAGAGAGGGAAAGAGGGAGGGGAGGGGTGAGCAGCCAGGGCTTTGGTAAGCATAGCGTATTGCTATTGGATCTTAATTAACGTAATCGATTAGTTGTCGGTTAAGAGTTCAGGAGTGCGGCATTTTGTAGGTGTCGGGACTTTGGACAGATGAAGACGGAAGAAGGCCGCAGGTATTTCGTACTCTGTAAACTTCTGAGCGATGTGTCTAATTTCCCCCCCAAAAATGTTGTAGGCTAGGGCAGGACCAGAAAATGTGAAGCATTGAACCCTCCCCCTTCCCACATTGCCAACAACGGTTTGAGGTGTTGGGAAAGCACTTATGCAGTCTGGAGGGGGTGAGATACCAGCGTGATAGAATTTTATAGCTGGGATCTGCTTGCTAATTCTGTGCTTTTTGTGATCTTTTTGTGATCTTTGCTGCCTTCAAATTCTTTACCTCTGTCCATATCACTGTGATGTTTATCTTACTTTCTTATTGTCTATACCTAAATTATGAGCTGTTCCTATCTTTACGGCTCTGACTTTTTCTGCTCTCTTGCTGTGTCTTGCTGTGTCTTGTAGTTAGCCTTGGTGTGAGAAGTTCATTCTGTTAGCCATGTGTTCCTTCTATGCAATCCTGACTAATTAATTGGGAATACCCCCACCCAAATTCAGTATAAATTCAGGCCTTACCTAGGGGAAGCACAGGTAGGGATTGCATTGGCAACTATCATCTTGGATAAAGTATTCATATTGGATTAAGTATTGCACTTCCGCGATTGCTCAAAGCGAAAATATACAACAGACTTCTGCAGAACAGTAAACAGACTACAGGTGACCGCATTCTTCAAACTTTTTCATCTCTCATTCAGGCTTCCTCTCAATTTTACCACTCTGTATCATGCACTCCATACTTTTCCTTCTCACAGTTGCATCCTCTCTCCTTAAATTTTCACTCCTTCACCCACCTTCTCCACCCCACCGCTTATATATATCACCCTCAATCCTGTCTTCACCTTATTTCTGCACTCATCAGCTCCTGCTAATTCTGAACCGATATACCAATAAAACCTTCAGCCCAATGGGACGTGTCCCCCCCCCCCATAAGTCACACTCCCATATCGCCTCTCTCACTCTTCTGCTTCTCCTAACTTCTGGAGATATTTCCCCAAATCCTGGACCACTATAATTTACTTTCAGCCAACATTCCCGGCATCCTTCATCCTCTGATAGCAGCCGCAATCCACACAATCTCATTTCTATTCCTCTTCAGCCTAGAGCCTCCCCCTCTCCTGTGCCCTTTGGAATGCCTGCTCTGTTTGTAACAAATTCACCACCGTCCATGACCTATTTATCACTAACTCCCTGAACCTACTTGCAATTACTGAGACCTGGATTCAATAATCTGACCTTCCTTCTCCTGCTTCTCTCTCCTATGGTGGCCTCCTGTGGACTCACTCTCCCAGGCCTAGTGGACGTAAGGGAGGTGGTGTTGGAATTCTCCTATCCCCTCAAAGCACTTTTCAAGTTCTTCCTCCACCCCCCTCTCTTCATTTGAAGTTCACTGTATTTGTCTATTTTCTCCAGTTTTATTAAGAATTGCTGTGATCTATCGGCTCCCTGGACCGGTATCAAACTTCCTTGACGACTTCTCTGCCTGGCTACCCTACTTTCTCTCCTCTGAAATTCCAACAATCATTCTTGGAGACTTCAACATCCCTGTTAATCTTAACACTCCTGCTACTTCTAAGCTGCTGAGCCTAACCTCCTCTTTTGACCTAAAACAATGGACAAGTTTTTCTACTCACTCTGTTGGCACTGCCTTGACCTCATCTTCTCCTACCTATGAACTCCGCACACCCTCTCCAATATTCCTTTTCCTCTATCTGATCACCACCTTATTAGTTTCACTCTCTCCTTGTCTGCCTCCTTCTTGCTTTCCAAATACCAAACTATTACCCGTAGAAACCTTCACCATATTATTCTCTCTTATCTTATCTCCTTCTATTCTTTTTTCTGCTACACATTGTCTCTATGACAAAATCTCATCTTTGTCCTGCCCCAAATAGGCTACTTCTGTCTACAACAGTTCACTGTCAGCCACCCTGCATACCTTTGCCCCCCTCACTATGCACAGAATCAGGCCCCAATCGCCACAACCCTGGCAGACAGACAATACCAGAAGCCTCAAAAAACGTAGCCGTGCTCTTGAGCATCACAAATACATGTTGGATAAAGTTTTTCGTGATTGGTTCGGTACCAAGGCACAAATTCTCAAATTTCGTTAGCTGTCTAGAGAAGTCCCAAGGGTTAGGTAGCGAGTGCAGAAAATGGTGTAGTTGCACCGCCTTCCAGAAGGGGAGTTGGTATACGCCTGTCAATTCAGATAATTCCACTATAGTAGGCCAGCGCCTGGAAAACACAAATCTGGTGGCATAGTCTAAGCCTGCATCATTCAGACCGCCAAAATCATTGGGCTTAAGGACAGGTGTAAAGTCCGGGTGTCCCAGAACTTTGCATAGCGGTGAGTTTCTTGAGGTACAGGAGAACTGGAAAGCCGCTTGTCTACTGTGGCGTAATGTGGTGCCCTGAAGAGGGTGGGTTTTCAGCCCCGCCCTTCATTTTTTTTAAATGAATTTTTCTTAGTTTCTGTGATAAAATTTTGCAAATTATTAATTTTTCTTCATAAATATTGTCCACAATTTATACTGCTACATATGTTTGGTAAAAATAACCCAAATGAGTGGATATTATTTGGTCTCAGGACCCAACCCTTTCCAAAGTACGAGGTATTAAAGAATGCCTTTACGGAGCCGGGAATCCAAAACTTGACTAACCTCATATCTTAGATTATCCTCATAGACCGAAACAGAGGTAGTGAGAGAACGAGAGGACTTGAGGATTAAAGGCTTTTTAGGAATGGGTAAGGGCATGAGAAGATCAGGAGTCTGAGCAGGGACCCCCACACCCTTAAGAATGAGCTGGGCATCCATAACAGGACTACCAGACTGGGCAGAGGTCAGTGGATCCCTGAGGTCATGTTGGTTAGAAAGTGACATGTCACAAGAGTCAAGCTGGGTAGTTGCAACATAAACAGAGTGCAGAGAACCCTGAGAAAAATATTGAAAACCCCTCCTGGCCGAATGAGGTATTCTATCCAAAGGATGGATTGAGCCTCTTAAACGGGTTTGAATGGACATAGTAGCAGTAGGGTGAGGCCAGGTCACCGAAGGTGCTAAACAAGAAGCAGGAAGCTCATTGGGCATGGGCTGGACTGGCATAACTGGTGCAGAGGTCGACTGAATAGTATTGTCAGGTGTAGCGACCATCTCAATCGCATTACAGGGCATAGCAACTGTGGAACATGCAGACAAGTTAGTCTCGCTGTGTGTCCAAGGGAAATTAGGGACAGGCAAAGGTAAATGGTTATGCAAACTGGAGTGAATGATCGACTCAGGTTCATAGGTGTGCCCCTCATCCAGAGTACCACATGACCTAGAGAGTGCAACAGTCCGACCATTGCAGGATGCATCCCAGAAATCGCTATATACAGTGGAAAGAGCAGAAGATACTGGGATGGTAGTAACAGGAAGTCTCTCATTTGGGGTACCCTTGAGTAGGCAGGAAGTGGAACAGGAGGAACCCCAAGCCAGGATCTGTCCAGCAGACCAGTCAATGTGCGGAGAATGGAGCCGTAACCAAGGAAGACCTAATATGATAGGAGATGAAGCCTTAGGTAAGACAAGGAAGGATATCCACTCCTGGTGGAGTGTCCCTACTGACATCTTAACAGGAAGAGTCTGGAAGCGGATAGGGCCCCCTGGGAGAACAGTGCCATCAATCGCCAAGACCACCAATGGCGTTGTAAGGGGCAAAAGGGTAAGTCTCATGGAGGATGCAGTTTCCCAATCCATGAAATTGGCAGCGGCTCCGGAATCCAGATGTGCTGAGACCGAACGAGAGGAAGCACCGACATGAAGCAACACAGAAAGGAGAAGACGAGAAGGTGAAAGGGATATTTCAGGGTCTAATACTCCACCTTCCAGATGTATTAGCCCTGAGCGTTTTTCCGGATGAAGAGAATAAGTGTCATGGAAATGACCTTTGTCCCCACAATAGAGGCATAGGCCCAGAGTTCTGCGCCTAGCACGTTCTTCGGGAGATAATTTAGTCCAGCCCAACTGCATAGGTTCCTCAGTAGGCAGGGGGTGTTCCTCGGATTGCAGAGAAGGGGCTTGGGGCTCAGGCTGCCTAAAGAACGGGGAGTGCTGGCGTCTTTTTTCCAGGGCCCTCTCCTGAAAGCGAATATCGATCTGGTTACACAAAGTGATAACACTGTCTATTATACTAATTCATCCTTCACTCTATCAGAGAGGCCATGTAAAAAGGTTGCAACTAGGGCCTCATTATTCCAGCTCAATTCAGCTGTGAGGATACGGAACTGAAGAGCATATTGTCCCACAGAAGCGGACTCTTGACGGAGATGTAAAAGAGCACTAGCCGCTGAGGAGACACGACCCGGTTCCTCGAAGATATTCCGAAAAAGTTTCAAGAAATCAGACAGGCTAGAAATCACTGGATCATTCAGTTCCCACAGAGGGGCGGCCCAAGCTAACGCCTCGCTGGACAGGAGGGATATGATATATGCGACCTTTGCCCGATCGGACAGGAAGTTTTGGGGCTGAAGTTCAAAATGAATAGTGCACTGGCTAAGGAACCTCCTGCAAGCCTTGGAGTCCCCAGAGAAACGGACGGAGATGGTAGTAGTAATGAATGTGTGGCTGTGACTGATGCGATAGGTGCAGCAGCAGATAGCAGTTGCGGTTGTTGAACTGGGGGTCCTAATGAGGCCTGAACCTGTTCAAAACGGAATGCCAAATCCTGAAGGATTCGCATCACCTGGGTCTGATACGATTCTTGGGTCTCAAGTCGCCAAACTAAGCTCTGCAATGGATCATGTGCAGGAAGCGGCACGTCTGCCGGGTCCATGGCTGATCAAACTGTCAGGTCACCTTGAGGCGAGGTGACAGGTGCACACCGTAGGGATCAGGAGTGCACCGCAAGGTTGTGGACCCTACGGCTGACTGCTGCAGACGGGGGACAGATCCCACTGGGGTTAGAGCGTAAGATTCCCTGGGGCGCGGAGTCTAAGAGCCAGCAGGTGTTCACCAGCGCCTCTGGTGGTGAGGATGGACTTGGCTGCAACTGGCTCCAGGTCGCGACCCCCAGGGTCCCGCAGCTCACACCCACAGTAGGCAACAGGAGGATAGGGATGGTGAGGGACAAAGCCAAGGTCAGGGCCACAAGCAGACAAGAATAGTCGGGTACACGCCAAAAGGTCAGGATCACAGGCAAACAAGGATAGTCAAGACACGCCAAAGTGGGTAACGGAAACCAGTAGCAGAGCACATGGCAGGAAACAGGAAGCTAACACACAAAGGAATACACAATGGTTGATCAGCACTGATGGCATGCAGTGCACAGGTTAATATAGGGCTCCCTGATAGGGCCTGGGGTGGAGCCATGCTTAGAGGAGAGGTTATAAAAACCACCAGGTGGAAGTGGCTGGCCTCTTAGTCTGAAGACATGAGGGGAGGTAAGCAAACACAGGAAGATCACTGCATAACCATGACAGCTTTTCACAATGTATGTAGTTTGTCGCCACTGCACGTTTGTGCACAATTTGAAAGCATGTCATGTTTGATATCCATGTACTCGGCCTAAGATCATCTTTTTTATTTCATCAATCATTTGGGCAAAATAGTGTGTTTTAGTGCATTAAAATTTAAAAAAGTGTGTTTTTCCCCAAAAAAATGCATTTGAAAAAAATTAAACACTCACCATTTTAATCTGTAGGGCCTTTGCTTTAAAAAAAATATATAATGTTTGGGGGGTTCAAAGTAATTTTCTTGCTAACAAAAATTATTTTAAACAAAAAGTGTCAGAAAGGGCGTTGTCTTAGAAGTGGTTAGAAGAGTGGGTGATGTGTGACATAAGCTTCTAAATGTTGTGCATAAAATGCCAGGACAGTTCAAACCCCCCCAAAATGACCCCATTTTGGAATGAAGACACCCAAGCTATTTGCTGAGAGGCATGTCGGATCCGTGGAATATTTTATATTGTGACACAAGTTGCGGGAAAAAGACACATTTTTATTTATTTATATTTTGGCCAAAGTTGTCACTAAATGATATATTGCCATAGGCATATGTGAAATTAGACCCCAAAATACATTCTGTCGCTTCTCCTGAGTACGGGGATACCACATGTGTGAGACTTTTTGGGAGCCTATCCACGTACGGGACCCCAAAACCAAGCCCCGCCTTCAGGCTTTCTAAGGGTGTACATTTTTGATTTTGACTCTTCACTGCCTATCACAGTTTCAGAGGCCATGGAATGCCCAGATGGCACCAGAATACCCCATTTTGGAAAGTAGACACCCAAAGATATTTTCTGAGAGGTATGGCGAGTATTTTGCAGACCTCACTTTTTGTCACAAAGTTTCGAAAATTGAAAAAAGAAAAAAAATATTTTTTTCTTGTTTTTCTTCATTTTCAAAAACAAATGAGAGCTGCAAAATACTCATCATGCCTCTCAGCAAATAACTTGGGGTATCTACTTTCCAAAATGGGGTCATTTGGGGGGGGTTGTGCTATCTTGGCATTTTATGGTCTTCTAAATTGTGATAGGAAGTGAGGAGTGAAATCAAAAATTTACGTCCTTGGAAATCCTGAAGGCGGTGCTTGGTTTTTGGGGCCCCTTAAGCAGCTAGACTACGAAAAAGTCCCACACATGTGGTATCCCCATACTCAGGAGAAGCAAAATGTGTTTTGGGGTGCAATTCCACATATGCCCATGGCATGTGTGAGCAATATATCATTTAGTGACAATTTTGTGCAAAAAAATAAATAAATACGTTTGTAATTGTCCTGCAGCTTGTGGAAAAATATAAAATATTCCACGAACTCAACATGCCTCTCAGCAAATAGCTTGGGGTGTCTACTTTCCAAAATGGGGTAATTTGGGGGGGAGGGGGGGTTGTGCATTTTATGGTCTTCAAAACTGTGAGGAGTGAAATCAAAAATTTACGTCCTTAGAGACCCTCAAGGCGGTGCTTGGTTTTCGAGGCCCCGTACACAGCTAGGCTCCAAAAAAGTCCCACACATGGGGTATCCCCGTACTCAGAAGAAGCAGCAAAATGTATTTTGGAGTGCAATTCCACATATAACCATGGCATGTGTGAGCTATATAACATTTTGCGACAAACTTTTTGTTATTTATTTATTTTTTGTCATTATTCAATCACTTGGGACAAAAAAATGTAATATTCAATGGGCTCAACATGCCTCTCAGCAATTTCCTTAGGGTATCTACTTTCCAAAATGGGGTCATTTTGGGGGGCGACGGTTGTATTGGCCTGTCATTTTAGCACCTCAAGAAATGAGATAGGCAGTCATAAACTAAAAGCTGAAAATGTACCCTAGTTTGTAGGCGCTATAACTTTTGCGCAAACCACTAAATATACGCTTATTGATACCCTGTTTCCCCGATAGTAAGACACCCCCGATTGTAAGACGTATCGGGAGTTTCAGAGGGGTCGGCTAATATAAGCCGTACCCTGAAAGTAAGACATATGTCTTACTTTCGGGGAAACACGGGGGTATTGCCGCCTCCCTCTCATCTAGCTGCGCGCCGCCTCCTGCCCACGTCCGCACCGTCCCCCTCTCCATACGTCGCCGCGTCTGCCATTTCCCTCTGATCTTAATGAGCGCCGCCTCCTACCCACGCCTGAGCCGTCCCCCTCTCCATACGTCACCGCGCCGTCCCCTGCACTTGTCACTGCCGCCTCCTGCCTAAAATACGGTAATGCACACAGTATTAATCATACATCAGTAAAACATACACACTGGCATACTGGGGTATCATCTGCTGTATGTAACCCAGTGGGTATCAGCAGGTGTCACACTGGATTAAATACAGCAGGTGGTACTGTATCACACATAAATCTGTTTTATCTTCCAGTATTCCACTGTTCGTTCTTACCATTTTTCATTGTTTTACATGTTATGCAATGTTGTAACAAGACATTCTTGGCACTTCCTTTTATAAAACTGTTTTGTGGTGAATACAATACTGTTCAGGTTGTTAATAAATGTTAATTTTATGGTTAAAACAAAAAATTCGAATTTTTTTTTCCCGAAAGTAAGACATAGTGGGGCTTTTGGGGATAAAAAGAAAGTAAGACACTGTCTTACTTTCGGGGAAACACGGTATTTTTTTTACCAAAGACATGTGACTGAATACATTTTGGCCTAAATGTATGACTAAAATGTATTTTTTTTTTTTTATAACAAAAAGTGTCAGAAAGGGCGTTGTCTTAGAAGTGGTTAGAAGAGTGTCTTTTTCCGTTTATATTGCAAAAAATTAAAATCCCAGAGGCAATCAAATACCATAAAAATAAAGCTCTATTTGTGAGAAAAAAAGGACGCAAATTTAGTTTGCGTACAGCATTGCATGATCACACAATTAGCAGTTAAAGCAACGCAGCGCCAAATTGTAAAAAGTGCTCTGGGTCAGTAAGGGGGTAAATCCTTCTGGGGCTGAAGTGGTTAATAAGAAGCAATGAAATACATTTGAAATATGCATATTAGAAGGAAGGTCTAATGCATAAGCCACTGGGTTAATCCTGCAAAGAATATGGAAAGGCCAAATAAACCCAGGTACAAACTTCAGAGCGGGAACGCGAAGTCGGAGGTTGCGAGATGACAGCCAGACCCTGTCCCCAACCTGGTAGAAAGGTGCAGGCAGGCGTCTGCAGTCAGCATGGAGTCGGTACCTTTCATTAGCATGTCGCAAGGCCTACTGGACTTGTGACCAAGTGGAACAAAGACCACAGAGATGCTCCTCTAACGCAGGAATACTCTGCAGAACAAATGAGTCAGGCAACATGGAAGGTTGAAAACCATAGTTCGCCATAAATGGGACAATCGGGAAGCAGAATTCAAGGCACTATTGTGAGTAAACTCTGCCCATGGTAAGAGGTCTGACCAGTTGTTATGGTCAGAAATATAGCAATGTAGGAATTACTCCAAGGACTGATTGGCTCATTCTGCAGCCCCATTAGACTGCGGGTGATACACAGACTAGAAAGCAAGCTGAATTCCCAACTGTGAACAAAAGGCTCGCCAGAACCGGGACACAAACTGACTACCCCTGTCCTAGACAATCACCTTGGATAGCCCATGTAAGTGAAAAATCTCCTGAGCAAAAATGGAAGCCAGTTATTTAGAAGTGGGCAACTTCTTAAGTGGAATACAATGGAGCATTTTCAAGAACCAGTCAACCATCATAAGGATAACTGTGTTGCCCTGGGAGTTGGGTAACTCCACAATGAAATCCATAGACAGGTGGGTCCAGGGCCTCTCTCCATTGGGTATGGGTTGTAGGAGGCCCACTGGAAGGTGTGTCTTAATCTGCGCACACACGGAACAGGCAGCTATGAAGGCAGTTACATCAGCAGGTAGACTAGGCCACAGGAATTGTTGGGAAATGGCCCAAAAGAGTTGATTCTTCTGAGAGTGGCCAGCAGCCTTGGGAGAATGGTAAGTCTGGAGCACAGCAGTACAGAGACTCTCTGGGACAAAGCAGCGGTCACAAGGTTTCTCAGGAGGAGCATGGACCTGAGCAGCAAGAATTTTGTCACCCAAAGGAGAAGTGAGACTGGTGTGAACCGTAGCCAGAATATGTTCAGGAGGAATCACAGGAAACTGAACCAACTCCATCTTGGAAGTGGAGGAAAATTGTTGTGACAAAGTGTCAGCCCTTACATTCTTAGTACTGGGTAAGAACGAGATAATGTAATTGAAACTAGACAAGAAAAGAGCCCATCGCACCCTTCTGGGAGAGAGGTGTTTAGCCTCAGACAAGAATGTGAGATTCTTATGGTCAGTAAGAATGAGAACCAGCACAGTGGTACCTTTGAGGAGATGTCTCCATTCTTTCAGGGCTAAAATGATTGCTAATAGCTCTCTGTCACCAATCAGTAATTGCACTCCGCAGGTGACAATGTCTTGGAAAAGTAGCCACAAGGATGCATAGCACTCTGAGGTAGGACGTTGAGACAGAAGTGCACCAACTCCAGTTTCAGAAGCATCAACCTCATGGATAAAAGGATCAGGATGTACCAACACAGGAGCAGAAACAAAGGCAGCCTTGAGACTCTCAAATGCCTTAATGGACTCTGGAGACCAACTCTGTGGGTTATGGTCTTTTCTGGTCATATCAATCAGTCACACTTCTCCAATTTACAATAAAGATTGATCTCTCTTACTTTCTGAAGCACACGGCAGACATCTGTGTGGTGGCTCTCCAGGGACTTGGAAAATATGAAGATATCGTCAAGATAAACCACCACACATAACTGCAACAAATCTCGGAGGACATCGTTAATAAATTCTTGGAAAACTCCCGGGGCGTTACAAAGGTCAAAAGGCATTATGAGGTACTCATAATGGCCTGTTCTGGTACAGGCATACCCCACTTTTAAGTACACAATGGGGTTTATTTACTAAAGCTGTAAAGTGCAAAATTAGGCTCACTGCTGCATAGAAACCAATGAGCTTCTAACCCCAGCTTGTTCAATTAAGCTTTGGTAATACAACCTGGAAGCTCATTGGTTTCTATGCAGAAGTGAGCCTGATTTTGCATTTTCCAGCTTTAGTAAATAAGTCCCATTGTGTGCTTAAAAGTGGGGTATGCCTGTATTAAAAACAGTTTTCCACTCGTTGCCCTCCTTAATTCTCACTAGATTGTATGCCCCTCGCAAATCAAGCTTTGTGAAAATCTATGCTCCCTTGAGGTGGTCAAATTACTCCATAATCAAAGGAATCGGATAAGCATTCTTAATCGTGAAATGTTTGAGGCCCCTATAATCAATACAGGGTCTTCACCACCCTTCTTTTCACAAAGAAGAAACCAGCACCAGCCTGAGACGAGGATTTATTGATGAAACCTTGAGAAAGTGCATCTGCAACATACTCCTCCATGGCCTTATCCTCCAAGACCGACAAAGGGTAAACCTGGCCACAAAGGGATATGGTACCAGGTTGAAAGTCAATTGCACAATCATATGGCCAGTGTGGAGGCAAACTACCGGCTTAACCTTTGTCAAAGACATCGCTAAAATCACGGTACTCTTCCGGCAGTGGAGGAGAGTGAAGAGGTGCACAGGACCTTGGCTACCTTCTGGAAGCATGTCTTACTGCATTGTGGCGACCAGGAGAGAACCTCAGCATGGAGCCAATCAAAAGAGGGGTTGTGCCTCTGTAACTAAGGATAAACAATAACCAATGGAAAGTTAGGTGAGGAAATAACTTGGAATTGGATTATCTCATGGTGGACAACGGAACAGTCTCATGAGTCACATGAGCAGGCTGTAGAGGTCTTCCATCAAGAGCCTCAATGGCAAGTGGAGTGTCATGCAACTGCAGCAGAATTGAGTGCTTCAATTCAAAGGCAGCATCAATGTAGAGGCCTGCAGCCCCAGAGTCAATTTGAGCCTGTATCTCGACGGAGAAAGGGCTCAAGAAAGGGCTTATCCTTCTGGACAACTGGGGATGAAACAACGACACCTATGACCTATGACACCTATGTCCTATCCGTGACAGGACCTCAAGGTTCGGGCTTTCCCTGGACGGGTAGGGCAAGACTTCAAAAAGTAACCTGCCTGGCCACAATAAAGGCACAATCTCTCTCTCCTCCTAAGGGTTCTCTCATCCGCAGAGAGATGTGTGAAGCCCAAGTGCATGGGTTCATCTTCACAGACCGATTCGGTACCAGGAGGCCTGGGAGGTGAGGAAGACAAGGGTGGGACTGCAAAGTTTGGAGAAAAATGTACAGGAGGCTTTCGCAAGCGCTCCTTAAAAGAGAGTCTTGGAGTCAATGAGGATGTCAAAAGTGAGTCAGCTCAGTGGGTATATCTCGGTCTGCTATCTCATCCTTGATGGTATGCAAAAGACCATGACAAAAAGCAGCCACAAGGGCCTCATTGTTCCAAGCAACCTCTGCTGCCAGAGTATGGAATTCAATGGCGTAATCAGCAACAGTTCTTGTACACTGTTTGATAGACATGAGGTACTGTTTGATAGACATGCGGGAACATCAAATACCCTTTTAAAAGAAGTCAAAAAGTCAGGGTAACTCAAGACAGAGTTTTTTTGTGTCTCCCATAGAGGGTTTGCCCAGGCCAGGCTCTCACAGAAAGCAAATATATCACGAAACCTACTTTGCTTCTGTCCATGGGAAACGCCTGGGGCAGCATCTCAAAGTATATCTCTGGTTGTGAAACCCTCTGCATTGGACTGGATAACCCCCAAATTGCTGGGGAAGTGGAGCAGAACCAGACATACCTCTTATAGAGGTAATAGTCGAGGATGGTGCCTGCACAGAGACTGGAGCAGCAGCAGGGATGGCTTTCAACACAGGTTGTACTGGAACAGCCACAGTCGGAGATTCCAGGTGAGCCGTGTGACTCAGGAGTGTTTTTAATGGCCAACTGATCAATACGGTGATCCTGCTCATCCAATCTGGAAAAAAAAATATTACCAACAAGTGGATTCACTGTATCTTCTGAATTCATGCCCTTCACCTACTGTCAGAAACCATGAATCAGACTGAGACAGTTAAATCACACTTATTTAATAATAATAAAAAAAGATAAACAGTAAACATAGTCAAAACATAGCCAGAGTTCAGGAACCAGAACAGATAGTCAGGCAAGCCAAAACGTCAGGGAGCCAGAGATGAGCATAGTATAACAGCATGCAGGATCTGGAACCATAAGGAATGTCAGGCAAGCAAGTCTTTAACAGGAACACAGAAGAGGCAGGATATCAACAGGTGAGTCACTGTGGAGAGATAGGAGCTGGCAATTTAGCCAACAGCTGAGTGGCCAGCTTTGAGAAGGAAGGGCTGAGCCCAGCCCTGACAGTACCCCCTCCTCAATGACCAGAGGACCACCAGGATTGAGGGGAAAACACCTATGGAAATCATGGAGGAGGACAGAGGCATGTATTCCTGAGAATGAGACCCAAGGGCGTTCCCCCGGAGTGTATCCTTTCCAATACACCAGGTACCAAGTAGCTCCCAACCATGTGATGCTCAAACAGCGCCAGCGGGCGCTGGTGTGCAACGTCACAGGGCCAGGGTCCACGCACTGTGCATGCACAAAATGATCATGCACACGCATGCGCATTGGCCCCATGACACCGCGCACTGGCCCACAGGCCAAGGGGACAAAGTCCCTGCCAGGGCCTGTGCAAGAGGAGGAGACCGAGGGCGGGACCGGCTCCTGCCACCAGGAAGCTCACCGGGCTGCCGCGGAGAAACACAGATGGAGCAATCAGAGCCAATGCCCCTGCATTGTGGTGTTTTGATCCTAGTACTGGGGATTGTGTGCTCCTGTTAGCCCTTAGTAAGTGTTTTTTTTTAAATCAATACATACCCTGACTAATCCCCAGGCATTTGTCAATGTAACTGTGTTACTGCTCATTTTCTTTATAGGAGACTCAGGCATGAGTGGATAAGCTATACCATGCTTCCATTCTAGGCCTGTGGCCTTTATGGCTATATACTGGGACCACACACTGGCATCATCTCCCCTAGTGGGTTTGTCCTTCCCGGGTTCCTTTTTATCTTTTTTTTTTGTAATTCCTTTATTGAATGCCAGAAGAAATAACAGGCGCATGGACAACATTAATAAAACATACAAAATTTCAAAACATAAACCTTTCGGTAACACCCGGGTGGGAGATATAGAGACCACCCCCAACTTAGGCTTAAACTAAACATGGAAGCATTCCCGAACAGGGGGCTAAATTCCCCTCTAAGACCTCCGACACCAATTAGGCAATCTGATCCCACCCAGTTGAGCGGTAATCATCACATGGCCATGCATTACAGTGAGATGCACAAATTTTGTTATTTTATAAAGAAAGGGAAGAGGAGGGAGATGGGCGATGGGCCGGGCCCCAGGCAGGCAGAGCATACATTGTTGAAAACTGTTCATTCCCGGGGGAGCCCACAACCCACCGCAGCCTACATGGACTAGCCGGCAAAATCTAACCGTGAAAGAAAAAGGACTGAGGAGTTGAAACGATAAGGGGGAAGGGGTTACAGAAGAAAGGGACTACAGGGGGAGACAAGGGGGAAGGGGGGCCAGAGAGAAAGGAAAAGAGATCAGAACAGAGAGACAGACCAAATAGAAGAAGCAAAGAAGAGACTCCAGGCAGGCTGAAGCAAAAGAGCCTAACACAAAAAAGCAGAATAGTGACCGTGGGCACCACCAAGCCGCAGGGGAGGGGGGTCCAGAAGCCAGCGAACAGAGACCCTCTCTCAACGGGCATCTAAAGCTACCACCCGGAGGTAAGCCTCAGTGTAGGTGAAATGTTGCCAAGGTCTCCAAGTCTCACGAAAGGCCTCCTCCCTATTGTGAAGCGTCGCTGTGAGGTCTGCCATATCTCTTAATTCGTTCACTTTAGAGAACCATAGAGCCATAGCCGGTGGGTTCTCCGATCTCCAGCACAAAGGGATACAGGCCTTCTCCGCATTCAGCAATTGAATAGTCAAAGAGTTCCTATACTTTTTAATGGATCGCTCCGTCAGGTGCAGCAGGCAGGCCGCAGGGTTCCCCTCCAGGGAGACACCCGTCAGACGACCGATCGTGTCGGTCACCCCGCACCAGAAGGGGACCAGCTTGGGACAGGCCCAAAAAACATGCAACATGGTTCCTCCCCACAACGCCAGCAACAGGCAGGCACCTGGGGGAAGATGTGGTGGAGAACGGATGGGACCCTATACCACCTAGATGTGATTTTGTAGCGCGTCTCCTGAACCCGTGTAGCCATAGAGGATTTCTGCGCAAAATTAAGAATTTTCTGCTGTTGATCTGGAGTAAAGTGGGTGCAGAGCTCCGCCTCCCACTTGGCCACGAATGGGGGGACATACCCCTCAGCCGGACGAATCAGGGCAGAGTAAAGGAGCGAGAGGCAGTGCCGCACTGGTTCCCCCTGATGACAGATTCGCTCTAACTCCGTGAGGGGGCGAGAGATGCCCGGCGTCCGCAAACAGTTACGCAAGAAATTCCTCAATTGCAGGCCGATCCAAAAGTCCAGTGGAGGGTCCACTGCACGCGGCCCTGCCTCCGGGGTGAGTCAACCATCCGGGCCAATAAAGTCACATAACCGCTGCCTGTCGCCCATCTGCAGACGATAAAAGCAGGGATTCTGGAAGCCCGGTATAAAATCCGGGTTACGCAGAACCGGCACCATAGGGGAGGGCACTGGGGACACCGACGAGTTCCGAAAGGCCTCTCTCGTCACCCGCAGGGTACCCCCAATGTGAGGTGATCCAGTATAGCCCTAGGCAGGGGCGCTTATAACCAGGGCCTGCTCCCGATCGTGCCCCCAGAGTCCTCCCCCTCCATGGCCACCCAATGCTTCGCCCCCTCATGACAATGCCAGTCCACCAACCTGGTCAGGTGAACTGCCCTGTAGTATGCCCTCACGTCTGGAAGACCAACTCCACCCCTGTGCTTAGGCAGGTGCAGAAGCTGTAATCTAAGACGTGGTCTCCGGTGCGACCAGATAAAAGCACGGAACAGGGAATCTATCCGCTTGAAAAAGGTGGGAGGGAGGTAAATGGGCAACGCCTGTAACAGATACAACATTTTTGGCAACAGAGTCATCTTAAGCGCACTGCACCAGCCAAACCACGTCAGCGTTAGTGAATGCCAGCGCAGGAGATCTGCCCTTAAGCGGTCCACCAGAGGCACAAAATTGGCTGTATTGAGGGACGCCGGGTCAGGGGTAACATCAACACCGAGGTAGCGGATATGACTCGTAGCCCACCTCAGCGGATATGCCCTCCCTAGACGTCGAACCACATCTCCCCCCATGGTGATGTTAAGGATGGAGGATTTAGCTAAATTGATTTGGAAAAGGGAGAGAGAACCATACTCCGCCAAAGAGGGCAGCAGGGTAGGCAGTGACGTAAGGGGATCCGTTAAAAAGAAAATTAGGTCATCTGCAAATGCGGCCACCTTGTGGGTACCTGACGCCTTCGCATAGCCAGCAATGTATTTGACCAAATATGGCACAGAAGGGGTTCAAGAGACAAAATAAAAATCAGTGGGGACAGGGGACAACCCTGTCGGGTGCCGTTCTTGATAGAGAAGTAGGAAGACCTCGTTTCGTTTAGCTTAACCGCCGCAGTAGGGCTTGAATAAAGGGACAAAACCCAGTGGAGCATGGAGTGGCGCAGTCCTATATGTTTCAGGGTAGCTCGGATAAACGACCAGTCCACGCGGTCAAAAGCCTTCTCCGCATCAGTTGACAGCAGGAGAAGGGCTCGCTTAGAGGTTCTGGCCGCGTGGATCAGGTTGAGGACTCTAATGGTGTTGTCCCGGGGTTCACGCCCTGGGACAAACCCAGCCTGGTCCTTGTGAATGAGGTTAGGGATGTGCGGGAGCAACCTGTTCGCCAAAATTCTGGCAAAGAGCTTCAGGTCCGTATTTAACAGTGCGATTGGATGGTAGTTTCCACAACACAGTGGATCCTTTCCCTCCTTCGGGATGAGGGAAATATGAGCTCTGAGGGAGTCCACCGGAAAGGAAGTGCCCTTGGTAAGTGAGTTGAGGGCAGTGACCAGGGGCTTCCCCAGCATCCCAAAGAAGGCCTTGTAATATGCCGGTGTGAAGCCGTCGGGCCTGGAGCCTTCCTAGGCTTTGACACTGCCAGAGCCACCCCCAGCTGCTCGACCGAAATGGGTTCCTCCAGCTCATCCCACACCTCCCCAGGGAGGGAGGGCATATCCGAGGCAGCTAAATACGACTGAGGGGTTGGGCCCTCTACTTCAGGGGAGCCAGGAGCAGGCGGCCCTTTCAGATTGTAGAGGCCTTCATAGTAGGCCTGGAACTCGGCCGCTATGTCCTCTGACACGTTCAGTTTCTGACCAGACGCCGACTTAATATGGGGAATGTAGGTCTGGGCACGCGGGCCCCTCAAGGCCCTTGCCAGTAAGGACCAGTAGAGTACTCATACATAGTCCGTCGGGCCCAGGCCAGCTTTTGTTTAGTGTTCTGGAACAGAAGGGAGCGCAGTTCTTCATGAGCCTTAAGAAGGTCCTGAAGAACAGCCCGTGCCAAGTGCGCCTTATGCTGAGTCTCCAGCCTCCGGATCGTGGCTAGGAGTTCGTCCGTGCGCTGCATCCTCTCCCGCTTAAGACGGGCCCCTATTTTCATCAGCACGCCCCTAATCACCACCTTATGTGCCTCCCATAAAGTAAGGGGGTTAGCCACCGAGGCCCCATTAATAGAGAAGTACTCCTGTAACGCCATCTGGATCTCCAAGCGAGTATCTCCAGACTGGAGCAAGGCCTCGCTGAGTTTCCATGACGGCGGAGGGCACGATACCGACCCCAACTGAAGGGTTAGGTGGACGGCGCAGAAAACGAGATAACGCCGATGGAGGTGGATACCACCGCAGGCAGATCCCTATGCGACACCAATAAGTAGTCCAACCGGGAGTGCGTATGGTGGACCTGCGAGAAAAAGGTATAGTCTCTGGTTTGTGCGTGCAGCAACCGCCACGGATCGACCAGGTGCAGCACCTGGAGATCCGTTTTCAGCCGTTTTAAGCACGCGTATGATAAGTGGGAGGCCCCTCTAGAGACATCAAGTGCTGGGTCCATGGCAAAGTTAAGGTCCCCGCCAAAAACCAGCAGCCCGTCCGCAAACTCCAGCAGTTTAGGGATAAGATTCTGCAAGAACTGCACATGGTCAGCGTTCGGAAAGTACACATTGGCAAAGGTGACCTGCCTACCAAACACCGTCCCCTTCAGAAAAATAAAACGGCCCTGTGCGTCCGTCCGCTGCGCCTCGAATGACCATGGAACAGATTTGGCTATTAAGATACTCACCCCCTTTGATTTGGAGATCGGAGAAACACTGTGATAAGCCCGGGGGAAGGCCCCATTGGTAAGTCTGGGTGTGCAACCCGCGCAAAAATGCGTCTCTTGCAAAAATGCTACCTGCGACCTACCTTTATGCAGGTTCATCAACAGCTGTGAGCGCTTCTCCGGGGTGTTGAGGCCCCGTACATTCAGGGAGGTGACCTTAAGGAGACCCATTCCACCTCACTGGAGACCAACGGCAAAGGAGCTCGCAAGTCCCCAACCCACAGCCCCCCCCCCCCCCCCCACGGCAAGGGAACAACCCACAGAAGCCCCGGAAGAGAGTGGGCAGAAATTACAGGGAAAGAGGGGGGAAAGTAAGGGAAATAGGGGTGAAAAGAGGAGGAGGGGATCACCGGGAGAAAATAAATAAAAAAGAGGGGGAGAAAAGGGGGCAAGAGCGAGCGGGACAAGAAAAAAGAGGAGGAAAGGAAGAAAGAGAATCTGCGGTGATCGCTACTCAAACTTGTAGCCCTATGATTGGGCACACTAGGTGTCCACACCAGGGCCTACCCTAACGGGGGGGGGAAAGAACGCTGAGATTCCCGAAGATGGTCAATCGAGAAATCGTAAAGAGATAAAGCTCAGTAACATTGGAGGTGCAGGAGACTAGCCAATAAGAACTAAGATCTAGAAAACTACATAGTAAACATAACATTAATACATGAAAACATAACAGGTGTCAACACTGGCAGAACATATCATAGCATAACCTGCCACCCAGGGCACTGTCCCGGGTCCCCTCACTGGGACCGGAGACAGTGGGGCATGAGCAGCCCAAACAGAACATGAGAATTCCCATCATGGTCAGCAATCTGGGGATGATCGGTAAGTCCGCACCCACGGAAGTGTAAGTGGGGGGGTGACTCTTAAAACTTCAATCAGCGGTAATTGGGGAGGGGCAAAAGGGGCGGAGAGAGGGGCCAACACCCCAAAACCTGCCGGGTGAGGCCCGAGTATGTTAGGGTGATTAAGAGCACCACTGAGGGACCAAGGGCATCCCAACCATCGGCCAATGGGGGAGGGAGGAAAGGACACAGGGCCCCAGCTATGCCGTGGGTGGGCAGACCCACCCATCCCCCCGCATAAACCCCCCTCACCCCCCACCAAAAATACAGACCCCCGCCCCCCACACAACACAGAAGAGCAGCCTCACCCCCAAGCAAACAACTAACAAGGGATACGTGGGAAAGGACAGGCAGTATAAATTACAATAACCTCCCGCAGTTCATCACTGACAGAGTCCTGGGCACCAAGAAATTTACTAAGTAGCACAGTAGCAATGAGAAAAGAGTTCAGCTGCTTACCCAACCCCGGACAGGGGTAGGATCAGTCCTCAGAAGCCAGTGGATGTCGTCTAGTGTCCTCTCTGCTGGGTGCACGGGACTGGGGACGGCGCACCCGCTGCGGCCTTGGCAAAGGTGGTCCGAGCGCCTCCTGGGAAAGCAAATAGTCAAACCAGTTAGGGACCGAAACGGCTGGCCTACCAAGAAACTCGAAGAGGTTCGGCAACTGATCAGGAGAACGAAGAAAAAACTCTGCTCCCCTCCTCCGGACGATTAGATGAAAGGGGTGGCCCCATCGGTAGGTGGCTTCGGCCATTCGGATCACCTCAAGAAGGGGGCGCATAAGGCCCCGCAGGGCTCTTGTTTGCCTGTTGACATCTGGGTAGATCCTAATAAGAGCTCCATGAAAGTCAATAGGGCCCCTTTCCCAAGCGAGGCGTAGGATTTCCTCCTTTACAGTAAAGAAGTGCACTCTGCAAAGTACATCGCGGGGTAGGTCCGCTGCTTCTGGGTCCCTGGAGGCTGACGGAGTCACTCTGGGGTCTGGGATCCGGTGGACCCGATCTAGCTCCAGGTCAGTACCCGGGGGCTTCCCAAGGACCTGATTCAGCAGGGCCACCATTGTAGTACATAGGTCAAGTCCCATGGTAGCCTCCGGGATGCCCCGGAGGCGCAGATTGTTCCTCCGACTTCTGTTTTCGCCGTCATCCACACGGAGTTGCATTTCAATCAAGTGTCGCTGCAGGGCTTGCTGCCCGCACTTAAGGGCGGCCACGCAGTTTTCCAAGGAAGAGCTGGAGGTCTCCAGTGTGGTGACCCGTTCATCAACAGTGTCCACTTGCTGGCGCAGGTCGTGGAGCTCGCGAGACAGGGCATTGACTATGGAAGCTGCCATCTCCTGCAGGTCCTGCTTGGACGGCAGGCTTGCCACTAAATCCCGCCAGGAGCCGTCCGCCCCAACCCCCGTGCCGTCCGCCTGTTAAACTGCAGGGAATGTCCATGTTTGGAGAGGCCGGTGAGGCAGGGGAGGGGGCCAGGGAAGACGATCCTTCTGCCTGAGGGGGGTTCGGGTGGGATGAAGCTGCCCCCCGCTGCGCCACCCATCTCCTGCGGAGCGATACCTTGAGAGGATGAAAGACGCTGTGGCGCCATCTTGGCCGGTACGGCAGGGGAGTCGAGCCCATGCTGGCGAAGAAAGTAGTTGCTTATGCCGTGTCCTGACGGTGTCCCCGACCCCCGCCGGTGTCTGCGCGCTCCTGGCATGTAGTTTTCACCACGTCTGGCGAGTCTGCGGCCGGTTCTCTGGCTAGCTCCTGCAGAGCTCCAAACAGTGCGTCCTCACATGTCCATCTTTAATCCACGTCCCCCAGGACGGCTACTTGGCAGGGCAGAATTCATAGTAGGAGGCCGGGCCCGCCTCGGAGCACTCCCGCGGGTGACGGATTTAGGAAAGGCCGGGGATCCACAGGCCTTACTAGGCCGCACTAGGCCGGAGCCTGCCGAGTCCCCCCCGAGTGCTGTACGGGCCCCAAAACACCACCGGGATGACCCCTAGCGATGGATGCGTGGCAGGGGGGGAAGGATGAGGGTCTCCTACCTGCCCGAGCGGCTCGGTGTAGAGGCAAGATGGCGGCGGCCGGTGCCGGTTCTCCTCGTGGCTCCTCGGGATGTGGCAACTCAAAAATCCCCGCAATAGCCACCTGGGGGGGGGGGGAGCAGAACAGCGTCCCGGACCCGATGATGTGGGTCTCGGGTGAGGAATGGTGGCGGATTGCTCCGTGTGTCTCAGGAGCCAGCCTCAGACACGTCCGCCGCCATGCACGTCAGGGCACGCCCCCCTTTTTATCTTTTTTAACAACATTATCAGGTATACTCTGCTTCTCCTTATTTACCTTAATTTTCACCTGCCTTATTCACTCCCTTGTTTGGTTCATCTCACTCCCTTCTCACAGCCTTAATTCCTTTTCCTTCCTCTTCTTCCTCCCCCATTTCTTGATCCTCTCCAACACTCTCACCATTCATTCACCGCTTATTTTCACTTTCACCTTGTTCCACCATTTGATGGTTTTCATGTCCCTATTTCATCCAATCTCCACCATTTCATTCCTCACTTTCCAATTGGTGTCCTCCTTCTTTTTGCACAGTACTTGCACATAAGCGGATTCTTCCTTTTCATATTAGCTTCACTTGCATGATTTTCACACTCACTTCACTACTTTTGTTCAGATAAGCTGATACTATACCGATTACTTTTACTATGTCCACCTAGATTCCAATCATCACATTGTGTAGCTCCCCCAAGTTGCCACGGGGGACCATTTATTAGGTGGTAGCACTATGAGCTTGAGGTCTGCTGGAGCATGGGTAAGCTGCTTTGCTCTTTCCCCGTTTCTAAGTCTAAAATATTTTTTAAATTATGATGCTGTATGATAATATTCCATTTCTTTATTATTTTTTGATCATAATGCTGTCTCTTTTTCGATCTAATCACAGATAACCTCCCGATGAAGCGGTAAATGTCCACGAAACTAGTCAAGGAAATGACATCTGTGATCAATTGCTTTATTGCACCTACTCACTGGTGACATAATGTGTATCGCTATTATGTTTTTATATCTAAATGATGATGTGTTCTTTAGCATCAATAAAATCATCTGTAAACTTTATATTTACATTTTTTCTATATTTACTGTATTGCTTTTATTGTACCATAATAGTCCAAATTGCTCCGATATTTCCATGGTAGCCTGGTTGGAGATTAAGCTCCCAGTCTTTATATCTCAAAAAACAAGGTAGGATATTCATCTTTAAGATTGCTGCACGGCCGAACCAAGAAAATTGGGCTTTATTCAATTTTTTAAGATCATCTGATATAGTTTTGAGAATGGGTAGATTGTTTTTGGTGAAAAGATTGGAAAGGTTCATTGATCCCTAAGTATTTAATCGTGTTGCATTGCCATTGAAAGGGGAAATTATTTTTACAGTGTGTAACCATCTCTAATGGAAGAGTGATATTAAGAGCATGGAATTTTGTAAAATTGATTTTGAAATTGGAAAGGCGTTGGAAGAGTTTGAAATATTTCAAAAGATTTGGAATTGATATGTGTGGTTTGCTTGGGGATAGTAAGATTTCATTGTCAAAAGCTACTAATTTATATGTGCGGTCTGCTATGGGTATGCCTTAGATATTATCATTGTTCCTAAGGCAACATAAGAGTGGATCTAGGGTAAAAAAAAAATAGAATAGGGGAAAGTGGGCAACCCTGCCTCATCCCATTGGTTATGGAGAAGGAATTCAACAGATGGCCATTAATCTGGTCCCTGGCAGTTGGTGTGATATATAGGGACATGATCAAGTTAAGCATTGGGCCTTGTATTCCTAAAGGTCTTAATACTGCTCCCATGTAGTCCCAGGCCAGTCTGTCAAATGTCTTCTGCATGTCCAATTACAGGAAGAACCCTTTATGTTTGTTGGTGGTCAATCAGTGATGCAGAGCCTTTGTAGTATTGTAGTATTGTCCCTGGCTTCTCGCCCTGCAATAAAACCAACTTGGTCCTTTTCTATTAGAGATGGTAGGAAGGGAAGCAAGCAGTTAGCAAAGATTTTGGCAAAGAGTTTTATGTGTAAGTTGAATAGGGAAATTGGCCTTTAGTTCATAACTGATGTGATGTCCTTCCCTTCCTTTGGTATAACTGTGGTGGGTGCTTGGAGAAGTCTATTGAAGGAGTGGGGAGGTGGAGAGGGAGTTAAAGGCCTTAATAAAATAATCAGTGTGTACATCTACAAAAGTTTTAAAATAGGTGGCTGTAAACCTGTCTGGGCTGGGGCTTTTGCCGGCCTTAAGCTGTTTGATTGCTTTTTTGAGTTCGTCTTCAGAGATGGGACTTTCTAATTGTTGGGCATCCTCTTTGTCAATGGATTTAAGGGGGCTTTTTTTTTAGAAAGTTCTTAATAGGGAAGCTCCAAGTGTTATTTCCAATAGAGTTGGCTGATTGCGTATTGAGGTTTTATAATGTGGAATAGTATGCTTCAAATTTCCTACTTTCCACATTTGTTCCCAAATTCATAGAATCGTTTTTGTTGTAAAACAAATTTACGCTGTGTTTTGTGATTTAATTGATCTGATTAGAGGGGTGTGCCTGATATCTGCCTGAGGGGCTGAGGCTGGAAGAGCACGCCACGTTAGATGAAGCCGGGGACTCACGTGGCTTTGACCGGAAGATCTCCGGTATACTGCGGCTCATCTGGGATCCGGTTTCCCTGGGTGAGCGGGACAGAGTTGAGGATGAGTTCCCCTTTGGTTTCCCCATGTCTGCTGGAAGAGGTGGCTCTGCTAGACTGAGAAAGATACCTCTGGAGACTGGGACATGGGGATTAATAGGCCATTAGAGTCCGGAACCAAACCCCGCCCCCTACATTTTCACCTACATTTATAAAGACATTTGATTTTATTGGATGTATTTTTATAACAAAAAGGAAATATTGTTTTTTTTTTTTTAAATTGTGGATATGTGTATGTATATACAGTATATATATATATATATATATATATATATAATTGCATACAGTGTTGCATGACTTTGCAATAGCCATTAAATATAGCGCAGTGCTGAATATAAAAAAAAACGGTCTGGTCATGAAGGGAGAAAACCTTTCAGAGCTTAAATGTTTAAATCTTAAATTATCAATTTCCTCTGAGGGTTTGCATTCAGTAATTCATCACTGTAGATGTAAACAGTGCTTCAATCCTTAATCATAATTGGACAGTTTTCCCAAGAGTACTGTATGAAGAAAATAAATCCCATATGGCTTTTTTCTTAAACATACATAGTTACAGAATTGTAATACGCATATGGGCTATAGCATATAAAAGAAGATTCAGCATAGTTATTTTCACACATGCTACAAAGTTGCTCTCTACTAGCAGACAGGTTCTTACCAAAAGTGAAAGAAGGTAATCTAGCTTTATAAGTGGTAAATAATATGTTAAGCAATGTTCTAGAGATATACTCAAATATAGATTGATGAAGATGCTTTTGGTAAAGGTAAAATGTTTTTTATCTGTTTATTCTTAGGTCAGTGCTCTGTTTTACAGGACAGAACCTTTATCTGTGTTAACAATATATTATTCTTTAATTTTCTATCCCAATGTTAATCTCTACTAGTTACATACAGTGCTTTTTACTCTCTCCCATCGTTATCCCACATGCCACATACACATACTGTAAAGAAGATGTAAAGCCAGCCATAGTGCGGTTTTCTTGCAGAAAGATAATCACTCAATTGTGTGTTAATTGGGGAATCCCTCCCATGGAGCTATTGTGATTTCATGGTCGGGGGTGCAGGGAGCCATCCCTGCCAGGAGAACACAGCGATTATTGCTGGCGGCTATAGCCATTGGCAGTAATCACATTAAAAATCAGAATGCCCACACATGGCTAGAATCTCCATTGGTTCCTGCTGAACTGGCTGAGTTTCAAACTGTCTATGACTGGCTTAAAGCCTAGTACACACAATGAGATTATCGGGCGAATGATCTTTTGTTTGTTTTTTTGTTTTTTTTGTGTGCTAGTCTCCATATCAAAAACAAAGAGGTTACTAAAGGATGAAAATTCTCGTATGACAGAATAAAAATTCAGGAAGTGATGTAATGTATTTTATTCTATTTATATTATGTTTTTAGATGAAAACTGTACTGATTAAATGAAAATTGTACGTTCTGGTATTGTACTTTCTCGTACTATACCAGAACGTATGATTTTCATTTAATCAGTTTTCGTGTTTGTCCCTTTGAATAATTTCAGGTAAGAGCTTCGTGCTAACAATCAGATTATCGCACGATCTCTTGGAAAGCGGTATTTGTACAATTTTCTGATCTTGCATGCCGA
The DNA here is from genome assembly GCF_037356315.1 of Lithobates pipiens. NCBI lineage: Eukaryota > Metazoa > Chordata > Amphibia > Anura > Ranidae > Lithobates > Lithobates pipiens. The sequence goes on from NW_027507790.1 coordinate 24,682,096, forward strand.
GCTTTAGGCAGAGTAAACTTTGTACTCTATTAATCACCAAAAGGTCTGCCTAGGGACTTTGAAGAAGCTCGAAACGATAGGGACAACATTACAAAATTCAAGAACAACTTCAAATAAGTGTGTTTGAAAACAATTTAATCTGGAGTTCACCATTTTATTATGCAGCAAAGTACAAATTGAAACAATATATATGCTTACAATATAGTTAAACTCTAATTTGAGGACATTTATGCCTCATTTCCACTGAGCGGAACGGTTCGGTTTGGTACAGTTTGGAAGGGTTAGAATGGTCCGGCCTATTCAGGTAAGTGTTTCCACTGCAAGTGGGACCGCCAGGGGCCATATGGGGTTTAGAAAAAATGCCTTTGACCTGAACATTGACATTTTTTCTGTCTGCCAATCAGTGGAATGTATTGTGTGATTCCAATATCGCCGCCCTAACCATACCATGCCATTTTCTATGGCCCCACATCTGAAGCAGGACCATGAATGGTGCGGTATGGTTTGGCTGTATGGGCTGCTTTGATAATGGAAACACTCAATATAGCGTACCAAACCAACCCGAATTGATCCGCTCAGTGGAAAAGAGGCATTCGTTTGCTAAAAAGTGCTGTATCATAAGCCATTTCCATTTTTAAAAAATATATTTTGTATCCTTTATGTACCTTAGCATTGCTATAGCCTCTCTGCAGCCACTTTCTATCAACATGCTCATGTGCTAAATGCATTCTGTAAGTGCATTTCTATTGTTTTAATACATTTGTTAGGTAACGTACTACACTATCTGGGCTTCCTTTTGTATTTAAATCCCTTTCTTGGAGTGTATTTTGGATTAGTCCATAGAGTCTCTATACTTTGGATTGTGCTATATTTGGCTTTTTGTGATCTCCTTGTGAAATCAGTATAACTCGTAAGGAGCTCTATTAACTATTTGCAGTGAAGAGGCTTCAGGAACACTCTTTTGTGAGGGTGTACACTAATAATTTCCACATTAAGAAAGAAGATTGTGGAGGATTATGAACTGAGCACTATTGTTTGCACTTTTAATAATAATGTTTGCACATCATTTTTGCACATATAGACTTTTGCACTTTATATGTTGTATTATGCACATTTTTCTGACATTATTTTTCACATGATATTAGTCAATCATATGTTTTTTAATATTAATTTATTTTTATTGCATTCATTGTTTGGAGACAGTGCACTTGAGAAATTGTATTTAGTTGGTTACACATCCTACCCGGATAGGCGATTTGATGCGGCAGTCCTTTATTTACATCTTATTCTAATTACGTTTCTTAATTATTTGTCATTTACTGTAGTCATTAGTGAGATTTAATGCATGGATGAGGGAACTGATTGTTATTATGAAATCCTCCCACTTTTTAGATAGTTAGCAAACACATGAATATATTTTGGTTTATCATTACGGTATTTTAATAAAAACTGCAGATTTTTAATATCGGAAGTCACATTTTTTATTTGGATTTACATTTACTTTAACAATAGTTTCAAAAATAATTTAGACTCTGTTTCCACTACTGCTTTACATTTTTACTTATTTCCTCATAAAAGAAAGCAATTTTGTTTGACAGCTTTGGTCTTTTGTGAAACCATGCTGACTATTGCTTAACCACTTCAGCCCCAGAAGATTTGCCCTACTAAAGACCAGGCCATTTTTTGCGATTTGGCACTGCATTGTTTTAACTGACAATTGAACAGGCATGAATGCGACTTTGTACAAAAACAAAATCAATGTCCTTTTTTTACCCAAAAATAGAGCTTTCTTTTGGTGGTAATTGATCACTAACTGATTTTTTTTAATTTGTTTTATTTTTTGCGCTATAAACAAATAAGGAGCGACAATTTTGAAAAAAAAAAACAATATTTTTTACTTTGTGCTATAATACATAAAAAAAAAAATGTCTACCTGAATTTAGGCCAATGTGTATAATTCTACATATTTTAAGCAAAAAAATAAATCACAATAAGGGTATATTGATTGGTTTGCACAAAAGTTATAGCTTCTACAAAATAGGGGCTATATTTATGGCATTTTTATTTATTTATTTTTTACTAGTAATGGCGGGGATCTGGCATTTTTATTGGGACTGCGAAATTGTGGGGGACAGATTGGACACTTTTCACACTTGGGCCATTGACATTTATATAGTGATTAGTGCTATAAAAATGCACTGATTACTGTATAAATGATATTGGCAGGGAAGGAGTTAACAGTAAGGGGTGATCAAGGGGTCAACCATGTGCCCTAGATAGTGATTCTAACTGTGGGGGATGGGCCTGCCTGGGTGAGGAGACAGATCGCTGTTCTTACTTAGTATGAACAACAGATCAGTCTCTTCTCCCCTGATAGCATGGAGATCTCTCTGCTTACATTGACAGATCTCCGTTCTGTCTCCGTGTGGAGCGATTGCGGGTACCCGACAGTCATCGCGACTAACAGGCATGGCCATCGGCTCCAGCTTTTGGTCTGAAGGCTACCTGACGTATAGCTACAACGGTTCGCCCACGGGAGCCAACCTGCTGCAGTATAACTGTGGCAGTTGGTCAGGAAATGGTTAAACATTTCTATGCAGTCTTTTATCAAACTCAGAGTATCTTCTTCACTCCAAGGCCTGGTTCACAGTGATGTGATGTTATTTCAGATGTGGCACATGACAGTGGAAATAACTTTGGAAACGTTGTTACAGTGGAAATAGCATTGCTTCCAATGATGACTGTTCAAATCAGTGCAGCTGTAATACAACTTTGGGGAAGGGCCCTGTACTACCTTGGTGTGATTCAGTGCAGTTCAATGGAAACACATCAAAATCACATCTACATGCATTGTGATGCATTTTTGTATGTGATACGTGATGTTTGTTAGGAGCTGGCACTTGCCGACCTCCCAACAACCAGTGACTAATCCCTGCTGTCATCGGTTGTTAAGGCCCCTTTCACACATGCGGACAGTATGTCCGTAATTCATCCATCCGTTTGAGGAAATACGGACATACATGCATCCCTATGGGATAGCGGGTGTCTGCGGATGCACATCCGCAGACACCCACTATTGTCCGCCTCCGCTACTGTCCGATTCTGCAGACGGAGGAAAATCCTATTTTTCTATCCGTTTGCAGAGCGGATCGGACGAACACGGACAGACGGTCCGTGCTCATCCGATCCCCATAGAGGAGAATGGAGAGCTGACAGGGCGGTCCCTGCACAGTGTGCGGAGACCGCCCTGTCCGCCGCCAACTCAGCGGGGACAACGGAGCGATCCCCACTGAGCGAGCGGATCATCACGGGGCGGATCATTATTGATCCGCCCCGTGTGAAAGGGGGAGCTAGCACCAGCTGGCATCCTAACAATGATGAACCATCCCTGCTGCCAGCTGGGATTCCCCACTGATGGCAGAATGTAAACAAAAGAGCTGACAGACCCTTGGGTCTGGTATAAATTTTGCAGGGAACCTAATGCCAAAAAACAAGCAAAATAAAAAAAGAATTGAATGCCATCAATTTGTTGTGTGTGTCGTTATTTATTTAATTAATTCGTTATCAGGGTATTCGGAGAGGGGGAGGTGTGGCCAGCATTCCCATGATTCATGAATTGAATTCATTTTTGTAGGCTGAACAATTTTGCAAATATATGTTCTCAAAAATGCATGATCTACAGAGTATCATTAACATTTTTGCAGAGTGTAAAAAAAAAAAAAAAACGATTTTAATGAGTGTCAGCTTTATTATCATGTACAAAATGCACCCTTGCCATCTTGACAAACATATATGAATCAGACACTGATTTGTACAGTTTTAGGGTCCATGCTCACCGGGCTTAAAAACTCTGATTCTACAGGAGTTTTGCATTTTTTTTTCACCTGCTTGCAGAAGCGGCAACTCAGTGTTATCCTATGTGCCCATGCACATTAGGACATTTAGAGGCATTTTCAGCTTTTAGAGGCCCAAAAAAATTGCGTGTTTTTGAGAGGGGCAAACGTGGCATTTGTGTTTCAAGTGTACATTGAAGAATAAACAGAGAGAAATGTTTTGGAACACAATGTATGTAAAGAAAATGCCCAAAACTCTTCTAAACTCTTGTGCAATATGAGCTACTATGACATTTTTTTCTTCCACTTTTGCTGCCAGTTCTGGCATTTTTTCTGTGTGCATGGACCCTTACTTAGAATTACATATTTTTAAATATGAAGTTAATATATAATATAAAGTTTGTGAGCATCCCTGAATTAATTTCACAACTGTGCTTTATAAAATCATTCAGCAGTACTATGATTTCTGATCCCTCATGACAAGAGCCAATTATTGATTTTACTATTGAATAATTTTCCAAACCCCATTTTTCTATCAGAATATACAGTACACACAAGGACATTTTGGCAAAAATATTTTTTTCTTTCTAAGGTCTGACATAGATGGAGCAATTTTCTTTCCTGACAAAGTCAGCGTTGATGGAGGAATCCCTCCCGCAGAGCCATTGTGTTCTCCTGGCGGGACGGGGGGGGGGGGGGCAAGGAAAGCCATCCCTGTCAGGAGAACACAGTGATTATTTTTAGTGGCTATAAAGCCCGTACACACGAGCGGACTTTTCAACATCCAAAGTCTGACGGAATGATTCCGGCAGACTATTCGATCGTGTATGGGCTGCAACGGACTTTTGATTCGCAAAAGTCTGACAGACTTTAGAAATGGAACATGCTTCAAATTTTTCCGCCAGAACTCTGCCGGACCCAGTTCCTACCGAAAAATTTGCTCGTGTGTATGCTATTCCGACGGACTAAAACCGACGCTAGGGCAGCTATTGGCTACTGGCTATGAACTTCCTTATTCGAGTCGTACGTCATCACGTTCGAATCCGTCGGAGTTTGGTGTGATTGTGTGTGGCCAAGTCCGCTCATTCAGAAAGTCCGTCAGAATTCTGCCAGAACTCCGTCAGAACTCCTTCGAAAGTCTGTCGGACTTAATCCCTCAAAGTCTGGTCGTGTGTACGCGGCATAACTGCTGCTAGCAATAATCAAATTTGACAGGCTGGTTGTACCTAAGTTGATTGATCAATCAACTTGGGTACATTCAGCCTGCCCATACATGGTTAGAATCTCTATAGCCAGCTTAAGAAATGGCTTCAAACAGTAGAGAATTGTGACTCAAAACAGTGTACACCATTTTTCTGGGTTAATCTTTGAAATTTACTTAAAAAAAATATTTTTACATTTTTGGATATATAAAATATAGTTTGGATATTGTACGCACAACCTAATTTCTATATAAAGCATATAAAGCACATCCGTTATCTCTTTGTATTTACAAAGAACTGACATTTATTCATTTTTATGATATCTCCTTATGTTTTTATAAAGATGCAGCAATATAATGATACCAGCAAATTCCTATTGATGGATTTTTCTGTATCACCATTGATCCAGATAATAATGACATCTGTGCTCCTTTTAACCTACAGCTTCACCATTTTTGAAAACGTAATTCTTATTGTTGTCATTAAAGTTGATGTTTTTCTTCATACTCCAATGTATTTCTTTCTGGCAAATTTCTCCTTTCTTGAATGTTGCTACACCACTATAGTCATTCCAAAAACATTGTATATTTTAATATCAGACATAAGGATTATTTCCCTTTCTAGCTGTGTTATCCAGGTTTATATGTTTACTTCTCTAGGTGCTACAGAATGTTTGCTGTTAGCAACTATGGCTTATGATCGCTACGTGGCAATTTGTTATCCTCTCCATTATTCAGTTATCATAAACAGTAACTTATGCACCATTTTTGTTTTTTGTTCATGGTTCATTGGTTTTATATCGCCCATTGTTCCATCAGTTTTTATTTCACAGTTACAGCTATGTAGGCATAGAGTTAACCATTTCTTCTGTGACATTCCACCAATTTTACAGTTGACCTGCTCAAGTACAAGGCACATAGAACTTTCAGTGGCTTTTATTTCATCCACTATTTTGGTGAGCTCATTCATTGTTATTACCTTTTCATATATTAGAATTGTTGGGACAGTAATTTCTATTCATTCAAAACAAGGATGCCAGAAAGCCATTTCAACATGTGTTTCACATCTTATGGTTGTTTGTATCTATTATGGCTCTGGAATTTTTATGTATGTTAGACCAAATGCTTACAAGACACTTGAAACAAATAAATTGGTGGCATTCTTGTATGCTGTACTAACACCGGCACTAAACCCACTAATATACAGTTTCAGGAACAATGAAGTCAAAGAAGCTATAAGACGATTGATTAATATAAAATAACTCTATCTATCTATCTATCTATCTATCTATCTATCTATCTATCTATCTATCTATCTATCTATCTATCTATCTATCTATCTATCTATCTACAGTTGTGATGAGAAGTTTGCATATCCTGGCAGAAATTTTAGCATTAATATTGAAAATTGGACTCATCATGCCAAAAAATGTCTTTTATTCAAGGATAGCAATCACATGAAGCCATTTATTATCACGTAGTTGTTTAGATCCTTTTTAAATCATAATGATAACCAAAATCACCCAAATGGCCCTAATAAAAAGGTTTACATACTCTGGAATGTTTGGCCGTGGTAAACACATAAGGAGGCACACACAGGTTAAAATGGCAATTAAAGTTACATTTCCCACATTTGTGGCTTTTTAAATCACAAGCAATGTCTGTGTATAAATAGTCAATGAGTTTGATAGCTCTCACATGGATGCACTAAGCAGGTTAGACACTGAGCCATGAGGAGGTAGAAAAGAACAGTCAAAAGACTTGCGCAACAAGGTAATGAAACTTTACAAAGATGGGAAAAGGATATAAAAAGATATACAATGCCTTGAGTATGCCAGTCAGTACTGTTCAATCACTTAATAAGAAGTGGAAAATTTGGGGATCTCTTGATACCAAGCCAAGGTTAGGGAGATCAAGAAAGATTTCAGCCACAACTGCCATAAGAACTATTTGGGATACAAAGAAAAACCCACAGGAAACCTCAGGAGAAATAAAGGCTGCTCTGGAAAATATGGTATAGTTGTTTTTAAGGAGCACAATACGATGATACTTTAACAAAAAAGAGCTGTATGCTCAAGTTGCCAGAAAGAAGCTTTTGCTGTACAAGTTGCACAAAAAAGCCTGGTTACAATATACCCAACAACATCTTGACATGCCTCATTGGCTTTTTTGTGACATTGGCGCAGTAAAGGCTTCCTTCTGGCAGCTCAATCATGCAGCTCTTTGTTCAAGTATCCTTGAATTGTGCTCCTTAAAAACAACCACATTGTCTTTTTAGAGAGTGCCCTGTATTTCTCCTGCAGTTATCTGTGGGGGTTTTCTTTGTATCCTGGGAAATTCTTCCGCCAGTTGTGGTTGCAATCTTTCTTGGTCTACCTGACCTTGATTTGGTATCTAAAGAGCCCCTAATTTTCTACTTCTTAATAAGCATTTAAACAGTACTAACTGGCATATTCAAGGCTTTGTATATCCATTTCCATCTTTGTAAAGTTTCATTACCTTGTTACGCAGGTCTTTTGACTGTTATTTTCTATCTCCTCATGGCTCAGTGTCTAGCCTGCTTAGTGCATTTATGTGAGCGCTAACAAACTCATTGACTATTTATACATAGACACTAATTGTAATTTAAAAATCCACAAATGTGGGAAATTAACCTTTAATTGCCATTTTAACCTGGGTGTGCCATCTTCTGTGTCTGTACCGAGGCCAAACATTCCACGATATGTAAACTTCTTATTAAGGCCATTTGGGTGATTTCTGTTATCATTATGATTTAAAAAGGCTCAGATATACTATGTGATAATAAATGGCTTCACCTGATTGCTATCCTTAAATAAAAGACAGTTTTTGGCATGATCAGTCATGTTTTCAATATTCATGCCAACATTTCACAATTTCTGCCAGAGTATGCAAATTTTGAGCATGCCTGTATCTATCTATCATTTCTGGAATGCAATAAATGTATGGTGTAAATAAACAGTCTAAATTGAAGTACTGATGTAACTGTATCGGCATTACTCAAGGCTCATTTCACACTTAAAGTGACACTAAAACTCTGGTTTAAAAAAATGTACATACAAGTATATATTACGTATTTTTTTCCGAGACATTTTTATTCAAGAGAAGTATAATATACAATGAGTGTGAACAATTGTTATACATTAGGATATTGGACACTTGTGTGGAATTACAACTTATGAAACAGATTGGCCCTATACAGCCAGTTAGAAACAAAAGTGGGCGCATTATTAACATAGATAAAACAGGATCCAGGAAAACAAAGGAGGCCGCCTTAGTAAGTTGGGAGAAGTGAGGTGTGACCAACATTGATAGTAAATCTACATAAGGAAAGCTCTACTATTTGCTAACTCACTCATCTTCTGAATGCTCTGGTAGTGAGCTGTTCTTAGTCTTATACATAGTTACATAGTTAGTAAGGTTGAATAAAGACACCAGTCCATCCAGTTCAGGAGGTTGTGGGTAAAGTGAAAGCGCAGATGTGTCCAGTTACTGCATATACTGTGTCTTTCCTGGACCTTGTAGATATCAGGTAAGAAACAAGAGAAAGAGGAACTGTAGTTTGGGTACATACTTAGTGCCCAGATTCGAAGAAATTTGATAATAGGGTTGGGGTGTAGGGGATAGAAAAAAAATAAAAATAAAAAGGGGGGAGGGGGTAGCCATCCCCTGCTCCTTTTAAGTATTTTTGTGATTACTCTCGAAACCTGCCTGGTCAGATTTTGATAATGGGGGGGAGAGCAACACCTCCAATTTACCTTGCATGATTGTGGTTATTCAACAGAAAGTAGAAACATCACTGTGAGTGGCATATCTGAATTTAGCTAGCTACCTTATTTAACCACTTGACCACTGGGCACTTAAACCCCCTTAATAACCAGACTAGTGATGGCTGAACGGTTCGCCCGGCGGTCGTTTCGCGGTGAATTTCGGCTGTTCGCGGTCTGCCCATTCGGCGGACTATTGGCGCCGTTCGCCCGGCGGACTTCCGTGTTTACTGAGTAAAATAACTTTGACCTATGATGACACATCCATCATGGGGTACAGGACAGCCAATTGAGACACTACAGCACATGGACACTTGGACATTCCCCCTAACTTATAAATACACCCGATCCGGCGGCCCTTTTACATTCTTTCTTCTGTCACTATAGGGAGAGGCTGCTGTGTGGAGCAGGGAGAGATTACAGTGACCCAAATCGCTAGCTATTTGGTACACAAAAGTTCTTTTCAGGACTGGTATAGGTGTTAGGTATAGTTCAGGATAGGCAGTGCTGTGCTAGTGATTGTTGCAGCAGCCTGAGTGTCTTTTGTCAGTTTAGAGAAAGGGACAGGACGGTGTGTGCTGCAGGGACAGCCAGTTTAGTCATTAGCTGTTACTATCAGGTCCACAAAAGTGCTATTTCAATTATTGTTCCAGTAGCCTCTGTTTTGTCAGTTTATATAGGGACAGGCAGGAAGCAGTGTGTGAGGCAGTGAGGGTCAGTTTAATCAGTAGCTGTTACTATTAGTTCCACAAAGGTTCTTTTCAGGACTGGTATCAGTGGTATGGTAATAGGCTTGTACACGTATAATATTCTTTCTTCCAAATATAGAAAGAATATTATACTTGACTGCTGCCCTTCTGCTGCAGTCTGCTAATCATTCACAACCCACTTGTTCCACAAAGCTCCTTATAAGTACTGGTAACTTGGTCTGTCTAGGGTGCTACAGTACATAGGGTTGAGTGAGGTACAGTCTGCCATTCTATAAGGACTGGTATCGGTCCACAGTACATAGGGTTGAGGTGCACTACTGCTGACCGCTGCCCTATACTGCAGCAGTCCTTCATCGGTATAGGGACTGACGTACAGTCTGCTAATCACTCACACACAACCTACTTGGTCCACAAAAGTCCTTATAAGGACTGGTAAGGTATAGGGTGCTACAGTACATAGGGTTGAGTGAGGTACAGTCTGCTACTCTATAAGGACTGGTATAGGTCCACAATACATAGGGTTGAGGTGCACTACTGCTGACCGCTGCCCTATACTGCAGCAGTCCTTCATCGGTATAGGGACTGACGTACAGTCTGCTAATCACTCACACACAACCTACTTGGTCCACAAAAGTCCTTATAAGGACTGGTAAGGTATAGGGTACTACAGTACATAGGGTTGAGTGAGGTACAGTCTGCCATTCTATAAGGACTGGTATCGGTCCACAATAAATAGGGTTGAGGTGCACTACTGCTGACCGCTACCCTATACTGCAGCAGTCCTTCATCGGTATAGGGACTGATATACAGTCTGCTAATCACTCACACACAACCTACTTGGTCCACAAAGGTCCTTATAAGGACTGGTAAGGTATAGGGTACTACAGTACATAGGGTTGAGTGAGGTACAGTCTGCTACTCTATAAGGACTGGTATAGGTCCACAATACATAGGGTTGAGGTGCACTACTGCTGACCGCTGCCCTATACTGCAGCAGTCCTTCATCGGTATAGGGACTGAGAGTTTTGTCACAGGGTCATTTAAAAAATGACAGGCAGAGGAAGAGGCAGGCCCTTCCGCAGGGGTGGTAGGGGTAGGGTAGGAGCAACAGGCTTGAGCCAAAGTGGGAAGTTGCAGAAGTGCAGAGTATGGATGGGTATGGCTGGATATGCATAGTATGGATGGGTATGCAGAGTATGGATGGGTATGCAGGGTATGGATAGGTATGCAGAGTATGCAGAGTATGGATGGATGTGGATGGGTATGCAGAGTATGGCTGGATATTGCTGGGTATGCAGAGTATGGATGGGTATGCAGAGTATGGCTGGGTAGGCAGAGTATGGATGGGTGAGCATGGATGGATGGATGGATGGATCTGTCACAGAGCAGCGCTGTGGGCACTACACATGCAGCCCACAGCACTGCTGCCACCGATCTCTCCCCTCTCCGCTCACACTGGATGGAGAGGGGAGGGAGGAACCGTTTAGTTAGGAAGAGGTGATTGGTGCAGGAGCAATTGTGCAGGAGAGTGCTCTAGTTCATAAGTATTTATATGTGAGCTGATGCGCCTCACCACTTGCCAAAAGGGTTGGATTGGATCCGTGGGCTCGACCACCATATATGCAGTATTGTGCCCCAACCTGAGTGGCATCACCAGCCGGTCTCAGATATTTATGGGTGGATTTTGTTTAGTAGGTCAGGAGTGCGGTACCAGTGCATTTGGATTTTGGATCCATTTTCTTGAGTGGAAACATTTATTGAGCCCTTATGTGTGTTTGTGTAGATTTGCTTCCAGTCTTCCTGTGAGAAGGATATAGATAAATCCCTCTCCCAGGATGTGCAGGCTTTGCTTCTCTTGTTTGGAGAGTGCTCAGCAAAGAAAAGGAAGTGTACGGTCAAGATTAGATGGTGTCTTTTTGTCCAAGGAGCATAAGTAGTGAGAGAGTAGGATGTATGAACAGGGTGGGATGTCGCGTTTTTCCCGTACGGATGTAATTTCTGAGTTAGATAATAAATTGCCCCTGTCATAGAAGGGGTATGCTAATATTCAGTTGTGAGACCAGTGGTCAGACAAAAATTAGCGGTGCATACCAGGAGGGAAGTCTGGGTTTTATCTGATCAGTGTAAGTGGTCCTTGGATGGATGAGATTGTGGAGGCCTTGCACACAGTGCGGAAACAATGTATAGGTGGGCTAATTAACGGATGAGAGTATATCTCTGTTGGTATGTGATGATTTAGTAACCAAGGTGCTGATTCTAGTGGTAGAGAGGTAAAGGCCACTTCTAAGGAGACCCAATCTTTGTGCGATTTGTGGACATGCTAATCAATTATTCTTGAATGGTGACAGGCCTTATAGTAATTCTGGAAGATCTGGTAAGCCTATCCCTCCTAAATGTTTGGGTAACGAGAGTTGTAAATAACTTATTGTTGGTTTTCGTCCTCCCCATAGGAATTTAGTACAGGCACGTTTGTATGGTTTGAAGAATGCTGGTAGGAGGCCTATGGGGACTATTTGTAGGATGTATAGCAGACGGGAAGTATGTTCATTTTAGGATAGATTCCCTACCAAACCAAGTGAAGATGAGCTTATTCCATAGTTTGAGGTCAGATGTTAAGTTGTTTAGGATGGGTAAGAGATCTGGAAGTTTAGATGGGGGCTGGATACCAAGGTAAATTATAGAGTCTGTTTTCCATTTAAAGTGGAAGTTCTCTTGACATTGTTCAGTAAGTCGTTTCAGGAGGGAGATATTGAGCGTAAAAGATGTTGTAAAATTTATTTTCAAATTTGACAGTGTGGAAATGTTGGAATCCTTTTAGCACAACCGGTATTGTAATGACTGGTGCCATGAGGAATAGCAGGATGTCATCTGCATCCTGTGGATGTCCAGGTTGTGTCTCAGGCAGTGCAAAAATGGTTCTAGGGTGAGAACAAAAAGGATAGGGGAAAGGGGGCAGCTCTGTCTTGTCCTTTTTCAGATGGAAAAAACATTTGATAGGGTGTTGGTTACGTGTACTTTTGCCAACATTCATGTACCTAGGCCTATCTTAGAAAGGGTCAGTTCCATGTAGTCCCAGGCCACCCTATCAAAGGCCTTCTCTGCATCCAGGGGGAGGAAGAAACCTTTTTGGTCTAAGTGAGTCAGAGCGTGGTATAGGTTAAGGGCTTTAATGGTGTTATCCCTGGCCTCACTGCCAGGGACAAAACCCACCTGGTCTCAGTGGATAATAGATGGAATGAGTGCGAGGTCTGTTTTCTAGGATTTTAGAGAAAGCTTTTATGTCCACATTGAGGAGTATTGTAGGCTCTGAGGAAAAGAGAGACTAGGAAGTTTGAAAAAGTTTTATAATAGGCCACTGTAAAGCCATTTTATTTGGTTTTAGTTGTTTGATTGTTGATATACATTCCTCTGATTTAATTAAGTGATCTTGTGTATTGGCGATTTCTTGTGTAAACGCTTTGGGACAGTCCTTTGTTAGGATTTCCTGGATACCTTGCTTGCAAGTAAAATCTCTTGAATTCCTTTGCAATATCTGTGTTATTGGTGAGTAAGTTGCTTGATGGGGTGCGTAGTTGGTGTACTGTTGCCTTTGCCTTTTTTGATCATAGTGCTTGTGCAAGTAAGTGACCATTTTTGTTGCCAAACTCGTAGAAGAATTTTTGGGATAAGGCGTGTTTACGCTTTAGTTTACGTCCTAGTTCTTCTTGTAGAAGAGTACGAGTTTCTACTAGTCCTTGATATGTTTTCTGAGCTAGGGTGTGTTTTTGTGTCACTTCTAGTCTTTTGAGTTTAGAGAATATTTCTCTAATATATGTCTGTCTCTCTCTTTTGACTGCTGAGACTAGGGCTAGGAATTTACCTCTTAATACACATTTATGTGCTTCCCATTGGATCAATTGTGAGGTATCGGGGGTGTTTTGTTCTCTGAAGTAGTCCATGATGTACTAATCGTCTAATCTGGTTTTGTCAGTTAGTATTGATGCATCAAGTCGCCATACTTTCTTCTGGATAATACGTTCCTGGAATATGATTGTTAGGGTGATGGGATGGTGGTCTGGTAGGTCCATAGGTTCAATCGTGGCCCTGGTTAGATAGTTGAGATCTTGTTGGGTAAGAGAAAAATAATTTAGATGTGAGTATCTATTGCGGAAAGTTGAAAAGAAGGTAAAGTCTTTATCCGATGGGTGGAGAGTGCACCAGGTGTCATGGAGAATGAGTTCTGGAAGGCCTAGCTTAATTTGTTTTATTGCCTGAGAAGGAAATTATGATGTGAAGAATGGATCTGAAGAAAGGGACTTGAGAGACGTTGGGACTATAAATGTTTGTAGTGTCCTTGAGTGTAAATTTGATAAAAATCATATTGTCACTGTTCATTGAATGTCTCTGAGATATGGAGGGGTGTGTCTTTGGAGATGAGAACCGATGCACCTTTGGTTTTGGAGACTGTGGATGTAGCATGATTTACATGAGGGAAAAATAAATTTTCCAGTTTAGGAATGGCATTAGAGCGAAGATGAGTCCCCTGAATAACACTATGTCAGCTTTCATAGTACGCAGGCTGGACAGAAGCTGTGAGCATTTTTCTGGTATGTTGAGGTCCTTGGCACTTATGGAGACTAGTTTGATGGTGTGTGGTCTAGTTGTAGTATTGTGTGAGGACATTATGAAGAAGAGCCTAAAGTGGTACGTGTAGGTTATGTCGCAATCTGAAATAGGGACCACTTTGGTATTATGGCCGAATGGTAGAATTACACAAGGGTATGGGGGGATAGTGAGAAAATGGGAGCAGGAGAAGCTGTCTAGGCTAAGGGGATGGAGAGGCAAGAGGCTGGTGGCTGCGGAAAAAAAGGAAAACAATGGGGAATTCAGCTCAGGTGGGTTTTACGGAGGTGGGTTTAAGCCTGTAACCTGACCATTAATTAGGGGAGGTGTCTGGAAATGGTTAGCAGAGACTACCAGAATCCGCTGGTTGAGGGGGTGGCAGGGGTAGGTCAACTGCGCAGAATCGTCTCTGTGCCCTCAGAGGGTTATATAGTTAGGTTATATAGTTTATATAGTTAGGTTATATAGTTCTTACCTAACTCATTTCATGCAGATGTTACACAAATAATGTGTTTGAAAAATATGCTTGTTGCTATCGCTAATATGAAATATAAACATTTATATAGTAATGAAAAAATATAATGGGGGGCCAAGAAAGGGGCTGGGGAGTCACCTACCCCTGGGACTTTTACGGTATCGAATCACAAAATTAACAAAGAAGTAAATAAAATAATATAATTTTATTTGTATTATACAAAGCAATAATATAACTTATACATTCATAAAAACAATTTTGCCCATTATAGCGTAGAAAGGTGTTTCAAGAATGACCAAAACGTTTTTTATCCATACAGGAAAAAAGAAGAAAAGTTGCGATTATTCAACATGTTTCGCCCGGGTGGAGCTTCTTCAGGAAAATTATTGAGCAGCCAGAAAATTAGCACAGGAATAATAGAAATATGCAATGAATGTTAACCACTTCCCACCCGGCCAATGCATATATACGGCCGGGTGGGAGCCGTCTACTCCTGATAGGACGTTCAGGAACGTCCTTCAGAAGTAGCGGGATCGCGCGTGTGCGAGCCCGGGCAGCGGCGTGATCCCGATGTGCTCGTGCCACCCGGACACGGCACATCTCAGATCGGCAGGAGGGCTCTGTGATTGGCCCTCCTGATCACATGACGGCCGTGTCCATTTACGGCCATCATGTGATGTAAACAAACAGCCGGTTGCTAGGCAATCGGCTCTCCTCCCCTCACACGGAAGTCATCGCTGAGGAGAGGAGAGCAGAACGCTGCAGCTGGCTGATGATCAGTGAGTATGAGCTGTTTTTTACAGCTTTTTACTCACTGATCATCAGTCTAGTGTCAACACACAACACACCACACAGTACAAACACAGTCCCCACATATGTCCCCAAAACATACATGTCCCCAAATAATAAAAACACATGTCCCTAATAATAAAAACATGTCCCCCACATATGTCCCACTAAAATCACATGTCCCAATGATTATCTGCACACATATGTACGTGATCACCTGCACACATATGTACATGATCATTTGCGTACATATGTCCCTGATCACACAAACCAATTATTATACACCTAACGGAATTTTTTTTACCAAAAACATGTAGCAGAATACATTTTGGCTTAAATTTATGACAAAATTAGATTTTATTGGATTTCTTTTCAAATAGAAAACAGAAAATATTGTTTTTTTTTCCAAATTTCCGCTTTTTTGCGCTTATATCGCAAAAAAAAATAAAAACGGAGTCGTGAATAAATAACAGCAAAATAGAGCTCTATTTGTGCGAACAAAATGATAACAATTTCATTTGGGTACAGTGTAGCACGACCGTGCAATTGTCACTGAAAGCGATAGAGCGATGAAAGCTGAAAATTGGGCTGGGAAGGAAGGGGGTGAAAGTGCCCTGTATTGTAGTGGTTAAGATAAATCAATACAAGTGAATAAAGAATACAAAATATTGAGTTGATCTATAGAAGAAAGTAAATAAAATAAAAATAAAGTAATATAGTGTAATGTTCAACATTTTGTAGATACATATATCATGTCTAGTGGTAATTATAGATCACTTATTGATACAGTATACATAATGATATCTCACCAAAATCGCCAGAACTCCCTGTATCAGCAAAAAATTCACATAGTATCATTGAGAAATCAGTTGGGTTAAGGCATAAGCCTATGCTGGCTCATGACCAAAATCAAGAGCGATATGTCGCCGTTTGGGTCTGTAGAGAGGGATAAATAATAAATGGTAAGTAAACAAGGTATGTGGCCCAGAATAAAGAAAAAGAAAAAGAAAACGCCAGGGAGATATTAAACAAAAATATATAATAAAGTAAAAAAAAAAAGAATAATTCAATAAACACCAAGGTGATGGTTACCTGAGTAAATTGATTGAATCAATAAAACTAACACAGAATTTTTCCCCTTCATAAAAAAATTTAATTCAAATTTATTTAATTTATTAATTGGGAATATATTAACACCCTCCCCTTATAATTATTTTCCCCCTACCCCTCCCACCCTCCCACTCCCCTGAACATGTCAGTAACTTTCCTCTTCCATATTTCTTCTATAAAAAGGTCTTTATGGTCTTAATTGTACTTTATAACTCCATTCTCTTTTGAATTCTGTCCAACCTCTCCATTTTTTAGTGAATACTGCCCTTTCACCTTCATCCCCAATCCTTAAACTTTCCATATTAAATGTTTCCTCCACAGCATCTACCCACTCCCATGTCGTTGGGCAATCTGCGTCCTGCCACTTCTTTGGAATCAGTTTTTTCGCCGCATTTAGGAGATGGGGGATGATTGTGTCTTAATATTGTTTAACCCCTCCCTCCGTACCATGAAAAAGTACTATCCAGGGATCCACCTTCATCGTTGTTTTAGTTATTTCTTCTACCATTTGCAAGATCTTCCCCCAATATATCTTAATTTGAGGACATTCCCACCACAAGTGTGTCATTGTTCCTAATGTTTTACAACCCCGCCAGCACTCGGCCGATCTTCCCGCTTGGTATTTAGAAGTTTTATCTGGGGTATTGTACCAACGGGATAAAAGTTTATAATTCATCTCGGCAGTTTTATTATCTATTGCCGAACTGTGTGTTAATTTCAATATTTTATTTATAGTTCGTCTGTCTTTTTGTGCTCCTAATTCTTTTTCCCATTTTTTTATATATGGCAGCCCCTCCAGCTGACTGACCGATAACAATAACCCATACATCTTTGAAATTGTACCTTTAGCCTCATCAGAGGTACAGAGCTGCTCCACTCCAGTCAGCTCGTCTTCGGATCTGACTGGCTGAGGCAGCCCATCTATGAAGTGAGCCAGCTGGAGATAGCGCCATCTATCAATCCACGTGAATCCCTTGTGCACCAAATCTTCTAGTGAAATCAGTTTCCCTTTATTCATAATATCTTTTATTTGTAATTTTTCCTTTTTTATCCAATTCCCACCAATTTCTCTTTTGCCAGGGGGGAAAAACTCATTATCTTTTAACTCTATCAAGGGTGAATTATAGTGTCCATTAAGTCTTTTATACACCTCATCCCATGTTTTAAGTGCAATCCGTGTCATCACATTTGTGTCCGGGTCTAATACCCTAAATTTTGGGGGATTCCAAACTATCTTACTAAGTTGTGCCTTACTATATGTGCATTCTAAACTTACCCACCTTTTCTCATCTTTTTTCTCCCTCACCCATTCGGCAATTCTAGATAGTACTACCGCCTTATAATAATAGTGCAAATCTGGGACAGCCAGTCCGCCTTGGCTTTTCTCTTGTTTTAAAACCGTGTGGGAGATCCTTGGTTTTTTGTTGGCCCATATATATTTACTCATTAGAGAATTTATCTTATGAAAGTAACTAGGGGGTATTGCAATCGGCATCATCTGAAATTTGTATAAAATTTTGGGTAGGATAAACATTTTAAACACGTTAATCCGGCCCAACCAGGATAGAGGTCTATTGACTACCCTCCTAATTTCAGTTCTAATTTCGTTTAGTAGTGGGATGTAATTTAACTGGTATATCTTACCTAAAGTGCGGGCCAGTTTTACTCCTAAGTATCTTAATTTTTTCACCCACTTAAATTTACAGTACTCTTGGATTAGTTGTGCTTCTTGTTTACTGACATTTATGTTTAGAATTTCAGATTTCGTTTGATTAATTTTAAAATGTGATAATTTCCCAAAATCGTCAAGGGCCTTGATTATCTTGGGTATTGAGCTTTTGGGTTTACTAATATAAAACAATACATCATCCGCATATGCTGCTAGTTTACAGTGGTGTGAAAAAGTGTTTGCCCCCTTCCTCATTTCCTGTTCCTTTGCATGTTTGTCACACTTAAGTGTTTCGGAACATCAAACCAATTTAAACAATAGTCAAGGACAACACAAGTAAACACAAAATGCAATTTGTAAATGAAGGTGTTTATTATTAAAGGTGAAAAAAAATCCAAACCATCATGGCCCTGTGTGAAAAAGTGATTGCCCCCCTTGTTAAAACATACTATAACTGTGGTTGTCCACACCTGAGTTCAATTTCTCTAGCCACACCCAGGCCTGATTATTGCCACACCTGTTCACAATCAAGGCATCACTTAAATAGGAGCTGCTTGACACAGTAAGGTCCACCAGAAGATCCTTAAAAGCTACACATCATGCCGAGACCCAAAGAAATTCAGGAACAATTGAGAAAGAAAGTAATTGAGATCTATCAGTCTGGAAAGGGTTATAAAGCCATTTCCAAAGCTTTGGGAATCCAGCGAACCACAGTGAGAGCCATTATCCACAAATGGCGAAGACATGGAACAGTGGTGAACCTTCCCAGGAGTGGCCGGCTGCCCAAAATTACCCCAAGAGTGCAGCGACGACTCATCCAAGAGGTCACAAAAGACCTCACAACAACGTCCAAGGAACTGCAGGCCTCACTTGCCTCAGTTAAGGTCAGCGTTCATGCCTCCACCATCAGGAAAAGACTGGGCAAAAATGGCCTGCATGGCAGAGTTCCAAGGAGAAAACCACTGCTGAGCAAAAAGAATATCAAAGCTCATCTCAATTTCTCCACAACACATCTTGATGATCCCCAAGACTTTTGGGACAACATTCTGTGGACCGATGAGACAAAAGTGGAACTCTTTGGAAGGTGTGTGTCCAAGTATATCTGGCGTAGAAGGAACACTGCATTTCATAAAAAGAACATTATACCAACAGTAAAATATGGTGGTGGTAGTGTGATGGTCTGAGGCTGTTTTGCTGCTTCAGGACCTGGAAGACTTGCCGTGATAAAAGGAACTATGAATTCTGCTGTCTACCAAGAGATCCTGAAGGAGAATGTCCGACCATCTGTTCGTGTACTCAAGCTGAAACCAACTTGGGTTCTGCAGCAGGACAATGATCCTAAACACACCAGCAAGTCCACCACCGAATGGCTGAAGAAAAACAAAATTAAGACTTTGGAGTGGCCTAGCCAAAGTCCTGACCTGAATCCTATTGAGATGTTGTGGTATGACCTTAAAAAGGCCGTTCATGCTCGAAAACCCTCTAATGTAACTGAATTAGGACAATTCTGCAAAGATGAGTGGGCCAAAATTCCTCCAGGACGCTGTAAAAGCCTCATTGCACGTTATCGCAAACGCTTGGTTGCAGTTGTTGCTGCTAAGGGTGGCCCAACCAGTTATTAGGTTTAAGGGGGCAATCACTTTTTCACACAGGGCCATGATGGTTTGGATTTTTTTTCACCTTTAATAATAAACACCTTCATTTACAAATTGCATTTTGTGTTTACTTGTGTTGTCCTTGACTGTTGTTTAAATTGGTTTGATGTTCCGAAACACTTAAGTGTGACAAACATGCAAAGGAACAGGAAATGAGGAAGGGGGCAAACACTTTTTCACACCACTGTATGCTCCTCCTGCCCCGCCATAATTCCGGTAATCTCTGGATTATTTCTAACCGTCGAGAGTAAGGGCTCTAGCGTGAGTACAAAAAGAAGGGGCGAAAGTGGACATCCCTGTCTAGTCCCGTTTTCCATCTCAAAGGGAGGGGAGGGAACCCCGTTTATATTTATAGTTGCTGTTGGGTGATGATACAGGGATTTAATCCATTTGGCCATCCTTGGCCCGAAACCCATTATTTCAAGTGTCAAAAACATAAATCTCCAATCGACCCTGTCGAAAGCCTTTTGTGCATCTGTCGACAGTAATAAGGCCGGGGGTTCCGTCTCCTCCCTCTGAGATAGCACCAATAGGGTTCTAACCCCGTTATCCTTGCCCTCCCTTCCAGGGACAAACCCTACCTGGTCAGGGTGTACCAGTGAGTTCATTACTGTCTTCATCCTAGTTGCCAATACTTTGGCAAATAGTTTAGTATCTGCATTTAACAGTGATATTGGTCTATAACTAGAGCACTTGGTCTCATCTTTTCCTTCCTTCCGAATGACAGTAATTGAGGCTACCAATGCCTCCTTACTCAGTTCATACTCTGTCCCGATTCCGTTCATATATTTACATAGTCTCGGTATCAGAATGTCTTTGAACCTTTTATAGTACCCAATTGTCAATCCGTCAGGTCCAGGGCTTTTCCTCTGAGCTGAATCCATTAACGCCTTATTTATTTCTGTTTCTGTTATAGGGCTATCTAAGATGTCTTTATCTATCACGTCAATCTTGGGGAGTCTAGCTTTCTTAAAGAGGAAGTAAACCCTGATGGGTTTACTTCCTCTTTTTTTCCCTGCAAAGGTAAAGCATAATGGACTACTATGCATCGCATAGTAGCTCATTATGTGTCACTTACCTGACACAGGAGCCAGCGAAGTCGCCGCTGTCCCCTGTAGTCCGCCGCATCCATGTTGCTTGTGGCGTCTCGCAGCTCCGAAGAATCACAGCGGCGCAACCGCGATGACGTCACTCCCGCTCATGCACACGGGAGTCGCGCCTCGCAGCTCCGCCGCTGTCATACGGCGAAGCCGCGATGACGTCACTCCCGCGCATGCGCACGGGAGTCGACAAATTTGGCAAATCCATTCTTGGATTTGCCGCATTTAGTGCGCCTGCGCGCCGCTGTCTACGGCGCATGCGCCGTAGACAGCGGTGCCCATTTTCGGGCAAATATCTCCTAAACCATATAGGTTTAGGAGATATTGCTTGGACCTACAGGTAAGCCTTAATCTAGGCTTACCTATAGGTCCAAGTTGTTTGGAAGGGTTTACTTCCTCTTTAAGATATGCTTCTGTTTCTTTTATTTTCCCATCTATCTTCTTCTCCTTATTTTCCACTGCGTATAATCTCTCGTAGTATGCTTTGAATGATTCTGCTATTTCTTTTGTTGTATGCACCATTTCCCCACATTCCGTTTGAATTTTCTCTATATAATTAGTAGCCTTTTTCTTTTGAAGCACTTTGGCTAGGTATTTAGTGGGTTTATTCCAATCTTGATATCGGACTCTCTCTAGTTGGTTAAGAACTTTTTTTGTTTCTTGTTCCATTAACCTCCGTAATTCCTCCCTTTTAGATAATATTTTTTGGTATACGGTACTTTTTTATCCACAGTACCTTGTTTATGCTGTTGTTCTATGTTCAGGATTTCTTCCCTTAGTTTATTACTCTTTGCGGCACGTTCTTTTTTTTTCCACGACCCCAAAGCCATCAAAATCCCACGGATATACGCTTTATGGGCGTCCCATAGGACATGCCCAGATATCCCCTCGGTCTCGTTCATAGAGAAGTATTCTTCTAGTTCTCCCCTTATTACTTCCCCTCCCTCTTGATCTAGAATTAAGTTTTCTTTTAGCCGCCACCTATTAACTTGTTTGTTATAGCCAGGGATCTGCATTTTCATTTTTACAGGAGCATGATCTGACTGTGTTGTTATTTCAATACTCGTTTCTAGCACGGTCTCTAATACTCTATGTTCCACAAAGATATAATCTATCCTAGAATAGGTCCCGTGCACCGGGGAGTAAAACGTATAGTCCCGTTGTTTTGGATGTTGTACCCTCCATACATCGACTAATTGACTATTACTCAGATTTTGATTTTTTTTTTTTAATTGTGCGTTACTCCTCCCCTGTGCACGAGACGTACTATCCAATCGAGGATCTAGACAAAAATTCAGGTCTCCCATCATTACCACATGTCCACTTTTAAATTCCTGAACCTTGGCCAGTATTCCCTTTAGAAATTTTATAGGATAATTATTCGGGGAATAGATGTTGATCAAAGTATATCCTATATTTCCTAATTTCCCCTTTAGAAACAAATATCTACCCTCGGGGTCTGTTTCTCTTCCCTCTAGGACAAAACGTGTATTTTTCCCAAATCCTATTGCTACCCCTCTCTCTCTGTTTGTGATCGTGTCGCCATAGTACCAACTCGGGTAATCTTTAGAGTAAAGCCTGATCTTTGATGTATAGGAGATATGGGTCTATATGGGTATGGGTATGGGTAGGAAAACCACATCTGCCCTACATTGTTTTAATTCTTTCAAGATTTTATATCTTTTTTTTGTTGTATTGAGGCCCTTGACATTATAGGACAAAAAGTTAATCTCCCTTATTTTATTATCCATATTTCTTTTTTAGACCTTGTTTTTCATTCTTTCTCCCGAGGTTTTTATTACTGACATTACCCCCCCTCACCCCCACACCCCCCCCACCTCCCCTATACACCAGCTCATTTACCCCCTCCCCCCAACCCTTTTTGGCCATAATTCGGCCCTCGACTCATTAATGGACCTAAAATCTCTGTCCATTCCTAAGTCTTGGATGTTCCGAGGTGGAGTTCTACAATCTGCCAACCCACCCCCCCTCCTTAAACGAAGTCTTCAAAAAGGAGGGGGGTAGTGAGCCGGCCTCACCCCCAGCCACAACAGCCTACATCCCCCTCCCCGCCCCCCCCCCCACCAATCCCCATCCCCCCATCTTATAACCAGGAAACCAAGTTCTCACAATATTTCCCCGTATACATCTGTCCAGCCGGGGAGAATTGGAGCCTGGATTCCCAGTTTATCACAGAAGTCTCCTAATTCTTCTGGGAAGCACAGCCTGACCGATCTTCCATCTTTATGTGCTAGCAAACATGCCGGGAACCCCCAACTATATCTAATATTCTTGGCTATCAGCTGTTCTAGTAGAGGTTTTAAGAGGCGTTTCCGGGCCAGAGTTTCAGGTGCTAGGTCTGGGAAGATTTGTATCTCTATTCCAGCGTATTTTAGTGGGGGTATTCCCCTAAGTTTTCTCCAGATCTCCATTTTATCTTCATAGTGTTCGAATCTGACTATAATGTCACGTGTTCTTCCGGTTTCCTCAAATTTTTTCTTCCCAACCCGGTGCACCCTTTCAAACCTGGGAAATTCCTCCTCTCCTCTCCCCAGTATTGGGCGAAATATGTCTTCTATAATTTCCCTTAGCTCCTCTTTCTTATTTTCTGTGACCGCTCGTATTCTCAGATTTTGTCTTCTATTTCTATTTTCTTGATCTTCAAGTCGGTAAAGAATGCTTCTCTGATTTCGATAAACTGTTTTAGTTTGTTCCTGCACTTTAATTAAGTCTTGAGTTTGTAAAGTAATTCTTTCTTCTGCTGCTTCTACTCGTGTTAGTAGATGTCCTAGGTCACTTCTTAGCAAGCTTATATCTGATTTTATAGCGTTTTCTAATTTTAGAAACATCTCCCTCATCATCCCTTTTGTTGTCACCTGGTCATCCGTTCTTTGATCCTCGCTTTTACTTAGTTCCAATTCACTCTCAGTAGTCATTTCGTCTCGGGATTGATCCGAAGCTTCCCTCACTTTTTTTCCCGTCCCCCTATCTTTCCCTGGGTTAGGGGGTGGTTTTTCCTTCTCGCCCCCCCTCGGACTGGCTCCTTGAGTCATGTATTGTTTTATAGTGCTTTCAGTAGATGTATTTTTAGGGGTCTTAGGGCCACCTCCCTTGGCGGTTTGTTTTGAGGATCTGCTCATATTACTTTTCTTTATCTCACGTGCTCGTTTCCCCAGTTTGTTGGTTGCAGCGCTTCCCTGTTCCTCTGCTGGAAACTTTTTCTTCCCTTTTTCCCCCTTCCCTCCTTCCTCCCCTTTTCAGATATTCCGTTTTTACTTCTCAGAATGGAAAATCACAGATCTCCTCCGTCAGCTGTCCTTTTCCTTTCCCCTCCTGGTTCTGATTTCCTTGTTTTGACCAGTCGCCGATATTTGGGGGTGCTGTATTTTTAATCACCTTGCCGCCTTAATTATTCCTTCCAGTCTTTCTTATTTCACTCTCGGGCCAGCATTTCAGGTGCATAAGATCCCAAGTTATCCCTTCATGGCCATATTCATATCTAGCTAGGGATATAACTTGCCGTTTAAACCTAAGCCACCTGTAGCCACCCACTATGGTGATCTGCTTGTTGGCGGCTAAGGCTTTCTAGCCTGAGATATTGTACATAGTATTTCCTGGCTGTTACTACAATGTTAATGTTAATGAACAGTCAGATAAAAAAAAGTAGGGGGAAGGGAAAAAAAAAAAAAAAGAAGGATCAGGGGAGGGAAATCCACTGCAGCGATTAAATTTATTGGTTCAAAACGTTATTCCTCTGCGTGTAGTGCTGTCCATCCTGGTGATATAGTCTACCAGCTATTACTAGCCTGTTGCTTCTATCAAACCATTCAGAGGTAAGAAATGAACACAGGGAAATACAGAGCAGCAACTGAACTTATCAATCCCATACGTTATTTCTCTGCGTTTCCTGACATTATCCCACCAGGAAACCTTAATGAACATCCACAGGCTGATAGCCTACTTTTGTACGACTCAATAATTTCCGATAATGTTATCCTTTATGGGATTTCCTGCTTACACTGTTCACTTGATAATTATTTCAGTATAGGTCATATAAAAAAAATAAAAAAAATAAAAATAAATTAAATACCGGGCACTGCCCGACTTATCTATTCCTCGTGTTGTTCCTCAGTATATCCTGATGCTGTCCACTTCTTGCTGCTAAGTAGACCGTCGCTCAATTAATTGAGTTTTATGCAGCAGATGAAGAGAAAAAATAAAAGAAAAAAATAGAAGACTGCATCTGGGTTATCTGTTAGGGATGTTATTTGCTCAATATATCTTAATTCTCTATTTTTTGACATCCGGGGGATTTACCAGACAGTTATATTCTTCACACAGTGCCCCTTCTGCTACCATACTGTTCTTCATCATTCCATATATATATTATGTGCAGACAGGCTTCATTTACTGCTTATTTTAGCAATTATACACACACATCAGTTTCCTGTGTACATCATATATACAACACAGGGCTACAGCCATCAGACTTATCTGTTGTTCAGGCGTTGCTCATCTCACTTTCCTGTGTTTCTCTCCTGTTCTTCCCCTCTTCGCAGCCCAGATTTTAAATTCCGCGCTGCTCAGCGTTCCTCCAGGGGACCCGTGGGGTGGGGGGGAGCGGGGGACGGGAGTCCGTCGTGAATTATGCCTGTCGTATCCTGGCCGGCGGGTAGGCAGGTGCCGGAGCGGGCTCGTGCGGCGGCGGGCACATACTACACTACAGCGAATCTGTCCGGAGTCTCTCACCCTCCGACCCCCTCCTGTCTCTTTCTCCGCACGCCCTCTCCGGCCGGCCTCCTCAAACCCCTCCCTCCGTAGTGAGCATCCTACATCATGGCGCTCTCCCTTTGAGCAGCAGCCTACCTTTTAAATACAAAAGATTTCAGAAAGTGCTCGATACATCCAATCCCATCAATTGCCAAGAGGCAACTGATTGGGATGGGAGACTTTAAACCTCTCGTCACCGCCGAGCTGCAGGCGGAGAAAGGGGAAGGGCTGCCCAATCTTCCCTCTGAGTCAGATCGATCTGTGCACATGCGCAGACCGCGTCATCGCTTTACGCATGATGCGGATTGCGTAAGAGCGCCATAGCGGCCATTTTGGAAAGTCCCAAGCCGTACACTATAGGGCTTGCTTGACAGTGAATAAAGATAATACGCAATACGCGAGCCACGCAAAAACACTGTTGCGGCCATACTGCACATGACGCGAATTGCATAGAGAAGCCATAACGGCCATTTTAGGATGTCCCAAAAAGTAATCTATAACTGGCAGGACTTAATTATCTATGAGTAGGAATAATACGCAGGACGTGAGTCTTGCAGAGACACCGTCACGGCCATATTAAATGATTTAATATGAAAAAAAGTTGACCTGTTCAATCAGATACATTCAAGCAAGAGAAAACCAAAAAGGGTTAGTTGAGGTCACCAAGTAAAGCCATATTGAGAAAGGAACAAGAAAACCGAGGTACCAATGGGAGCCATATGCCCAAAAATTAGGGGACACACGGGTAAAGGCTCTGATTGATTAGCAGAGCCAACAAAACACTGGTGTCCCCGGGGCACCCGTACAGATCCCATTTAAATTAAAGGCGACATAACTACTTGATATAAAAGCTGTTTTTATAAAAATTGAGAAGCTGAAAGAAAGGTTACAAAATTTAAATATTGAATGCCAATATTGAATATAGTTACTGGAGTTCTGGCGAGTTAGGAAAGATTTACAAAGGGCAGCAACAATAAAAAAAAAGGGGGGGTAAAATCTCAAAGAAAAGGTTTGAAGCTAAAAGCCTCATTTAGGCCAGGTGTATCAGTGGCCTTAAGGTCAAAGATCCAGCGAGCCTCACGCTGCAGTAGAATTTGATTATAATTGCCTCCTCTATCTCCAGGCGTAACGTATTCTAACGCAAAAAAATGCATTTTGCTATCGTCAAAGTTATGAAATAATCCCATGTGGCGACTGATTGGAGTTTCCATTTTCTTTCCTCGCACCAGGGAAACATGGTCCCTGATGCAGTGAAAGAAAGGCCTCTTGGTTTTACCCACATAGTAGGGGCCACATTCACAGGTCATAATGTATGCAATTCCCACAGATGTGCAGGTAACTAAAAATTTTGGTTTGTAAAGTCGTTTGGCAGTAGAATTGAATCCGACGCAAGGATATACCTACAAAAATTGCATTTATGACATGGCCTAGATCCGCGTTGTGATTTACAAGTTGTAGAGGTTGGAGGAATATAGTGGCTCTTGACCAGAGTATCTTTGATCGACCGAGATTTCCTAAAGGTTATTTCTGGATCACTTACCAAAAGATGCCAATATTTACTCAAGATGTTTCTATCTGGGAGTGTTGGGCACAGTAACGAGTAATTAATCTAACCCCTTCATTCAGTTTAGGGGGTTTATTACCATGCAGAAGAAACAATCTGGTCTGTTTTTTAGCCCTCGCGTACGATCTTTTTAGGCATTTGTTGCTATAGCCGCGATGTTGTAGACGTATTTGTAATTTCTTGGCGTCATATTCGAAATCGGCTTCACTGCTGCAATTTTGCTTAAGACGGAGATATTGGCCATAGGGAATGCTAGCCACTAATGGCTCTGGATGTGAACTAGAGGCATGCAGAACAGTGTTGGCTGCCGATGGTTTCCTAAAAAGGGTGGACCCAATCTCCCCCTTATGATTTACATAGATTTGAATGTCTAGAAAAGTTAAACTAGATCTACTCTTTTCCATCGTGAATTTTAGATTGTAAGTGTTAATTTTAAGCAATTCCATAAATGTAGACAACTCTGCCTCCGTCCCCGTCCAGATGAGAAAGATGTCATCTATATATCTCCGCCAGACCGGGACGAGGCAGAGGTATCCAGCCAAATCTTCACGATGAAAAATGTGACGCTCCCACCCCCCCAGGTACAGGTTAGCATATGAGGGGGCGCATTTGGTCCCCATAGCCATACCCTGCACCTGGAGGTAGTGGGAGCGCCCAAAAATAAAAATATTGTTGTTCAAAAGGAAAGAGAGTAATTTCAAAATAAATTGATTGTAATTAGTTTGTGCCTCGCCAGTCTCGGAAAAGAAGCCCTCCACAACTCCCAACCCCAAATCGTGGGGTATGGAGTTGTAGAGGGCCTCCACATCGAGAGTGACGAGCCAAGAGTTTTCAGGAATGCACATCCCATCCAGTACTTTAAGTAAGTCCCTGGTGTCCTGCAAATAAGAGGTAAGGCTCTCTACAAAAGGACGAAGAAAGTCATCTATAAGGGCACTGGCTGGTTCAGTGAGACAGCCATTGCCAGAAACTATGGGGCGACCAGGAGGGTCTTGTGCATGTTTGTGAATTTTCGGTAAGGCATATAGGGTAGGTGTTTTGGGATCTACTACATTTAAGTATTCCCAAGTTTTTTTACTTATAAGTCCCTGACGGTACGTTGCTCCAATCAATTTCCTATATTGGGTAATGGTGTAATTCACGTGGCTTTCCGGAATTTTTTTGTACCATTCTTTATTTTGAAGTAACCTATTGACCATCCGTTCGTAATGGGCCGTGTCCATTACGACCAGATTGCCCCCCTTGTCTGAAGGTTTTATGATTATACTGGTTTCATTTTGTAAGGCAACCAAAGCTGCCTTTTGTTGAGTAGATAGATTAGATTTTTTTGGACTCAGTCAATCTGTTTGACAAATCTCATTAGTCACTTGCTGAGTAAAAGCCCATATGCTAGGATTGCCTTGTAAGGCTGGAAATTTGGTTGATTTTGGCCTATATTCTTTCGGGATGGAGATGAGAGAGGGGGGGATGGGAATAGATTGATATAAACCGGGCATATCCTGAGACAGACGGTCAGCCTCCTCTAAGTCTGTCTCATCGATATGGCCTTCCACCTACAATTCCATCAGCTCCTCCATGGCCTTGATGTCTTTAAGACTTAGCCCTGACGTAGGTGGGGGCAAATCTGGCTGTTGTAAAGATTGATTCGGTGGTCGGGTCTGATCGTATAAGACATGAAAAGTAAGTTTACGAGCAAAAAGGTTGAGGTCTTTAACCAGTTCAAATTTGTCAATGGTCTGAGTAGGGCAGAATGTCAAACCAAGTTGCAAGACCGAGATTTGAGCTTCCGTTAGTGAAATTGAAGATAGATTGATTATTTCAAATTGGTTTTGCCCAACAAATTTTAGATCGTGTACAGGTTGTGTGAAAATTGGGGCTGTGCAAAAACCCGAATCGGCGGTGGCCGCGGCCCAGCCCAAGTTCCCTTCGGGCGGAGTCCCGGGCAGCGCCGAGTTGGGTGTACCGCCATGTGAAAAAGTGTCAGTTTGAGCATGTGTTTTTGCATTGCCAGTCGATTTCGCATGTGCAGCTCGGGTATTCATAGGTGTGCGATTGTGATTTGGAAGAAGCTTTTGCTTACCGTTCACTTCTTTCCTGGTGCCGTTAGTGCGATTGTGAGACGCGTGTTGCTGAGAGGTGCCTAATTGATCCGTGGCCTGTGAGGAAGGAATAGAGACAGATGAGTGGGAAGATGTATCCGAGTCCGAGAAATCGGATGCTCCAACTTTTGGATTGAAGGATCTTTTAGAAAAATAATTTTTCTTCAATTTAATGTGAGGTGTCCAATTATAGGCTTGGTGATTATCATAAGCCAATTTGTCCCTCATAAACTTATTTTCTTTGGTTTTCAAAAGGTCAGTAACATATTGTTCTAAGTTGGTTTTTAATACACCTTCGTGGTCCGCGAAAAGTGCCTCAGCAGTAATGGACTGATTATCATCATATAGTTTTTTGATTTCTGCATCCACTATCTCCAATTCATTGGTATAGAGGGTGCAGAGTAATTGCATCATAATTGCTGAACAGCGTTGCAAATTCGCTTCCCATTGTGTCCTAAAATCTACTTCCAGTTTATGAATGGTGGGAAAAATTTGGATTCTTAAGCCCCAAGGGGTTATATGGTCATCTATATATTTAGAAAAATATTGTTTATTCCAATAAAGACGAGATTTCTTTTCAAGCATTCGTTGAAGTCTTTGAAAAAAACAATCCATCGATAGACCGCCATTGGTAGAATTTTGAGATTGTTGGAATGAACCCATCAAGCCAGCGAATGCACTGCCACAGTATTTTGCCATATCGGAGAGAAGAAAAAAAAAAGGGAGTTGTTGCTAGATCTATGTAAAGAGAAAAAATATATAAGACATCGTAAATCTACACAGATATATAAACAAATT
This sequence comes from Lithobates pipiens, assembly GCF_037356315.1. NCBI lineage: Eukaryota > Metazoa > Chordata > Amphibia > Anura > Ranidae > Lithobates > Lithobates pipiens. Next base: position 24,712,256 of record NW_027507790.1, read on the forward strand.
CTGTTTCTAATTGAAAAAAATATAATTGTGCATTTATATATAATATGAAAAATTTACTGATTTGGTCCTAGTCTCTACTAAGGTGAAGGGTGGGTAAGGGTGGGTAACACCCATATTTTAACAGACATTAAGAAAAAAGTTTTTGAGAGACAAGGAGTCAAATCAACAGAGATACCACGTCCCAATAATTATGAAAAAATATAATGGGGGGCCAAGAAAGGGGCTGGGGAGTCACCAACCCCTGGGACTTTTAGGGTATCGAATCACAAAATTAACAAAGAAGTAAATAAAATAATATAATTTTATTTGTATTATACAAAGCAATAATATAACTTATACATTCATAAAAACAATTTTGCCCATTATAGCGTAAAAAGGCGTTTCAAGAATGACCAAAACGTTTTTTATCCATACAGGAAAAAAGAAGAAAAGCTGCGATTATTCAACATGTTTCGCCTGGGTGGGGCTTCTTCAGGAAAATTATTGAGCAGCCAGAAAATTAGCACTGGAATAATAGAAATATGCAATGAATTTTAAGATAAATCAATACAAGTGAATAAAGAATACAAAATATTGAGTTGATCTATAGAAGAAAGTAAATAAAGTGAAATAAAATAAAATAAAAATAAAGTAATATAGTGTAATGTTCAATATTTTGTAGATACATATATCATGTCTAGTGGTAATTATAGATCACTTATTGATACAGTATACATAATGATATCTCACCAAAATCGCCAGAACTCCCTGTATCAGCAAAAAATTCACATAGTATCATTGAGAAATCAGTTGGGTTAAGGCATAAGCCTATGCTGGCTCATGACCAAAATCAAGAGAGATATGTCGCCGTTTGGGTCTGTAGAGAGGGATAAATAATAAATGGTAAGTAAACAAGGTATGTGGTCCAGAATAAAGAAAAAGAAAAAGAAAAAGCCAGGGAGATATTAAACAAAAATATATAATAAAGTAAAAAAAAATAATGAATAATTCAATAAACACCAAGGTGATGGTTACCTGAGTAAATTGATTGAATCAATAAAACTAACACAGAATTCTGAAAGTATTCAGTAGTATGTCAGAATAATCCGTGGACTGGAGCAATTTAAATTGAAAATGCGGATTGGTACTGAAAAAAGAGAAAGAAAAAACAATGGAAAAAGTAAATAAAAATAAGTAAAATGTGCCATACAGAGATCCCCAGCACGATCTGCCATACAGAGATCCCCAGCAAGATCTAACTTAGGCAGTTAGGAAAGTAAAACGGTGGCATCTGTTATAAAGCAGCCTACCTTTTAAATACAAAAGATTTCAGAAAGTGCTCGATACATCCAATCCCATCAATTGCCAAGTGTCTGACGTCACCACCTTTTTCCGTTGTTTTTTCTTTCTCTTTTTTTCAGTACCAATCCGCATTTTCAATTTAAATTGCTCCAGTCCATGGATTATTCTGACATACTACTGAATACTTTCAGAATTCTGTGTTAGTTTTATTGATTCAATCAATTTACTCAGGTAACCATCACCTTGGTGTTTATTGAATTATTCATATTTTTTTTTTTTTACTTTATTATATATTTTTGTTTAATATCTCCCTGGCTTTTTCTTTTTCTTTTTCTTTTTCTTTATTCTGGGCCACATACCTTGTTTACTTACCATTTATTATTTATCCCTCTCTACAGACCCAAACGGCGACATATCTCTCTTGATTTTGGTCATGAGCCAGCATAGGCTTATGCCTTAACCCAACTGATTTCTCAATGATACTATGTGAATTTTTTGCTGATACAGGGAGTTCTGGCGATTTTGGTGAGATATCATTATGTATACTGTATCAATAAGTGATCTATAATTACCACTAGACATGATATATGTATCTACAAAATGTTGAACATTACACTATATTACTTTATTTTTATTTTATTTTATTTCACTTTATTTACTTTCTTCTATAGATCAACTCAATATTTTGTATTCTTTATTCACTTGTATTGATTTATCTTAACATTCATTGCATATTTCTATTATTCCAGTGCTAATTTTCTGGCTGCTCAATAATTTTCCTGAAGAAGCCCCACCCGGGCGAAACATGTTGAATAATCGCAGCTTTTCTTCTTTTTTCCTATATGGATAAAAAACGTTTTGGTCATTCTTGAAACGCCTTTCTACGCTATAATGGGCAAAATTGTTTTTATGAATGTATAAGTTATATTATTGCTTTGTATAATACAAATAAAATTATATTATTTTATTTACTTCTTTGTTAATTTTGTGATTCGATACCGTAAAAGTCCCAGGGGTTGGTGACTCCCCAGCCCCTTTCTTGGCCCCCCATTATATTTTTTCATAATTATTAGGATGTGGTATCTCTGTTGATTTGACTCCTTGTCTCTCAAAAACTTTTTTCTTAAAATTTATATAGTAATGCTTTTATCTCTTCTTGCCTCTCAGTAAATCTTTTACTATTTTATTCCTCAATGTATAAATATAAGGATTAATTAAGGGAACCACAACAGTGTTGAAAACAGCTACTTGTTTGTCATATTTATCAACAGTTTGGCACCTAACTGGTTTTATATACATAAAGATGCAGCTGCCAAAAAAAAGAAAGACAACTATGGAATGCGATGAACAAGTAGAGACTTCTACCCTCTGCTGATCTGATCTTAGATATTGCCAACATGATATGAGTATATGATATTACAGCTACCATAAGAGAAAAAAGATGTGAGACAGAACTCAAAAACTGAAGAATGGAAGAATCAGAACATTAGTTTGGCGCAGAAGTGGACCAACGCCATTACAAAAAAATGGTTTATTTTATTGAAGCAGAATGATAATCTAATGGTCATTACTGAAGGAAAAAGTTTACTGAAAAAAGAACTGAGCCACGTGCCAATAACAAGCTGGATACACATTTTCATATGCATTATAACTGAATAATTCCATGGGTGGCATATGGCTAACTATCTGTCATAACACATTACATCAAGCAAGAAAAACTGAGTTGTTCCTACAAAAAAATATAAATAACTAGTAAGGGCAACCAGCCACAGATATTTTATTAGGCTTATTAATGACACCTCTTAAAGAGGAAGTAAACCCTGATGAGTTTACTTCCTCTTTCATTCCCTGCAAAGGCAAAGCATAATCGACTACCATGCATCGCATAGTAGTCCATTATGTGTCACTTACCTGACACAGGAGCCAGCGAAGTCACTGCTGTCCCCTGTAGTGTGACGCATCCATCTTCTCGGTGGGGTCTCGCTGCTCCGCCGCTGTCATTCGGCGAAGCTGCGATTACGCCACTCCCGCGCATGCGCACGGGAGCCGACACGAGCGGCATCTTCATCGCTGACGATGCCGCGCTCAGTGCGCCTGCACGCCGCTGTCTACGGCGCATGCACCGTACACAGCAGTGCCTGTCTTTCGCCAAATATCTCCTAAACCGTGTAGGTTTAGGAGATATTTCTTAGGCCTTAATCTAGGCTTACATGTAGGTCAAAGTGTGTTGTAAGGTTTTACAACCACTTTAAAAGCATTGGTACAATGGTATTGATAAAAAATAATGTCCAGAATTGTTAAGTGACAAATAAAGAAATACTTAGGCTTATTAAGATTTGGATACATATGATACAGTGTAATAATGAGGATATTTCTTTCCATAATTATTATGTAGAACATTCATATCATGAAGACAAGTGCTGGAATCATTTTCAATGAAATAGAAAACCCCACCAAAATAAATTAATTGGTCATATTAGAAGGAAATGTCTTTAGAATGCTGGATGTGACTGGAAGAGAGAAAATCAAGCGGCATGGCTATAGCTATCTTGCAGATGAAATATAATAAATCTACAAAAAAAATCCATGTTTGGTGCAGTAACCTCAAAAGAACTAAGTAAAAATCAGAAAACAGGAAGAGGTGTGCATTATACCCTGATACAAGGGATATATACACAATCTGTAATCAAATTTGCAGGACTACCCTCCAAATTTAAACACATCAAAACTTTAAATGAAACAAATGGCCAAATAAAGTGCAAAAAAAAATTCTTGAGTCCAATAAATCACAGATAATCCAGATTTTCCCCCGAGCATTCACAATAAAAATATACCTAGAATCGATCAAAACACACCTCTGCTAGCTTATCGTTGTTTCCACAAAGGTAAATTAAAATCAGTTAACTCTCTCCAGAGGGAATTTGAGGGTAACTCTTTTAACTATTGGCTTTATGTACAATTGCATGACTTTCTTCAAAATAACCAGCATAGAGCATCCTTTACTAAACCCATGACAGCATTAGAAGTTACCTGCAATAACAAGCTGCATACCAGCAAAACTACATCATTAGACTATTCCTGGCTTACACAGGAAGAGCACAAAGACAGTGACAAACATTTAAGATGCTCAATGGGAAAAAGCATGTGTTTTTTGCCCACAAGTGTTCTCTGAGCACAAAATGCAGGAAATTTCTTACAAAGTCCTCACACAATAGTAAATTATGCCACTATAGCGGTACGCCCGTAGGGCCTGCTAAGTGATGTGGCCCACAAGACAATGAACAGTCCATGTGCTTGTTTTTGTTTTATTGAGAGAATTTAACTTGGATGGGGTAAGGAAGATATGGGATGCCCGATGAATTGTAGAACAATCAATTGGGACGAATTATGTACACCCCCTGTACACATTATTACTTTAGTCTCCTCCAGCACTTTCCTTGCTTGCAGACTATTCCTCTTCCTTCCCCCTGCACAACTCTTGAGAATTAGCTCTTAGGTCTGACTCTGACTCAGCCAGACCTTAGCAACCACCCTTTGCAGGCAGGGACCGCGGGCCCCTATAGTGTAGCAAGAAAGTTGAAAGTTCTGGTGCTAGCTGTCCTACCTTTGATTACTAAGCCCAGTAACCCATCTTCAGGCCCTGCCAGCCCGCCTGGCTGCAGCTCCCTTTCTCCACTGCCCCTGAAAACACAGTCCACTCCACTGGTTCTGCACCTATCCCAGACTGCATGCGTCTAGTCCTCTCAGGTGTGCCTCCCTAGTCCTCCTGACTGTGCTTGTCACTCACCAGCCCCCTTGGCTGCGACCAGTTGTTCTTCTCCTTGAAGACTTGCCCAGCAATGCTAGTGCCTTTGCTCCACCTGTGCCTCCTGTCCAGAACCTTCACGCTTTCTTAAAGGGCTCTGTCGGCACCTGAGCCCCAGGACCCAAGGTCACCCCCCTCGCAGACTGGGGAGCTCCCACAAAGCCTAGCACTCCATTTTCAATCTCTGAACAACTCCAATGACTCCTCCCCAGCTGGGCTGACCCTGGGTATTTAAGGAGGCCTGCCCCCTGCCAATCCAGGTTGGGGATTTGTCAGGGCTCCTTAGAACACCCCAGGCAGCTCCACATCTCCTCTCCTTCTCTCTTTCTAGTACCTTCCAGAAGGCTCTAGAAAGAAGAGGGAGGTCTTAGTGATAACCCAAGGGCACTTAGGGCTTGAGGTCACAAACTGATGGCCGGACATTCTCCTTTAGAATTTTCTGGTAGATATCAGATTTCATGGTTCCATCAATTATGGTAAGTTGTCCAGGTCCTGAAACTGCAAAGCAGCCCCATACCATCACGCTACCACTACCATGTCTGACTGTTAGTATGATGTTCTTGTTATGAAATGCTGTATTTGTTTTATGCCAGATGAAATGGGATACACACCTTACAAAAAGTAACATTTTTGTCTCATCAGTCCATAGAATATTTTCATAAAAGTCTTGGGGATAATCAAGATGTTTTTTGGTAATTGTGAGATGAGTCTTTGTGTTCTTTTTGGTCAGCAGTAGCTTTGGCCTTGGAACTCTCCCATTCATGCCATTTTTTTCATGCCATTTTTGCCCAGTCTTTCTTATTGTTGAATCATGAACACTGATCTTATCTGCGGCCTGTAGTTCTTTAAATGTTGTTCTGGGTTCTTTTATGACCTCCTGGATGAGTCATTGTCATGCTGTTGGTGTCATACGATTCACCACTGTTCCAAGTTATCTCAGTTTAAGGATAATGACTCTCCCCATGGTTCACTAGAGTTTATAAACCTTAGAAATGGCTTTGAAACCCTTCCTAGACTGATACATGTACATTACATTGTTACTAATCTGTTTTTGAATTTTTGGTGGCATGATGTGTGGCTGTTTATGATCTATCAGCTTTCCACAGCATTATGGTTAATCACAGTTCATTCATGATTCAGCATGGGATGGGGCAATTACTTTTTCACATAGGGCTATGCAGGTTTGAACAGCTTTTTTTCCCCTTAATAAATGAAATAATAATTAAAAAACTGCATCTTGGATTAACTTGGGTTATCATTGTATATTATTATTTTTTGAGGATCTGAATCATTTAAGTGTGAGAAATATGCAAAAACATAAATAAAATCAGCAAATACTTTTTCACAGCCCTGTAATACCTCTTCTCATCCAGATCAATCTGCATTTACTAAGGGCCGTCAAATCACAAATGCTACCCGTCAACTGATCAATATAATCCACCTGGCAAGGGATCAACAAATGTTTTCTCTGCTTCTGGCATTAGATGCAGAGAAGGTGTTTGACAGAATCCAGTGGGATTGTTTAGCCCAGTGTTGACCACCTTTGGCTTCTCTGGGCCAATATTCACTGCAATTATGGCATTATATACCAATCCCTCGGTCCAGGTTTACTCTGTAGGGATACTTTCCAACCCATTCCCAATCTCAAGTGGCACCCACCAAGGATGCTCCCTGTCCCTATACATTTTTAACCACTTCACCCCCTGAAGGTTTTACCCCTTAATGACCAGGCCATTTTTTGCGATACAGCACTGTCATTTAAACTGACAATTGTGCGGTCGTGCGACGCTGTACCCAAACAAAATTGAGGTCCTTTTTTCCTGCAAATAGAGCTTACTTTTCTTGGTATTTGATCAACTCTGTGACTTTTATTTTTTTGCACTATGAACGAAAAAAACCTGACAATTTTGAAAAAAAAAACAATATTTTTTACTTTTTTGCTATAATAATTATCCCAAAATTAAAATAAAAATCAATTCATCCGTTTAGGCCAATATGTATTCTTCTACATATTTTTGGTAGAAAAATCACAATAAGCATATGTTGATTGGTTTGCGCAAAAGTTATAGCATCTACAAAATAGGGGATATATTTTTGGCAGTTTTATTATAAATTTTTTTTACTAGTAATGAAGGTGATCAGCAATTTTTAGTGGGACTGTGATATTGCGGCGGACAGATCGGACACTGTTGACACTTTACCACCAGGATTTTTGCCCATTCCTCCTTGCAAAACTGCTCCAGCTCCTTCAAGTTGGATGGTTTGCATTTGTGAACAGCAATCTTAAGTCTGACCACAGATTTTCTATTGGATTGAGGTCTGGTCTTTGACTAGGTGATTTCAACACATTTACATGTTTCCTCTTAAACCACTTAAGTGTTGCTTTAGCAGTGTGTTTGGGGGTCATTGTCCTGCTGGAAGCAACCTCTGTCTTAGTCTCAACTCACACACAGAGTGGTACAGGTTTTTCTCAAGGATATCTCTGTATTTCTGTATTTGGCACCATCCATCATTTCCTCAACTCTGACCAGTTTCCCAGTCCCGACTGCTGAAAAACATCCCCACAGCATGATGCTGCCACCACCATGTTTCACTGTGAGATGGTGTTCTTTGGGTGATGTGATGTGTTGGGTTTGCGCCAGACATAGCATTTTCTTTGATGGCCAAAAAGTTACATTTTAGCCTCATTAGACCAGAACACCTTCCTCCATACATTTTGGGAGTCTCCCACGTGCCTTTTTGCAAACTCAGAACGTGACATTTTTTTTTTTTGATTAAAGTAATGGCTTTCTTCTGGCCATAAAGCCAAACTCTATGGAGCGTACAGCTTATTGTCGTTCTATGTACTGATACTCCAGTCTCTGCTGGGGAACTCTGCAGCTCACAGCTCCTCCAGGGTTACCTTAGGTCTTTGTGCTGTCTAACTGATTAATGCCCTCCTTGCCCGGTCTGTGAGTTTTGGTGTGCGGCCATCTCTTGGCAGGTTTGCTGTTGTGCCATGTTCTTTCCATTTGGTTATAAAATATGTGATGGTGCTCCTAGGGTTCATCAACGATTTGTATTTTTTTTACAACCTAACCCTGACTTGTATTTTTCAACAACATTGTCTGTTTCTTGTTTGCAGAGTTCCTTGGTCTTCATGGTAGTGTTTGGTTAGTGGTGCCTCTTACTTAGGTGTTGCAGCCTATCTGGGGCCATGTCTGGGGCCTTTCAAAAAGGTGTGTATATGCAATGACAGATCATGTGACACTTAGATTGCACACAGGTGGACATCATTTCACTAATTATGTGACTTCTGAAGGTAATTGGTTGCACTAGAACTTGTTATGGGCTTCATAACAAAGGTGGTGAATACATACGCACATTATCAGTTTTTTATTTCTGAAAAATAGTTTTATGTATATATTTTTCTAATTTTACTTCACCGACTTAGGCTATTGTGTTCTGATTCATAACATATGATTCAGATTAAATAAAACATTGACCTAAAGGCTGTAATGTTTTTGTACTTTTGCAAGGCACTGTATGTGTTAGGTTTGGGTATACCTACTTCCATACAACAAAAACTACAACATTTGTTCCCTTATGTGTGGCAACAGGAAGGTTTAGAGATCATCTTAAAGTAGAAGTTCACCCTAACACTAAAATTTCTAAATCTACAGGCATCCACAATCTAAAACTAACCTACCTAGCCCTGTAAAGGAGAAATCGCTATACATAACTATTTTGAAGATGATCTGGTCTGGTCCCACACCAAGCTGTGAGTGATGGCTTCACTGTGGAGACGAGTTCAGAGGAGGCAGCTGACAACAGAAGCTCCATAGTAACTCTATGGGTGACATAATTTCCCATTTATTTGCCAGCCATTGTTGGCTTTCTCTTCTGCAGTGTTTCCGTTGCTGAATACCGGCTTCAAAAAAGGTATGTATAGCAATTTCTTCTTTACAGGGCTATATAGGTTTGTCTTAGATTGTGGATGTCTGTAGAATTGGAGATTTCCTTAACTCCTGATGTTAATACTACTTACCTTTACTTTTTCACCACATTAACACAGCGTTGTCTCCCACTATCAAAGCTACTAAACAAGCATGTCATGCACTATTGAATATGCCTCTAGAGGAGTCAATTAAAACCACAATCCATCTCTCTATTCCTGGTCTGCCCTCCATTATCCCGAACATATCTGTTACACACTGGGAATCAAAGGGGATTAGGTTGCTTGATGATATCCAAGTGGGACCAGCCATTAAAACATAGTTTGGAGCTACATTTTTTATGCGCTAACCAATCCACTAATACCTAATTGCCCTGGCTGGTAGTGTCGTTTTTTATGCTACCTAATTCCAAAACCAAGGGCAATTCCTTAATGTATAGTGTGCTTGCTTATTAATAAAGATAACTTTGTCAAATCTGCACACTTTAGAGCCCTTTAGAGCCTGGGAACATGATTTAAGTTCCACCTATGCTGTCACAAAAAATATAAGTCTGTGGAATCTTACTCAAAAGAGCCTACTATGTTGGTACCTGACACCACCTAGGATTTCAAGATTCTCACCACACTCACCACCTACATGCTGGAGACAATGTGGGGCTGTGGGTACTGCCCAGTGGTATCATCCCTTTGGCAAGCAATATTCTGCTTGATCAATCAGATTTATGGCCTCGCATTCCTTGTCTCCCCAGGTACAGCTTTATTCTCTTAGGATTGGACAAAGTACCACTCAATGTTAGAGGTCCAACAGTTTATATACTGCTGGCAGCATGTCTGTCGTCAGACATTGGAGAGACCCTCATACACCATCCATCAAGGAGGTGATTCAAACAACTCACACACATGCCACTTATGAACTATTATTTGCATCATCCGTTGACAAATATTGGGTAGCTAGCTAATCTTGTAGGATGTGGCTTGATTTGATATAGGCAGAACCAGCTCCCCTAAAAAACGTACCTAAAAATTTACAGTATACCCCAAGTCTAACAGGTTATAGACAATCATATTGACTGTGTGGTTCTACTATGTTATGTCTTATGTTTTATGTTTGCTCTCAGCTTCTAATACATACCTCTTCTTTAAGAATGTACGAGATGTCAATGCTGTTACTTATATTTGTTTTATGCCCTTCTCTTTACATTTACCCTTGTTTATATGTAAACTCTGGTTGGCATACTGTTTATACTTTTTCTACTTATATAAACGCAATAAAAACATATTGAAATGAAAGACAATGTTTTGTTTCAATAATGAACAACACCTACTACTTTGGTAAATGAACTCCACAGGTTGCATATAAGACCGGGGCATTCACATAACTAGCTGTGCATTTATAACATCAAAGTTTATTGAGAAGAATCAATAAGTACAAAATTGGAGTCGCAGCTCCAAGCAATAAACAGTGAAATCAGTTAGATGCAGTTCGATAATTGCAAGAAGACGTAACAAATTGTAACAAAACATGGTATACAGTTCAGGATAAATAAACCCCAGGAGTATCTCAGGGGGACACATGTGTTCCCTGTCTCTGAAATAAAATGCTATACAATTCTGGTAAGGTCATGATGTGAATCTAACCATTAATGGAGTTAGTTAGCTAGGAAAGCTGAGGAAAAAGAGCAGGAAAGAAGGTAGTCTAGAAAGAGTCTAAATAGCAGGGAAGCTTCCTGGAAGGGTTACATGTGCATGGAGAACATCGTTCTTATCTCTACTAGGCAAGGAATTCCAGTAAAAGCCAGTATGTTAATTTATACAGCAGGTAGAGAACCTTACAAGATCGTTTTAACGATCCTTGAAGAGATCAGTATGTGTCTGAGAACATGTGAATTCAAACCAAGGAGACCATGTTGCATGAAAGCATTCAACTTTCTCCGTGGACTGGGCTACGGTCTCTTCCATTTCACGAATCTCTGCAACTCTGTGCAGCCACTCCCGAACAGTTGGTGTCCGTGATGACTTCCAGTAAAGTGGAATCAGAGCTTTGGTCGCGTTAAAAGGTGCTTGGAGAGTGAGAATTTGTATTTCTTAATAGGGAAATTGGTAATGTGAAGAAGACAGTTGATCACATCAAGTTTTAGTTTTGTCTCCGTGATTTGAAACACTAGCTTCCTGACCATGGACCAGAAGGGCTGCATCATTGGGCAGTGCCACCATATATGTAACATAGTGCCCTTGTCCTTGTGGCAGCGCCAGTAAGAGTCTAAGGTCAGCAGAAATCATGAGTGTAACTTCACTGGAGTGGCATACCAGTGAGTTAACACTTTGTAAGCGGTTTCTTGTGTTTTGGTACTAATAGTGCATTTGTGAGCAAATATACAGGCCTTCTTCCATTGTTTATGTGTGATTGAGATGTTCAATTCTGTGGACCATCGCTCTCTGAGTCCATCCCCTTTTAGGGCATCACCTCCCTGAATCCACCTATGGGTGAGTGATGTCGCTTTAGGGATCTGTTCGTCTGTCATACAAACTGTCTCTAGCTCAGTCAATTGTCTACAGAAGTTTGTCCTGACTGGCGCGTTGTTAAGGTAGCTACGAATTTGAAAGTAAGTCCATAGTGGTAGGTCAGGTGTATGATTTTCTGACTTAAGAGCTGAAAAGTCTTTGAACCCGTCATTGATAAAGTACTGTTTAGCTAGGAGTGGTTTTCCTGTAGTGGGTCAGTAAAGGAATTTATTTCCCAAGCCAGGGGAAAAATCAGGATTGTTGTACAGCGGAGTTAGTGGGCTTAAGTGAGAGGAAAAGTTATTGAGTCTCGTTAGTTTATGAAAAATATCTAGTGTGGTGCCTATGAGAGGATGTGACTTCAAGTCAATGGGTTAGGTCGCCCAGGGAATCCAGGATGAGAATCTAGAATCTGAGGGGAGTCAGGTGCACTGCATCTTCCAACTCCACCCATTCCTTGAGTTTGTAGTGGCAATTCCAGTCTATAATCCTGGTAAGATAGTAGTGTTGATAATTAGGGATACCCATTCCTCCCTTATCTTTGGAAAGTGATAATAGCGCAAATCGTACTCTAGGGCAAAAGTCGTCTGAATAGAGTGGAGGGTTTTGAAAAAAGCCTGTGGGATTCTTATTGGGATGTTTCTAAAAGAGGTAAAGGACTCTTGGCAATATGACCATCTTACATATTGCCGCCCTCCCGAACCAGGAGAAGTATCTCGGGTGCCAATTTTGGAGGTCTGAGGTAATTGCTTTTAGTAAAGGTGGGAAGTTGTGCTCATATGTTTGTGACAGCTTTGGGGTCAACCACACTCCCAAGTATCTAAGAGCTGAATCTACAAATTTAAAGGGGCATATTGATATGATCGCGTTAATAGTGTCAGCGGGGATGGAGATATTCATTGTCTCAGATTTGGTGAAGTTGATTTTAAAATTGGAGATCCATCCAAACAGGGAGAACTCCTCCATCAAAGGGGGTAGTGAAGTGGTCGGATTAGTTATAAAAAACAATAGGTCGTCTGCGTAGGCCGCTACCTTGTGCTCCTTTTTTGCCATTGTAAATCCCTGTATTCTGCTCTCCGCAACCACGCGTCTGACAAAGGGCTCCAGTGTTAGGATAAATAGTAAGGGCGAGAGAGGACAACCCTGCCTCGTTCCATTGTGAATTTGGACTGGTTCTGATAGTGAGCCGTTAATTTTGAGCCGTGCCGAAGGGTTTCTATACAGGGAGGCAATCCAGGTCATCATGCGTTCCCCCAAGCCAATGAACCCACACGTTTTGAGCATAAAATCCCAAGCGACTCGATCGAAGGCCTTCTCCGCGTCAGTAGACAGGAGAAGCCCCTTGATCCCATCCGGCTTTGCCGCATGTATCAAGTTCAGAGCCTTAATAACATTGTCCCTCGTCTCTCTGCCTGGCATAAATCCTGCCTGCTCTGAGCCTATCAGGCTATGGAGCAAGGGCTTCAATCTGTTGGCAATAATTTTTGACAAAAGTTTCACATCTAAATTGAGCAAAGATATGGGCCTGTAGCTCGCGCAGGCCGCTGGGTCCTTGTTCGGTTTGGGCAGGACTGTGATTTATGCTGAAAGAAAGGCTGTGGTGGTCTCTTTGGAGTGTGACATGGAATTCAGAGCGTTCAGCAGCGGCCCCAGAGGAGTGTTGAGGAAGGTTTTATAATATATGGCAGTAAAGCGTCCGGGCCCGGGCTCTTCCCCTCCTTGAGACCCTTAATGACTTGTTGGAGTTCTGTGTCCTCTATGGGTTTTTCTAAAGATCTATATCTGAGGCTGTCAGATTTGGCATATTGGATTCCTTTAAGTAATTTAGTATAGCTTGTCGTCTGTTACCATGGACATGTCCAGTTTTCTGCTGTTCGGGAAGGTTATAAAGTTTGGAATAATACGCATGAAAGTGGTTAGCTATTTGTCTAGTGATGACCTCGAGTTTCCCTGTCCCGGATCGGATGCCTAAAATATTTTGGCTTGAATTGGCTGTCCTCAAGGCTTTTGCTAGGAAACTACCCGTTTTATCCCCGTGTTCATAATAAACTTTTTTTTGAAAAATAAGAAACGTTTGGTCTTGGCGTCAATCGTCTGCTGGAGAGCTCCCCTAACCCCCAGGAGCTCCACAGTAGACTGTTCAGTCAAGGATTGTTTGTGTCTCGTTTCCAATTCCTGAATCCTTCCCACCAAACATCTAATTTCTCGTTCCTTTTCTTTTTTACGTTGGGCACCTAATCTGATGAGGACCCCCCTAATAGAACATTTGTGGGCTTCCCAGATTGTCAAAGGGTCCATGCCTGGTGTGGTGTTGAGAGCAAAGTACTCTTTAAGCGAAGTGGCTATTTGGGGAAGGAGAACTGGGTCAGTCAACAGTGATGAATTTAACCTCCACATTTTCGGATCTGGGGGGTGGTGTTGTCAGGTCCAATGTCAGGGAAGTCGGTGCATGATCGGAAATGGATTGTATCCCAATGTGAGCCTCAGAGATCAAGTCAAGGTCTCTTTGTAATAAAAATGAAATCTATCCGGGAGTAACGTCCATGTGGCGTAGAGTAAAAGGAGTAGTCCCTGTCTTCTAGATGGAGGAATCTCCAGGAGTCTATGAGTTGCAATGAGTTCAGTAGCATTTTGAGTTTTTTGAGGATCTTATATGTGATATAAGTTTTGCCCGTGGAGGTGTCTGTGAAGGGGTTCAGAGGCAGGTTAAAATCTCCTCCCAGTATCAAACAACTGGTGCAGAATCCTTTAAGTACATCAATCATTCGGTTGGCGAAGGTCAGATGGGAGGCATTAGGGAAGTAAACGTTGGCTAGCGTGATGGGGGTGCCACAGTATTTCCCTTTCAGGAAAATATATCTTCAAAGGAAGCAGACATACTAATAAGTGTGGACACTCCCTTTGATTTGGCCAAATCATTCGTTGCGTGATGAGCTTATGTGAAGTATGTGTCTGTCAGTCTAGGGACTTGGTGGGTTCTGAAGTGAGTCTCCTGTAGGAAAACAAAGTGAGGCCTACCTTTTTTAAGTTCCCTGAGAAGGGCGTTTCATTTCTCAGGGATGTTCAGCCCTTTCACGTTGTGTGAGATCACTGTGGGGTTCCGGCCCAGTGAGGAGTAGGCCATGGTATGAACCCAGAGAGCGACGGGGTGTCTGTGTCTACAACACTACTTAGTAAACAAACAAAAACAAGAAAAACAAGGGTTTGTAAGACAGCAACGTTGCGTTAAACACAAATGACTTATGCTGTACCTTTCAAAAGATTGAAGAGATAGACAAAGGTGTAGGAAAGTAGATAAAGGAAAGAGAGAAATGAGAGTTGAATGAGGTGTGCTGATTTCACCCGGGACCCAAAGGGTCCCCGGTTGGTGAATTAGTGATCCCTATGGGGTAAACAATCCCCTGTAGGGATCACTCTGGGGGGGGTAGTGCGCTGAGGCCTATGCGAACAAGCCCACTATCCCGTGGTCTAAAAGGAGCAAGTCAAGATAGTGAGCCTGGACAAGCCACAGCCTACTATAGCACATTAAAGTTGGGAAAGCCATTTCTGCACCATTTGCGCCTGAAAGTGCGCGTCTATCTGACATAAGAGAAAACCCAAAACTTTAAATAACAATTAGACAATTTAACCACTTCCCGACCAGCGCACGATGATGTACATCGACAGAATGGCACGGGCAGGCATATTGGCGTACAGGTCCGTCCAATATTCAATGCCGCCCTGCCATCGGGAGCGTGCTGGTCGGGACCCCCGTGAGTCTGGTTGCGGGACCCGCGGACTCGATCGCCGCGGGCATCCCCGCGATCGTCTCACGGAGCGGCCGAATGGAGAAAATGCTGTGTAAACAGCATTTCTCCATTCTGCCTAGCAACTAGTGACGCTGATCTCTGCTCCATGTGATTGGAGCAGAGATCAGTGTTCACTAAATGAAAGCCCAACCCCCTCACAGTTAGTAACACACTCCTAGGAACACTTAACCCCTACACTGCCACCCACGGGTTAACCCCTTCACTGCCAGTGTCATTTACACAGGAATCACTGCATTTATATAGCAGTGATTACTGTATAAATGACAATGATCCCAAAAATGTGTCAAAAATGTCCGATGGGTCCCCCACAATGTCGCAGTCACAATAAAAATCGCTGATCGCCGCCATTACTAGTAAAAAATAATAATAAAATTTATTAATAAAAATGCTATAAAACTATCCCTATTTTGTAAACGCTATAACTTTTGCACAAACCAATCAATAATCGCTTATTGCGATTTTTTTTACCAAAAATATGTAGAAGAATACGTATCGGCCTAAACTGAGGGAAAAAAAAAATTTTTATATATTTTTAGGGGATATTTATTATAACAAAAAGTAAAAAATAATGTGTTTTTTTCAAAATTGTCGCTCTATTTTTGTTTATAGCGCAAAAAATAAAAACCGCAGGGGTGATCAAATATCACCAAAAGAAAGCTCTATTTGTGGGAAAAAAAGGACGTCAATTTTGTTTGGGAGCCACGTCGCACGACCGCGCAATTGTCAGTTAAAGCGACGCAGTGCTGAATCGCAAAAAGTGGTCTGGTCTGCAAGTGGTTAAAGAACTTTGTGCTAGTCGGTGAGAGGGGAGTCCTCCTTCTTGGGCACATAAACAGTCCCTGCTTTGTGAACCACATGGGAACCAAAAGTGTCGCCACCCACATGGAGTCAGTGTCCGCGGACGGGAACTCAGCAGCCAAATAGCCCATAGGGCATGTTAAATCAAGTCACCCCTTCTAGTAGCTAATACACGCATAAGGAGACCACTTAAGGCATCCAACATGGGCAGTTTTCATGTACTCATAACATCCAAAGTAAAGCCTGTAGAGTGACCCAGGACGGACGTGTTCACAGACTGCTCCTGAGTGCCAAGTGTAATCCGCAGCAATCCGGGTGCATACACGGCCGTTTTTCCCCAATTCTTCGGCCTATGCACCCCACCACCTGTCCTGCCTCAGCCTGGAAGAAAATTGGGACGAGACTGGCCTGGGATCCGCGGAGAGAGACGCCGGCCTAGTCCGTCCTCGGCCGCCGTCGCCATCTTCCCCGCCCTTCATCCTCCTCCACCACTTCAACGGGGGACCTGGCAGTGGATCTCCCCGCCATCCGGACTGCCCTACTCCGTGCCCGGTAAGGTCCAGAGGCCCGTGGGGCCACCGGGATTGTCTGCCGCGGATGCGGCCTAGTGCGGCCTAGTACAGCCAGCCAGTCCCCGCACTTTCCTACAACAGCGCCCGGCGGGAGGACGCCACGGCCGTCTTCCCAGCCTCCACCCTCCTCAATCACACTAACGGAGGCCCTCCTGGTGGGCTGCTCGGCTCCCCTTGCCACCTGGTCGGCCCTAGTCACTAATTGGGGACCTCTGGAGGTCCGAGGGGCCCCCGGGCCTGTCTGCCGCGGATGCGGCCTAGTGAGGCCTAGCGAGGCCCAGTGAAGCCTGCCAGCTACCACACCTTCCTGCCCCAGCGCCTGGCAGGGGGCCCACTCACTGGAATCTGGACACTACAGCTGCCATCTTCTCCCCCCACGCTCCAAGATCCCAAGACAGCTGAGGAAGAGGCGGTGATTGTGAGCTCCACGGTCCGCAGGTGAGGCACTGTCTTAGCCCAGGGGGCCCTTGCTTTCCCCAGACCTCGCCCCGCTGTGTTCTGGACACTCTCCCCATCCCCACGGCTCCATGGCCCTCTCTCGGACCCGGCCTCCTCCTGGGTTCAGGCTCTTCACAGCCTGACTACCGCCCTAGTGGGTTAGAGCTCCGGCTAAGGCCCCTTCTCCAGGCTACACCTGGCTTGGCCTCCGCCATCTCCGCTCGGAGTCTCCGTGCCCCCCCCCTGGTCTGGGTGAAATTGCTTGACCATCAAGGCAGACGGCTACGGTGAGTTCACGGGAGTCATCTATTCACCAGTCAGCTCTCCCTACACAGCCTCTTCAACAAGCCCCTAAAGAGACATACCCCCCTTCTCCTGAGACTTTCATAATTTCAGTTGTTGGAATCAGCGCAAACTAGCAGAACTCATGGGCGACTAACAACGCTGACACCATGTCTTAGTATGGCTTAATATACCGCTCCTTTCCTAAGGGACCCTGCACCGCTTCATAAGCTCTCACATACACAGGGTCATTATCAGCTGCCCCCCGGACCCCTCTGAATACTACATGGGCAAAGTTGGTTTTCAAAAGAATATATATCAAGGCTTTATCCCGCCATCGACCTCCCGTCCTGCACACGTCATGGAGCGATACCTACACAGATCGCAATCTCCAGCCTTACACACGTTGGCAGAACCACTAGAGGCCACCGACCCCCTGCCCTCCACACCTAGTTCTCTTCACAAAGGTGGCTCTACCCAGCAAACAAATCCTGCCGAAGCAATTACGGTAACGGTCCTGGACCTGAAACTACAGACACTCCTACAGGATTTGACACGCAATATAGCTACAGAGGTTGGAAAGCTTGCTCGGGAGCTTAGGGGAGAGATCGACCAGCTTGGAGAGCGTACTGCCACTTTGGAATCTAAATTTGATGAGAATGTGCAATACATGCACGTATTGGAGGACGAAAACGCATTTCTTAAACACACAGTCTCCCAAATACAACTACAACAAGAAGATTTGGAAAATAGAGAACGTCGCTCAAACGTGAGGATTCGTGGAGTCCCTGAAACAGTCAGTGATAAGGAGTTGCGGGTATACTTGCTTGATCTGTTTGTCACTCTGGCTCCGCACATACCAGATATCGATTGGCGTCTAGACAGAGCCCATAGATCTTTGGCCCCTAAACCTCCTCCTGGATCCAATCCAAGGGACATTATAGTCCGTTTCCACTATTATGACAGCAAGGAAGCTTTAACTGCAGCCACACGCAATAAAAATCGCATAGATTTCAAAGGCTCTAAGATCCAGATCTTCAGCGACCTTTCTCCCATCACCTTGGCCAAAAGGCGCAACCTCCGACCAATCACTGCACACCTCCAACTACACCAAATCCCCTACAGATGGGGTTTCCCTTTTCGGCTGTCAGCATCCAAAGATGGCACACAATACTCTATCAGAGAATTGCATGAATGTGAGGCCTTCATTCGCAATTTGGGCCTCCCACCTGTCCCGGAAGAGGACCTCCAACTCCCCCCGCCCACTCTGGCCCCCAAACCTCTCCAAGCCCCTACGGCAATTTGGACCCCAGTTCGTCGGAGACATCAGAGAGGCTTCTCCACACCGCAACGCCCCAACGTGCCTAAACAACCTGCCTGAAGTTCCGGCGCCTGTCCGAATTGCACCTCCTTACCCTTGGTTTCCAGGAACCTATCGGACCTCTTCAGGAACTCTTCGGGGAACATCCCCCTAACTTTAAATCTCTCCCATTTCTGTAGTGCTCAACGAGCCTCCCCCCCCCCCCCCCCCCGCGGGGCCCCTCCAGCTGGTATTGTACTCCCAGTCGATGGTGGTATGTCTGACCACTGTTCAAATGTTAAGAGTCCGAGGTTAATCATTCTTTGCGGGAGCGGTACATAGTTTACCACTCCAAATGTTTGTTATGTCCCTTTATAGGTCCAAGGTATTCTGCCTTGGCTTCCTGAAGATTTTATATCCTTCAGGCTTTCAAGATACATGTTTTATGTTTTTTGTTTTTTGTCTCTTCATTTTTGTCTCTCTATATTTTACTCAGGTTATTTTTTTCAATTTTTTAAAGTTTTTACCAGGTCCTTTTTTGACCTGTCCTGGTTCTTACATGTCGCTGCAGGTTGTAAGTAGCCATTTTGATTAAACGTTCATGCCCTATACGGATCCTTGCTTCGATCCTAGATCCCCAAGGTCGGTTTATACTCCTGAACTGTTCTCACCTGAACACCTCCTTTACCTTAACTAATATTTATGCCCCTAATACGGGACAAATTGGCTTCCTCACTAGAGTATTGGATCGGCTGCGCTCCTTCTCTCAGCCTTTCGCAATCATAGGCGGGGATTTCAACATGTGTATGTCCCCTGGTAGGGATAGATTAGCACTCTCTCAACAAACCCCGTCCCTCCAAACTCTTAAACTGTCCACCTCCTTTCGCAAACTAATCCGCTCCCACAATCTCTTTGATGCATGGAGAGTGAAACATCCCACCCATCGCCAATACACCTTTTTCTCCCCCCCACATAAATTGTATTCCCGACTGGACCACTTTCTAATAACTGCACCCTTGCTACCCAATGTGGTATCTTCTGAAATAGAGCCTATCACGTGGTCTGATCACGCCCCCATCACTCTCAATGTGACGCTCCATAACGCATCCCCTAAAACTTGCCACTGGAGACTGAATGAGTCTCTATTGCGACATGCTGAAACCAAAGATAGACTGCTCAAGAGATTGGAGGAGTTTTTCCATCTCAATGTAGGCTCCATTTCAGATATATCTACTGTGTGGGAGGCCCACAAGGCAGTTTTTAGGGGGGAGTGCATCTCAGCTGGCTCACGTCTGAAGCGGGACTCTGTTAGGCTGAGGGTGGAGCTTGTGGCCCAGCTGCAGGTCGCGGAGGCGCGGTAACTCCGCTCCCCTACGGTGGATCGCTTGCGTGCAGTGACTACTATTCGCAACCACATTAAGGCTATAGACACAAAAGACATTTCAAAATCAATGTTATGGTCTAAGCGAAAGTTCTATGAGTTTGCAGACAAACCACATAGGATGCTTGTCCACAAACTTAAGCCCCGGCCCTTTTTATCCATTCCTGATTATATAATGCAATCAGACGGTACACCAACGCACTGCCCTCAGACCATGTCCGGAGTATTCAGAGAATATTATAATAAACTTTACAACTGCCTGAACACGGGCACACAGGATCAGTTCCCACAAGACAGGTTGGACTCCTTCCTATCATCTATTCACCTCCCAAAACTCTCACCAGAGCAACGCTCCTCCTTAAACCAACCTATCTCCACTGACGAACTAGTTGACGTAATTAAACATCTCCCCACACATAAGGCCCCAGGACCAGATGGCCTTCCATACTCCTATTATAAGACGTTCCTAGAATCCCTGTCCCCACACCTGCTGACCCTATTCTCCTCACTGCTCCAGGGCACAATACCACACCCCTCGTTCCTACATGCAGTCATAACCACTATCCCTAAACCAGATAAGGATCCTTCCCTCCCTGACAATTATCGTCCCATAGCCTTATTGAACTCTGATTACAAAATCTTTACCAAGATTTTAGCGAACAGGCTCTCTCTACTGCTGCCAGCGTTGATCCATAGAGATCAGGTGGGTTTCGTTCCCACAAGACATGCGGGGGACAATACTCGCCACACAATTGACCTTATAGACCTGCTTACTAAAACTAAAAACCCCGCTTTGATACTCAGTTTAGATGCCCAAAAGGCATTTGACCACCTTAGCTGGCCATTTATGTTTGCGATACTAAACCACTTTGGATTTTCAGGCCTCTTTATTCATGCCCTCCAAGCCCTATACTCGAAGCCCACCTCCCAGGTACAACTCTCCTCCCATCTGTCCCGTCCGTTTTCCCTTAGCAACGGTACGAGACAGGGTTGCCCTCTATCGCCATTGCTCTTTATCCTCAGTCTGGAACCCCTAGCTGCGGCTATAAGGGAATGTTCAGATATTAAAGGAGTCTGCCTCCGCAACGCAGAATATAAAATATCCTTATTCGCGGACGATGTCCTCCTAACTCTCACCCACCCACACACATCCCTACCACACCTTCACCACCTACTATCCACTTTTGGTAGCCTCTCGGGTTTCAAAATTAATGATACTAAAACCGAAGCATTACCTGTAAACATAACCCCGTCCCTCTTATCTTCGCTTCAAAGTAAGTATAATTACCACTGGTGTCCTCACTCACTTAAATACCTGGGGGTTCGCATTACTGCTTCCTATGATACTTTATATAAGGCCAATTTCCCCCCCCTGTTCTCGGAAATTAATCGCTTGCTGACATACTGGACATCTCTCCCCCTATCCCTGTTGGGCCGAATCAATGTCCTTAAAATCTCTATCCTCCCTAAGTTATTATATTTGTTTGAAACTCTACCTGTGGCTATCCCTATGTCACAGTTGAAATCCCTTCAAAGGAGAAGCCTCCGTTTTGTTTGGAATAACGCTTCCCACAGGTTAGCGGGGACAGTGGTCCTGGCTCGGAGGAATAGGGGGGGGCTCGGAGGCCCAGATTTCATTAAATACTATTATGCCACACACCTGAGAGTTCTTACCTCCTGGACCTCCTGGAAGGCCCCAAATAGATGGTCAGAAATAGAAATGAGTGTTACAGCCCCGGTACATCCTTGCTATATGCTTTGGCCTTCTACTGCCCTTCATATGCCCCAATTACGGCGCATATGCCTAGCTCCCATGTTGTTCACGTTGAATATCTGGAAAAGGTGCAATGACCGCTTTTCCCTATCCTCACCGTGTCCACCGCTTTTAAATATCCTATTTAACCCAGACATCCCAGATAGCCTGTCCTATGATCGTATGCTATCATGGACCCAAGCGGGACTCTTTCAACTCCGACACTTTGTTAACCCGGCGACACGCCATTTATTGACTTTTCCCACCTTGCAAAAGCAACACCAGATCCCCCAAAGGCTTCTACATTCATACTTACAGATCAGACACTTTTTCTCTATCAGGTCCCCTTCTCTGACTCTGGATAAACCCACAGACTTTGAGAGCCTATGTGCTAAGGGTCCTTACGAACCCAGACTGATCTCTACTATTTACACGATATTACATGACGCCATACCTATGACGGTGAACACCCACCACTACATGAGGAAATGGTCTCAGATTCTACAACACGATATTTCCCTGGTGGACTGGGGGAACATATGGGAGCACACTTCCAGAATATCTCGATGTGTGACCCACAAGGAAACTGCTTACAAAGTTCTAATGCACTGGTATAGGACTCCAGATATTCTACATGCCCGTAACAGGTTAATTTCGAAACAATGCTGGAGATGTGGTGGGGAAGTCGGCTCTCACTACCATATTTTTTGGGACTGCCCCCTAGTCCACCAGTTCTGGCTCCAAGTCCAAAATCTGTTAGAAACACTGGCTGGCACTCCTATTCCCCTGACGCCCATGCATTATCTGCTAGGCCTCCCTTTCTCTGGTATTTCTAAGGCCTTGCGCAGATTGTTGTCCTTTATCTTATTGGCTGCTAAAAGGGTCATACCCAGGTTATGGTTGTCCACCTCTCCACCTACACTTCCGCAATTGATCACCACTGTAGCTGACATACGCAGAATGGAACACTTGATGGCCGTAGTGGAGGATAAGATGCAGAAATTTTCTAAAATTTGGTCAACATGGGATGAGTCTACATATGGTTCTGATGGGATTGCTCCTACTTAGATAAACCTGGATACATACATGTCCCCGAGAGAAGGTCTGAAATCTATTTTTATTTTTTCCTTAAAGCTCTCTTTGAAGTTACATAGTCTGTTTACAGATTCTGTCTATAACCCCCTTAAAGATACGGTGGAAGATCACTACTTTAATCACATCGCTATGCCTCTATATGTTTAGATTTTGTATGCCTTGTAATCAAAGTATACCTGCATTCTTGATACGTTAATATTAATATCTCATGTATATTTTCTTCTGTATGATGTTGAAAATTTAAAATAAACAATTACAAAAAAAAGTAAAGCCTGTAAAGCTAAAAGGGGTTATAGCCCTACCAGCGCAGGTGTGCAGTATCAATTCGCTTATCGGTAAAAGGGGGATCCTTATGCAGCTGTGTATTAGTTGTCACGGTGCTACTTCCGTGGGTGAGAACAGTACCCAGCTGTGTTATCATACTGGTAAGCGTCGGTGAAATTGGAACTAAAACTTTGTTTACTTAGGAATAAGATATAATCAGCTCCAAAACAGCCAACAAATCAGGTCTTGCACATTTGGTTCCAATGTAACAGGTATATGTGGATGAATAATCGGTAGGTGATTGGGAGTAAAAATTGCTTATAGTCCAACATGTTCCATATGAGAGAGCCAATCTATTTCCCCTCCGTGAGATCAAGCATCCTCAAATCCTCTGGAGGAGTGCAATCGGTGGTTCGGGGTGCCCGCTTGTGAGCCGCCAGGTCGAGAAGGTCTTGGTTTCTTAGCCAGGCGTTTATCCGGTGAGGCAGACGGGGAATCAGGCTGATGTCTGCACAGGGGTGGTAAGGTAAATTCCTGGTACCATTCTGGGACGTCCACTTGGCCCAATTGGAGTGCCTGGCAAAATTCAGGGAGATCATCCGGGGAACGTAAATAGTGTTGTTTCGCATTGTGATTGACCAGCAAGGCAAAGGGGAATCGCCACATGTAAGGTATGTCCCTCTCCCTCAGCTTATCCAGCAGTGGCTTCCGGGCTCTGCGTTTTTTTCGTGTGATCTGGGAAAGATCATGGAAAAGCATGCCTGTTAATCTCGATAAAATGCTGGGTTTGTGAGCAGGTTACCTTCTCTAATCTGAGGATCGCTCCTTCTCTATGTCTCCCTGCCGTCTCTGCAGCGGCCATCTTCTCAGTGATAACAAGCATGCTGGACTTAAGGTCTGTTATAGCGGCTGAAAAGGTCGCCTTAATGTCTGCAGCTATGCCCGACATCCCAGCATAAGTGAGGGGAAGGTCTGGGTGAGGGGTACCCCTACCGTCATCGTCCAGCGCAGATTGGGAGTCCTCGCTATATTCCTCCTCCGCATGCGGCACCGCCATCTTCCCCCCCGGCATGCTGTGTCTGTTTACCGAAGAGATCCGAGATGTTTCTCCCCCGATACTCGGCTGCTAGTCTCCGGGATCTTGTGCGAGGTGTGCCGTGGGTTTTCTTGCTCATGATAGAGCGATCTGGGTGCAGAAAGGTGGGCTAATGCCCCGTACACACGAGCGGACTTTTCGACATCCAAACTCCGACGGACTGAGTCCGGCGGACTATCCGATCGTGTGTGGGCTGCAACGGACTTTAGCGAAGCTAAAGTCTGACGGACTTTAGAAATGAAGCATGCTTTAAATTTTCCCGACGGAACTCCGCCGGACCCGGTCCCCTTTGAAAAATCCGCTCGTGTGTGTGCTACTCCGACGGACTAAAACCGACGCTAGGGCAGCTATTGGCTACTGTCTAGGAACTTCCTACGTCGAATCCAGTCGTACGTCATCACGTTCGACTCCGTCGGAGTTTGGTGTGATGGTGTGTGGTCAAGTCCGTTCGGTCGAAAAGTCCGCCAGAACTCCGTCGGAACTCCGGCGGAACTCCGGCGGAACTCCTTTGGAGGTCTGTCAGACTTAATCCCTCTCGTGTGTACGGGGCATAAGGCTGCGGTGTTGTCAGAGCTGTTGTATTAGGCATCCATCTCCGTTGCGCGCCAAGCCACACCCCCTAGCAGTGCATTTAAACTACCTTAATTTCACTGTTCTAAGTAGGGATGAGCTTCGTGTTCGAGTCGAACATACGTTCGACTCGAACATCAGCTGTTTGCCCGTTCGGCGAATTCCGAACGTTATGGGCCATTCGTGTGGCGCTCACGGCCACAATGCACTGCGATGGCGCAGTGCATTGCTGGCTCATGATTGGCCAAGCATGTACTGTGACCCCGCATGCTTGGCCAATCACAGCGCCGGCAGCGAGGAGAGCCATGATTGGCCACAGCCAGGATGCCTGTGGCCAATCATAGCTCAGGCTGTGCAGTACACACCCCACACTATATAAGGCCGCCAGCGCGGCGGCCTTGTGTAGTGTGTTGGCGTCTGAAGCAGTTAGTGGGTGTTCTGTGTACCTTCAACACAGTATACACCGATCGTTATCGGCCGATTTTTCGTTCTTGCTCTTCTGTAGTGATTGTTGTCTGCGTGCCCTGACCGCAGTATACACCGCTATATCCACCTATATAGCAAACTATCTTGCTCGTTTTAAATAGAGCTTGCAGTCAGCGGTAGGAGCTTGTGCGTGCTGTCTGCGTGCTCTGAACGCAGTATACACCGCTATATCCACCTATATAGCAAACTATCTTGCTCGTTTTAAATGGAGCTTGCAGTCAGCGGTAGGAGCTTGTGCGTGCTGTCTGCGTGCTCTGAACCCAGTATACACCGCTATATCCACCTATATAGCAAACTATCTTGCTCGTTTTAAATAGAGCTTGCAGTCAGCGGTAGGAGCTTATGCGTGCTGTCTGCGTGCTCTGAACCCAGTATACACCGCTATATCCACCTATATAGCAAACTATCTTGCTCGTTTTAAATAGAGCTTGCAGTCAGCGGTAGGAGCTTGTGCGTGCTGTCTGCGTGCTCTGAACCCAGTATACACCGCTATATCCACCTACATAGCTCTTCTCTATTTGAGCCATCTGCCATCTGCAAGAGTTAGTGGAAGTTGTGTGTGCCTCCAGCACAATATACACTACCCAATTGCTGTTTTTCCCAACTCCCTTCAGGCCATTACCATGTCTGGAAGGCCAGCAAGGAGAGGCAGACAGGCGCGAGCCGATACAAGAGGGCAAGCAGGCTCTGTGTCTAGAGACAACAGTGCTGGTCGTGGACGCGGTGCATCGTCATCATCAGCACGTGGCCATGGGACACGCTTGTCCTTCTTTTCGGCAGCTGGACATGTTGAGCCGCAACATGCCAATGACTTGGTAGAGTGGATGACCAAGCCCTCTTCATCCTCCTCGCCCTCCCTCACCCAGTCGCAGGGTACTAGCAAAGCAGCTGCCAACGCATCGTCTTCCCTCCTCTCAATGTCATCATCAGTGACTCCTTCCCTAGACCCACCACGTCCTCCTGAGGAGTCTCCTGAACTCTTTGAACACAGTGTTGGGTACATGCTCCAGGAGGATGCCCAGTGTTTTGTAGGCTCTGATGATGATACTCAGCTAGAGGAAGGCAGTAGTGTGAATGCAGAGAGAGGGGATGCTCAAGAAGGACAGCAATCTGGCAGTCATGTTCCACAAGCTGCAGCATACTGCCAGGTTTGCTCCAGCGATGAAGAGGGAGGGGATGATGAGGGCATTGACTCCACGTGGGTGCCCCTTAGGAGAGAGGAGGAGGAGGAGGAGGAGGAGGCACATGTCCAACGAGGCAGGATGCCCTCCGGGGGCCAGCTTAGGGGCAGCACACCGACTGAATCACACCGCAGAGCTCCGCCTGTGCAGGGCGCTGCCTCTGCGCATTATTCTAAAAGTTCTTTGGTGTGGGCCTTTTTTGAGACGAGTGGATCAGATCGCACCGCTGCTATTTGCAACATATGTTTCAAGCGTATCTCGCGTGGCCAAAATATCAGCCGCTTGGGCACCACATGCTTGACCAGACATATGTTGACCGGCCATGCAGCTCGTTGGCAAGCGTACCTCAAAGACCCACACCAAAGAACAAAGCGGACCTCTCCTTGCTCCTCATCAGCTGGGATCTCCAACCCCACTAGACCTTCAGTCCTCTCTGAAACCTGCTCTGAGAGGAATGAAGGTGTAGAATTAGGTGTGTCACAGCCAAGTGCTTGCGGGCACTCTGCTAGCAGTACACCCACGTCCGATTATAGCAGGCAAATGTCCCTGCCCCAGCTGCTGGACCGGCGAAAGAAGTTCACTCCCAGCCATCCACATGCCCAGCAGTTGAATGCTAGCTTGGCTAAATTGCTAGCACTTCAACTGCTGCCTTTTCAGTTGGTAGACTCGGCCCCCTTCCGTGAGTTTGTACAATGTGCGGTTCCTCAGTGGCAGGTCCCCAAACGCCACTTTTTCTCACGGAAGGCGATTCCGGCTCTCTACCGGCATGTGGAAGGCAATGTCCTTGTCTCGCTGGACAGTGCGGTCAGTGGTAAGGTGCATATTACCGCTGACTCATGGTCCAGCAGGCATGGACA
The DNA here is from genome assembly GCF_037356315.1 of Lithobates pipiens. Classification (NCBI taxonomy): domain Eukaryota; kingdom Metazoa; phylum Chordata; class Amphibia; order Anura; family Ranidae; genus Lithobates; species Lithobates pipiens. The sequence continues at coordinate 24,739,660 of NW_027507790.1, forward strand.
GGGATGTTACCTGTCTTTCACGGCCCATTGGGTCACTCTTCTGGCAGCTGGGAAGGATGCAGGACAAGGTGCAGTAGTGTTGGAGGTTGTTCCACCACCACGCCTCCAAAATGCTACTATTGGTTGTGACACACCTCTCTCCTCCACCCCCTCCTCTTCTTCTTCCTCCATGGCCTCTTCCAGTGCTCTGTCCTCAGAACCAGCGGTGCTCCATAGGCGTTCCAGGGGCTACGCAAGTACGCAGGCAAAACAATGCCATGCCGTGCTTGCGCTGGTTTGTTTGGGGGACAGGAGCCACACTGGGGCAGATGTTTTGTCAGCTCTGCAGGGGCAGGCCGAGAGGTGGTTGACGCCACGCCAGCTTAAACCAGGAATGGTGGTTTGCGACAATGGCACCAACCTCCTCTCTGCCCTCCGACAGGGACAACTGACCCATGTGCCCTGTGTAGCTCACGTCCTTAACCTGGTGGTGCAGCAGTTCTTGGGCAGGTACCCGGGCTTACAGGATGTCCTGAAGCAGGCCAGGAAAGTCTGTGTGCATTTCCGCCGATCATTTAATGCCTGTGCTCGGCTGGCTGAGCTCCAAAAGGAGTTGAACCTGCCCAAGAACCGCCTTATATGTGACATGCCCACCAGGTGGAACTCAACATTGGCCATGCTGCAGCGGCTGCACACGCAGCAGAGGGCCATCAATGAGTACCTGTGTGACTACGGCACCAGGACAGGGTCAGGGGAGCTCGGTTTTTTCTCACCACGCCAGTGGGGCATGATCAGGGATGCATGCACTGTCCTGTCACCGTTTGAGGAGGCCACAAGGATGGTGAACAGTGACAGTGCATGCATCAGTGACACTGTACCTCTTGTCCACCTCTTGGAGCATACGCTGCGTGGAATAATGGACAGGGCACTTGAGGCAGAACAGAGGCAGGAAGAGGAGGACTTCCTTGCAACTCAAGGCCCCCTTTATCCAGACAGTGTTCCTGCTGTGCCACCCATCACACAGGAAGAGGATGAGGAGGAGGAGGATTGTGTCAGCATGGAGGTGGAGGCTGGCACTCAGCATCAGCAGCAGCAGCAGTCTTGTAGGGATGATTTACAGTCCCAAGAAACCCGTGGACTTGTACGTGGCTGGGAGGAGGTAGCTGCGGATCATGTTGTCCTTAGTGACCCAGAGCACTCCGGACCAAATGCCTCAGCTAACCTACGCTGCATGGCCTCCCTGATCCTGCAAAGCCTGCGGAAGGATCCTCGTATTCTTCGGATCAAGGAGAGGGACCATTACTGGCTGGCCACTCTCCTTGATCCACGGTACAAGAGTAAGGTTGCCGACCTTATCTTGCCATCGCAGAGGGAGCAGAGGATGAGACATCTCCGGGAGGCCTTGCAGAAAGGTCTGTGCAACGCGTTCCCAGAGACTGGGAGGTTACAAACTCCTGGTCCTGGACAACGTGTTGCTGAGGCATCGATCAGAAGGAGCGGTGGAGAAGGTGGCCGTCTGACCGATGCTTTCAGACAATTTTTTAGTCCGCAGCCCCAAGGTATGATCGGTTCCAGCAACCATCGCCAGCGTCTGATTTACATGGTGCAGGAATACCTAGGGGCAAGGTCAGACTTGGACACCTTTCCCACTGAAAATCCTCTGGCTTACTGGGTCTTGAGGATGGATCACTGGCCAGAGCTTGCACAGTATGCAATTGAGCTACTGGCCTGTCCTGCATCCAGCGTTCTTTTGGAACGCACCTTCAGTGCTGCTGGTGGCTTTGTTACCGATCACAGGGTGTGACTGTCCACCAAATCAGTTGATCGAATCACTCTTGGATCACCCACAGCTACCAAGCACCTGAAGCTGATGTAACCGAATAATTTTTTTTTGAAATATCACATCCCTTCAAGATTGCCTATGCTGATGCTGAGTGACTGTCCTGTTATGTTGATTGTCTATCCTCTTCCTCCTCCGCTGATATGTTGGAAGAACATTTCTAGTGGTGGTGCCATCAGCCCAATTTTTCTGCCCCTGTTTAACAGGGGCGTTTAATTACAATTTTTGATGCAATGCTTTGCAGCAGGGCTAATTCCTGCACTAAAACTAGAGTATATGGGAGAGGTTGCAGTGTCGTGGCACCAGCACCAGTGCCATCAGCCCAATTTTTCTGCCCCTGTTTAACAGGGGCATTTAATTACAATTTTTGATGCAATGCTTTGCAGCAGGGCTAATTCCTGCACTAAAACTAGAATATATGGGAGAGGTTGCAGTGTCGTGGCACCAGCACCAGTGCCTAAGGCCCAATTTTTCTGCCCCTGTTTAACAGGGACATGTAATTACAATTCTTGATATAATATTTCACAGGAGGGCCCGTTCCTGTGCCCACCCAGAGTAACTGTGAGGACTTATAGTGTTGTGGCACCAGCACCACAACCACCAAAGGTCAATTTTTCTACCACTGTTCAACAATGGCATGTAATTACAATTCTTGATATAATCGTTCACAGCAGGGCGCTCCAGCGCCCACCAAGAGTCACTTTGAGGGCTTACAATGTTGTGGCAAAACCAACACCTTGTTCCGCCATTTCTGCAGAGCATATAGGGCAGGCCCCTACTTTCAAGCATCCAACTTACAAACATCTCCTACTTGCAAACGGAAGGAGACAACAGCAAGTGAGATGAAAAAAGATGGACGACAAAACAAATTATACAGGGGTGATAACCCTTCCCTATGATTTCCAAAACGCTTAAAAATAGTTTTTTTGACTGGAGCTACACTTTAAAAATGTACCAGTTCAAAATTACAAACAGATTCAACTTAACACAACAAATCTATACAGTCCCTGTCTTGTTTGCACCGCCTGTATACTGCTGTTCTGAGTATATAGGGCCTGAGGCCACACGCATTTCCTTTTTTTAATATAGGTACGGGGTTCCCCTTAATATGCGTACAAGACCCAAAGGGGCTGCTAATGGGCAGGGAGGGCTACCCATGCCATTTTTCTCAATGATTTTCAACCATATTGCAGGAACCAGATATAACATTAAAACCGCAAGCAGTTTTAAATGACATTATTTACGTTAAATGTCATTTTGTGCAGGGACTGTTCTAAACACGGGAAACACGTGGCACTTCACAGGCATACTACAGACACCCCCCAGGCACGATATTTAAAGGAATATTTCACTTTTTTTTTTCACTTTAATCGTCATTAAAATCAGTGCTCCCGACAAAACGGCCATTTTTAAAACTTTTTTTTGCATTGACCCATGTCCCCTGGGGCAGGAGCCAGGTCCCCAAACCCTTTTTAGGACAGTATCTTGCATACTAGCCGTTAAAATTAGCACTTTTAATTTCGAACGTTCGAGTCCCATAGACTTCAATGGGGTTCTAACGTTCGTACGAATTTGGGGTCCGTTCGAAAGTTCTGGTGCGAACCGAACCGGGGGGTGTTCGGCTCATCCCTACTTCCCACACTACGCACTAAGGGAGATTGGGAACCCTCTTCACGTAATAGGCATAACTGTCAATGTTCCTAATGGGTACAGAAAATTGTCTACCGTTTAGCAGCATTAACTTCCGATCCACCCTCAGAACCTGCTTTCATGGGTACTAGTCTAGTTCTAAGCATCTTAAAAACTGTAAACATTGCTGTCATAAATGAGTCCTTACATACAGTATATAATATACACAATGTAAGAGATCCACAGCTCTCAAAAATTTGAATGGATAATTAACATGTAATACAATATTAAATAGACTTAGTCTATTACATAATTATTTCATTATTCCTACTACTTCCAGTCCTTTAGACACAATTGGAAGTAAGAGAGCATTCCTCCAATGTGAGCTACATTCCTTCAGTTTTCAATGAAGCAAGTGTCCTCTTTGAAAGATTTCCCCTCTTTTCCTGACTCAAAACTTTAGATTTCTGTACCAGTAACAACGGTCATCAAGACAAGTTGAGTGAAACAGGCTTATTAGCTAATCAATAATATGAAATTCTTACCATGTTCTATCATTCTGAATGTATTCAGATATATAAATTGTATATATTAGGAGCGCATGCGCGGAGTCTCCCAAGATGGCCGCCGGCTTCTAGAGCTCCGCTCCACCACAGCCCTGTAAAGACCACCACGGAGCACAGAGCGCCCTAACGCACAGCAAACAGGCGGATCCGAACGGGGGAATACTCCGGGATCCCGCGGATGGCGACCCCGAACGCCAGGAAGGATCTATCCGGCCGCATGAAGGCTGAAAGCGGCCCTGTCAGCTATGCCAAGATGGCGGCGGCGTCACGAGGCCTCCCGGCCACAGCGCCACAGGACACCTCCATTGCGGATCAGGACCAAGAACATTTGCCTTTCCAAGGTACAGACTGTGCCCCCTTACAGATAGCTAACTCTCCCTCCTCCACTGAATCCCTGCTGGGTGGATTGAGCACAGGATATCCCTCCACCCCTATGAGGGATCCACATACAGGCCTGCTGCTTGCAGTCAGTGAGGCACAAGATGATCTCCCCCCCCCCACAGATTTTCCTTCCATGATGACTGCTTTCTCTCACATGTTGTCCAAAAGCCTTGCAGTGCAGGCAAACCAGATCACTACCTCTCTACAGGCAGATTTACAGCAGATAGGTCAGAGACTGGACACTGTGGAACGGAAAACTGACCAGGCAGTATCCCGGATCAACCAGAATTCGGCCAGATTAGAGGAGGTTCAGGACCAACTGGAAACAGCGTTTTCAAAAATCGATGACCTTGAAAACAGATCGAGAAGATACAATTTCAGGGTGAGGGGGATCCCCGAAACTGAAAAAGAGGTACATAAAGTGATGAGATCTCTCATTAAGAATTTGATCCCAGACATCCCAGAGCGCCATTTGGAATTGGATAGAGCTCACAGGGCTCTCCAGGCTCCCCGTACTGACGGCTTACCCAGAGACATTATAGTCAAACCCCATTATTACTCTGTGAAAGAAGAGGTCATGCGTAAATCCAGATATGCGGAGAACCTATCGTTTCAGGGTCACAAGATCCAGATATTCGCTGACCTCTCCCCATACACTATACAGAGGAGACGATCGCTCAAACCATTACTACAAGTGTTATTGGATAAAGAAATCGCATACAGATGGTCATTTCCTTTGCGGCTGAATTTTTCATATAAGAACAAAAGCTTTGGTTTCTCCTCGTTCCAGGAAGGCGAAAAACTTTTGACTCGAATTGGCCTGATACATTTGGAACCCACAACGGAACAATCCAACAGGGGGACCCCTGCATCAGTCAAGAGACCGTCCCCAGCGAGTCCGCTGCAACAGATCTGGCTGACACAAAGCTCCAAACGTTCAAAGGAAAATTTACCACCTTGAGACAGCTTTTGTTTCCCCTTCTGGGGATGCTCTTCTACCCCTTTTTTTTGAATGGATCCCCTGATTGTACCACGTGCTCTGGGACACAGGGAAATTTGGGAGCCCCCCTCACTCCCTCTTTGATGTTCAGGGAAATATGAGGGAGGTCTTCTCACATCTGGAGAAATACATGTTGGGCCTTTATTGCTCCATTTTTTGGGTGTTTTTTTTTTCCTACAAAAAAGATCTGTTCTTTGCCATAGATCCAGGATGGCCTCTTTTACTTCCTGTCTGAAGTATCGGTAACTGACTCTCATAACTTTTGCAGTTGGTGAAACAGGCTATTTTCACAGCGGCAAGACCAGACATGTGACTATCCTGTTGGTGATAATATTGGGTCTGCTCTCAGCGGCTACAAGGGATGTCCCAGGGGGCCTGCTTTAGTTAATGTTTATGTTTATCTTGTTGTACAACTTAATACGGGTCCTAGGTAGAGATTCGATAGAGGTTGGGTCAGTGCATCACCATACCTATGTGCGGGAAAGGGGGAATGGGATGGTGGGACTGGATCGACTTACCGGGTGCATACCTTTTGATATGGGTCTAGAATTTCAGTTACCCTGTTTCAGCTCATTATGGGCGCTCTGTTAGCAGTTAAATATGGGCCCTTGCCGGCCCAATAGTTTATATAGTTAAAGGTGGCGGGGTGGTGGTGGTTTCAGTGCGCTCCTCCTGGTTCAGAGGCACTTTCGGCGCTTCTGAGCCGCATTCGGGATACCCTCATCTAGGGTTTCCCCGAATTTTTGCAATTAAGGGTTGGTTGGGGGGATTCTGACCTCTCAGGGGGTTTGATGGGGACTGGGGTCGCCTGTAGGAATTTATTTGATAGCATATTGTTCATGCGACATGGTTTTTCTCATGCTACTGTCCGTTCTCCTTTTGTTTTTCCTTTCTTCTTCATGTTCTTTTCTTCCCTTCTTCTCTCTCTCTATGTATTTTGCAGGTATCTCCAATTCAGCTTTGACATCCAGCCTGCACTCCGGGACTTTTGTGGTTATTACTGGTGGCTCATGAATTGCAGACAGTGTGGCCCTCTTCATGGGAGCGGTGAGTCTTTGATCTTTTGTGTAGTTTGCCCTCCTCTGGTCCATGACTGACACACCCATTAGGCCGCCCACCCTTAAAATTCTTTCACATAACACTCAAGGCCTTAACTCCCCACTCAAACGACGGAAGCTCTTCGAACATTACCGCTCCGTACACGCGGACATTATCTTACTTCAGGAAACACACTTCCCTTCTACTTTCAAACCCACATATCTACATCAACATTATCCTCAATTTTTTCTAGCCTCCGCAGAGAACAAAACTAGAGGGGTAGCAGTGTGTATCTCCAAACATATTAACCTATCTCAACCTGAGACTTTTATGGACCCTCAGGGTCGATATATACTGGTATCCGGACACATAGATGGGGAATGCTACACTTTTGTTTCCTATTACGCGCCCAACAAGGGCCAAAGCACCTTCTTTACATCCATGCTGGGGAAGCTGCGACACCGCCTTAAGGGCACGGTGTTTATTGGAGGAGACTCGAATGTAGCATTTGATTTTTCTCTTGACAAGTTAGCATCGGGTAGGTCCAAACCTAAACGTCCGTCGAAACAGAGCGTTAACATTGCCCACACAATCCACTCTGAGGGTCTGATTGATACTTGGAGAGAGATGAACCCACGGGCAAAGGACTATACACACTTTTCGGCCCCACACCACACTTATGCTAGAATAGATCACATTTTTACAAAACCCCAAACGATCCCCTTGCTAGAACATGCGAGAATTCTCGACTCGTCATCATCGGATCACTCCATGGTGGTTGTAGTGTCCAGGAGACCTATGGGTTCAGGGAGTCGCCCGTGCTGGCGTCTCCGGGAATCCATTCTGAGCGATCCTGCACATAGCGCAGATATAGCGGCTTCTATCAGAGAATACTTTGAGCTGAATGATACAGGGGAAATATCGCCGGTTACACTATGGGCTGCACATAAAACTGTAATAAGAGGCAAGTTGATACAGTTGTCCTCTAATCTCAAAGCACAACATCAGGCCGACACTCTCAAATTCACAAAAGAATTCCGTTCACTAGCTAAGGCACATAAACAACGACCCACGGCAGATTCCCTAGCTAAACTAGACGAGGCCAAGGCCCGACTAAACATGTCCTTGACTACAGCGGCTGCTCAACATCTTACCTGGACGGGGGCCAGATTTTATTCTCAGAAGGACAGGATTGGCTCAAAATTAGCGGTAAAACTGACCCCCAAGCCACGTTCACACTCTTTTCCTAAGATCAGGGTTCATTCAGGGGACCTGTCTCAGAATCCCTTTAAAGTAATGGAAACTTTTATGCGGTTCTTCTCGGAATTATATAAACAAGGCCCTGTCCCCCCTACAAATGTCTGCGAGACATTCCTGAATGCTCTCCCATTGCCCGAGATATCCAAGGCACATAAGGATCTGTTGGAGGATCCGTTCACTCTTGCAGAAGTCCTTGACACTATTAAATCTCTTACCGTGGGTTCTGCTCCGGGTCCGGACGGATTCTCCAATGGGTATTATAAGAAGTTTGGCCCTGGTCTGGCCCCTTATCTGGTGAAAATGTTCAATTCTCTCAGGGATGGAGCCTCCTTGCACCCGGATATGAACTCGGCATTTATTTCAGTGATTCCGAAACCCGGAAAGGATGCCAGCGAGGTGGGCAATTATCGGCCTATTTCGCTTATGAATAATGACATTAAAATAATGACAAAAATTCTGGCGAACAGACTTTCAAGCTTTATCCCTAGATACATACACAAAGATCAGGTGGGATTCATCCCTGGGAGACAGGGACCAGACCAGATTGGACGTGCAGTAGATATAATAACACTCCTTAAGGCACAGTGGGATGGGGGTACCCCGCAACAAGGATTTCTGTTATCCATCGACCTTCATAAGGCTTTTGATTCCATTGACTGGTCATACCTAACTGATATTCTGGGGAGATGGGGGTGCGGCCAGTACTTTCTTAATCTTATATCGGCACTATATTCGCATCCTACGGCTCAGGTACGTCTAATGGGTAGGTACTCTAACGCATTTAGCATCGGTAGGGGGACAAGACAGGGATGCCCACTATCACCGCTTCTCTTTGCCATAGCCATAGAAACTTTAGCCATTGCCTTACGCTCCAACCCCGACATTAGGGGAGTCATGTGCGGGTCTTGTGAACACAAATGTGCTCTTTATGCGGACGACCTCCTCCTTTTTGTTACCTCGCCCTTAACCTCTATGCCCATAATTAACCGGACTTTATTGGATTTCAGTAGGATCTCGGGCCTAAAGGTCAATATGGAAAAATCTTTAGCTCTGAACGTTACGATCTCCGCGGATATGCTCTCCCAACTGTCGAACAATTTTACCTTCTCCTGGGCTCACTCCCAGCTTCCTTATTTAGGGATCAATCTCACTTCGGACATACACACGCTATTTCAAGCTAACTATCCTAACATGGCGAAAAAATGTAGAACGGATTTGACTCGTTGGTCTGGATGTGGGATTTCCTGGCTGGGTAGGATTAATGCGGTGAAAATGACACTTTTACCGCGTCTTTTGTACTTGTTTCGTTCCCTCCCAATTCCGATCCCCAAAACATTTCTGAACAAATTACAAACGGACATTGTGAGGTTTGTTTGGGGAAAGAAAGGTTACAGATGCTCCTCAAACACGCTTTACCGGCTGAAATCTCAAGGGGGTCTGGGTCTTCCCAACTTGTGGGGTTATTATCAAGCAGCGCAATTGGCCCAGATATCTATGGCTTTTTCCGGTTCGGTAAAACCGGATTGGTTGTTGATGGAAAGACAGTCTACTCCTCACCACACGATAGATTTCCTGATGAGTTGCAACCCTAAACGCAAACCGGCGATTCTAGCTCCCACCCTTTCACACTCCATGGCGCTGAGCTCTAACCTTTTTAAACGGGAATCGCTGATCTCCCCACTTAAACCGCTAACACACATTTTCCACAATGGGGATTTCCCCCCGGGGGAAGATATAGAAGCTTTTAAATGGTGGACGGATAAGGGGTTATACAGAATTGGACACTTCTTTTCCCCCACAGGCCCTCTATCCTTAGCACACTGCAGAAAGAAACTAGATATGCCCGATTCGGAATTATACAGATTTACACAACTCTCACACTTTTTAAATTCCATTTGGACCTCTAAGCCACTTCCCCCTTTTATGACACAATATGAACAATGGTGTGCTCAGGCTACGGACCAGAGGGGGGGCATCTCACTGATCTACACGGCTCTTTTGAAGACGGACAATAAGCCCCCTTATGCTCGGGCTTGGGAAGCTGACTTGGGCCACACCTGGGAGTCGAAACAATGGTATGGGGCTGCTATGAGAGCTCACAAAGGTATCCTGAATATCTCGCTCGTAGAGGCGAGTGTCAAAGTTTTATTTAGATGGTACTATGTTCCTTCCAGGCTGGCCAAGATCTTTCAGGGCTCCTCGTCAGTGTGCTTCAGGGGCTGTGGTCTGGAAGGTGACATGTCTCATGTCTGGTGGTCTTGCCCTCGCATCCGCACTTTTTGGCGGAAAGTGTTTTGCACAATTAGCTCCATTACAGGGACCACCATAGCCCCACATCCCAGTACAGCCCTGCTAAATCACATTATTCCGACTCTACCCAAACATTTGCAGCAACTGGCGTTTTTTATTTTTCTTGGAGCCAAAGTTACGATAGCTAAAGCCTGGAAGAAACACACGGTCTCCTTTAAGATGTTTAAAACCAAGGTAACTTGGATTATGGTACAAGAACAAATAGTGGCCAAATGGAAAGACAAAACAGAGAGATTCCGGTTGATTTGGGAACCTTGGGCAACAAAGTGTAATATTTCTCTCATTCCGGGGGTGCGGCCTGGAACCCTGGCATATGGAGTGAGTAATGCCTGAATAGCAATTTACATTCTTTATTCCTTTTTCTATCATTTCCAACGTTTTCTCTTTTCCCTCCTTTGCCACCTCTCTTGGTGTACTATGTGGCACCCCGAAAGGGGTTAGAAGACAGACAGTAGCTATCTTTTGGATTAGTTGATTACACAATTTTCTAGCGGTACCTCAAATTTTGGACCTCGGATGAGATGGATGGGGAGTGCCCTGGTCTTGGTGAGCGAGCCCGGCCCCTGGTCTGCAGCTTGATCCCGTTTGGGGCATCAGGGGCTACGGGCTTGTGAGCCTTGCCTGGACATTTTCCACGGTTGGGAATTAATTGTATGCTATGGGTCCTTGACACTGCAGTTGATATGGAAACACCATGTCTGGTTGTTATACAGATCTGTACTGTTAGGTTTTTGTCTAGATCTATGTTTTTCTAGATTACCCTTGTATATGCAAAAGTGGATTTTACTTGCTTATTATAAGGAATGTTCATCTATTTTGCTTTGTTATACTGAAAATCTTCAATAAAAATTATTGAAATAAAAATTGTATATATTATTATGAATTACCAAAACAATGTATCCTGTAGAAACCGGCATATTTAAATTCCTAGGAGCCAGTAATAAAAAGGAAACATTATGTAATGAGGTGTATGATGTAAGATTTTTTTTTTTTATTAAAATAAAGCCTGGGGGCTGAGAAAGAAAAAAAAATACTGTAATATGTGAATGCTTCAAATACATATCAAGCTAAATAATTACATGCAGGTTTTACAGCAATATTGTAAAACTGGAATTTTCAACACATTTACAGTGAGTTGTGTATCCTCTCTCAACCCCCCCCCCCCCCACCCCCAAGGTACCAACCCATACTGGGCATGTGGATCTGTCTGAGACCCCTATCCCCTGATAACTGCATATTTTTGCTTCAGCTTTGTGAATGCTATGAAAAAGGGCATTGAAATCTGGAGGCACCTGCCAAAGGCCTAGCACCATATTCTGAGCTATATAGCCTGAGCTATCAGTGATGTTTATATGCAATCCATTTGCACCCCAATTAAGGTTGTCTATGATGCTACCCGTTTACCTGCTGTGCCAAAAAATGTTATGATAAGATATGACAGATGGGGGGGGGGAATCTGACAGGGGTTATAACCTTTCCTTGCTGTATTCAAAATGAAAAACATTTTGCTGGTAATTCTACTTTCATTTTTCTTTTTTTCCCTCTTTTTTCATCTGGTGATTTGACCCACAAGTCTATTTTTTTAACTTGCTTTAACAGACCAAGCTGTCCAGACAAAATAGCAGTTAGAGGGTTAAGACAAGCCTCTTAATACTTATAGGGGTGCTTACAATGGTCAGTGTTTATTAATTTATAAAATAAATAAAAAAAAGGAAAAAAACAAACAGTTTGCTATAACTGTTTATATTGTGCTAGTTCAATGTCTGAATATTATTGACAGACCTTTCTCATATACCGCTCCTCCTGTGTGACGTGTCACTCTCAATGTAAATGGGAGCCTGTAATACCTCAAGTAAGGCCGCTCGTACTGGCCGCTCTCCTCCTCCCACTCTGCCTCTTCCTTGAGTTTAGCTTTTGATTGGTGGAAGAGAGCAGTCATGTGACTATCAATGAAAGCAGAGGAGAGTCACTTGACCATGTCCACAAGAGAGGAGTGTTAATTGAGGTATATAGAAACTTTTATTTACAATGAGAGTGACACAGGAGGAACAGCATATGAGAAAGTGTTGTCAGTAATATTTTCTTAACTTTTTAAAGTAAGCTGGCAGAGCTTTCCCAGGAGACTGAGGGCGGGGGGGGGGGGCTTTATAATGAAAGGAGTCTGTGTAGTGTGCAGGGAAAGGGATTCATGTGCTGTGCAGGGGGATGTGTGCTGTGCAGGGGATCCATGAGCTGTGCAGGGAAAGGAATCAGTGTGCTGTGCTGTGCAGGGGGTCCGTGTGCTGTGCAGGGAAAGGAGCCCATGTGCTGTGCAGGGAAAGGGGTCCGTGTGCTGTGTAGAGAAAGGGGTCTGTATGCTGTGCAGGGAAAGGAGTCCGTGTGCTGTGCAGGGGGTTTGTGTGCTGTGCAAGGGGTCCGTGTGTTGTGCAGGGGGTTTGTGTGCAGTTCAGGGAAAGGGGTCCGTGTGCTGTGTAGGGGGTTTGTGTGCTGTGCAGGGAAGGGAGTCTGAGTGCTGTGAAGGGGCAGAGTAATGTTCAGGGGGTCTGTGTGCTGTGTGGGGGGTCCGTATGCTGTGCAAGGGGTCCATGTGCTGTGGAAAGTTTTTTCCTGAAATTTCCCTCTTAAAATTAGAGTGCGTGTTATAAGCCTATGCATGTTATACAACGATAAATACAGTATTTCTCACACACAGCATATGCATACTTGCAACTACACCTCAAAAAACATTCTACTACTCCTCCTGAGTATGGTCATACCACATGTGTGAGACTTTTACACAGCTTGGCCACATACAGAGGCTCAACATGCAGGGAGCACCATCAAGTGTTCTAGGGACATAAATTACACATTTCACTTCTTGACTACCTCTTATACTTTTTAAGGCCCTGGAGCACCAGGACAATGGAAACAGCCAAAAAATTACCCCATTTTGGAAAGTAAACATTTATTAACCACTTGGGTACCGCGCTATTGCCGAATGACGGAAATTAGCGCGGACCTAGATTTCCAGGACTACGTCTATTGACGTCGTCCTGGTTACGAGCGGCCTGCGCGCCCCCTGAGGGGCGCGCGCGGCGCGCTCTGTGATCGGCGAGTCCGTGAGACTCGCCTGATCACCGATCCGTGTAAGGGGTCGATCCCGACCCCTTATCACGTGATCAGCTGTCAGCCAATGACAGCTGATCATGTGATAGAACGGAGCCGGTAATCGGCTATTATTCCTCCTCGCGCTGACAGCGCGAGGAGAAAAAAAAAAAGCCGATCACCGGCGGCCGTGATCGGGACATCAGTCCCGATCACGGCCAGCAATGAAAGGCACCACATGCCACCTGCCAGTGCCCACCTGCCTCCCGCAGTGCCATCCTGAAATATAACAAAGTAAAAGTAAGTGCCCCCGTCTGTGCCCATAATGCCCACAGTGCCACCCCACAGTGCCACCCACAGTGCCACCCCACAGTGCCACCCCACAGTGCCACCCACAGTGCCACCCACAGTGCCACCCAATCTGCCTCAAAGGTGCTGCACCCCAGTGCCGCCCATCAGTGCCCAGCAGTGCCGCCCATCAGTGCCCAGCAGTGCCGCCCATCAGTGCCCAGCAGTGCCACCTATCAGAGCCACCTATCAGTGCCACCTATCAGTGCCCATCAGTCCCATCTATCTGTGGTACCTATCAGTGCCCATCCGTGCCACCCATCCGTGCCACTTATCCGTGCCACCCATCCATGCCATCTTATCTGTGCCCATCTTTGCCCATCAGTGCCGCCTTATCTGTGCCCATCGGTGCCGCCTTATCTGTGCCTATTAGTGCCGCCTTAACTATGCCTATCAGTGCCCACAAGTGCAGCCTATCAGTGCCCACCAATGCAGCCTATCAGTGCCCACCAATGCAGCCCATCAGTGCCCACCAATGCAGCCTATCAGTGCCGCCTTATCAGCGCACTTCAATGAAGGAGAAAAATGACCCGTTTGCAAAATTTTATAACAAACTATTAAAACATGATTTATTTATTTTATTTTTTTGCATCTTTTTTTGTTTGTTTAGCAAAAAATAAAACTCCGAGCTGTAACTAAATACCACCAAAAGAAAGCTCTATTTGTGGGAAAAAAATGATAGAAATTTCATTTGGGTACAGTGTTGTATGCCCGCGCAATTGTCATTCAAAGTGCATCAGCGCTGAAAGCTGAAAATTGGTCTGGGACTGAGGGGGGTTTAAGTGCCCAGTAAGCAAGTGGTTAAAGTATAATTTATGAGTTATAATGAGTCTTTTGAATGTTTTTGGAAAATGTGGAAAGAAAATGAATAACTTTTACACAAAGTTGATAATGTATAAGATATAGAACACAAAGCATGTACATAGCAGAAATTGCACCCCAAAATATATTCTGCTACTCCTCCTGAGTATGGCGATACCACATGTGTGAGACTTTTCCACAGCCTGGCCACATACAAAGGTCCAACATGCAGGGAGCACCATCAGGTGTTTTAGGGGTATACATTTAAAATCTAATTTGACTACCTATTACACTTTTGTGAGGCACTGATGGGCAACATCAGTGCTCATCTGTGCCTCATCCATGCCACATCAGTGCTCATCCATGCCACACCAGTGCTCATCCGTGTCACCTCAGTACTCATCCGTGCCACATCCATGCCACATCAGTGCTCATCCATGCCACATTCATGCCACATCAGTACTCATGCATGCCACATCCAGGCCACCTCAGTTCTCATCCATGCCACATCCATGCCACATCAGTGCTCATCCATGCCACAAATGAGTACTGATGTGGCACAGATTATCACTGACGTGGCATGTATGAGTACTGACATGGCATGGATGAGGCACAGATGTGGCATGGATGAGCACTGATGTTGCATGGACAGGCACTGATGTAGCATTGATGGGCATGGATGAGCATGAATCAGCCATGAATGAGGCATGAATGAGCCATGGATGGACATGTATGAGCCATTGATGAGCATGAATGAGCCATGGATGGGCATGCAAGAGCCATGGATAAGCATGGATGGGCATGGATGAGCATGGATGAGCCATGGATGAGACATCTATGAGCATGGATGATACATGGGTGAGCTATGGATGGGCATGAATGAGACAAGGATGAGCCATGGATGAGACATGGGTGAGCCATGGATGGGCATGGATGAGACCTGGATGAGGCATGTATGAGCATGTATGAGATGTGTATGAGCCATGGATGAGACATGTATGAGCCATGGATGAGACATGTATGAGCATGGAGCCATGGATGGGCATGGATGAGACATGTATGAGCATGGATGAGACATGTATGAACCATAGATGAGACATGTATGAGACATGGATGAGCCATAGATGAGACATGTATGGACATGGATGAGCCATGAATGAGCCATGGATGAGCACAGATCAGTGTGGGCACATCAGATCCATCCCACTGCTGCACCAGCCCCCTCCTCTCCTCACCCACCATACCAATTGGTGCGAGGAGAGGGGAGGAGCTGAACCAGACATGTTTGATGAGTGGTCACTCCGTTGACTGTGATTGAGGATCCTGAGGACCCGATGGTCACAGACATTCCTGGAATGCGCGGGAGCACGATTCTGGAAGGAAGTCATTGTACGCCCTCCCAGAATTATCCAACCGTGCTGTAGCCGACAACGCTGTAACCAACATAGGGGTCAGTTCGTATTACTTTTAGAAGCTTTGGAGGACCCAGTTTTCTAGTTTTTGTCTTAGATAAGATTGGGCTCTAAATACATTGCACAAATTAAATGTGATAAAAAGCTGTATCAAGAAACAGAACTGAGCATTCTTAAACCATAACATTTACCAGCTGTGCATTTACAATATGTCAATTTTCATAAAGTGAACTTGCCATCTGTTTTAAAGTAATCCACAAGATACCAGTTTTCTCAGTGTTTGATAAATACCTTCCTTTACCTAAATTTTTTTAATATGTTTCACTTTGCTACTGGTGACTGACTGCCCTCACTTTAGGTGTAAGCTCAGCCAGTTGCCATTTCCCAATTGGTGAGATTCTTAGCCCACGTACACACGGTCGGAGATTTTGCCAACCAAATCCGTCGGATTTTGCCCGTCGGATTTAGTCTGACGGATTGTGTCCGAAACTGTTGCATACACACGGTCGGGCCAAGTTGGCAAAAAATCCGATCTTTCAGAACGTGATGACGTAATTTCGTTGCGATGGGACTACATTCAGGCTAGTAGCCAATAGCTTTGATGTAGGAATTTGATCTGAGCATGCGTGGCACTTGGTCCGATGAAAATGCTCTACACATGATCGGATTAGGTCCGTCCGGCCCAGTTGGTCGGGAAATATTTCCAACATGTTGGAAAATTGGGTCGGGCGGAGATTCGGACGGAATCAGTCTGATGCATACCACACACAGTCGGATTATCTGACGACACGGTCCGATAAGACTCATTCCGACAGATTCTCCGACCGTGTGTACAAGGGCTTACTGTTTATTAGGGTACTAACTCAATACTATTGGCTTACTACAATCGTATTATGGTATCTCCTCTGTTAACAGGTGTTAACGTTTAAATAGCAGATAGATTCACTCAAAAATTATAAACAACTGATACATATGATTCCATCACTCCATTCCTGACTCACTGGGAAATGTTTGCAGTTATATAACCCCCAGAGGGGACACTGGAAACAATACAAATCTGTCTTACCTGTTCAGAGCCTGCCAGCTCAAGTACCAGTTCCAGAGCACACCAAAATGTTATGCTCCATCTAGGGGTGTCTTTTTGAATATTTATTGCAGTACTTGAACACAGGTAAGTAGAGGGATGAGGGTGCAGGATGCTTCTGGCACTCACAGTTATAAGACTTTTTCCTTAAATTGGAACTACACTGCATCTGAGCAGCACAAACTAAAAATGCTATTTCATTCATTTTTAATATTCAAAGCAAACTCCCCCATCCATTCATGTCTCCATGTTTTATTTTACAGATACATCACTTTGAAAAACACCCCCTAGCATTTCTGTCCCTAGTAATCTTAAGTAGGAGCAGATAATTCATGTACTATAATTTATTTTCTGGAATCCATTTGCCTTTAGCTCAGGCATGCAGACAGGACGGTGTGCTTAGCTGAGGAAACCCCTTCTCCCCTTCTGGGATGTATGACATAACTTGCCTAGGCATGAAAACCTGGAGGTAACCGAAGAAATATAAAAAAAAGTTTAAAACAAGTAAATATGATATACTTTCCTATTGATTTACTAATGCTAGGAGTATAAAGATTAAAAATAGTCAATGTTGATTAAGAGAGTGAAGTTCCACATTAAAGATCATTGTTCCAGCAGTAGGAGAAAAGAGGACACCCAGAAATCTGGGACTCTATAACAGAAGCACCATTACACCACAGTAACCTTGGGTGTCTACATTCAAAAAGAAAGTACTTGTAACCTGGAGCTTCAGGTGGGAGAGCCTCTCTAGCTAAGCTTATACAGGCAGTTCTCTGAGGTATGTTTTCCTTAATTCAGGCATTTTCAGGCCCTCATCCAATCATATGCTGAGGCCTAACAGCAACAGCTCTTCTGTAACAAAGGTTGCATCCCAGGGGGTAGGACCAAGGGGAGAGAGCTGTGATCAGGCCCTTCGAACCATTTAGCTTCTCCTTAGCCACACATTCTGAGCCAGTCTCCTAGGGATTGGCCAAGGTCACACAAATATTCATAACCCAATGGTTTAACATCCTAATCTATTTCTGGAAGCTTCCTCTAGAGCCAGGTAGAAGCACCACCAGGCTTAAGGAGACCTGAAAAGACCTGGAAAATAAATTGCTGCTCAGCTGTTTACAGCAGAGCCAAAAACTAAATTTAGCCAGCCTAGGGCTGGGTACTACATTCATTTTTTGGCAGCATCCAGACACATGTCCCACAAGAGGAAGGACAGCAGTAGGCCAGCCAAATGACGGACTTTCTCCTTCCACCACTCTGCTCACACAGCCAACATGACCGCAACCGCCCTCCACAGAGAGCACAGGGGCAGATGCAGGGGAAGTCGACCACGGAACAGAACAGCTTTGGAGGGCTCTCCAAGCTTTCCCACCACAGCAGCCCTGTCTCTCAGAACGTATCAAGTCCTGTCGAATCCAGACAAAGGCTTTTTCCTGTTCAATCAGCCACAGTGGAGGTGATTGTTTCAGATTTTACACTTGCTGATACCAGGGAGCACTAGGAATCTATTTTGGCATTCCCTACAAGCACAACCAAAAAAGTGAACAAACAAATATATATGTGCAACCAAAGGTGCAAATAAATATGTGCAACATGAAAGGTGCCCAAAAAAATGCCAAATAGCAAATGACAAACAAATAAGCACAGAGAAAAAATATATCAAAACTAGTGTGAATTAATGAATAGAAGGAATAAAAACATCCATATAATGTGTCATTCAATATAACTCCATTCGGTATAGGTCCTTCAAAGGACTTCAATAAGAGGTATAAGTCCTTCAATAAAAACTTCAATAAGAAGGCAGACAGTACCTTCCATGTTATATCCCCACAGAACAGCCAAAGAGCAATAAGCCAAAAAATATATCAAATGCCAGATGGCCGCTTACCAGATCTGTGGGATCTCTATTACAGAGATCAAATAGGCATATGCAGGACAGGGCGGGTTGATTCACACATCCATAAAGATCCTAGCAAATTCAAATGCTACAATGTACTCCATAGCACCCGTTCCAGAAGGTTGCACTCATGGAATTTTGTTATGAAAAGAAGAGAGAGGGCTTCATAGTACAGTAGGTTTAAAACAGCAGTTCCTTTATTCCATATCATGGACAACTGACATCTAAAAATCACTAGCAAACAATGCAAAATGGGAGACAGAGCTGCGGCTTGAGTCAGCCAGCTGGTGTGTGGTGACATCAGGTCCTAAGGCTCCACCCAACGCTGCGTTTCTCCATACTAGGCGTCAACAGGGAAAGGAGACCTAGTCCGTAATAGAGATCCCACAGATCTGGTAAGAGGCCATATGGCATTTAATATATTTTTTGGCTTATTACTCTTTGGCTGTTCTGTGGGGATATACCATGGAAGGAACTGTCTGCTCTCTTATTGAAGTTATGATTTTGAAGGACTTTGAAGGACTTATACCAAATGGAGTTATATTGAATGACACATTATATGGAAGTTTTTATTTCTTCTATTCATTAATTTACACTAGTTGTGATATATTTTTCTTTGCACTTAACTTTTGGCTATATTATACCAGTAAAACCAAAATTTTATCCATTCCTTATTATCATGTCTTTTACAATGCCTGTAAAGTTCATCATGGGTTGTTATAAATATGTGCTTATTCTATGCCTATTCTATTGTATCTCTTAATGTATTCTGTATAATGACCTTTAAGGGGCTATATACAAATACAATCCTTTGAATACATTATATAAGAAGGTACATGTA
Organism: Lithobates pipiens; assembly: GCF_037356315.1. Classification (NCBI taxonomy): domain Eukaryota; kingdom Metazoa; phylum Chordata; class Amphibia; order Anura; family Ranidae; genus Lithobates; species Lithobates pipiens. Next base: position 24,759,124 of record NW_027507790.1, read on the forward strand.
TGTATTGTTTGATGTAGTCTTATTATATTAAACATATATTGTGATCAATTGTGAGTGATGGCTGATCTCTCCTCCCTCTTGGGTGGACATCTAATCACCCGTCATACTAAGCCACCCAAGCTAGGCAACCCGTGGTGGACTTCCAGGGTTTCAGGCATGCAATTTGATCACCTGTCCTCCATCTTGCTACTCCAGCGGACATGCACATTCCACTGTTGAAGCGCTGTGTGTCAGTGGCCTGTGCGCGCATCATGCCATTCCATTTTGCTGACATTTCGCGCATTCGCGGTGGGTGCGTGCAGCTCAGGAGGTCAGATGGAAGGTTAATGCCCACATGCCTCCATCCGAACACAGCTGATAGCATTCAGCTGTGATGAATGACTGAATGGCAACCCGTTAAACTCACATGGCAGCACAGTTCTGGCATCCACTTTGAGAAAGCTGGATGTCAAGATGCTGTGCTCTCATGGCTGAATAAACTCCCCAAGGTATTTACTCAAATTTTAAACTAATGTCAGCCAAAATCTCTCCTCTTCATACTTGTGCCATGAGTACTATGTAAATGCATATTTATTCCCCATGACCTTTTGTCTGCCTTTTTAGTATAGCAATTTTCTTTAAATAAAACAAATTTAGGTTTTGGTCCTACAATGCCGGTTTGCTGGATTGGGTGTGAAGGCTGGAAAGCTCTCTCACCCTGTCTACCAGATAGATTAAACACACATATACTCCTTTTATACATTGCTGATAATACCTTCATGTGTCTCCTTGGGAACATATGATCACTTATGGGGACACATGAAATAAATTATTTTCATGTAATTACTGTCTAAATGTTATGCCTTCTGAGATGACCATATAGCTTACTTTCTATTTGTTACATAGGTTAACTGTCTGGTTTATAAGATCTCTATACACCCTATAAGAGCCTCTATGTCCCTTCTTTGGACTACTACATGATTCGGGTAGTATGTCTTTATGCTCAACACTTTGGTATAATTCTTTACTTCAAATAGTAGGATATATATTATTATTATCTTTTAGTTTTAGGTTGCCTTTCTCAATCTTTGGCCTCAGTGCTCTTAGTGGTCAAGGGAGTTTGCCGTCACTATCTCTTTGATCCTCCAGGATGAATAAAAAACCTTTAAGGGGCTATTGAGACGCTACTTTTGAGACACTTTTTTATATTGTCCTTGATTTTAAAGATATTTCAATGGAATGTTCACCTGTAACACCACCATCATAAATACTTTATTGAAAACATATTATGTTCATTGATATTCAATATCTCTCTATAATGTTATATACGTACAATTTGTTTCCTAACAAACACCCTTGAGGAAATTAAATAAACCGAAATGCGTTGGATGAAGGACAATACTGGGCGTCACACTTGGATTAGGGTGTTTCTAACCGCAGATTTGTATACATTCCATGCCTCTGTTTATGTGAAAATGCTTTTAAACTTATGTTGTTAAATAAATACTGTTTGTTACATAAATACACATTTATCCTACATCTTTTTTCATATATAAGTGCCTATAAAGTCTGTTTAGGGGTATTCATTTCATTTCTGTTTAATTTGAATGGGAATTGGTAAATATGACGTAATTTATAATCTTTATGTATTACAAAGGTACATAAACATTTTTGTAGCTACTGTAGCTGGGGAACCTGATCAGGTAACTTTATCATTTTAAGCCCTTGTACACACGGTCGGAGAATCCGTCGGAATGTGTCCTATCGGACCGTGTTGTCGGATAGTCAGACTGTGTGTGGTATGCATCGGACTGATTCCGTCGGAATATCCATCGGACCCAATTTTCCAATTTGTTGGAAATATTTTCCAACCAACTGGTTCGATCGGACATACTCCGATCATGTGTAGAGAATTTTGATCGGACCAAGTGCCACACATGCTCAGATCAAATTCCTACATTAAAGCTATTGGCTACTAGCCTGAACGTAGTCCCATCGTAACTAAATTACGTCATCACGTTCTGAATGATCGGCTTTTTCGACAACTTAGTACGACCGTGTGTATGCAACAGTTTCGGACAAGATCCGACTGACAAAATCCATCGGGCAAAATCCGACGGATTTGGTTGGCAGAATGTCCGACCATGTGTACAGGGGCTAAGACACTTGCAATTGCACATTGGTAAAAGTACAATGAAGGGTAACCTCATAGATGTAGCACTTATATTATGCATGTCTCTGTTGTGTTCTGCCTTCATTTTATATGTTGACACCTCTTTAAAATGCCTATTATTGAACTTGCAGTAACTGGTTTAGCTGTTCTGCAACTATTAGTTTAATATGAGATGTTTAGGTTTTTATACAATGGCTTATTATGAAGCATATGAGGTATTATACGGCGGATCATTTTTTCTGCTAATATTTTGTATGTTTACATTATGATGTACTAATTGCTCCGGGTAAAAGGTTATAAATATACCGTATTAACTTAATACAGTTTGCATATTATCTTTATGGACTGTTCTGGGCTGCTACCCTTCATGACTGTTTTAAGTCCTGTTGGGTAACAGGAATTTGTTGTCTTATTGATGCTATTTACAGTTGTACCTCTATTTTCTGGTATAACTCAGTCTGTTTTGCATTTAAGCCCCTGACAACAGGGACTTTTTGCTGGGATTACCATTGCTCACATTGTTGCCAGTCTTGCGGGTATTTGAATACTTGTGTATAAGGCACCTGAATTGTGCATCATATTGCCATTATGCTTTACTCTGGCTCCAATCTGAGTACACTACATGGTATTTTGGTACTCCTTACTTTCATGGGCCCTATGGTGGTACATACCTGGGATTTAAGCAATACATTCTACTTATTTCCCACATAACTCTCCCTTCTTTCTAGCATAAGTGGTATTGCCTGCTTGTAATCTACCTCTGATGTTTCCTAATACATAGAAGTTCCTTTAGTTCATGATATCTAATCGATTTTTCTGAGCTATTATTTTTGTGTGCAGTGCTACATGCAGTTTGGTCGTTTTGTCAGTCCCCGTACACACGGTCGGACATTCCAGCAACCAAATCCGTCGGATAAATTCTGACGGATTTACTCCGGAAGTGGTCCAGAAGTGGTGTTGCATACACACGGTCGGACTCAGTTGTCGGAATTTCCGGTTGCCAAGAACACGGTGACGTAAGCTGCGTATGACGGCACTAGAAAAGGGAAGTTCAGCACCACGTCCGGCACCCTTTGGGCTCATTCTGCTGAGCTTGTGTTTATTGCGTGTTAGTAGAAGTTTGGTGAGAGACGATTAGCGCTTTTCAGATTTGTGCTTCAGTTTGTTACTGCTCTTCAGTTTGTGCTTGTGGGTGCGTATTTGCTCGTCAGTGCGTGTAGTCAGTAAGCATTTTTTGCTCTTTGTGGACTATATATTGGTATAGTACGCTTTGATTTTCATTGCTTATTGTCTGCTCATTTCTGGTTTTCAGGTCATTCTTTCAGGCTTTGCTGTTTATGGGTGCTTTCTGTTGTCCATTCTGACCAGCCGACTGTTTTCAAGCCATGTTTTGTGTATGTACTCGTCGTAGAGTTTGTGCTGTGCAGGGGCTTGGTGTTGGGCTTTTAGCTTTGCCACAAGCCCGGTCCATGAACAGGGCGAGGAGGAGTTTGTGGACCAAGAATTGGTTGCGCCAGCATGACCAGTTCTCGCACATGCCTTTGCTTCATGAGATCCAGGAGAATAATCCTGATGATTTCAGGAATTATCTCTGGATGACGGACCCCGTTTTTCACCATCTGCTGGCTTTGCTGTCCCCTTATATCAGCAGGCAGGATACCTGCATGTGGCAAGCCGTCACTCCGGAGCAGAGGCTCATCGCCACGTTGCGCTACTTGGCGACAGGGAGAAGCCTTCAGGACCTGAAGTTCTCCACAGGCATCTCCCCCCAGGCTCTGGGGATCATTATTCCAGAGACCTGTTCTGCCATCATTCAGGTCCTGCAGAAGGACTATATGAAGGTAAGTTTTCTCCTTTAACATCACATTCTATGTATTTAATGATTGCTAATGTATTGGATTTCTTTCCTCATTCCCTAATTACCATGATTGGAATATGCTCTAATTAATATGCTGTGCCCTTTTGTCCTCATGCATGCTGGAAGCTTTTCAAGTTCCTTTTCTATCCTTCATGCATATTTGCCTTCACTAACTTCCCCAGCATGCTCTTCTGGGCCCATAAACCTATAGTCTAGTCACTTAGCAATGTATTTTGTGAGCTCCATAGTATTGCTTTCCCCTAAACACCCCCTAAAATGTGTACAAATGTTATGTGTGTGCTTAAACTCATTAGGAACCCCGCTCCCCCAACTGCTAGGTCAGCTGATAGCAATCCTCTATCTGCTGACTTTGCCAAACCCAATACACACTATACCTACCTTTTTTCTGGTCAGATTTATGGACAAATTCACCAAAGCATGCAGTGCAAGGGCCTGCCTCAATACTTTCAAATGCTACAGTTTAAAGTTTTTTTTTCTCCTATTATTATCTTGATAGGTAATAGCAGATTGTCAAAATGTCAAAATGTGCTTCCATTTGTTCCTTTTTTTGTATTATGACACTTCTTACCTGTCTGGTTGGCTGCCAATAGTGTAAGTAAGGAGGGGCTGGCCAAAGTATCACACATTATTTATGCATTCAGCTCTCAATGAAGTGGAGAGGGTTACCTGTCCAAAACATTCCCCCCTCATTTTTTGCAATGGCCCATCAGATGGGGGGCGTGATGAATCTGACAAAGGGGCCTTATACTTTAGGCTTTAAATACTAATTTCCCAAAATGTTATACTGATATTGTCCAAAAATGTTTGTGTCTAATCTGCTTGCAAAGTTTCCTTCAACGCCACAGGAATGGCAGACTGTGGCCTCCCACTTTGCCAGCCGTTGGGACTTTCCCAATTGTGGAGGTGCAATTGATGGGAAACACGTCTGCATTGTCCCACCCCCCAACACGGGGTCGTACTATTATAATTACAAGGGGTTTAATAGTATTGTGATGTTGGTGGTGGTGTCAGCGACCTATGACTTCCTTTATGTGGATGTGGGGCAAAATGGCCGGATGTCAGATGGTGGAGTGTTCGCACAGACGGAATTCTACTTGCGTCTCCAGAGTGGCAGTCTGGGCTTGCCACCATTAGAGGAGAATCTGGAAGGAGTCCCGTTCATTTTCGTCACGGATGAGGCATTTGCTCTGGCAAACCATCTGATGCGGCCTTTCCCGATGAGGACCCTCACCCCGGATCAGAGGATCTTTAATTTCCGGCTGGCCAGAGCCAGAAGAGTCATGGAGAACACTTTCGGAATACTGGCCAGCCGGTTCCGCCTATTTTCAACGCCAATACACATGGCGGAATATAAACTAAATCACATTGTGCTTGCTGCGTTCTGCACAATGTTTTGAAAAAACATTCCTCAAACTATGTGGTCTCATTTGGCCCAGATGCAGACTTGCCGGAAAATGTCAACCTCATGGCCCTTGAAGCTGCTCATCCTGGCTTGCCCCCCAAAGCACCCGCGAGGTCAGAAACCGATACATGGAGTACTTTGTGGGTAGGGGGGCCATTGATATGCCAGACAATGTTTGAGAGACATTATTTTAATACATTTTTCTTTGAAACTCCAATAATCTTTGTTTTCATTTACTGCTTGGCTTTGTTTTAGGTGTCTCATAGATATTTTTGCTGTTTTTTTTGGGCCTTTTTTAACAACAGTGCAAACCCAAGTTCTGAGCAAAATGAGGTGACAGTCTCTTCTTTTTTTTAACTGAAATCTTTTTTTATTTTATTTATGTTCAAGTTAAAAAATACAACCGACAAATAAAAATATACAATAATTTCCCATACATACATATATCCCTACCCTCCCCTCCCATACCCCCCTTCCCCATCGGACCTCTACACCTCCCATTCCCCCACCCAGTGATGTTGAATACACATCTATAACAATAACATATCAAAAATATAAGTAATTGAACAATCTTCTCTTTCATTTATCCCTCCCACCTCCCCACCCCATGTTCACTCTCTCCTTCATCCATAAATCTTACATCCCTTTCACTCTTTCTTACCTCTCACACCACATTCCCCATATTTTGACAAACTTCCCATGGTTACTTCTTTTCCTATATATGTATTCCTCTTTTTTTATCGTATCTTTAACTATTTCCATCCATTCCTTTACTGTGGGTGCTTCTTTCCTCTGCCATTTGTACGCGCTTAGCTTTCTCCCTTGAAAAAGACATCTGATTACAGCTATATGAATATCCCCCTGGACCGCCTCCCTTTCTATCAATCCCATTATACAAATTTTAGCTTCTGCTTCTAGTGATAACCCAAACACTTGGTTTATTTTTCCTATAACTCCTTTCCAATACCTGTATAATCTTGGGCATCCCCAAATCATATGTATTAAATCCCCTCTCCGGTCTCCACATCTTGGACATTCTGCATCTTGCCTGCTCCCAAACCTAAACAACTTAAGGGGAGTGTAATATACCCTGTGTATTAAATACAATTGAGATATAATATGTGATGGGGATAGTGAAACTTTCGCTCCCAGCGCCAGAACCCTCTCCCACTGTTCAACCGATATTGGGCCCACATCTCTCTCCCACTTTACTCTTTTTATATTCTCTATCTCCCCCTCTTGTTCTATTCTCATTAAATACCAATAAATATATGAGATAACTCCTTTCGATGTATTACTATTTATAATTCTAGTGCAGGCATCTTACTCCACTCCAAAATCCTTCCTCTAAATTGTACCTCCAACGCATGTTTAATTTGTATATAATTAAAGAAGGTGTGGGCAGGTAACCCATATTCATCCCTTAATTCCTGAAATGTTTTCAACCTCCCGTCCCTATACAGTTGTGTTAAGAAGTGAATGCCCCTCCGGTCCCATTCTACTAGTCTCCCCATTTTTCTAATTTCCACTAGATTTTTATTTTCCCACATTGGAGAAAATTCCATATATCCCAGCATTGCTTTTGCCTCCTCCCAGCATTTTACCATCAGTTGAACTGTAGGACATCTGGTCCTAAATGAGTCAGCCTCCACTGCCTCCACAACCGTATCATGTGGGGTATCACTCACTAGGAGGCATCCTCCCTTCTCCTCTGCTACTGTTAAATTATCTCCTTTCATATACTGTAATTGGGCAGCCAAAAAATAATTCAATCTCATATTGGGTAATGCCACCCCTCCCAATTCTCTTGGTCTTTGTAATACTTGTAAGCTAATTCTTGCCACTCCATTCTTCCATATTACTTCTCTAAACATGCTCTCCATTTTCTTAAACCGATATTTTGGAATCCAAACTGGTGAATTTTGCATTACATATAATATTTGAGGCATCCACACCATCTTAATTAAATTACACCTACCGGAACTCTTTTTTATCTCGAACGATTGGATACCATCTTGCTAAGCTTTAAATCTACCACACGCTTTTTTTCGAGATGGCGCAAATTTATGGAGCATGTTTTTTCTAAGGAGGACATACACATGAATATGCAGCCATTCCGATACACAGAATGGTATCTCAAAAGAGATATTACTAACTCTTTGGGCGTACTGAAGATACCCAGTAGGGCGACAAGGGAGGAACCCCCCTGAATAGTTAGTAATAAGGGATGAGTAATAGATACAATTTCGTGATGACTTTATGGTATTATTTTACTTGCTCAGTGATAAACCGTGCTCTCGCTCCTATACACACTGTTTTGCTTGTATGGTTTTTAGGCATAATATTATACGATACGAACCATGTATATGTTTTATGTACTGCTTCTACTCCTTTTGTTTATGTATATCGATTGCTTGTCATTCGAAGTAAATCTGAATAATAAAAAAAAAAAATTAAAAAAAAAAAATTACACCTGCCGGCTACTGACAAGGGGAGGTTTTTCCATACTCTAATTTTCCGCTTCAGTTTTGACATAAGTGGGACTAAATTCCCAGCTATATACTGCCTCGGATCTGGTGTCACATTCACTCCCAAATACTTAATTTGCTTAACTATTTTTATTTGGGATACCTGTCCTGGCAATGGGATATTTAAGGGGTCCACTGGAAGGAGAACAGATTTTTCCCAATTAATTTCAAGTCCGGAGAAATATCCAAATTCTTTTATCAATGTCATTGCCGCTACCAATGAGGGCCCCGTGTCCCCCAGAAACAGCAGCACATCGTCCGCATACATAGCGACCTTTTCCTCTTCATTCCCCCTTTTAAAACCCTGGATCTCCTGCGCCTCTCTCAAGGCTATGGCCAGTGGCTCCACCGAGAGGGCGAAAAGCAGGGGCGACAAAGGGCACCCCTGTCTTGTCCCCCTCTCCAAATGGAACCCCTCTGAGCATTCCCCGTTTATCCTCACTTTCGCCCTTGGTCCTGTATACAACACTCTTATCCATTGCATGAACCTCGGCCCAAATTGAAACTCTGCTAGCGCCTTCCTCAAATAATGCCATTCCAGGCTGTCGAAAGCTTTCGTCGCATCTAGGGACATAACTGCTCTATTCCCTTCATTTACTGAAGGAATCTGAATGTTTAAATAGGCACGCCTCACATTCATACTTGTGGACCGCCCTGGGATAAACCCAGTTTGGTCCTGATGTACTAATTTAGTAATTATTTTTTTTACTCTTGTTGCTAGTGCTTTTGCCAGAATCTTTACGTCTGAACACAATAACAATATTGGCCTATATGAAGCGGTCTCCAATTGGTTTTTCCCTTCTTTTGCCAATACCACCACTATGGCCTCCGTCATCGATAGCGGCAACTGCCCCACTTCAAAGGCTCCATTGAACACCTGGAGGAGGGCAGGTAATAGTATATCCCCAAATTTTTTATAAATCTCTATCGGCAATCCATCCGGACCTGGGGCTTTCTGGTTTATCATTTCTGCTGTTACTTTTTGCAACTCCTCCAGGGTCAATGGAGCCTCCAAACCTTCCCTATCTTCCTCCGACAATCTGGGTAACGTTATTTTCCCAAAAAATTCCTGCATCTCCCCTTCTACATTGGAATTTGAAACTTTATATAGTTCCTCGTAATATCTTTTAAACTCTTCCACTATCTCAGAGGTTGACTTCCTTATACCACCCTCCCTGTCCAAAATCGCCGGTATTATAGGGGAGGAACTATTTGATTTAGCAATTAATGATAAAACCCTCCCCACTTGTTCCCCTTCTCCAAAGAGGGTCTGCTTCTGGAACTGCCTGTTCTTCTCCTCTCCCATATAAGTCTTTTATATGCTACCTGATTCTCCTCCCACTCCCTATAACTCTCTTCTGAAGGGACCCTTAAGTACCTTTCTTCTGACCTCCTTACCTTCTCTTTTGCTACTATTTCCTTAACTGTCCCCTTTTTCTTAATCTGGGATATCTTTTTTATTAATTCCCCCCTAAGGAAGGCTTTCAAGGCATCCCACATTATTCCCAAGGACGTGGATCCTACGTTTATACTCAAAAATTCTTTCAGATTCGCTTTTACCCCCTCTATATTATCCATTAATTCTAACCAAAAGGGATTTATTTTCCATTCCCTTCTACTGCATCCTCTCCCTATTATCATTGATAGCGTCACAGGTGAATGGTCTGAAATTCCCCTTGGTTCGTACTCCACCTTCTCCACCATCCCCAGCGCTTCCTCATTACATAGCACCATATCGATCCTGGACAAGGTGGAGTACATCCTGGAGTGGCAAGAATACTGCTTCCTTAAGGGGTTCCACCTCCTCCATATATCCACAAAACCTGTTTCTTCACAAAATTGAAATAGCAACCCGTTGGGTCCCTCCCTACTACCTACCTTCTGTGGGAACCTATCTATTTTTTGGTCCATTATCATATTAAAGTCCCCTACTATTATAACCGGGATTCCAGGCTTGTCAATTATAAACTTCAGCAATTCGTTTAATATTTCTGCATTAGATGGCGGTGGAATATACACACTAGCAACCACACATACTTTATCTTCTATCCCACAAAAGAGGAAAACATATCTCCCTTTATCATCTATGATGCTCTGTTTGCAGGATAGACCCGACCCAGGATCTATCAGGACACTTACTCCCCTTGAATAAGAAGTGTACGTGGAATGATATTGTGTCCTGTACTTCCTATGTCTTAACACACTAATTGTATCTCGATCCAGGTGGGTCTCCTGCAAACAGAGCATCCCATAGTTACCCGTATTACCCATAGAAAATATCGCTCGCCTCTTCAGCTGCTCCTTCACCCCTCGCACATTCCAAGAACAAATTTTTACTCTTTTGGTGAAATTCCCTACTTTACTACTTGATTCCATATTTAAACCCAATATCGCAATATCAAACTTCTATTCTCCATTCTGTGTACTTTCTTTATATTTTAACACGTGTTCTCCCCCCTACTATTTACCAGTGCTCCCTAGTCATTTCACCCACTCATTTTATTCCTGAATTCACTACATTCCATGCATACATTTTTAACACTTTTTGTGAAATTTGACAATTTGTTACTTTGTTCCCCAATCAATCTCATTTTCTTGTGTCCTTTTCATTGACCACCATATTTATATTTATTTCTATTACACACCTCATCTCTGTGCTTTAATATTTTCTGTGCAAACAACAATCCTTTACCATACCTTCCTATACTCATCCTCAACCTTTCAACCTCCTTTCTCACACTATCATTCGTCCATCCAATCACACCATCCCCTCTCCGTCCCCCCCAATCCCTTTTCTCTTTCCTTTCCCCCCCCACCCCATACCCCACTTGGGGCCCTTCTATGGGGCTTCCAAAGTGACCGTTCTTTCCTCCCAGAGTGATATAACCTTCCCGCCTACCCACCCTCCCAACCCACTCCCATTACTACATTTATAAATCAAAATATTCCCCATTGCAGCCGAGCAAGGAAAGAGAGAAAAAAAAAAAAAAAAGAGGAAGAAAAGGGGAGAAGACAAAGAACAAAATAGAAGCATTCCCCTTCAGTCCAAATCGCAATCCGGAATCAATTTCCATTTTCTTTCTATTTTCATATTATGACCTTCCCCTCTGTTGAAACTGACACTAATTTTTCTCCAACCACAGCTTAGCTTCTTCTGGGTTATTAAAGAATACAGTTTCCCCCAATGCTGATACTCTCAACCTTGCCGGATAAAGTAGTGCGTAGTTCGCTTTAAGACTTTGCAATTTCCTTTTGCACTCTATAAATTTAGCTCTCTGTCTTTGCAGCTCGGGGGAAAAATCCGGATATAATGAAATCTTCATCCCTTTATATTCAAGATTACTCAGTTATCTTGCTTTTTGAAGGATAGCTATTTTATCTCTATAAGACAGTAGTTGGATAATTATAGGTCTGGGCTGGCTTCTTCCGGCCACAGTCCTAAACGGAATTCTATGCGCCCTTTCAATTGCAAAAAATTTTGATAGCTTCTAGCTCCCTACTTTATCCTTTATCCATGTTTCCATAAATTCGATAAGACTGTTACCTTCACTTTTCTCAGGGATACCTAAGACCCTGATGTTTTTTCTGCGTATAATATTTTCCATATTGTCCATTTTATCCATACACATATTTAAATGCCCCTTCATCACTTGCATCTCTCGCTTCTGTACCTTGTTTTTTAAGGTTAACACATCTTCTCTTATCTGTTTCAATTGATCTGATACCTCATCCAACGATGATTTACATGTATTAACCGCAGATAAGATTTCTTTTAAAGATGGTTCTTTTCCTTTTACAGAGATTCCTCCTTCTGTACCCATATCAATGTCCTGTCCATTACCCTTCTCTATGGAGGGATTAATCACAGACTCCTGTGATTCCAATATTCCGCTTGCTACCGCTATGGTGTCTAATTGGGCTGCTGTGTTTGCTGTTTTATTTATACTTATCACAGATGTTTCTGTCACCAAGCCCTGGCTCTTCCTTCCAGCCGTTTGCACTGCCATTGTGGTCTGCTGCCGCCCCTCTCCCACTTGCACAGTCTTTTTAGGTGTTTGGTTTGGTGTCTGATTGGGTGTATGAGCATATCGCTCAAGTTTGGAAGCTGCGGCTGCAGCAGCAGCGCCTGTTAGCCCAGATGAGTGACCTGCCTTTTCCTTTGAGCTGCGCAGCGTTTGTGTCCCGTTGTGTGTGGCCGCCTCCTCCGCCCCCCTTTTCCTCGTCATACCTTAAGGTCTGATGTTTCTTCCACCGGGGGGGTAATGCTCCATCCCACCTCCCGCCTCTAATCCCTCTCTCACCCGGATTTCTGCGCGGGGTTCGATGGTTCCCTGTGGGAGAGCTGTCTGCAGCGGCCGCCACACTCCTCCACCACTCCTCCGCTGCTCCACTACATTGCGGTGTCACGGCGTCTCGGCGTCTCGGCTTCTCCTTCCCTCCTCCTCCTCCACACTACCTCGGCTGCATCAACTGCTGGAGCGGGCGGGAGGTCTGAGCCCGCCTCGACCTCTCACCCTGACATCGGGTCACGCCCCTCAGCCTAAGCGGACAGTCTCTTCTTAAGATAATTTTATTATGTTGTGGATCTGCTACACACACACCTTGTTTTTGTTGATAATGTATGTAGTGCATTACTGACAAAAATATTGTTCATTTTCAGCACTAGGGATGAGCTTCGTGTTCGAGTCGAACATACGTTCGACTCGAACATTGGCTGTTCGTCCGTTCGGCGAAGTCCGAACATTTTGGTCCGTTCGCGCCAAATTCGTGTGGCGCTCACGGCCCACAATGCACTGCGATGGCGCAGTGCATTGCTGGCTCATGATTGGCCAAGCATGCACTGTGACCCCGCATGCTTGGCCAATCGCAGCGCCAGCAGCGAGGAGAGCCATGATTGGCCACAGGCAGGATGCCTGTGGCCAATCATAGCTCAGGCTGTGTAGTGCACGCCCCACACTATATAAGGCCGCCAGCGCGGCGGCCTTGTGTAGTGTGTTGGCGTCTGAAGCAGTGGGTGTTCTGTGTACCTTCAACACAGTACACACCGATCGTTTTTGGCCGATTTTCAATCTTGCTGTTGTGTAGTGGTTATTGTCTGCGTGCCCTGACCGCAGTATACACCGCTATATTCACCTCACCTATATAGCTAGTGATCTATCTTTTATAATAGAGCTTGCAGTCAGTAGTGTTAGGAGATAGTGCGTGCTGTCTGTGTGCTCTGTACCCAGTACATACCGCTATATCCACCTACATAGCTGTTCTCTATTTGAGCCCACTTGCCATCTGCAGGAGTTATTGGAAGTTGTGTGTGCTTCCAGCACAGCACAGTATACATCTGTATATACCCCTTTATCTCTGGTGTTCTATAATAAAGGCATCTGCAGGAGTTAATGGGTGTTCTGTGTACCTTCAACACAGTACACACCGATCGTTTTCGGACGATTTTCGATCTTGCTGTTGTGTAGTGGTTGTTGTCTGCGTGCCCTGACCGCAGTATACACCGCTATATTCACCTCACCTATATAGCTAGTGATCTATCTTTTATAATAGAGCTTGCAGTCAGTAGTGTTAGAAACTAGTGCGTGCTGTCTGCGTGCTCTGTACCCAGTACATACCGCTATATCCACCTACATAGCTCTTCTCTATTTGAGACCACTTGCCATCTGCAGGAGTTATTGGAAGTTGTGCGTGCCTCCAGCACAGCACAGTATACATCTGTATATACCCCTTTATCTCTGGTGTTCTATAATAAAGGCATCTGCAGGAGTTAGTGGGTGTTGTGTGCCTCTAGCACAATATACACTACCCAACTGCTTTTTTTTTTTTTTCCATAAAGATTTTATTAAGGTTACAACATAGGCAGGTACATATAAGTTTAATTTCAACAGGTACAGCGTACAATACAAGCCATGGTAAAAACATGCGGAAGGTCAGGAGAAGACTCCTGGGTGTACCCAGCAAGAGACAGGGGGGGAAGAGTCCGTTCCAAAAGATATGCTAGGTTGAGTGCAGATGTCACTTCGTGTAAATATAGGCAGTAGAAGAGGTAATCTGAACGGCGACCAGCGCACGTCCAAGACGCCCACATAGAGATATGCGGAGAAGAAGGACCATTTATGAGGGAGACGGAGCAATAGAATTTGGGGGGGAGAGGGAGGTGGGAGGAAGAAAAGTGGAGAGAAAAAAGAAAAAGTGGGCAAAAGAGGGGGGGGGGAAGGTGGCGGAAAGAGGGAAAGAAAGAGAGCGGGAGAGAGAAAAGGCAGGAAGAGAAAGGAAACGAGAAGAAAGGAGAAGAATAGAGAAGAAAAGGGAAGAGAAGGAAGGGAAGCGGAAAAGGAAAGGGAAATGGAGAAGGGGTGTAGCACCTCGGTCAATATCTGTAAAGGGGGGAAATGGGGGGAGGTTTCAGGAACCCAGGGAGGGGTCTATGCACAAGAGGGAAGAGCGTGTCGTTTGAATTCTGTGGTAGTGATAAAGTGAGACCAGCAGGCCCAAGTGATCGAGAACTTCTCCGTCCTTTCCTGTGCAATATGAATCAGCTCTTCCATGTCACCAATCCTGGAAATAGTGGCATACCACTCACCCAATGTTGGGGTGTGTGTAGTCCGCCAGTGTCTTGGGATGCACAGTCTTGCGGCGTTGACCATGTGCATGGCCAGGGATTTGAAGTAGGCCCTTTTAGATAGGGATGTATGATGGAGGAGAAATTGCTCCGGCGTAAAGTCCAGAGTGTAAGTGGTAACTGATGAAATGATCCTATGGACCTCCCTCCAGAACAGTTGGATGCCAGGGCAAGCCCACCAGATGTGTATCATCGTCCCAACATCAGCGTTGCATCTCCAACAGGTGTTTGGGACAGCGGGGGAAAATTTGTGGAGACGGGAGGGGGTCCTATACCATCGAGTGAGGATCTTGTATCCATTCTCCTGTATAGCGACATTCATCGAGCCGCCGTGAGTGTATTCGTGAATTCTAGTCCAGTCCCCAGGGGATAGGGGGGTCGTCAGTTCCCTATGCCAGGAAGATTGCGTGAGGGCTACGTCACCCGGGTCAAGTATAAGAGCATACAGGATGGAGATGAGGTGTTTCTGAGGTGTCTTACGATTGCATAAGTCCTCGAACGGGGTCAGACGTCTTGCCCAGCAATCAGAGGCACTTCGGGTAGATAGAAAGTGGCGAATTTGTCGGTAGGTCCAGAACGAAAAGGATGAGGACTTGGATAGGCTCTGGAGAGTGTCAAAGGAGGCAATCTTACCCCCCGGGTAAAAGTGAGAGGCAAGGACGTCCTCAAAGGGCCATTCCTGCCGGAGAAAATTGGGTGAATTTCCAGGGGGGAAGTCGGGGTTGCCTCGCAGCGTGGTCAAGGGGCCCGGGGTCGGGGCAATACATAGGTGAGCAGGGAGTTTCTTGTGTAGCGTCAGGGAGGTATGGATAAACGGGTGCGCGACAAGCGCTTGGGGCCATTGTGTCTGAAGTAGCCAGGGAAGAAGGTGGATAGGGACAGGGGAGAAGGCGTTTTCCAGGAGGACCCATAGTTTATCATGAGGATGAATATTCCAGTCAGCAATTCTTGTAAGATGACATGCTACATAATATTTATAAAGGTCCGGGAGGGCAATGCCTCCTTTAGATTTGGGCAACGTGAGGCGGGTATACTTGATCCTCGGGGGAGGATCCCTCCATAAGAATGCAGAGCACGTCCTCCGGTACGAAGAGAAGGAAGAAGTGGGTAGCTCTATGGGGATGGTTTGGAATAAGTAAAGAAAGCGGGGCAATACAATCATTTTGATCAAAGCCGCCCGACCAAACCATGATACGTTTAAATGTTGCCAGTCCTTGAGGTAATTTTGGGTCTGGACCAGGGTAGTATGGAAGTTGAGGGGGTAAAGGTCCGTGAGACGATGCGGGAGTTTAATACCTAAGTAAGAGATCGCGGTCCGTTCCCATTTAAAGGGGAAGGATTCTTGACAGTGGGCTACTTCAAGGGGGGGCAGGGTGATATTCAGCGCCTGGGATTTGGTGTAATTAATTTTGAGGTTGGAAATCTTCCCGAAGGCCTCTAGGTCTTGGAGTAACGAAGGCAGGGAGGTGCGCGGGGACCGCAGGGAAAGCAAAACGTCATCGGCAAACGCGGAGACTTTATATTCCCTGCCCCCCACTGTCACTCCCCTAACGTCAGGATTCGCTCTAAGCTTATTTAAGAGGGGTTCCAAAGTAAGGATATAAATTAGAGGGGAGAGAGGGCAGCCTTGGCGAGTGCCATTAGTGATGGGGAAGGCATTCGATAGGTGGCCATTAACTCTCACCGCCGCGGTGGGGGTGGAATACAAAGCCATAATGGAGGCAAGCATGCGATCTCCCAGTCCCGTAGCCGACAGAACTGCTCGCATGTAATCCCAGGCCACTCTATCGAACGCCTTCTCAGCATCAAGGGAAAGTAGAAAGCCTTGGGTTTTGGATGAGGTAAGCCAGTGATGTAAGTTTAAGGCGCGGATGGTGTTGTCCCGGGCCTCCCTACCCGGGACGAAACCCACCTGGTCGTTGGAGATGAGGGCGGGAATTAGGGGCAGTAGCCTGTTGGCAAGCATCTTTGCATAGATTTTTATATCTACGTTTAGTAGCGATATTGGTCTATAGTTAGCTGCAAGAAGGGGGTCTTTGCCTTCTTTAGGTATTACGGAGATGTGAGCCCTTAACATCTCACCTGGTTGTACCGATGGATCTGCCAAGGTGTCAAAGGTGTGGAGGAGGTTAGGGGAAAGGACATCTCGAAAGGTCTTATAGTACTGAAGGGAAAACCCGTCGGGACCCGGACTTTTACCGACTTTCATTTGTTTCAGTGCTGCATCCAGCTCTGGAAGCGAAAACCGCTCTTCAAGAGATTGTACACACTGGGAGGAGATAGACTTAGGGCCATGGAGAGAAAGGAACTCTGTGATAAGGGCGGTATGCGCGTCCCGGGCGGTCTGGGACTGTTGGGGTGGTCGGAGGTTGTAGAGTTTAGTGTAAAAAATGTCAAATTCCCTTGCGATATCTGCGTTTTTGGTCAGTAGGGGGCCCTTGGGGGACCGAAGATTATGTACAGTGGAAGACAGTTTGGCGGATTGGACCGAACGCGCCAAGAGACGGCCACATTTTTTACCATGTTCATAGAAGACCCGTTGGCCAAGGATGTAGCGCCTCTTGGCGCGTCTGCCCAACTCCTCCGTGAGTAGGGTGCGAGTTTGGATCAGGTCTTGGAGGGTGGTTTGAGCTTGGGATTGTTTGTGGGATAGTTCCAACAATTTCAACCACTGCAGGAGGGAAGACATACGTTCCTGGTGGAGTTTTTTGGCCTGCGAGGACATGGCTATCAATTCTCCTCTGATCACGCATTTGTGCGCCTCCCAGAGGGAAATCAGGGAGACAACCGAACCCGCGTTCTCCTGGAAGTATAGCCGCAGACGTGTGCGGATGCGTTCCAGGGCGAGGGAGTCTTTGACTATGGATGGGTTGAAACGCCAGATTTTCGTTTTAGGGCAGGAGTCGGGAAAGGATAATGTGAGCGTGATAGGGTGATGGTCTGAGAGAAACATGGGTTCAATGGAGGACTGATGTAGGAGGGGGAGGTCGGCCTGGGATAGAAAGAAGAAGTCAATTCTGGAATATTTTTGGTGGGGGGCCGAAAAATACGTGTAGTCTTTGGTAGAAGGGTAGAGGGTGCGCCAAGCATCATGGAGGGACAGGGCTTGTAGTTGGGATTTGATCTGGCGTAGGGCGTTGTAGGTCAGCAAAGAGGTTCCGGTGGACGTATCTAATAGAGGGTTTAGGGGGACATTAAAGTCCCCAGCCATAAGGAGCAAACCGCTCTGGAAGGAGGTCAGCAGGGCACAGATTTTGCGGAAGAAGGTAACCTGATGCTCGTTAGGGCAGTAGATATTGGCCAACGTGATCGGTGTGGATGCGTATGTACCCTTAAGAAAAACGTACCTGCCCTCCGGATCTATCAGAGAATCAGTCGGATGGAAATTGGCATGCTTGGAGACAAGAATGGAAACACCCTTGGACTTTGCAACAGGATTGGTGGCATGGAAGGCAGACCTGTATATGTGGTTTGACAGTTTCGGAATGGCATCGGAACGGAAGTGTGTCTCCTGCAGGAGAATAAAATGAGCTTTAAATTTGGTTAGAGATGAGAGCACTTGGGACCTCTTTTCCGGCAAATTGAGTCCCTTAACATTAAGGGATACACATTTCAACTGCAGAGGGTCGCTAACCGGGGGAGAGGGCCGCATTGTCAGAGGCAAACAGAGACAGGAACTGTCACCCGGGGTTTGTAGGGGTAAGGGTCCAAACGGGAGGGGTCCAGACGGGAGAGAAAGGGAGGAGGGCTACACCCCTGGGGGAAAGCGGGTGAAAGGGGCAGAGAGTGGAGGTAGAGAAGAGAGAGGGGAGGGGGTTGGAAAAGAGGGATAGGGAGAGAATACAGGGAAGGGACCAGGGAGGAGATCGGGGGAGAGCAAGAAGACAGGAGAAAAAGACTGAGGGGGGGAGAGAAAAGAGGCAAGGGTGGGGGTCCGGGAGTAACCAGAGGTAGGGTTAGACCAGCTGCCCACCTAGGGGGGTGAGGGGGGGAATCTGGTATGTCAGCCTGATCTCAAAGAGACCGCTGTGTGGGGACTGAGGGGGAAGGAGGGGGGGGAAAGGGAGGGGGGGAGAGGGAGGGAGGGAGAGGGAGGGGGGAAAGGGAGGGGGGGGGAGGGGGAGGAAAGGGCAGGACAGGGGGCAAGGAGAGAGGGGGGGAATGAGGGGAGGCAGGACTGGGGGAGGAGGACACAGGGGGGGATCAGGAACAGCCATGGGGTATCAGGCCCATCCAGGGGGTGGAAAATAAACCAGCACACGTCATCGAGGGTTAGCTCCAAGAGAGGGTCCGATGGATGTGAGCTGGGGGAGACAACTGCGAGTGGGGCCCGTAGATGTCCAGATACGGTTATGGGGACGGGTGAGGAGCCAGGCGGACAACCGTATTCAGGCGGGGGAGAAAATGCATGACCCACTCTTGCATAAATTGTAGAATGCACTGCGTCTCAGGGCCTCTGATGGTGATGAGCAGCAAGACACAACAAGCGGATCCATCACAGGTACGGTATGTGAAAAGTCCATGGCCAGGAGCAGAGCAGGAGAGGGGGGGGTTCCGACAGGAGCCCGAGGTGGCATGGCGGGGTCTTCACAGTCATGATCCCCACTATGGGATACGGAGGTAGTGCAGCCCACGCTGTCAGGTGAGCCAGGAATCAGTCCGAAGCTTCCCCCAGGCTCCCACGGGGCCGAAGCGATGGCGTAGAGTGATGTCGCAATGAAGCCAGGGGGTGAGTCATACACGTAGACGGTGCTCCGTGCTGGGACGGTTGCTCGGGAAGGCTGGAAAAAGAGGCGGGATTCAGTCAAATGTTCGAGAGGGGGGTGAGGCCTGCAGCCAAAATAAACATCCCAGATAATCAGTGGAAACCCGTTGAGGGACAATGAAGGAGGCAAAGCAGGACCCGAGAGAAAAGGAGGTAAGGGGGATTGGTAGGCTGGGGGGGGTACTCACTAACGGCAGGTCATCGGCAGCAACAAAGTTCCTCAAGCTTCCAAGGCCTCACCTCTCATCAGCGGAGGAGAGGGGCTGCGTGGGCGCAGGTCGCGGCGGAGCGGGCGGGCATTTGGTGACATCGGTCCAGGCCTGCGATGGCGGGATCTCTGGCGGGCAGCTTTCGGTGAGGGGTTAAGCGATACAGGCCGCCAAGGTTCAGCTGGAAAGAAAATGGCATACCAATCCGGAAGTTCAACGTGCGGGAGATCAAGTTGATCACAAAAGGCTGGAAGGTCTTCCGGTGTACGGAGGAGAGCTGAGCGCCCCCTGGAGGAAGCCGAAAGGCCAAAGGGGAACCTCCAACGATACTGAATGTTCCTGGTGCGCAAGGCTTCTAGTAACGGTCGCAGTGCCTTCCTATTCTGGAGGGTAATCTGTGAGAGGTCTTGAAACAATTTCACCTCAGCCCCATTAAAAGATATACGGCCTCTTATGCGTGCTTTGCGGAGAATTTCTTCCTTGAGGGGAAAGTTCACAATAAAGCAAATTATGTCTCTGGGAGGGTCAGAGTCTCTGGGCTGAGGGCACGATGAGCCCTTTCCATGTCTATAGGGGAATCCGCCGGGCACTCCATGAGGTCGTTGAAAATGGCGCATAGAGTTGGTTGAATAGCGTCGGGTTCGACGGTTTCGGGGATCCCCCGTACCCAGATATTGTGTCGGCGCCCCCGGTTATCCAGATCCTCCACATGTCTGTGGAGCTCAAACACTTGGGCCAGTTGGGAATCATAGGCGGACTGTACCTGGCGAATGGCTGCAGCATGCGTCTGGGTGGTCTGTTCCACGTTGTCCATGCGGTGGGCAACCGCAAGCAGGTCCGCCTTAAGGTCCGCAATCGCCGCAGTCACTGTGTTTTTAATGTCCTGTGCCACCTTCTCTAGGTCCAGGAGGCTCAGGGGGTGCCCCCCCCGGCGGTGGATAAAGATGCGGGGATCGGGCCTGCAGAGGCGCGTGCGTCTGGTGCCTCTGCGACCGGAAAATCTCCGGGATGTGCCTCCCCTGCGGTGTCTGGGAGTCCTTAGGGGTGCGGGAGACGGACGAGCTCCTAGTGGACCTGTGCATAGCAGGGAAGGGTGGTAGGCTCCCGTATATGCCGATGTTATGTCCCCAGAACGCGGGAGCTCCCAAGTTAGGCAGCCATCTCGGTCTCCGTCCAGGCCACGCCCCCCAACTGCTTTTTTACCCAACTCCCTTCAGGCCATTACCATGTCTGGAAGGCCAGCAAGGAGAGGCAGACAGGCGCGAGCCGATAAAAGAGGGCAAGCAGGCTCTGTGTCTAGAGACAACAGTGCTGGTCGTGGACGCGGTGCATTGTCATCAGCACGTGGCCATGGGACACGCTTGTCCTTCTTTTCAGGAGCTGGACATGTTGAACCGCAACATGCCAACGACTTGGTAGAGTGGATGACCAAGCCCTCTTCATCCTCATCCTCTCTCACCCAGTCTCAGGGTACTAGCAAAGCAGCTGCCAACGCATCGTCTTCCCTCCTCTCAATGTCATTATCAGTGACTCCTTCCCTAGACCCACCACGTCATCCTGAGGAGTCTCCTGAACTCTTTGAGCACAGTGTTGGGTACATGCTCCAGGAGGATGCCCAGTGTTTTGTGGGCTCTGATGATGACACTCAGCTAGAGTAAGGCAGTAGCGTGAGCACAGAGAGAGGGGATGCTCAAGAAGGACAGCAATCTGGCAGTCATGTTCCACAAGCTGCAGCATACTGCCAGGTTTGCTACAGCGATGAAGAGGGAGGGGATGATGAGGGCACTGACTCCACGTGGGTGCCTGGAAGGAGAGAGGAGGAGGAGGAGGAGGAGGCACATGTCCAACGAGGCAGGATGCCCTCCGGGGGCCAGCTTAGGGGCAGCACACCGACTGAATCACACCGCAGAGCTCCGCCTGTGCAGAGCGCTGCCTCTGCGCGTTATTCTAAAAGTTCTTTGGTGTGGGCCTTTTTTGAGACAAGTGCATCAGATCGCACCGCTGCTATTTGCAACATATGTCTCAAGCGTATCTCACGTGGCCAAAACATCAGCCGCTTGGGCACCACATGCTTGACCAGACATATGTTGACCTGCCATGCAGCTCGTTGGCAAGCGTACCTCAAAGACCCACACCAAAGAACAAAGCGGACCTCTCCTTGCTCCTCATCAGCTGGCATCTCCAACCCCACTAGACCTTCAGTCCTCTCTGAAACCTGCTCTGAGAGGAATGAAGGTGTAGCATTAGGTGTGTCACAGCCAAGTGCTTGCGGGCACTCTGCTAGCAGTACACCCACGTCCGATTATAGCAGGCAAATGTCCCTGCCCCAGCTGCTGGACCGGCGAAAGAAGTTCACTCCCAGCCATCCACATGCCCAGCAGTTGAATGCTAGCTTGGCTAAATTGCTAGCACTTCAACTGCTGCCTTTTCAGTTGGTAGACTCGGCCCCCTTCAGTGAGTTTGTACAATGTGCGGTTCCTCAGTGGCAGGTCCCCAAACGCTTTTTCTCACGGAAGGCGATTCCGTCTCTCTACCGGCATGTGGAAGGCAATGTCCTTGCCTCGCTGGACAGTGCGGTCAGTGGTAAGGTGCATATTACCGCTGACTCATGGTCCAGCAGGCATGGACAGGGATGTTACCTGTCTTTCACGGCCCATTGGGTCACTCTTCTGGCAGCTGGGAAGGATGCAGGACAAGGTGCAGTAGTGTTGGAGGTTGTTCCACCACCACGCCTCCAAAATGCTACTATTGGTTGTGACACACCTCTCTCCTCCACCCCCTCCTCTTCTTCTTCCTCCATGGCCTCTTCCAGTGCTCTGTCCTCAGAACCAGCGGTGCTCCGTAGGTGTTCCAGGGGCTACGCAAGTACGCAGGCAAAACGATGCCATGCCGTGCTTGCGCTGGTTTGTTTGGGGGACAGGAGCCACACTGGGGCGGATGTTTTGTCAGCTCTGCAGGGGCAGGCCGAGAGGTGGTTGACACCACGCCAGCTTAAGCCAGGAATGGTGGTTTGCGACAATGGCACCAACCTCCTCTCCGCCCTCCGACAGGGACAACTGACCCATGTGCCCTGTGTAGCTCATGTCCTTAACCTCGTGGTGCAGCGGTTCTTGGGCAGGTACCCCGGCTTACAGGATGTCCTGAAGCAGGCCAGGAAAGTCTGTGTGCATTTCCGCCGATCATTTAATGCCTGTGCTCGGCTGGCTGAGCTCCAAAAGGAGTTGAACCTGCCCAAGAACCGCCTTATATGTGACATGCCCACCAGATGGAACTCAACATTGGCCATGCTGCAGCGGCTGCACACGCAGCAGAGGGCCATCAATGAGTACCTGTGCGACTACGGCACCAGGACAGGGTCAGGGGAGCTCGGTTTTTTCTCACCACGCCAGTGGGGCATGATCAGGGATGCATGCACTGTCCTGTCACCGTTTGAGGAGGCCACAAGGATGGTGAGCAGTGACAGAGCATGCATCAGTGACACTGTACCTCTTGTCCAGCTCTTGGAGCATACGCTGCGTGGAATAATGGACAGGGCACTTGAGGCAGAACAGAGGCAGGAAGAGGAGGACTTCCTTGCCTCTCAAGGCCCCCTTTATCCAGACAGTGTTCCTGCTGTGCCACCCATCACACAGGAAGAGGATGAGGAGGAGGAAGAGGAGGAGGAGGATGATTGTGTCAGCATAGAGGTGGAGGCTGGCACTCAGCATCAGCAGCAGCAGCAGCAGCAGTCTTGTAGGGATGATTTACAGTCCCAAGAAACACGTGGACTTGTACGTGGCTGGGAGGAGGTAGCTGCGGATCATGTTGTCCTTAGTGACCCAGAGGACTCCGGACCGAATGCCTCAGCTAACCTACTCTGCATGGCCTCCCTGATCCTGCAAAGTCTGCGGAAGGATCCTCGTATTCTTCGGATCAAGGAGAGGGACCATTACTGGCTGGCCACTCTCCTTGATCCACGGTACAATGGTAAGGTTGCCGACCTTATCTTGCCATCGCAGAGGGAGCAGAGGATGAGACATCTTCGGGAGGCCTTGCAGAAAGGTCTGTGCAACGCGTTCCCAGAGACTGGGAGGTTACAAACTCCTGGTCCTGGACAACGTGTTGCTGAGGCATCGGTCAGAAGGAGCGGTGGAGAAGGTGGCCGTCTGACTGATGCTTTCAGACAATTTTTTAGTCCGCAGCCCCAAGGTATGATCAGTTCCAGCACCCATCGCCAGCGTCTGATTTACATGGTGCAGGAATACCTAGGGGCAAGGTCAGACTTGGACACCTTTCGAACCGAAAATCCTCTGGCTTACTGGGTCTTGAGGATGGATCACTGGCCAGAGCTTGCACAGTATGCAATTGAGCTACTGGCCTGTCCTGCATCCAGCGTTCTTTCGGAACGCCCCTTCAGTGCTGCTGGTGGCTTTGTTACCGATCACAGGGTGCGCCTGTCCACCGAATCAGTTGATCGACTGACCTTCATCAAGATGAATCAGTCTTGGATCACCCACAGCTACCAAGCACCTGAAGCTGATGTAACAGAATAATTTTTTTTTAAATATCACATCCCTTCAAGACTGCCTATGCTGATGCTCTTCCTCCTCCGCTGATGTGTTGGAAGAACATTTCTGGTTCTGGTTGATGCCATCAGCCCAATTTTTCTGCCCCTGTTTAACAGGGGCGTTTAAGTACAATTTTTGATGCAATGCTTTGCAGCAGGGATAATTCCTGCAATCAAACAAGAGTATATGGGAGAGGTTGCAGTGTGGTGGCACCAGCAGCAGTGCCTAAGGCCAAATTTTTCTGCCCTTGTTTAACAGGGACATGTAATTACAATTCTTGATATAATATTTCACAGGAGGGCCCCTTCCTGTGCCCACTCAGAGTAACGGTGAGGACTTATAGTGTTGTGGCACCAGCACCACAACCACCAAAGGTCAATTTTTCTACCACTGTTCAACAATGGCATGTAATTACAATTCTTGATATAATCGTTCACAGCAGGGCGCTCCAGCGCCCACCAAGAGTCACTTTGAGGGCTTACAATGTTGTGGCAAAACCAACACCTTGTTCCGCCATTTCTGCAGAGCATATAGGGCAGGCCCCTACTTTCAAACATCCAATTTACAAACATCTCCTACTTGCAAACGGAAGGAGACAACAGCAAGTGAGATGAAAAAAGATGGACGACAAAACAAATTATACAGGGGTGATAACCCTTCCCTATGTTTTCCAAAAAGCTTAAAAATAGTTTTTTTGACTGGAGCTACACTTAAAAATGTACCAGTTGAAAATTACAAACAGATTCAACTTAACACAAAAAACCTACACAGTCCCTGTCTTGTTTGCACCGCCTGTATACTGCTGTTCTGAGTATATAGGGCCTGGGGGCCACACGCATTTCCTTTTTTTAATATGGGTACAGGGTTCCCCTTAATATGCGTACAAGACCCAAATAGGCTGGTAATGGGCAGGGAGGGCTACCCATGCCATTTTTCTCAATGATTTTCAACCATATTGCAGGAACCAGATATAACATTAAAACCGCAAGCAGTTTTAAATGGTGTTATTTCCGTTTAATGTCATTTTGTGCAGGGACTGTTCTAAACACGGGAAACACGTAGCACTTCACAGGCATACTACAGACACCCCCCAGGCACCATATTTAAAGGAATATTTCACTTTTTTTTTCACTTTAATCGTCATTAAAATCAGTGCTCCCACCAAAACGGCCATTTTTAAAAACATTTTAGGCATTGACCCATGTCCCCTGGGGCAGGAGCCAGGTCCCCAAACCCTTTTTAGGACAATATCTTGCATATTAGCCGTTAAAATTAGCACTTTTCATTTCGAACGTTCGAGTCCCATAGACTTCAATGGGGTTCTAAAGTTCGTTCGAATTTGGGGTCCGTTCGAAAGTTCTGGTGCGAACCGAACCGGGGGGTGTTTGGCTCATCCCTATTCAGCACCATGGCAGAAATATGTAGGGTCATGAAAATGTTGTGATTGGGGAAAGGTAAACATCACTGTGGGTGTTATTTACTAAAGGCACATCCACTTCATCTCAGCCACTTTAGTAGCAAGGAAGGGGTTGCACCCACAAAACACGTACATTGATCCCCCATGATGGGAGATAGCACATGTTTACGCACTGTGTGCATCTTCCAAATTTGGCTTTTTGAAAAATATAAAAGTTTTTTGGAAAAAGAAAAGCTATGCTATGCTAGCTAGCTAGTTTGCTAGCTATGCTAGCTAGTTTTGGGTGTTTCAGACTCTCCCCAAAACATCAATGATGTTCTTAATTTTCTGTTTAAAATCATTGATGTTTTTCTGTATATTCTCTAAATCACGATTGCACCCCATTATCTCCCCAATGAGAATCTGGGCACTTTCACTGGTAAAATGTGATTCTTCCACATCACCTAAAAAATAAAAATAAAACACACCATGTATTATAAATATGCAGACATACATTGATTAGCTTACCGGAAGCTGTGGTCTCTGACACTCACCTGTTCTGGTGACAATTTTGCCAACTTCAACAATCTCTCCTTCCTCCTCCTCCTCTGCTTCTGGTATTGGTATTTTCCCTTCTTTGGGAGGTGTGGGGTCCCTGGTGTGCTCAGACGTCCCGAGTCTTCTCTCCCCTATGAGAATGTAAAAAAAGAATACTTAGCATACAGAGTGCAGAAATAGGAATATGAATCATTGCTTGGAAGTGTCGTAAATTGTGTTTTTTGTCAGAGTTCAAAGATGAAAACATTATTTTTGACACTTTCGAAAGCTGGAACACTTACCTGTAGTGTGAACAAATGTAGGGAAGTGCAATTTGGCAAAACACGGTTTTTGGGGTGGGCTAACGAACAATGTTTAGTATGAACGAATGAACCCATGAACATGAAAGTGCCCATTTTAAACTGTATAACATTAAATCAAAGCACATGGAGCAGTATGCAAGGAATAATAATAATATGAACACACGACAACTACTTACTTTTTTGAAGAACTCGCTTGATCCTTCTGTACTGATCATGCTCCCTCAGTTTCAGGTCTGACCAGCGTTTTCTCAGTTGATCCTTGGATCGTCGTACCCCAAAATTCTTCTGAAGACTCTTCACAACTTTAGTCATGATCTTGGCCTTTCTGATATTTGGGTTTGGGTAAGGTCCATACTTCCCATCATAGTTGTTCCTCTTCAATATGTCCACCATCTTCAACATCTCTCCAAAAGACATATTTAAGACCTTAAATCTTCTCCTCCAGGATCGGGACAATTCAGGCTCCGGGCTTTCCTCGCCCTCCTCCTCGTTAGTGGAACTATTATTAGTGCGCACCTGCTGTGTCTCCGCCATGTGCTCTCCCCACTGCGTCGAAAGAGAAGGGGCAGGGAATAGTCTAGAAAGAACATCAGGGCGGGCAGAGTTTCACGCATGCGCACTGTACATAAAACGCAACACGCGTGTGTCGTATGTACGATCTGTGAACAGAGGGAGAAGCTGATGCACCGATTGTGCAAACAAAGGTACAATTTTTAACTTGGTACATCACTAGCCTATACTGCTTTTAGATTGAGGCCTGCATTGGGACAAGATTTAGTCGAGTTTAGCCTGACATTAGGGTTGGTCTTGTGTTGTGTCTTGCAGAGAATATGGACCACAGTTTCTTCCCTCTGTTCATCGATATGTACAGGGAGCTGCCCTGCCTGTGGCAATCTATGCATCCACATTACAGTAACAAATTAAAGAGGCAGGCAGCGATGGAGAAACTGGTTGAGTTTGTGAAGCCGGTGGTCCCCAGGGCAGACATCAACTATTTAAGAACAAAAATTGGTGGCCTCAGGAGTACATATCTGATGGAGCGGAAGAAGGTGCAAACTGGAGCTGCAGCAGATGATGTTTATGTCCCCAGGCTGTGGTAATATGACAGGATGCATTTTCTGTCAGACCAGGCTGAGGTCAGGGAATCACTCTCTACCCTTCCTTCCACGCGTCCTTCTATGCTACATTCCACACCTGCTGAGTCTTCCGACGCCCAACCTGGGCCTTCCACTCAGGAATTGGGGGTAAAAATGAATGATGTTAACTTGATTTTTGCTCTCTAATTGCTGATTTTAGAAAGTGTTTCACATATTAATAGACAGTAGTGGCCAAAACCTTTGGGCCAAGAATGAAAAATGCTGGGCTCAGAATGATAGTCTTTTCTATTTGTTAACAATTTGCAACAGTATTGAGCTGAAAATTGTGTGTGTGTTTGATGAACCAAAAACTAAAACTATGTCCCTTTTTCATACACAGGAAGACCTCAGCCAGGAAGAGGAGGGTGTGTAATGCAGCAGCCAGGAGGTGGCTGTGGAACGTGGCAGCCAGGAGGAGGCAGGGGTAAGTGGCAGCCAAGAGGTGGGCAGGCCTAGGAGCCTGACTGAATCACAGGTCCCTCCCCTCTGCCTTCTACGCAAAAGGGCCAGAAAGGGGGGGGGGGAATGTGGAGGAGTCGGCTCTGAAGCTGATTGGGGAGGCTTCAGCTGCCCTCAAAGCCACCCCCACTGGCCTTGGCAGCCTGCAAACTCCAGCAAATAGAGGAGGGGCAACAGATCTTGTGTGACGAGCTAATTATCCACACCCTCAACAAGGGGCTGTTGGGCAAAATCACACAAGCAACACACTTGTGTGATTTGGCCCATGCCCCTCCTCCTCCTCCTTCTTCTGCCACACCTCCAGCACCACAGCCACAGCCTGGAAGGAAGCATGGAAGGAAGA
This sequence comes from Lithobates pipiens, assembly GCF_037356315.1. Classification (NCBI taxonomy): domain Eukaryota; kingdom Metazoa; phylum Chordata; class Amphibia; order Anura; family Ranidae; genus Lithobates; species Lithobates pipiens. Next base: position 24,787,422 of record NW_027507790.1, read on the forward strand.
CCAGAGTGTGATAACCTAGGTTCAGTCTGGTCTGACAGAAGATGCAGCCTCTTGTAGGACCACAGCCTGGGAACATAGATGTCATCTGCTGCTGTTCCGGGTTTCTTGGACTTCAGGACCAGACTGCTCTCCCTCAGACATGTACTCCTCAGGCCATCAATTTTTGCGTTTAAATAGTTGATGTGTGCCCTGGGGGCCAAAGGCTTCGCTAATCTCCCCAGTTTCTCCACTGCTGCCTCCCTCTTTATTTGTTACTGACACCTAAATAAAGGTTTTTTTTGGTTGAAGAAATACTTGCGTATGTGTTTTACCGTATATACTCGAGTATAGGCCGACCCGAATATAAGCCGAGGCCCCCAATTTACCCCCAAAAAACTGGAAAACTTATTGACTCGTGTATAAGCCGAGGGTGAGACATGGCTGTCCATCCCTGTGTGTCCGTCCATCCCTGTGTGTGTGTCCGTCCATCCATCCCTGTGTGTGTGTCCATCCATCCATCCATCCATCCCTGTGTGTGTGTCCGTCCATCCATCCCTGTGTGTGTATCCATCCATCCATCCATCCCTGTGTGTGTGTGTGTGTGTGTGTGTGTATTCATCCATCCATCCATCCCTGTGTGTGTGTGTGTGTGTGTGTGTGTGTATCCATCCATCCATCCATCCATCCCTGTGTGTGTGTGTGTGTATCCATCCATCCATCCATCCATCCCTGTGTGTGTGTGTGTGTGTGTGTGTATCCATCCATCCATCCATCCATCCCTGTGTGTGTGTGTGTGTGTGTATCCATCCATCCATCCATCCATCCCTGTGTGTGTGTGTGTGTGTGTATCCATCCATCCATCCATCCATCCCTGTGTGTGTGTGTGTGTGTGTGTGTATCCATCCATCCATCCATCCATCCCTGTGTGTGTGTGTGTGTGTGTGTGTATCCATCCATCCATCCATCCCTGTGTGTGTGTGTGTGTGTGTGTGTGTGTGTGTGTGTGTGTGTGTGTGTGTGTGTGTCCGTGCAGCCTTGTGTGTGTGTCCAGCCTACCTGTGTCCCAAGCCTCCGTCCCGAGCCGCCGTCGTCCCGAGCCTCCTCTGTCCCGTGCCTCCTCTGTCCCGTGCCTCCTCTGTCCCGTGCCTCCTCTGTCCTGTGCCTCCTCCGTCCCGTGCCGTGCCGATGGATCGCCGCTCCAGGATCGCCGCTCTTCTCGGCGGCCATTCTACAATTCAAAAGCCGCGCCTCCGTCCTCCGCCTGTGATAGGCGGAACACTCAATTTCCCAGCAGCCTGTGTTCCGCCTATCACGGACATCCTCTCATACTCGTCCGTAGTATGAGAATGAACGGATGTCCGTGATAGGCGGAACACTGACTGCTGGGAAATTCAGTGTTCCGCCTATCACAGGCGGAGGCGGAGAAGGAGGCGCGGCTTTTGAATTTTAATGTCCGCCGTCTGTCTGCTCGATACGCTGATCGAGCAGTCAGACAGCGGTGACTCGAGTATAAGCCGAGGGGGCACTTTCAGCCTCAAAAAAGAGGCTGAAAATCTCGGCTTATACTCGAGTATATACGGTACTTCAAAAAGGACAGTTTATTTGTGAGTAGGCAGGTACATTTCAAAAATACGAAGTCAAATGAATAACAAGGGGCACCAACACCAGACAACCTCCTGTAGATTAAAAAAGAAAACAATAAATTAAAAAGATAATAATGGTTTTGTGGTAAGTTGACACACAAAACACACCAAAAAAAATGCAAAGATGAGCAAACTGTCAAAAAAGGAGGTGTTGATTAAAAAAAAACAACCAAACGGAAACAGTCCGATGGAGCCCACACACAGTCGGATTATACGACAACACGGTCCTATCGGACATTGTCCATCGGAATGTCCGACCATGTGTACAAGGGCTGAGATTTTTTTTAGTTTCATTCAGTTAATAGTTTATTTGCTTGCTCTAGTCCTGATCTACAAAAAAAAGGGGGGATAACTCATCTGGTATAATTTTACATTTAACCAAATGCCTACCAGGCACTTACACCCCCTTACTGCCCAGGCCATTTTTCAGTTATCAGCGCTGTCACACTTTGAATGACAATTGCACGGTCCTGCTACACTGTACCCAAACACATTTTTTATCATTTTCTTCAGACATATAGAGCTTTCTTTTGATAGTATTTAATCACTGCTGGGTTTTTTATTTTATTTTTTAAAAAAATACCAAAAATTTTGAAAAAAAAAGTTTTTTTTTTTACTTTTTTTCTGTCAGTAAATTTTGTAACTAAGTAATTTTTCACCTTCACTGATGTGCGCTGATGAGGGGGCACTGATGGGCACTGATAGGCTGAACTGGTGGTCATTGATGAGGTGGCACTTATTGGCACTGATGAGGCAGCACATAGGGGCACTGATTAGGTGGCACTGATGAGGCACTAATATGCCGCACTTATGGGCACTGATAGGTGGCAATGATATGTGGCACTGATGAGCACTGATAGACGGCACTGATGGGCATTGCTAGGTTGCACTGGTGGGCACTGTTAGGTTGCACTGGTGAGCACTAATAGGTAGCACTGGTGGGCACTGATAGGCGGCACTGGTGTTCACTGATAGAAGGCACTGATAGGCGGCACAGGTAGGCAGTACTGATGGGCACTGATGGGCATTGATGGGTGGCATTGATGGGCATTGATGGGCAGCACTGATAGGTGGCACTGATTGCCATCACTGACTGGCATTGCTAATGGGCACTTATTGGTGGCACTTGTGGGCGGTGGTGGGCACTGATGCTGCCACTGGTGGGCACTGATAGCTGGCATTGGTGGGCAATTGTGGGCACTGATTGGTGGCACTTTTTTTCTTTATTGTAATCAGGGCACTGATGATCAGTGCCCTGATTACATTTCTACATATCCCCCTATGAGGAGATACCGCTGTGTGAGGTGAGGAGATCCAATTTCTGGCAATACCTTATTTACATGGTGGACACAGCCAATCACATGGATAAATAGCTGCGGATGTGGCTCTTTACAGAGATTGGGTCGCGCAATGTCCGAGCAACACGGAGCAGACACGATCGCTGCGCACCCTGCGGGCATGCAGGAGTGGCCATTCTGGGACGCCATCATATGACAGAATCCCAGTACAAGAGGTAATTTGATGGTGGGCGGGCAGCAAGCAGTTAATGAGCTAAAATATGATGTGCTAATGGCATGGGTTTGCCATAGATATGCATAGGTGTTTATATATGTGTGATAAAAATATATGAAATAATGCTTTCTGTTTCTGAATGAGTGAGTGATTGGCTGGCCAATGGATGAAGACATGATAGGTGTATTTGTGACTACAGACTGGAGGAATCCTTGATGTTGAGATTTTAGCCAGTCTGGGGATAATCCTGTCAGATAATGTTGGATTACATCCAAGATAAGTCTGGGTCATGTTTAATAGATGCACAAGATTTATTGTTTACTTACCATGTTTAAACTATCTAAGGCAAGGATATTGATGTTAGTATTAGGTAACTAATAACACTGCATGGTTTGTGTATTCCTTAAAAGGTATATAAATAAGTGTTATATGCATGCCTTTGAAGAAGATTCTAAGGTTTATTGGTGGGAAAGTTTGCTTAGTCACAATTCTAAAGTAATTGCCCTTTGGATATTTTACTTTATTGTTACATTATTCATATTCATTATTATTTTTATTTTCTTATGATAATCATGTATTGCTAGATTAAGAAACTATGTTCTGAGATAGAATATGTGTTGAAGTAAGGTGTAAGGTTGTGTTCTGGGATTACTTGGTTCCACATGGGTCCAAAGGATAAGGAACTGAAGGTGTTTTGCTTTAGGTCACTTCTGAATCCATTCTGAGAATTAGAAGCAGCTTTTTTCAGCTGTTCCCTGGATCCTGCTTACTTCTAATATGCTCCTTTGGTTTATGACGGCTTTCTCCTGACCTGATCTTGGATTCTGTTACATGACTCCTCCTCCTGACCCGGCTCGTCCCTGACTTGGCTCCATTCCTGATTCTGTACCTCGCTGCCCGCATGTTGATGAACATCCACTTTAAGGTGTGCTCTGTTGAAGATCTGATGGTTATGCTTAAACATTGTGCCTTGACCATATGAAGGGATCACTGTCTTTCCAATGTGCAGATCCCAGAGGATCCACTATCCAAATTTGGTTCTGTTCCAGGTTAGATTTCCATCTGAACATATGTGTCTGAGGGTCGCAATCTAATACATCTAACAAAAATTTCATCTGGTAAAGATCTGGTGTGTGCATTTAGAACATGTACTTAGACTCTGCACATTGACAATTTTAAAGACTCGCACCCTCTACAATGTGCAGATACCACAGAGAGTTTAAAATCTATATCTAATGACAATCTGGCTCTCTCTCTGGTTTGCTGTCTAATCTAGCCTACAAGGAGGTATTCCTTGTAACCACTGCAATCACCTCTGACAGTTGAATGTCAGATTTAGTTTTGTATTTATTTGGACTAGAGACAGTTTCCTTATATTCATTTGAGTCTTCCATATGTCTGCTTTCTAGCAGTTTCCACTTCATCTGACTTTTTTTAGTCGTCTTGACTGCCATTAAATCATTCATATGTGAATTTTTATTGATCCACTGAACACTATCCTTTATCATTTCAATTCAATCAATACTTTGATTTTATGGCTCCAATAAGGCAAATCTCCTTATTCTCTGCTTTATTGATCTGTGTTTATTCTGTTATGCAATCATGAAATTTGAAGAACTGCATGAAGCTGGAGGTTGTGTCTCCCTGCCAGTGCTCAGAAGATGGGAGTAGGTGTCGGATTCACTCATACAGAAATGTCAAACTATATTTGTAAGAGACGCCACTGGAACCGACCCAATGCTAAAGAGATGTGGGACCTCAGCCAGCACCTTTCTGGCTACACCCCCTGATATGTTTTTCTCTGCCCACTGGCAGAGACTTATTTTAGCATCATCTGCCAGTAAGGGGAAGTGAAAACGTGTGTGTGATTTGTGATTATGTAAAAAGAAGTAAATTAAAATAAAAGAAAGAAAATATTTACTTTTAAATTTTAAAAAGCATGGATACTAGTTACCATTTGGGAGGATGAGAAAAAGGCCACATTAGAAGTCCAGGCAAAAACCTCATATGTTACCTTGAGGAGAAGTGGGAGGCCAAATTGGGATTTTTTTATTAATTTAATGGCAGCTATTTCACTATGGGAAATATGTGGAACTTTCAGGCACACACAATTATTATACAAGTATGCATTACTGTGTTGCAAAAAAAAAAGGGCTGCTTTGCCTGTGTCAGCAACACATGTATTCTACCAACCCGTCACAATATTAAAGGCCCTAGGAAAATAAAATAAAAATATACCTCCCTGATTTGGGGAATGGTGGTAAGTCAAAAGCCATAGGATTTCACACTTTTTTTCTGCTGCTTGCCCTTCTCCCTGGTTGTAGAATTTTCCACTTCAATTTGCTTCTGCCTGCCTTTCACTCTGCATTGTTTTACCCATTCAGCTGTCCCCCCAGGGCAGGGGATCCTTGCACCATCAGAAAACGTGGCAAAGTGGATCCTGTGGGTTATTTCAAAAAAGGGCATGTTGGGCTTCTTCTGGGATGGTGGCAAGGAGCCTCTGGTTTCCCCCTTGAATTTCCTCCTCCTCACCTCCAGAACCAAAATTCTCCTACTCACCACCAGTACCCCAATATATTTTTTGTTCAAAGCCAGCACCCCAACCATACCCCCTTATACTTTTACCCCTCTATTTACTGCTTTCCACATGCATTCTACAAACTGGTAGAGGACAAGGATGGAATTCTATGCAAAGTAAGCGTGATTGGCATATGTCCTTTTGGACAAAATAAGGGCAACTGTGTACCTGACACTGCAGTGTAGCACAGTCTACAAAAAGCACAAATGGGGCATTTGGCAAATCTAGCATGAAAATGCTAGGCATATGAGTGATTTAGGTATTTTTTTTCTGCTTCCAGCAGCACTGCAAAAGTTTGTGGTCTGGCCCTGGAAATAGTAGCCAAATTATTCAGCTGACTTCTTGAAGCCACTCAACAATTATATGGTGGAATTAGCTGTAGAGAAGGACAAGGGTGCACTCTAAAAAATTTGGCTGCTCTGCTCTTTTAAGACACAGAGGAAAATTAGGTTAAAAGTAATGTTTTGAAAGCAAAGCAGGGTTATGGCAGTATTGGAGAAAATAGCAGAGGAAAAATAGGAAAGGGTGCATTCACAGTAGTTAAAAATGACTGCTATGCACTCGAGGGGAGGAAGCAAATGTTGCATTACCAGGCCCAAAATGTAGCTTCTGTTGGCCCTTAAGGAAGAGAAGGAGGCAGAGGAAATGGGCTTATTATAAAAGATTTGGGGAATGTGAGATTGTAGTTTAGAAGTGTTCTTTCTACCTTGTTTTCAGATTTTATTAAAAAAGACAATGCAATGGGATACTGCAAAAAAAGATGCTCACAAACCATACTTTTAAACTGTTGTGCCACTGGCTAATCCCTATGAAGAGGAAAGCTTTAGCTTTATTTTAAGTAAACTTGCTTATACAGTGGCTGTTAGATCTCTTGCTCCTGCTTTCACTGTTGAGTTTTAGTCTTTCTATTGCTAGATTTAAATACCATATTTAATAATTAAAACAATCAATGGTACGTGTAAAATATGAGCTGATTTATATTGTTCCATAACACAAACCTCTCAATCCACCAAACATAGAGGTGGAGAGAGAGTAGAAAAAACATGAGACTTTACTTGTACCTCATAGGGACAAAAAACATATACAATTCAAAAATATGTTTTTACAAAAACTAAAAAAAAATGCATTCCAAATTTGTATAAAGTGTAATCATCAATATTCTGTAATAATTGGAACTATAAAAAAAGCCATGTTACAGCACCTCAAACCAGTTCAAGTTTTTCCTTTATCCAACCCACCAATTTTTAAATATCAATTTAGTGACATACCAATAAGAAATCAATACAAATGAATAAAAACTATGCATACATAAGCAGCTCATTTGGATATCATATACAGCCTTGTTAGGCCTTATATATGTGGGCCTAAACTTCTGGTAAGCAAGAATGTATATCTGATGGCATAAACATTGGAACTCTGTCTTTGCTTGCTGTTATATGCACTTTGGACTTTATTATATTACTTTTTAGCTATATTTTGCACTGGAGATATATATATATATATATATATATATATATATATATATATATATATATATATATATATATATATATATATATATATATATATATACTTTTGATATATTGTTTCACATTTTAAAGAGATAATTTCACAAGAGTATGTATTTATTGAAAATATGAATTTTTAAAGGGACTTCTGTAATAGCCATCATAAATGATATTGTTCCACAGGACATGGTTCTTAATGTATGTCTCCCTTAATTAACACATGTATAAATCCATTCATTTCTTTAACATCAATGCCAATGTATATGTAAATATTGCTTCATTCATAAGGATCCTAAAGATCCCCTGTAATAAACATGTGCAATTTATTTTGGTCTGAATATAAATGCGGACACATTTTTGGTTATTTTGGAGTTTGGGACGTATCCGAATCTCCAAATGAAATAGTAACAAATTCCATTGACAATGCATTTAATTTTGTTTTGTATATTCGTTTTAGAACAAATTTCAAATTTTCAGAATGATTAGAATTTAGATTGATTAAAAATGATCAGCTCATTTAAATTCTGTGTAATGTATAGCCAGCTGCCACGTTCTTAACAAACGATGACTCAATAGCAGTCAGCAGGCTTCCCCACTGACAGCTGAAATGTAAATAAAAGAATGTCGGCATTCTTCCCTAATTATGATTTTCTCTTGCATAATTCATCTCTTGTTGTCAGTTCTTGGTGAGTCTCAGTATGACATCATGGACACATTCTTTAACATTATTGTTTCTCAGTGTGTAAATAAATGGGTTTATCAACGGTACTATAATTGTGTTCACTATAGAAACTTTTTTGTTTAAATTGAATTCCTGATTATGTTTTGGTTGGGAATACAAAAATATACAGCTGCCATATGCCATGGTCACAACTAGGGCATGAGAAGAGCATGTAGTAAAAATCTTTTGTTTTCCCCCAGAGGTGTTAACTTTTATTATTGCAATTATAATATTTATATAAGATATAACTGTAACTAGAAAAGATATAATCATAAGTGAAGATGATGCAACTATGCATTTCTCAACATTTACTGTGCTTGTGCAGGAGTTCTGTAAAAGTGGACCTACATCACAGAAAAAATGGTTGATCTCAGCAGAACAGAAAGTTAGGTTCATTACTAAGTAGGACGGAATACAAGTATCTACTAATGAACCAAACCACACTCCTACTATAAGCCGTATACATAGACGTTGACTCATGATAGCAGGATAATGTAATGGATAGCATATTGCTAAATATCGATCTACAGACATTACTGCTAAAAGGAGAAATTCAGCTGTTCCAGTCACAAAGAAAAAATATAATTGTGTCAAGCAACAGGTTGAGGATATGATCTTCCTTTCTCTTGTGATATCCTTCAGTAAGTTTGGTACTGTGGTGTTAACAAAACAGAGATCAATAAAAGCTAAATTACACAAGAAGAAATACATTGGCCTTTGAATTCTGCTGTTCATCCAGACCAAGAATAGAATAGTAAAATTCCCTAGGATTGTTAAGATATAGGCCACCATGATCAGGCAGAATACTGGGACAATTAAATGAGGAAGTAAATACAAACCAATTAGAACAAATTCATTGACAATTGTGATGTTCTTTAACTCCATCATCTGTCTACAGATCTGGACTATGAAGTAGAATTATGGTTCTTGACCTGACCAAATCCAGACACAAAATCTGAAAGATATGAACAAGCACAATATTACAATATAGTAGTATTTTTCATTACATTGTAAAAAATGTAAACTACTTTATACTGATGTTATATATATATATATATGACACTTACGAAAGTAGTAATTTTAGTCTACACTTCAAATAGTATGTTTAAGGAAACGTCCCCATAAAGTTTCCTTACCTTTTTACCCCACCCCTTAAGTAGGTCTATCCTTGCATCCAATCATTATACCAACCTAGATCTCCTAGGCCATGACACCATGACATAATATTTTATGGGGCAAGTGGACAAATAGAAGCAGATCCAGACCTATAAAAGTTTGTGGGAATGAACTGAACATGTGTGAACTCCAGATCAAGTAGCTATTAGTAGAATGTAAATAATTTCTCAGGCCACAGAGTTTGATCTAGACCAGTGATGGCGAACCTTGACACTCCAGATGTTTTTGAACTACATTACCCATGATGCTCATGCACCCTGCAGTGTTGTTGAGCATCATGGGAAATGTAGTTCCAAAACATCTGGGGTGCCAAGGTTCGCCATCACTGATCTAGACCTTAAGCTGGGTATACACATCTTGAAATTCATCTGGTTCTGGCTGAACCGGCTAAATTTCAGAACAGGTGTACTCCTTTCTGTTCAGCAAAAACTGGTCATTAGACAAGCTTCAGTTGAATGGTTCTGCTGAAAAACCATTCAATGAGCCAATGGCTGTAGCACTGATCCGTGTATTCTGACAGCAGAGAGAGCCCCCGTTTGTTGGAATACAATGGTCTGGCGATGGAGATCCCTGAATTCACATCTCTTGCTTGGATGTGAGGATCTGTTTTTTTTTTTTTCTTGTTCAACCCATTGGGGTTGATAAAAGCTATCAAGGGTAAAATGATCCTTCACTAAAAAAAGTAAGAAAGTATTTTTAAATGTGAAAAGGCACCAAAAATATTTTCTTGTGTCTTTGGGTGATTGTGAGAAAAAATCCATTAAAAGAGGTAGCTAAGATAAAATAAGTGTGATATTATTTACCACACAAAAGGTTACAAACATAAGTACAAAAGTTGCAAGTTCAAATACAAAAATAAAATGTAGCTTCAAATAAAACAAGAAGAGCTAAAATAAGAAATGATTGCTTCTTAAAATGTGAAGATAAAAACATGTGCTTAGTTTGTCCTGTGTTCAAATTTCAGCTAAAATGGCTGTTGTATTCACTTTGTGTTTGTGTGAGGCTGTGTAAGTGTGTCTGTAGCCAGGAGAAGTGACCCCAACTAGCCACATGTCTTTACCTTAAGTAAAACAAATTCTCTATTGCAAAAAATAAACAGATAGGGATAACAAAAACACTTAGTGGTAAAAGTGGATATCCTGGGGTAAATCTTGATAAAGGGTGCCAGCGCCCGCAATGAATGTATACAAGACGTAAAGATATAGGGGACTTATGGACTTTATAGGCACCAGTAAAAAACAAAATAATTCAATAATAAATTTTATTTATACAAATGACATACAAAAATGCATTAAAAACCAGGAATAGAAAAGTACAAAAGTAAATTTGTCAATGTGACCACATTCAGCAAAAGATGTAATAAGTGAATATCATAAAGTACAACCACTTGGCTCAATGCCCATCAGTATTATATTACAGACTGAAACATAGGTGTAAATTCATGTTGGTCATATGCTGATGTGGGTCCCATGCCCAACAAGTTTCGAATCCAACGCGAAACATGTCGGGCATGGAACCCACATCAGCATATAATACTGATGGGTATTGATTGGTATTGAGCCAAGTGGTTGTACTATATGATATTCACTTATTACATCTTTTGCTGAATGTGGTCACATTGACAAATGTACTTTTCTATTCCTGGTTTTTAATGCATTTTTGTATGTCATTTGTATAAATAAAATTTATTATTGAATTAGTTTGTTTTCTACTGGTGCCTGTAAAGTCCATAAGTCCCCTATATCTTTACGTCTTGAAAACAAATTCTCTGTTTCAAATTTGTGCCCACACTAACCACTCCCATATCACTCCCATATCACCTCCCAGCAAAGGCGGGGTCGGGCTGTAATTTGATGTGATTCTGCTGACTAATTAACAACAGAACAGGAAGGGATAATAGGCAGATTGTCACAAAATGAGTTATATAACACAAGGTCATCAAACACATCTGAAGGTATAAATTACATAGACATAATTTAAAAAAAATATGAACTTGAAATTATCAATCACTATATTTTGACAGCTTTCTAAAATTGAGGGCTCAGTTACAAGACTTCACATCTGTAATTCATTATCTCAAAACCTTCACGCACACATCGAATTAGAGGAATCATTATAGCCTTGGCTATATTATAAGCACTTACAAAACCAAATTAAAATTTAGATATTAAAATATAACATTCCCCTCTGAAATATGAATTATAATCATATTTTTATAACTTTGTATCATACACACTCCATCTGTATCACAAATACTCAGGTCTAATAATTCCAAATGTTTTATCATCTGCAACTGAGTCAGCAAAACCAGAAACCATTTTTTAAGCATATCTTGCAACAGATCATCTCCTTTTCTGATTTCATTTCTAATTTGCTTATAATGTTTTTCATTCTAAACATTAAACATAACTGAAATATAATGCATAAAATAATAATGATAAATATAATAACTATAGGGTGCAATAAGATATTTCTTGCTGCAGAAGTAATTAAAGTTTTTCTCCACATTGATATACTATGTCTGAATTTTGACACCGTGAATGACCTGAAAATTCAGACCACTCATGTTCTATTTCATGCAAATTTCCTTGTTCATGTTTAAACAATATTTCTGCATTCTGGAATTATTTAGATAAAGCTATTAATAAACCATTATCTTTTTGAATTATGTTTGTCCATTCTTCCCAAGTAAATTCATCCACAGTATCTGAGATATATGGTACTGTATGGGAAGAGCACTTATATTTTTCATCAGCTTATTTATTAAATTTGTTCTCAACCCATTATCACGTATTGCTATAATGGCTCCTTCTATACAATACAAGCATTGCCTTAAGTTTTCTGTATGCGTACAAGACGAGAAGAAAGTTTTAACCATTTCATGATTTGAAAACAAACCTTCTTTTTATCTACAAGGGTAATTACCTCAGAACTAGTTTTAACTTTTTCTATTCTTGCTGAACATAATGTATGATTATGGTAACAAGAATGAAATATACCTTTGCCCCGATTAGGTAAACAAATAACGTTAGACTGGAATTGTAAACATGATGCTAGATCTAATTCAAAATTATCACTGTTAAAAGTAAAACCTGTATATTGTAATTTATAATATAGTAATTGTATATTGCTAATAGGTAATCCCAAGACAGTAACTGGAACCAATATTTGTTCTTTCCCTTCTATAGGAATCATAGAGGAACTATAACATACATCCTGATTGCATCCTATCCATTTATTTACCCATGAATCTGTATGATTTATTGCATACAGTGCCATGCAAAAGTACTCACCCCCTTGGAATTTTTTTGTGTTTTGTTGTTGAAATTAACATGGACTGTTTGAGGATTTTTATAATTTAATTTTAATACTTTGTAGAGCCACCTTTTGTGGCTATCACAGCTCCAAGTCGCTTTGGATAAGTCTCTATGATCTTGCCACATCTTACCACTAGGATTTTTTACCATTCCTCCTTGCAAAACTGCTCCAGCTCCTTCACATTGGATGGTTTGCACTTGTGAACAGCAATCTTTAAGTCTGACCACAGATTTTCTATTGGATTGAGATCTAGGCTTTGACTAGGCCCTTCCTCACATTTACATGTTTCCACTTAAACCACTCAAGTGTTGCTTTAGCAGGGTGTTTGAGGTAATTGTCCTGCTGGAAGGTGAAGATCCATTCTAGACTCAAATCACACACAGAGTGGTACAGGTTTTGCTCAAGAATATCCCTGTATTTAGCACCATCCATCCTTCCCTCAACTCTGACCAGTTTCCCAGTCCCGACTGCTAAAAAACATCCCCACAGCATGATGCTGCCACCACCATGTTTCACTGTGGGGATGGTGTTCTTTGGGTGATGTGATGTGCTGGGTTTGCGCCAGGCATAGCGTTTTCCTTGATGGGCAAAAAGTCTCATCAAATTTTAGTCTCATCAGACCAGAGCACCTTTCTCCATACATTTTGGGAGTCTCCCACATGCCTTTTTGCAAACTCAAAACGTGCCATTTTGTTTTTTGCTGAAAGTAATGGCTTTCTTCTGGCGACTCTGTCATAAAGTCCAGCTCTATGGTGTGTATGGCTTATTATCGTCCTATGACTCCAGTCTCTTCTGTGAAACTCTGCAGCTCCTCCAGGTCTCGGTGCCGCCTCTCTGATTAATGCCCTTCTTGCCGGTCCATGAGTTTTGGTGTGTGGCCATCTCTTGGCAGGTTTTCTGTTGTGCCATGTTCTTTCCATTTGGTTATGATAGATTTAATGATGCTCCTGGGTTATAAAAAAATCCAAATCTTTGATGATCCCTGACACTGACTTCTCAACAACATTGCCCCTTTCTTGTTTGGAGAGTTTCTTGGTCTTCATGGCAGTGTTTGGTTAGTGGTGCCTCCTGCTTAGGTGATTCAGTCCCTGGGGCCTTTCAAAAAGATGTGTATATGTAGTGACAGATCATGTGACACTTAGATTGCACACAGGTGGACATCATTTCACTAATTAGGTGACTTCTGAAGGTAATTGGTGGCACCAGAGCTTTTTATGGGCTTATTAACAAAGGGGTGAATACATAAGCACATGCCAATTATCAGTTTTATATTTCTAAAAAACAGTTTTATGTATATATTTTTCTACTTTTATTTCACCAACTTAGACTATTGCGTTCTGAACTATCACATATAATTCAGATTTAAAAAAAACATTGCGCTAAAGGCTGTAATGTAACAAAATAGGTATAAAGCCAAGGGGGTGAACACTTTTGCAAGGCACTGTATGTATATTCTCTGGGTAAATTCTGTAAAATACCAAGAGGAGTTATTCCACTCTGAAATTCTTGCGCAATTATTTTAAAATTTGTGGAATATTCTGTCTGGATCTCTAAGCATGATTTGGCTATGTGATAATGTTGCTCTCTTGTCATTAAATTAGGAGCAATATTTTGTAGATGTAATATAGTTGGGCCCATTGCATTAGCTGTTTTAATAACTATATCTTCTAATACCTGATTTAAATTTCTTTGTACCTTAATATTTTCATTTCCCACTAAACCAGCTGTCTGAAGATCAGACTTTAAGGTGTTAATATCCATACTATTTGTTATACTTCCAGTAGTACTGACTTCTCCTAAAATACCTTCAACAATACCACGCTTATTTCTGCTATAATTTCTAATATTAATTCCAAACCATCTTTCAATACCCAATTCCATACTAACCAAATATTTTTGACATTGTGGAAACCTTGTAGAAAATTTCCATTTTGAAATATTAAAGTTCCACAATATAATGAAAAACTTTCCTTCTCTCAAGAAAAATGCGGTATTAGAAATGGTTAATCTGGAAATGATTAGCAGAAACACGTTTTTATCAATATGTTTTTATCACTGTGTTTTTTTTGGAGGTAGAACAATAACACTTGCATTAGCACATTTCAAAGGATAATTTCCTATTGATATATACCAGTATAATTTTAAAGATATAATTTTTGGATGATAAATACATTTTTCATTAATCCAATTCACACTACCAAAAATTCCTTTATGGATTATATTAGCAGCATTGTAAAAAAAAGCTACCCAAAATTCCCCATTCCTCTTCCAAGTTAACAATGAATTTTGAGGTAAGTATATCTGTGTACTACATACCAAATGCAGACTATCTTGGTCTTCAATTATTTTTAAAGGCTGTGGAGATAAGTTTATTTCTGGAACAATCATATCCTACCAACAATTATTTTAATCCGTATTTGAGCTAATTTTCTTGCTATTTTAATATCCCATGTATTTACAATGTTCTCTTTTTTATCCCCTATTATATTAAAATGTTCTGGATCTAGAAATTGTTAGTAACTTAATATCTAATAAATATGATCTTTTGTTCTTCCTACGTTTGGGGCATGTACCCTGTTATTTGTACTCTTTCCAGACCAAATTGTTGAATCGTTACCTTTTACAACTACTATCCAGAAACTCATATCTGCTAGATTACATTCAAAGTTTCCGTTTTCATTATTTAGTTTATGTCAGAAACCATGAACCAGGCCGAGACAGAAGTACAATTAAATCACACTTGTTTATTAATAAAAAATAAAAAGGTAAATAGAGTAAGCACAGTCAAAGCATAGCCAGAGTCCAGGAACCAGATCGAGTAGTCGGCCAGGCCAGAGTTCAATAACCAGATCAGGTAATCAGCCAGACCAGAAGTCAGGGATCCAAGTGGAGGAACAGCAAGCAGGATAAGGAGCCAGAAGGGATGTCAGCAAGCCAGCCTTTAAACAGGAATGCAGGAAATGGTTTCTTGTGATGTGACCAAGGCGAAGGCAGAGATGAAGTGATCTGGAGAGCTTTAAGTAGGCAGGTCAGACAAGCAGGATCAGGAACAGCTGGGTAACTGTGGAGAGAGATGAGATTAATTAGCTGACAGCTGAGCAGCCAGCCCAGAGAAGGAACGGCTAAGCCAGCCCTGACAGTTTATAAGATCCCTGCATTTTAACAAATTTTATTTTAGATTCTATTTTAGCTCTAAATTCAGTATCATTACTATGAATGAAATACAATTCCATACAGCAAATATATCCATGACCTAAGCATACATATCCTTACAAATCATCAGCTGCGTTGATATCAGTATCTCTCAATATATCTCTTTTGTTTCTCAATAATGTATTGATGCCAGTGTCTTTGTTATGTAAGTTTTTAACCCTGTTAACCTCTGCATTGCTGGAACAGTTTGTGATATATTCTACCAAAGATAAGCCCTGTGATGATAATAAATCTTATTTCTTTAAAGCTTCTTTTTATTTTCCTTTGGCACAATTTGTCCTTCTTTTTGGAATCCATGATTCCTCCAGGTCAGATTTTTATAAATCATTACTGTAAAAGAAATGCAGCATCATTATCTCAGCATAAATAATTTACATTGGTCAGTGTGTACTGACATTCCTTGTTGACTACCGTATATACTCGAGTATAGGCCGACCCGAGTATAAGCCGAGGCCCCCAATTTACCCCCAAAAAACTGGAAAACTTATTGACTCGTGTATAAGCCGAGGGTGAGACATGGCTGTCCATCCCTGTGTGTCCGTCCATCCCTGTGTGTGTGTCCGTCCATCCATCCCTGTGTGTGTGTCCATCCATCCATCCATCCCTGTGTGTGTATCCATCCATCCATCCATCCCTGTGTGTGTGTGTGTGTGTGTGTGTATCCATCCATCCATCCATCCATCCCTGTGTGTGTGTGTGTGTGTGTGTGTGTATCCATCCATCCATCCATCCATCCCTGTGTGTGTGTGTGTGTGTGTGTGTGTGTATCCATCCATCCATCCATCCATCCCTGTGTGTGTGTGTGTGTGTGTGTGTATCCATCCATCCATCCATCCATCCCTGTGTGTGTGTGTGTGTGTGTGTGTGTATCCATCCATCCATCCATCCCTGTGTGTGTGTGTGTGTGTGTGTGTGTGTGTGTGTGTGTGTGTGTGTGTGTGTGTGTGTGTGTCCGTGCAGCCTTGTGTGTGTGTCCAGCCTACCTGTGTCCCAAGCCTCCGTCCCGAGCCGCCGTCGTCCCGAGCCTCCTCCGTCCCGTGCCGTGCCTCCTCCGTCCCGTGTCTCCTCCGTCCCGTGCCGTGCCTCCTCCGTCCCGTGCCTCCTCCGTCCCGTGCCGATGGATCGCCGCTCTTCTCGGCGGCCATTCTACAATTCAAAATTCCGCCTCCGCCTGTGATAGGCGGAACACTCAATTTCCCAGCAGCCTGTGTTCCGCCTATCACGGACATCCTCTCATACTCGTCCGTAGTATGAGAATGAGCGGATGTCCGTGATAGGCGGAACACTGACTGCTGGGAAATTCAGTGTTCCGCCTATCACAGGCGGAGGCGGAGAAGGAGGCGCGGCTTTTGAAAATTAATGTCCGCCGTCTGTCTGCTCGATACGCTGATCGAGCAGTCAGACAGCGGCGACTCGAGTATAAGCCGAGGGGGCACTTTCAGCCTCAAAAAAGAGGCTGAAAATCTCGGCTTATACTCGAGTATATACGGTATGTGCATTTTTCACTGAATTGAGAGGTCTTTGAACTTGTACCATTACACCTTGAACATCCAAGATGTCAAATGGACTTTCCCAATAATTTTGCCATGGTCCACTTTTCCTGAAAGTTTTTATCATAACTTGTCTTCCATTTTCAAACTTAGAAGAATGAGGAGGAACCATTTTTTGCATGCGAGCGCTGCATGTGCAAAATGTTGTTCAGATTGTCCTACAACATCTGTAACTATTTTGTTTTCTCTATTGCCTCTTTGTGGCGTAGACAAAAAAGGGTCATTAGGAAACACAAGCAACATTTTCCTTCCAGTCGTTAATTTAAAAGGAGAATACTGTGTTGCCGAAGATGCTGTACTTCTGGCACTCATCAGAACAAATGGTACAGTATCAACCCACGTATTTCCTCTGTCCAACAACATTTTTGCAATGCTTGATTTGAGAGTCCTATTCATTCTTTCCACAATACCTGCAGACTGTGGATGATATGGCACATGAAATCTCTGTTGTAATCTCAAGATTTTACACATTGTCTGCATGATTTTACCTGTAAAGTGAGATCCTCTGTCACTACTGAGGTTTGTTGGTATACCCCAGACTGGAAAAACATGATTAATCAGCATCCCAGCATTTGTTAATGCATCATCTTTATGAACATGCAAAAAGTTGGTATATCAGAGGGTTGAGGAGTTCATTCTCCCCCCAGTGGCGGACATGCGCCTCTCTAGTAGGGTGGGGATGCTCTGACAGAGCTGTATCCTCCCCCTCCTTCTCTTGTTCACATGGTGTAAGCCACGATCACAGGAGTCTTGTGAATGTGCAGTTTACTACTGGGAGAGTCAGACCTGGTGATGTCTTTACTGAGCCCAGCCAGCCGCTAATACCCTGTACTACAGGGCGCCGCAGCTTGGCTCATCATGCTATTTAATGTGAGCTTACTTCCTAACTGATTATTCACCATTATATTGCCATCCTTTTAGATTAACTCCTACAGTTATCAGTACATGGAGTCAAGTGTCTACCGTAAGGCTCTTCCTTGTTGCCTTGGCCTAAGCAGCTCAGATTTTTGTTGAGCCTAATCCACTGTGCTCTCATTCCTTGGTGCTAGATTAAACAACTATACTGGGTGGGTAACCCCATTTTAACTCTATGCACATCATAATTTCATTTTTCCACTCACATCACTCTTCTTCCTATACATAGTCACCCCTTATTTTCTTCCATCCCCCCATCTTTTCCCCCCCCTTTCCTATTCCCTAACCCAGCCCCACTTACCTTCTTTTCCTCCCCTCACTACCCCCTTCCCCCTTCTGTCTCCCCCATTTTCCTTTCCCCTCCTTCCTTTTTATATCCCCTCTCAAACCCCAACCCCCCCCCCACTCCCCTCTCCCCCTTTTTTTTCCTCCCCCTCCCCCTCCCATTTCTTCTGTCCACCCTTTCACATTCCCCAACCCACTCCCTGTGTGTTTGCTTGAGAAATGGACCCACGGTATCATTACATGCATACTTTTTTATATTATTTTAGTCCGTCCAACACGTACTGCCTCCCATGTCCGTCCCAGGGTGTGACACCCGGTCAGGGTGTTTCCAATGCCGTCTGATGCCCTTTTGGGCTTCCAATGGTGAGTTTCACTGACTATCACAATACTCCATAATCAAAGGTTCACTGGTAGCCTAGCTACATTGCTGACTTTTTACCTATTCCTCGATATTGTAACTATGAGATTGTATCTTTCTTTATATGTTTTGGTTGATTCCTCCTGAAGAAGCGACATATGTTGAGGACCACATCTGTACCTACATCATTGTGTTCCCACTTACCAGATGGGTTCTATGCTTCTTAAGTGTTAACGTAATGCTACTACATACAACAATTCTATTATTGTTTTGTTGTTACTGTATTTTATGTATTTTTCTCTTAATAAATGTTTAACGTTTATCTAAACCTGTTTCATTTACTGGGTACCAAGATAGTCCTTCAACCACCACAGCCATTATAGGGCAATTTTTTGGAGTAGCCCCCATTAACCCATTCCTTCTTTCATTGTTTACCAATGTGACCTAGGCTTTCATGATTGAATTTCGTGAATTCTACCTGTAGGTGTTTTGGTATAACAGGACGCAGAAACCCATTTAACTCATGACACAAAATCCCATTTTCACAAACAAAGGGAGATTTTGGATCACTCTGAGAAGAAGAAAGAGAAGCATCCCCTTTCTGTTCTTCTGCAAAAGAGGGAATTTGTGTTTCCTAACAACATTAACTGAGACCGGTTCAGGTTGAATCACAAATTCTCCATGCAACGCTGCTTTCTTTTTAAACGTGTCTGCCATTTGATTGCCCATGGTTAATGTGTTATTGTCTCTTTTGTGCAATGGAATTTCAAAAGTCACATTTTTACACATTTTAGCCTGAGAGTCACCTGTCCCATTAAACCCAACAATTGTACAAACTGCTGCATTTGATAAAACATGTCATTTCAAGCCAGTGACACTGATTTAAACTCCTGCGTCCAGAAGAGTTCTCACCCTCTGTACATTTATTTTAGCCTTTAAAATGGTATGTCCACATTTGCCTAGAGAAATTGGTGCTACATAATCTAGACTGTGAGATTCTAATTCTTTTTTCTCAATCTGCCATGGGGAAGTTAACAATGGTTGTCTCCCATTGGTTGAATGTAAGTTATTCACATCCATTTAATTGCTGATAGCCATTTCTCTTAGTTCTTTCCTCAGAGGAGTGTAGGGAGAAAGAAACATAGAATCACGCTAACCTGTGGCTATGAATAAAGAAACCATGAATGTGTTACCCAAAAATGTGCAAACCAATCAAAATGCAATGTAGAAATTGTGAACACTGGGTTGTGCACATAAGCGTGCATACCAACCTGAAATTCAATGTGAATAACTCATAATATAATTCACACATAATATATGTGAATAAATTAATATATCCTAAATACTGTGAAAAAATGCAAATAGTGAAATAATAGGAAATAATAAGCAAAAATTCAGTCCATATCTGGCCAAACAGATAGTCTATGCAAATAACTGAAAAGTGTCACAAACACCCATGTCAAAATCAAAAATAAAGTCCATTCATTAATAAGATAAATCTTCAACCAATCATAAAACATGTGTATTCCGCCACCACTATGGAGAGAGTCACTCCTTACCAGATAAACACGATCCCCCACTACAGATAGGGAAAGGTATATACTCCAGACACAGCTGTAGCTACAGAGTGCATCAAAGCCATTTGTTTGCTTGCTAGCCCCTCTTCAGATCATCTCATTGATGTAGATACATGTGGCATGTAAAGGACATAAAAGCTCTGATAGTGTAACACCATCAAGTTTATTAAAACATTTTAAAAACAATAATATGCACTTACAAATGTAGTATCGAATGGAGACAAACCCATCCTTCTGGATACGAACAGTGGCTTGAGGTGATGTCATCACGTCGTTCTTCTCCGCCCTACACGTTTCATAATAGAATTGCGTCATCCAGGGGCCAATGGATACAAGTCAATTTTCTTTCCCAATATTGTTCAACTCTTTTAAATATTTACTGCACTGGTATTTATAATGGCCAATTTTATTGCAGTAAAAGCAAGTAAATGGCTCTCTATGATTGAATTGTCTTACACTGTCATTCCTGAAGGGGGTAGTGTTTCCTGTTAAAACCTAGACTGTATATCTTGCAGATATCTTGTTTTTTAAATTACTTTGTTTTAATTGTCTTTTTACAATATCTAAAACCGACGCAGCCTCATCTAAATCCTCTTTTTGACTTGCCAAAACCAGTGACACAGGATCCAAATATTTAAATTTGTAAACAAAAGCCTTAATGGTAGAAGGACTCTCATTCTCTAAAGCAAAAATCATTTTGTATGCCTTAGCAAAATGAATCCTAAAATTGAAAGGATCATCATTGATGGTAACCCTTAAGGAGTCTTGGATTTCTATAAAAGGCGTTTCTTCACCAGTAATACATAATAACAACTGACGCCATCTTTCAGATGCATCGCTGTGAACATCTTCCCCTTTCTCTTCAAGATTAAATGCCGTGCCATAAAATTGGGAACCCACAGACAAAAAATTATATTCCTCTGCTCATTACTTAGATAAAATCTGTCACAAAAACATTAAAAAACATCCCCATTTTGAAAAGTGTCCCCCTTCACATCATAGTTTGGGATGTCCTTCAAAATTTTCATCAACTGGTCATGAATTTGCAGCTTAAGTTTAGAAGCCTTATCTAACAATTTTTGTTTCCTAATATGTGACTCACTCGGATCATCATCAGCTTCCTTTGGTGACTGTGGTATATAAGAAGCTTTTTGGGTGTGGCCTAACTCCGTCTCAAGATGGATGCTTAATCCATATTCTCCAGCACAAGGGAGCAGCTAAATTAAAAAAACGGGGGAAAATACATTGATTCCAATGATGGGAAAGGGTGACAGGAGCTCCTCATCAACCCAGAAATCACAAGAGGCAAGCCATAATAATTTTAACAACATCTCTGCGATGTTCCATACATTGCAGGGAGAAGGCCCCAAAGCCGCGGCCTCGCCTAAGTCCCCCGTCCTGCTCGGCGGCTCCAGCGCTATGACGGACGGTGCGATCGGCGCCCCAAAACACTGCTAATTAGGTAATATTACCGCCATAGCACACACAAGCCCTATGCCTTTCTTACCTGCAAGCAGTGGCCCTGGATATTAAAGCAACTTTATCTGCAGCCATCACAGACTTAAAAGCAGATATACAGGGAATAGCAACAAGGATGGGAGTGGTGGAGCAGGCCACAGCACGTCAAGCAGATGCCATAAAACAGGTACAGAAAACCTCTGACATGCATCTATCACATATTATTGAAATTCATCACCACCTAGAAGACCTCGATAACCAAGGAAGACGTCAAAACATTAGAATCGGGGGGTCCCAGAACTAGCAAACCAAAACCCATTAGAACAAACGATTGCAGCAATATTTAATGACTTGCTAGAAAGACCCCCTGATTTCCCCATTGATCTTGAAAGAATCCACCGAGCCTTCAGACCGAGAGGAAGAGATACAGATCCTCCCAGAGACATAATATGCTGCCTGGTAAACTTCCCTCTAAAAGAAGCCATTCTAAAAAAAGCAAGAGAGAAGAACAGAGTTCTCTTTAATGGAAATAATATAAAGTTTACCGAGACCTATCAAACATCACATTACAGCAATGCAGAGCTTTACGCCTGATCCTAGACCAACTGCATACCAGAGGAATTCCTTACAGGTGGAAGATTATATTCTGTCTCTCAGCCACATGGAGAGGACACACAGCACTGTCACACACACTAGAGGATCTTCAACCGTTCTGCGAATCACTGAACATCCCTGTAACCGAGGTACCAGATTGGTACAACTCCTTCATGCTGAAGTAAACATGGATCAAAGTGACCAACAACTACACTCCCAGAGCTCAAGGAAACAGGGATCGTCATCACCGATCGCCATTGGCGCAATACAACAGAAGAGGTATAAACCAAGGAAGCCCTGGAATTTCACCACCAAGACGCAGAGACCGCATTGATCGACAAAACCAAATGGACACTTGAAAATAAATGATCTATCAGAGATCTAGTTGTCAATATATTCTCAATCAGGTATAGGCAACTGATTTACACCTCTCCTGCTTTCATTCATCCATATGATACACCAAAAATGGGAAAACAATAACGCCCAAAAGACAAAATCCAGTCACTATGTTAAAAGTTTACGTTTAAATGTTAACGGTTTAAATTTATCTTTCTCTCTGTTTTCATATTTTTTTCTTTTTTTTTTTCTCCCTTTCCTCACATACAGGAAAGTGTCATACATCAATCATAGCTAACCCATCACCTCCTAGCATACTTGTACACTTTCAGATAACTTGGACAAAACCAACAGAATCAACATCAAGAGGGCACTATTGATATGCCTGAACTGTGAGGGATCTTATGTAAGTAGCACATTCGTATTACTGTTTTCCAGATACCTAGGATAGCTAAATGTGAATACAATTTTATATACCTCAGCTACCCAGTATCAGACCCACCTCACAATATAGGAATTATGATATCTATAGAACACTCACATTTATAGTTGGTCATATCAGACTTTATGATATGCATGTGATATGATATGATATGCTATTACCTTTTGTACCACCACCCCTTCCATTTAGAATGTAAGCTATAAGAGCAGGGCCCTCCTGTACCTTTTGTATTGTACTGTAATTGTGTTGTCCCCCCTATACATTGTAAAGCACTGCGTAAATTGTTGGCGCTATATAATTCGATAATAATAATAATAATAATATGCAACAAAGGTGACACACGTTTCATGGGAAGTTACACTGAACTATAGCTGAACACAACCGGAGCTAAAATGACTAAAAGCCTTTATGATTAATCTAAGGACAAACCTTTAGTGCTCTGAGACTTAATTAATATACCTAGGTCATGGACTTTTTTTATTGAAGAATTATAGCACAGGATGTTTGAAAAATTGTCAACAAAATATACTATTAACCACTTCAATACCGGGCCATAGTCATATGACGGCCACAGATGGGATCTCCCATCCTGGGTGGACGTCATATGACAGCCTCGGTATTTTGCCCCCGGGGGCCCACAGCGCGGCGATCGTTGATCGTGGATCGGGGCGGACACAGCCCATCCCCGATGACAGGAGGAGATTGCAGTAACATCTCGTTATCGCCTAGTGTACACAAATCACACACTGATTATCATCTGAGTACCCGAGTACCTGAGTACCAGTCACAGCCCATCTGAGTACCCAAGTACCTGAGTACCCGAGTACATGTCACAGTCCATCTGAGTACCAAAGTAACCGAGTGCCTGTCACCAGCCCGTTGGAGTACCCGAGTACCTGTCACCAGCCCGTCGGAGTACCCGAGTACCTGTCACCAGCCCGTCAGAGTACCCCAGTACCTATTTGCAGCCCATGCCTCATAGAATACACATTGGGGGGGTTTGCTTTCCAAAATGGGGTTATTTTTGTGGGTAATTCCATTGTCCTGGTGCTCCAGGACCTTCAAACTAGTGTGATAGATAGGAACGAAATGAGATGTGTCATTTATGCTGCAAGAATGCCTGAAGGTAACACTTCCATGATGGACCTCTGTATATGGCCAGGTTGTGTAAAAGTCTCACACATGTGGTATCGCAATACTCAGGAGGAGTAGCAGAATGTGTTTTGGGATGTAATTTTTGCTATATTCATGCTATATGTTAGAAATATCTTATAAATGGACAACTTTGTGTAAAAAAAAAAGATTTTAATTTTCTTTCCACGTTTTCTGAAGACATGTGTAAAAAAATTAACTGTTCAAAAGACTCCTAATGCTTCATAGAATATACTTTAGGGTGTTTGTTTTCCAAAATGGGGTCATTTCATGGGTAATTCCATTGTCCTGGTGCTCCAGGGCCTTCACAAATGTAAGCTTTGAGTTAGAAATATCTTATAAACTGACCACTTTGTGTAAAAAAAATATGTTTTCATTTTCTTTCCACGTTTTCCGAAGACTTGTGGAAAAAAATTAATTGTTCAAAAGACTAATTGTGCCTCATAGAATATACGTTGGGGTGTCTTCTTTCCAAAATAGAGTAATTTTTTGGGTAATTCCATTGTCCTGGTGCTCCAGGGCCCTCACAAATGTAATAGGTCGTTAGAAAATTAGAGGTGTAATTTATTCTCCTAGAACCCCTTACAGTGCTCCCTGCATGTTGGGCCTCTCTGTGTGGCCTGCCTGTGTAAAAGTCCCACACATGTGGTATTGCCATACTTGGGAAGAGTTGCAGAATGTATTTTGTGGTGTAATTGGAAGTATGCATATGCTGTGTATGAGAAATAACTTCTTATTTTGACAATTTTGTAAAAAAAAACAAAAAAAAAACATTCTTCTTTTTCCCAAGAATTGTGGGAAAAAAATTACAACTTCAAAAAACTCACCATGCCTCTTACTTAATACCTTGGACTGTCTACTTTTCAAAAAGGGGTCATTTGGGGGGTATTTGTACTTTCATGACATTTCAGAGCCTCAAGAAATGAGATAGGCCGTCAGTACATCAGGTGTGATCAGATGTGTTCAATTTTCAATGATTTGCACCATAGCTTGTAGACTCTATAACTTTCAGAGACTAAATAATATCCACCAATTTGGTTTATTTTTACCAAAGAGATGTAACCGTATAAATTTTGGCCCAAATTTATGAACAAAATGACTTATTTGCAAAATTTTATCATAGAAACAAAAAAAAGTTTTTTTTTTTCAAAATTTTCGCTCTTTTTTTCACTTATGTCACAAAAAATAAAAAACCCAGTGGTGATTAAATACCACCAAAAGAAAGCTCTATTTGTATGAAAAAAAATGATAAAAATTTGGTTTGGGTACAGTGTTGCATGACTGAGTAACTGGCATTCAAAGTGTGAGAGAGCTGAAAGCTAAAAATTGGTCTGGTAAGGAAGCTGTATAAATGCCCTGTATTGAAGTGGTTAAGATAGCAATTATATAAAATCAACATAAAAGTAAGGCATAATGGTGGATCAATAGGTATATATTTCAATATTAAAAATCTAAGACAATTTACCTCAAATTATCTACCCTCTACTCCAAATATTCTATCTAAGTGGGAGATATCACAACCAGTTGGTATTTTAACAAAAGAGGAAACACAGCATAAACTGACCACCAGATTGCCTTATTGCTTCACCAATTACCTCTGAAGAAGTTATAATTGCAAGGATTTGCTGTAATTTTTTCTGTTTATGTTTAACAGCAGTTCAAACAGTTAAATTTATATATTTCCGTAAGATATATTTTTTCATTCTCCTAACTTGCAAGAAACGTAAACTCTCCATACCTTTTGTATTGTACTATAATGGTATTGTCCCCCCCTATACATTGTAAAGCGCTGCGTAAACTGTTGGCGCTATATAAATTGTGAATAATAATAATAATAATAATAATTACAATGGCTCTATCTATTGGGCAAAATACAAAACTGCGTATAATGTTTTTTAAACCTAGACCTGTTTAACCTTTCATTATACAGAGAACATGGTATATTCTAATATAACCTAATTTAAATATGTTACCACATCTGCATATAAAATTACATCATCCCATAACTCAAACGATTTATTAGATATTTGCTACTCCAACTATTTTTCTTTTCTTTTTTTTTTATATAGCCTTTTTCAGGTTCAAAACAGAATATTCTCGAGACATCCCCTGGCAATTAGAGGACTCCTTGATTGATCCAGAAGGGAGATATATATTCCTAAAGGGACTTGTTTACAATCGCCCAATCACATTAGCAAACATCTACAGTCCTAATACAGCGCAATTGAGCTTTTTTCGCACTGTCACAGATCTTCTCACAAACTTCAAAGCGGGATTGACTATTTTCGTTGGGGACTTTAATGCAACACTCCAACCACTCCTAGACTCCTCCTCGGGTACTTCCTCCCTTCCCTATAGGACATTGCGACAAATCAAAACTCTGCTACAGGCTCTCACACTACACGATACATGGCGCACCCTACACCCTAACACAAAGGACTTTACCTTCTTTTCACCGCCCCACAACCGGTACTCGAGATTGGATTACCTTTTCATCTCCCAGAGAGATCTCCCCATGCTCAAATCAGCCAGTATTGAACCGCTTCTTGTTGCTGACCACCACCCAATTTCTTTGCTCCTCACTTTCCCAGACCAGCCACGAGCCACGAAAATTTGGCGTTTGAATGCCTCCCTTCTCACATCGGAGGCTGACATTAACAGTATCAGATCCAGCCTAAATCATTTTTTTCTAGAAAATGCCGATCCCTCGATGTCCCCAATAACGATGTGGGAAGCCCATAAATGCACTATAAGGGGAAAATTTCTAGAACTCGCGGCCGCCAGGAAAAAGGCAAACCAAGCAAAAATATCTGATTTGATACATAAAATCCAACAATTAGAACGATCCCATGAACAATCTTTGGCACGTGACACCCTTCAAGATCTGACCGACACAAGACAGCTCCTACTGGAGACATTAAACCTTAAAACACGCCGCAAATTCATCCTTACTCAAAAATTGTTTTACGAACAGGGAAACAAAAATGGTAGACTATTAGCCCAAGCCATTTCTCACCAAGTGTGCCTCTAGCACTGTACATAGTAGATCCGAAGGGCACTGCCCACACCTCGTCGGATGACATAGCGGCCCAGTTCGAGAACTATTACAAAGGCCTTTATAATCTACCCTGCCCAACAGCCCCCTCCGGTACCCAGCAACAAAGGGAGACGCTCATTGCAAACTTTCTAGATCAGTATAGCCCCGGTAAGATATCAAGAGAAGTAGCCGCAGACTTGGACAAGCCCATCACGGAATTAGAACTAAAGCAGGCCATTAAACAATTAAAACCGGGTAAGAGTCCAGGCCCGGACGGTCTCTCCACCCTCTATTACAAGGTTTTCTCTGAGATCTTGTTGACGCCCTTTCTCAAAGCATTCAACTCCCTAAGCAGCTCACCTATGCCGTTTCATAGGCTCCTAGAAGCCCAAATAACGGTCATTCCCAAGCAGGGAAAGGACGCCACCTCGGTCACAAGCTATAGGCCCATCTCCCTGCTTAATTCCAACATAAAGCTCTTCGCCAATATATTAACCAATGGTTTGCTCCCGCTTCTCCCCTCTCTCATTGGAACATATCAGGTGGGTTTTGTCCCTGGCCGAGAGGCCAGGGACAACACTACCAAAGCCATCAATCTACACCACTGGCTCACCTCCCAAAACCAAAAAGGCTTTTTCCTGTCTCTAGACGTGGAGAAGGCATTTGACAGGCTGTCCTAGGACTACTTGGAAACGGTACTTAGCCATATAGGCTTACCTAACAGAATGCTAGATCTGATTATGTCCCTCTATTCAATACCGACTGCCAATATAAGAGTTAACGGACGCCTGTCAAATGCCTTCCCCATCCGCAACGGAACGAGACAGGGGTGCCCCTTGTCTCCCATTTTATTTATCCTGACCCTAGAACCCCTTCTTAGGCGCCTCCAAACTAACGAAGACATTAAAGGACTACGGTTTGCGGGACATACCCACAAACTGGCGGCGTTCGCTGATGACATTCTGTTGTTTCTCAGCGAACCGCTAACATCCATTCCAAACTTACTCAAAGACTTTGAAGCATTGGGCCAAATCTCCAATCTGAAAAAAAAAATTCAAAATCCAGCGCCCTAAACGTTACTCTACCTAGAGACTTAGTCACCCATTGTCAGAACATCTTTCCCTTCTCCTGGCAGCGAGAAGCTATAACATATTTGGGAATTCAGCTCCCCACTCATCTCAGCAACCTCTATTCAAAGAACTTCCTCCCACTAGCGCGCTCCATCGCCGAGGATTTACGCAGATGGAATAAGCCCCATTTTTCCTGGTTCAGCCGCGCTTCTATCCTCAAGATGAATGTGCTCCCAAGGGTCCTTTATCTCTTACAAGCGATCCCCATTCAACGCCCGGCCTCTTTTTTATCACATATCAAACGCTTATCCACGCTATTCTTGTGGAAACACAAGCACCCGAGGATTAGCTATGTACAATTAACGAGCCCCAAAACCACAGGGGGGATTGGTCTCCCAGATCTCAAAAAATACTCTTTAGCCTGTCATTTGGTCAGAATCACAGACTGGTCAACCCACAGGACTGACTGCAGTACCCATTAAGCACAAACCTTGGATCCCCTTCTCTTCTAGACCCAAGGCCCTGAAAGAACATCCCTTAGTAAACGCAACACTAAATAATTTCAAAGAAGCATGCAGACATTATGACATTTCCTCTAACCCGGGACCTCTCACACCCATCCGTCTCAACCCATCTTTCCCCCCTGGTATGTCTACAAATTTTCTCAAAGACGTTTAGCCACATGGAGATTTATTGGCACACCAGTTCTACAAGAACGGCAAACTCCTAGACTATACGAGCCTTCCCAGCAATGCTGACAGCCACCCCTTCCCCAAGTGGACTTATTTTCAAATACGCCACTTTCTCAGAGGAGAGCACAAGAGGGGAATAATATCCAGGCAACTTACACCATTTAAGACTCTGCTCCCAGGGCACACCCCAGAGGCATTTAATCTCTTCTATACACTCACTGCTCTCTCAGTCCAACTCCCCAAAGGACTGGAAGGCATGTCGAGCCTGGGAAAGAGAGTTACAAATGGAGGTCTCTGAGGAGGATTGGGAAAAAATCTTCTTCATCACACGCAAAGGAGTGATGGAGAACAATTATAAACTCATCTCAAGATGGTACCGACCTCCAGGAGTAGTTAGCAAATTTAACCCAGAAATCCCTAACAAATGCTGGAGATGCCTAAACGATGAGGGCTCACTCCTACATATCTGGTGGTCCTGCCCCAGAATACAGACCTTTTGGACCCAGGTCAACAGAATATCCAGCATCATTACTGGTAGCCCAATAGATTATATACCAGCCCGCATGATCCTCCATCACACACCCGTTTCGCCCCACACATATGTGAAATCACTGAGCTTACACCTACTTAATGCCGCTAAGCTTTGTATCCCGACCCACTGGGGTTCTCCGGATGTTCCTTCCACAAACGAATGGTTAAACAGAGTAGCGAAGATAGCTGAGATGGAAGAACTCATTCATATCGCTCGAGATTCCCCACATAAATTTGCTCAGACCTGGGACAAATGGACACACTTTCGAGATTACGATACTCTCTGCCCCGGGACCAGTCCAAATGGCCATTCAGACCCCGCGCGGGTCCCTGTTTGACCCGGTAATTGATCATGCGTAGACAAGAGCTGTCCTTACTAAAACAGATAAAATAAGCTAACATGATGGGCTGCTTGCCCGTGTCTACACATGTGCCTGTGCAGCTGGGGGAGCCCGGACAGAGGATCCCCCTCCTTCCCTCCCAACCTTCCCACCTCCTGCCTTTCCCCCCTTTTCCCTGCTTATTTACTTGTCCCCCCGTCCCCCCGTCCCCCCAGGGGTTTCTTTTTTTTTTCACCCCTATGACCCCCCCCTTTAAAGATTGTCTGCTAACACCGACGCTCCATCTCTGCGAACATTTGACCGCTACTCCTCAGCTGGGCAAGTACCTTTCCTGCCCTCTATTTACTGCTCCCACCCTCTGACATCTCTCCCTTTCCCCTGTACTTCACATGGAGCCTTAGGAAGACGGACTGTAACCTTTGACTGACTGGACTTCCCCGAGACACGAGTCTTCACCCCTGGACTATGTAATCCCCCAATATACGCAAAAATGTCCCCTCAGGGATTTGACACAAGCATTTTGTGGAGTATGGGGACAACTAGTTCGGATCAAGTTGGAGGTATGGGAATAAGAGTACCTCACATCTTACTGCTATGTTCAAGTATTCTCTTTGTCTTCTTAGATGATTGCGGTTGTATTATGTACTGTGCTCTTTTAGTACATTAATTGTCGCATTTTTTTCCTTGTACTGTTTGAAAACCCAATAAATACCTTATGTAAAAAAAAAAGAAAAGATTATTCTAATCCCGAACCATTAGAACAATACATTTAGCTAGCTGCTCCGTGGTGCTTGATAGGACAAAACAGAAAATAGATAAGGAAAATTTAGACCTGTCTTAAACTGCTCTATCTTAAACTGCTCTCTAGACTCGGAAGGAGACACTGATAATTACATTGAAACTCCACTGGGTCCTACTTAGACCCCGTTCCCACACAAAGGGCAATATTTATTTGCCCTTTCAACATACCGGACCTTTTTAAATAGGGTAGACTAGCTGGTCTAATCCTACCTCCGGAACGTTCCCCCCTCCACTATCCATCCCCAGTCCAACCCCCCCTTTTTTTTGCACTACTACTCCAAATACCAAAGCCTCAATTCAACAACTAGGAGATAGTTGGTCTAAAGGATTGGCGAACTTACTCCAAGATGTCTACCCATAAACAACAAACTTTTCAATTCTCTATACAATTGATGTCAGTGTTAGGAACCATGAAACAGACAGAGACAGAAGTACAATCAAATCACACTTGTGTATTAATAAAAATAAAAAGGTAAATAGAAAAAAGTGTAGTCAAGCATAGCCAGAGTCCAGTAGCCAGATCGGGTAGTCAGCCAGTCCAAAGTTTATAAACCAGATCGGGTAATCAGCCAGTCCAGACATCAGGGATCCAAGGAGAGCAACTGCAAGCAGGATAGAAGCCAGGAGGGATGTCAGCAAGCCAGTCTTGAAACAAACAGCAGGATATGGTTCCTAGTGATGTGACCAATGCAAAGGCAAAGGAAAGAGTGAGCTGGAAGGCTATTAATAGGCAGGTCAGACGAGTATCATTGGGAACAGCTGGTAACTGTGGAATGAGAAAAGAGAGCTGGCAATTAGCCGACAGCTGAGCGGAGAGCCCAGAGGAGGAAGGGCTAAGCCAGCCCTGATAGTACCCCCCCCTCAATGAGCCCTCTCCCTCTGAGGGCCACCGGGTTGGAGGGGAAACCATCTATGGAACTCGCGGAGGAGGACAGTATGTCAGAGGATGAAACCCAGGAGTGTTCCTCTGGACCGTACCCGTTCCAATGCACCAGGTACTGTATGTGCCTACGGAACATACGGGAGTCAACAATGGATTGTACCTCATACTCCTCATGGTTCTCAACCTGAAAAGGGTGAGGATGTGACACGAGGTGGTAAATCGGTTAAAGACCAACGGTTTCAATAAGGAGACATGAAACACATTTGAGATGCGCATACTAGGAGGAAGGTCCAACACATAAGCTACTGGGTTAATCCTGCGAAGGATACGGAAAGACCCAATAAACCGAGGTGTAAACTTCAGTGAGGGAACACGAAGCCGGAGGTTGCGAGATGACAGCCAGACCCTGTCCCCAACCTGGTAGGAAGGCGCAGGCAGGTGTCTGCAGTCAGCATGGAGTCTGTACCTATCATTAGCATGACGCAAAGCCTCCTGGACTTGTACCCAAGTGGAACGAAGACCACGGAGATGCTCCTCTAATGCAGGAATACTCTGCGGAACAAACGAGTCAGACAACATGAAAGGTTGTAAACCATAATTCGCCATAAATGGAGATAATCGGGAGGCAGAATTCAAGGCACTGTTGTGAGCAAACTTTGCCCAAGGTAATAGGTCAGACCAGTTGTTATGATGGTCAGAAATATAGCAACGTAGGAATTGCTCCAAGGACTGGTTGGCTCGTTCTGCACACCCTTGTACACACGGTTGGACATTCTGACAACCAAATCCGTTGGATTTTGTCCAAAACTGTTGCATACACACGGTTGGACAAAGTTTGTTCGGAAAATCCGATCGTTCAGAACGTGATGACGTTATTTCATTATGACGGGACTATGTTTGGGCTAGTAGCCAATAACTTTGGTCTAGGAATTTGATCTGAGCATGCGTGGCACTTTTTCCGATCGGAATTCTCAATCATGTTGTCGGAAAGTTTTATAGCCCAGCTATAAAACTTTGTCCGTCAGATATTCCGATGGAAACAGTCCGATAGAGCCCACACACAGTCGGATTATCTGACAACATGGTCCGAACGGACATTTTCCGTCGGAATGTCCGACCGTGTGTACAAGGGCTTAGACTGTGGGTGATACGCAGAAGAGAATGCAAGCTGGATTCCCAACTGTGCACAAAAGGCTCGCCAGAACCAGGAGACAAACTGACAGCCCCTATCCGAGACAATCACCTTGGGTAGCCCATGTAAGCAAAAGATCTCCCGAGCAAAAATGGAAGCCAGTTCCTTAGAGGTGGGCAACTTCTTGAGTGGAATACAATGACACATTTTAGAGAACCGGTCAACCACCATAAGGATAACAGTGTTGCCTTGGGATTTGGGCAATTCCACAATGAAATGCATAGACAGGTGAGTCCAGGGCCTCTCTCCATTGGGTATGGGTTGTAGGAGGCCCACTGGAAGGTGTCGTGCAGTCTTACTCTGTGCACACACGGGACAGGCAGCTATGAATGCAGTAACATCAGCCCGTAGACTAGGCCACCAGAATTGTTGGGAGATGACCCAAATCAGTTGATTCTTCCCAGGATGGCCAGCTGCCTTGGGAGAATGGTAAGTCTGGAGTACTGCAGTACGGAGACTCTCTGGGACAAAGCAGCGGTCACAAGGTTTATCAGGAGGAGCATGGACCTGAGCAGCAAGAATTTTGTCACCCAAAGGAGAAGTAAGACTGGTGCGAACCGTAGCCAGGATACGATCAGGAGGAATCATAGGAACTTGGAAGTGGAGGAAAAATGTTGTGACAAGGCATCAGCCCTTACATTCTTAGTACCGGGTAAGAATGAGACAATGTAAGAAAAGAGCCCATCGCGCCCTTCTGGGAGAGAGTCGCTTAGCCTCAGACAAGAATGTAAGATTCTTATGGTCAGTAAGAATAAGAACGGGCACAGTGGTACCTTCAAGGAGATGTCTCCATTCTTTCAGGGCTAAAATGATTGCCAACAGCTCTCTGTCACCAATCTCATAATTGCACTCAGCAGGGGACAATTTCTTGGAAAAGTAGCCACACGGATGCATATCGCTCTCAGAGTTAAGGCGTCAACTTCTAGGATAAAAGGCAACGTAGGATCAGGATGTGCCAACACAGGAGCAGAAACAAAGGCAGCCTTGAGAAAGGCCTTAATGGACTCCGGAGACCAACTCTGTGGGTTACCGTCCTTTCTGGTCATTTCAGTCAGAGGCTTGACCAGAGACGAGAAGTTACGAATAAACTTCCGATAGTAGTTGGCAAAGCCCAGGAAATGCTGCAGAGGACGTAAACCCATGGGTCGAGGCCACTGTAAGACTGCTGGCAGTTTCTCTGGGTCCATCGAAAAACCAGCAGTGGAAATGACATAGCCCAGGAATGTAACCTGTTCATGATTGAACTCGCACTTCTCCAGTTTACAATAGAGATTGTTCTCTCTTAGTTTCTGAAGTACACGGCAGACATCTGTGTGGGTAGGCATTCTTAATCGTGAAATGATTGAGACCCCTATAATCTATACAAGGTCTCAGTTCACCGCTCTTCTTTTTCACAAAGAAGAAACCAGCACCAGCAGAAGACGAGGACATGCAGATGAAACCTTGAGAAAGTGCGTCAGCAACAAACTCCTTCATGGCCTTATCCTCCAAGACTGACAAAGGGTAAACCTGGCCACGAGGAGGTATGGCACCAGGTTGAAGGCCAATTGCGCAATCATAAGTCCAGTGTGGAGGCAAACTACCAGCTTGACCTTTATCAAAGACATCGCCAAAATCACGGTACTCCTCCGGCAAGGAGGGGAGTGAAGCGGTGCACAGGACCTTGGATACCTTCAGGAAGCATGTCTCACTGCATTGTGGTGACCAGGAGAGAACCTCAGCACAGAGCCAAACAAAAGAGGGGTTGTGCCTTTGTAACCAAGGATAACCAATAACCAGCGGAAATCTGGGTGAGGAAATAACTTGGAATTGGATTATCTCATGGTGAAGAGCCCCTACGGCCATGAACAACGGAACCATCTCATAAGTCACATGGGCAGGCTGTAAAGGTCTCCTGTCAAGAGCCTCAATGGCAAGTGGAGTGTCACACAGCTGCAGCGGAATCGAGTGCTGCGAAACAAATGCAGCATCAATGAACAGGCCTGCAGCCCCAGAGTCGATTAGAGCCTGTATCTCGATGGATGACTCAGCCCAAGAGAGGGTGACCAAAACCAGGGGCTTATCCTTCTGGATAACTGGGGACAAAACAACGCCACCTAAGGTCTGTCCATGACAGGACCTCAAGGTTCGGGCGTTCCCTGGATGGGTTGGACAAGACTTCAAAAAGTGACCTGCCTGGCAACAATAAATGCACAATCTCTCTCTCCTCCTAAAGGCTCTCTCATCCACAGAGACGTGTGAAGCCCAGGTGCAAAATCGAGGAGCTCATAAGTATTTCACAACAGAAAATAACCAATTTTCCATCAATATGGTACAACTGTATAGAATTAAAAAATTCTCAAGCTTATAAAGCTATCTCTACATAATCACAGAACACATGTGATAGAAATTAACCTCATAGATGTATCTGTGAAAACAACACAATAATCACATCTTACCTCCTGGTCTAACCCACTCATTCCCCCCTTTTCACCCCCCTATTTTTTTCACCCCTTCCCTTACCCTCAATGTGTAACATTCCACTCGAAAACTTACCGCTTCCATGCAAGAATGTCTAGGTATTGATTATATATATATCCTTAAAATCAAAACCCAGACAAGGTATATAACCAAATAGCTATTATACTTTGAACTGTACTAAAGCCCATTGGTTATATGGACTGTTATATGTAATTTGTATACGTCTTCCTACCAACATTACACTGTAATATATTGTTATATTGTTTCAATAAAAAATGTTGTGAAACAAAAAAAAGAAGCGTTGGCAGCATCTGATTTATTTTTATCTCTTCTAGTAACCACAGCAATGTGTGTTTCTTGATATTGCAGCTTCCTGAGTTTCAATTTCACCCTCCAGATGCTCAATATAGTTAAAACAGTTTTCACAGTTTGTACAACTAGGGTCAATAGAAGATACATTCTCATATACTTGTGTAACCTTTTCACTCATCATCTTATTCACTACACAAGCCATATTTCTTGCCGGCACATCACATACCATTGAATTAAAAACTCTGGGGGCGTGGCCTGGCCGCTGAGCGAGATGGCCGCTTGAATGCACAGCTCCGCTCCTCCACACTGAAAACTAGCACAGCCAGCCATCTCCCGCCGCACGAACGGACTGCTGAACAGTCAGCCGTACACCGGACAGCCTCCGGACTATTTCCAAGAAGAAAGGTAGGCTCAAGGGACCCCGCAGACTCCTGGACTTCTACATGAAGCCCTCACAGCAGGACTCACAAAATGGCGCCGACTGGGACCCGGGAAACCCGAGGCTCCCTCCTGTCAGCCCTGTGGCGGCCTCCTCTCCGATCCACGTGCTGGAAGAAGGAATGGATCAGAAGGCAGAGCACTCCATCTCCCCTGGGGACAGAGGTAAGAGGCTTGCAGAGTTCCCCTCGCATTCCCCTGACAAACAGCATCCCTCTAAGAAGCAGCATGGCGCTGGGACCTGTAGTCCCACAAGTCCAGACCAACTAGCTACACAGTCTCTTGCTGCATATCCCACCACAGACAACCCAGCATCTGAGCACTCATTGAAAGCCATGCTACTCTCCCTACAAACAGAACTGCATAGAGACTTAAAAATCTCTCTTAATCAGATGCAGGAGAAGGTCACCACCTTAGAGCAGCGTACAGATCATATAGAGCAACATTTATCTGAAGCCACCAAAGCTCACAACAGCATGGTTGACTTACAAGATGAGCAAGCTGCTATGGTCACCCAGCTCCATCTCAAAATCGCAGAACTCGAGGACTGCTCGAGGCGGAACAATATTAAGGTGAGAGGGGTCTCTGAATCGCTTGCAGCCATGGAAATCGTGCCATATCTACACCAATTGTTCAACAAACTAGTGCCGACGCTGACGACACAAGACATGCTCATAGATAGAGCACATAGGATTCACAAAGCACAGAATCTTCCGGACTCTGTCCCCAGAGACATCCTGGCCAGGGTACACTTTTTTCATGTCAAATAAGAGATTATGCGGGCAGCAAGGGCCCTGCGCTCACTCCCAGACCCCTTCCATGGGGTGACACTTTTCAATGACATCTCAGCGGCCACTTCCCAGGCGCGCAAGGCCTTTGCACCGGTCACCTCCGTTCTGAACGAACGAAAAATTGCCTACAAATGGGGCTACCCTGTTAAGCTCATTGTGTCTCATCGCAACCAACAAGTTGCTAAGTTATCACCCAAGGAAGGCCTTAAACAGCTTCTCAACTGGGGCCTGATAGCCCAGGCGCCCCCCCGCACCCCACCAGCAAGGCCATCCTCCAAGATCTCCAATCTATGGGAGCCACACGCTCTAACTTAGCCGCAGGCCACCTGCCTACACCGTGCAGCATTCTGTTTATCTTTAAACGCATATAAACTTTATGGCTGGTTCTTTACTTGCATTATGTTTTGCATTTATGTTACTGGTGTGGAGGAGTGGAAGCAGATATATTGTCCCTTCCACGCTCCACAATTGTTGATGTGTTAAGCACATTTATTGGTTTATACGTTTAAATTTTTCTTCGTTCTGTTTGTCTTTGATTTATAAGATACGTCATTATCCTACTCTAATATCTACACAGCTTTAACTCTGCTTGCTCGGATCGGGCCCATTTCACCCGATCTGATCCAGCTTATTGCATAGCTACCATTGTGTATAGTGATAGCCTGTGAAACACTTATCTTCCTCCCCCTCTCCGTCCCATCCCCCCCTTCTTTTTTTCTCTTCCTCCAGTCAGGGGCTGTCCCCCCCCCCCCCCGGTACCATGCAGACACCCACTATTTGACCTTCCAGACCTACTGAAATGTCGCTCACAATTGTCTCCCTTAACGCTAAGGGCCTCAACAGTCCTTTTAAAAGATCTCTTCTATGGCACGAAGCTTTGAATCAGAAGGCAGACATACTATGCTTCCAAGAGACCTTCATGACCCATGGCGGTGTCTGCACGGTACTGAGAGGGACTACTCCTTCTATTCCCATACCCAAAGATCTTACTCTCGGATCGATCTGTTCCTGGTCTCCAAGATCCTGCTACAAAAAATTAATAAAGCAACCATTGACCTCATCACATGGTCGAACCATGCACCAGTCTCCATTTATATCTCCCTCTTGCCTCCCACCTCTAGACACACAATCTGGCGTTTAAACACTGCACTACTCAATGTAAAGGAGACCAAGGAGCGGATTCGGTCCGAGATAACTTCTTACTTCACCTCCAATAACGGCTCTGTATCCAACCCGACCACACTCTGGAATGCACACAAGTCGGTCATTCTGGGAATTTTCCTCCAGCTGGGGGCCCAAGAAAAGAAAAAGAAAACACTTGCAATAAATGCCCTCCTACAGCGTATTCAAGCTATTGGAAAACTGAACAAGCAAAATCCCACCCCGACCAACGCAAAAGAACTTAGCACCTTAAGGAATGAACTAAGCTCGCTCCTTCAAAGAAACCATGACTTCTATCTTAGACATCTTCGTCTAACATGGTATTCTCAAGGCAACAGAGCAGGGAAACACTTGGCCCAACAGTATAAAAAGAAAGCAGCACAAAGCAGAATTCCATTCTTATTAAATCAGCAAGGTCACAAGCTATCAAACCCCAAAGATATAGCAAATTCATTCGGTGCCTTCTATTCCAAATTGTATAACCTCTCCCTATCAGCCTCGGAACCGCAGCCTACCACACAATTGATACAGGAGTTCCTTACCCCCTTACAACTCACCTCGATAACCCCCTCCCAACTTGAAGAACTAGCCAAGCCATTCTCCCAACTAGAAATCCTCAAAGTCATAAGTGAGCTTCCCCTACATAAAGCCCTTGGCCCAGATGGTTATATAAATGAATATTACAAAACTTACAGAGATCAAATTTCACCCCACCTTTGCAACACCTTTAATAGCTTCTTAAACACTGGTCAGATCCCATCAGAATCCCTCGAAGCAACAATAATCACCATTAGGGATGAGCCGAACACCCCCCGGTTCGGTTCGCACCAGAACTTGCGAACGACCCCCGCGTTCGGTATGAACGTTAGAACCCCATTGAAGTCTATGGAACTCGAACGTTCGAATTGGAAAGTGCTAATTTTAACGGCTAATATGCAAGATAGTGTCCTAAAAAGGGTTTGGGGACCTGCCTCCTGCCTCAGGGGACATGGGTCACTGCAAAAAAAAGTTTTAAAAACTGCCGTTTTGGCGGGAGCACTGATTTTAATGACGATTAAAGTGAAAAAAAAAAAGTGAAATATTCCTTTAAATATGGTGCTTGGGGGGTGTCTGTAGTATGCCTGTGAAGTGCCACGTGTTTCCCGTGTTTAGAACAGTCCCTGCACAAAATGACATTAAACAGAAATAACACCATTTAAAACTGCTTGCGGTTTTAATGTTATATCTGGTTCCTGCAATATGGTTGAAAATCATTGAGAAACATGGCATGGGTAGCCCTCCCTGCCCATTACCAGCCTATTTGGGTCTTGTACGCATATTAAGGGGAACCCCGTACCCATATTAAAAAAAGGAAATGCGTGTGGCCCCCAGGCCCTATATACTCAGAACAGCAGTATACAGGCGGTGCAAACAAGACAGGGA
This sequence comes from Lithobates pipiens, assembly GCF_037356315.1. NCBI lineage: Eukaryota > Metazoa > Chordata > Amphibia > Anura > Ranidae > Lithobates > Lithobates pipiens. Next base: position 24,826,868 of record NW_027507790.1, read on the forward strand.
CTGTGTAGGTTTGTTGTGTTAAGTTGAATCTGTTTGTCATTTTCAACCGGTACATTTTTAAAGTGTAGCTCCAGTCAAAAAAACTATCTTTAAGCTTTTTGGAAAACATAGGGAAGGGTTATCACCCCTGTATAATTTGTTTTGTCGTCCATCTTTTTTCATCTCACTTGCTGCTGTCTCCTTGCGTTTGCAAGTAGGAGATGTTTGTAAGTTGGATGTTTGAAAGTAGGGGCCTGCCCTATATTATAGCGGTATGTACTGGGTACAGAGCACGCAGACAGCACGCACTATCTCCTAACACTACTGACTGCAAGCTCTATTATTAACCACTTGTTAGCCCAATGTTTGCATAAAGTGAAAGATGAAGTTATGCTGAGTAAATAGATATCAAACATGTCACTCTTTAAAATTGCACATGCCCGTGGAATGGCGCCAAACGTCGCTACTTAAAAAATCCCCATAGGCGACGCTTTAATTTTTTTTTTTCTGGTTACATGTTTTGAGTTGCAGAGGAGGTCTAGGACTAGAATTATTGCTCTCGCTCTAACATTCTCGGCGATACCTCACATGTGTGGCACATGCGAGCACATGGGAACATGGGCGCTTTAATTTTTATTTTATTTTTTTATTGTTCATTTTACTTTATTTATGTTAGTTTGACATTTTTTTCCCCAAAAATATATTTTTGATCACTTTTATTCCTATTACAAGAAATGTAAACATCCCTTGTAATAGGAATATGGGGTGACAGGTCCTCTTTACAGTGAAATCTGGGGGGTCAATATGACCCCACAGCTCACCTCTAGGCTGGGAAGCCTGAAATAAAAAATAAAAAAAAGATTCTGGCTTTGATCGTACTGGCGAGTTGGTAGAAGCACCGGAGGGCGGTGAGGGGTGGGGGGCGTCTATGGCTGGGTATTTCAGGGTATCACCGAGTATGGCTGGGTATCTCTGAGTATGGCTGGGTATGGCAATTTATGGCAGGGTATTACAGAGTATTGGCGGGGTATTGGCGGGGTACTACAGAGTAATAGCAGGGTACTGCAGAGTATTGGGGGGTACTGCAGAGTAATGGGGGTTACTGCAGAGTAATGGGGGGTACTGCAGAGTAATGGCGGGTACTGCAGAGTATTGTGGGGTACTGCAGAGTAATGGGGGTTACTGCAGAGTAATGGGGGGTACTGCAGAGTAATGGCGGGTACTGCAGAGTATTGGGGGGTACTGCAGAGTAATGGGGGTTACTGCAGAGTAATGGGGGGTACTGCAGAGTAATGGCAGGGTACTGCACTGCAGAGTAATGGCAGGGTACTGCACTGCAGAGTAATGGCGGGGCACTGCAGAGTAATGGCAGGGTACTGCAGAGTATGCACTGGTATTGCAGAGTATTGGCAGGGAATTGAGGGGTTAAATTCGGTGAGCAGCGATGTGGGCACTGCAGATGCAGCCCACATCGCTGCTGACACCGATCTCTTTCCCCTCCGCTGTACCGATCGGTACAGAGAGGGGAGGGAGGAACAGGCGTCATAACATGACGCCGGTTTGTTTCCAAGTGATCACTCCGTCATTTGACGGAGCAATCACGTGGTAAACGGCCGCTATGAGCGGCCGTTTACCGTGATCCGTGATGCGACCCGGGGTCACAGATGCTCTCGAGTGCGCACACCTCGGGGCACGCGAGAGCAGAATTCTGGGAGGCCGTTAATTAACGGCCTCTCAGAGTTAAACAACCCCCCTGAAGCCGTTAATCGGCAATGGGCAGTTGTTAAGTGGTTAAAGCTAGATCACTAGCTATATAGATGAGGTGAATATAGTGGTGTATACTGCAGTCAGGGCACAGACAACAACCACTACACAGCAGCAAGATAGGAAATCAGCCAAAAACGATTGGTGTGTACTGTGTTGAAGGTACACAGAACACCCACTGCTTCAGATGCTAAGTAACACACTACACGAGGCCGCCTCAAAGGCGGCCTTATATAGTGTGGGGCGTGCACTACACAGCCTGAGCTATGATTGGCCACAGGCAGGATGCCTGTGGCCAATCATGGCTCTCCTCGCTGCCGGCGCTGCGACAATCATGGGGCAGCAATGCACTGCGCCACCGCAGTGCATTGTGGTCCGCGCGCGCGTCACTCGAATTTTGACGCGAACGGCCCAAACGTTCGGAATTCGCCGAACGGCCGAACAGCCAATGTTCGAGTCGAACGTACGTTCGACTCGAACACGAAGCTCATCCCTAATCACCATCCACAAGCCTGGAAAACCTTCTCATGACCCTGCTAGCTACCGTCCCATCTTGCTCCTTAATACGGACATGAAACTCTACGCCAAATTATTAGCCACCCGCCTAGCTTTGTTTATTCCCAACCTAATACATCCTGACCAGGTGGGCTTTATCCCTCTCTGCCAAGCCTCAGACGGCACTCGTAGATTCATAGACATGATACATAGGGCGGAGCATCGTCGAGTGCCTTCTCTGCTGATCTTCCTTGACACAGAGAAGGCATTCGACTGGGTTAACTGGCTCTATCTAGACCTTGTCCTGCAAAAATTTGGCATAAGTGGCCCTTTTAGACAAGCCATTCTGGGCCTCTATTCTACCCCAAGCGCAAAAGTTCTCACTTCGGGACTATTGTCCTCCCCTTTTTCCATCACCAACGGAACCCGTCAGGGTTGCCCCCTCTCCCCACTCATTTTTGCGCTGGTGATTGATGCGCTAGCGCAGGCGATCAGAATGCACCCAGAAATAGCCGGACTGAAAATAGATCAAAATACACACAAAATAGGACTGTACGCCGATGATATTATTATCTGGCTCACCAACCCACTACGCTCACTGCCCCCGCTCTTTGTTCTCCTACAACAATTTAGCCTCATTTCTCTATACAAATTAAACCATTCTAAGTCTGCTATGCTAGGAATATCCTTACCCCCACAGCTCAAAACCAACATTTCCTCTGTATCCCCATTTTCCTGGGCCCCCAGCTCCTCTCTGACCTACTTGGGCATCCAGCTGACCTCCCCAGCCTCTCTAATACTACGCACTAACATTGCTGTTCTCACCCAGAAGCTACAGGCTCTAACCAATTCGCTCCTACAGGTACAGGCTTCCTGGGCAGGCCGGATAGCCCTTGCTAAAATGTTCTTATTACCACACGTCCTGTATATGTTCAGAACTCTATCGATACCAATACTCCAATCGGACATAGTTGTCTCCAGCGACTCCTTAACAATTTTATCTGGGCAGGTCACAAACGACGAGTTAAGGCCTCCTTGCTATACACGCCGACTAAACTTGCTGGTCTGGGAGTGCCCAACCTCAGACTATATCACAAAGCAACCTTACTCAATCAAACCAGAAAACTTTGGGATATGTCTTCACTACAGCCTTGGACCCTAATTGAAGCAACAGACATCGTACATGCGCCCTCGCATCTCCTAGCAGCCATGTCGATGGGCTTTCACCCCACACAATCCTCTCTACCTACTTTGAACGCAACTTTAAATAACTGGAAATCTATATCACAAAGCGCAGGGGGAATACACCCCCAAGCTCTTCGTCAAATGCCTCTTGCAGCCATCTCTCTCCTCTCTCCGGATCTACCTGTGCAGAGATGGATAGCGCAAGGCATCCGGAATATTGGAGACTTATTTCAGGACAACCATCTCCTCTCCTTCCATCAACTTACAAATAGATTCCTCCTCTCTCACAAGGATTTCTACCTATATTTAAGAGTACGTCACATTCTCTCCTCAATCCCAACATCCACTTGCAACTCCACTAAAGGCATCGTCCAGCTTCTCTGCTCGCCCACCAATAGGACCCACGGCATCTCCTGCTTCTATGCCCTCCTGGCCCAGCAGTCTCAACTTGAAAGCCCTCTGGCAATTACTCATTGGGAGGCCAAACTGAACACTCATATTCCCACATCAGACTGGTACCGGGCAATTCGCCTAACAGCAAGGTTCTCAAGAAATGTATCCCACTGGGAGACTGTAGTTAAAATTTTGTACAATTGGTACTACACGCCTGTAAAACTAGCCCGCATCTTCCCCGCTCATTCCAGCAAATGTTGGAGAAACTGCAATACAGACGGACATACACTTCATGTTTGGTGGGCGTGACCCTTCATAAATGTTTTCTGGACAGACATCACCAATTTCATACATGAGGTAACCGGCTTGTCTCGTGTCATTACCCCGCAGATGGCCTTATTTGGCCTAGACATCTCTGTCTGGCCTCCACATCTTCACCCTATTGTCACACAAATCTTTATAGCAGCCCGACTAGCTATAGCCCGCCGATGGAAGCAACCCATTGCTCCCAATATCAGCAATGTCATTGAAATTTTAAATGAACATTTGCTGATGGAACATCTCTTTGCAAAATCACAAATTTCCTTGAGGAAATTCCACTACCATTGGAAGCCCTGGCTCTCCGACCCCAGGGCTAAACCCTGTACCTGATTAGAACATAACTTTTACCCCCGGTGATAACCTACGCGTAGAGGTAATCTTCCTGATCTACTCTCCCTTAGAGTACCCTGAACCCACTGCGATAAGAATGACACGGAGACAGGCAACACAGCTCACTAACTACATACTAATCTCGTTCCCCTACTGGTATCCATCCCTCTCACTTCTTCCTTCCTTCCCCTATCCCTCCCTTCCCCCCTTCCAGTTCCCTTCCATCTTGGGGAACTGGAATATTCCCTCAACTTTGTGCGCTTGTTCGAGCTATATGCTCTTTGTTATTGATGTTTATGGACATTATATCTTATCTATGTTTTATCCGTAATTTTTCATATCTTAATCTGTATTTTATTCATCATTTTCAGAAAATAAAAAAAAAACTAAAATAAAAAACTCTAACTAGCTTCATTGCATTATGTAATTTTTTTCTTTGTTTTCACTAATGAAAATCTTTTTTTTTCAATATCAACATTAGCCTGCAAACATTGCTCATACATTGATTTCCACAAAATAGTATCAGACACATGGCTAGCTAAACCCTGAAATTCAAACTTGCTTTCATTAGCTAAAGAATCATCAAATGCCATTATTGCTACTCACCCAATATAACACTCTTCCTCTTATGAACTGGCTCAAAGACCCATCTCAAAGAACTTCTGGTATCCACATGAAATCTCAAGTCTTCAAAATCACCAACTGATTCTAGGTTCGTCAATCCTTCCGATCAATCACTAAAACTCAGTTCATCTCAGTTCATTTCTCTCCTCTGATCAAACGAGGAAAGAGGCAAAGAACTCCAGAAAATTGATAATGGCTGGTATGACAAAGGTAAGAACGTATTTTTAAATGTGAAAAGATAGCAATAATATTCTCTTGTGTCTTGGGTGATTGTGAGAAGAATTCCTTTAAAAGAGCTAGCTAAGATAAAATAAGTGTGATTGTATATACCACACAAATGTTTACAAAAATAAGTACAAGAGTTGTAAGTTCAAATACAAAAATGAATGTAGCTTCAAATAAGAAAAGAAGAGATAAAATAACAAACGATTGCTTCTCAAAATGTGCTTAGTTTGTCCTGTGTTCTAAGTTCAGCTAAAATGGCTGCTGTATTCAGTTTGTGTTTGTGTGAGGCTGTGCAAGTGTGTCTATAGCCAGGAGAAGTGACCCCCACTAGCCACATGTCTTTATCTTAAGCAAAACAAATTCTTTTTTTCAAATTTGCGCCTAGACTATCCACTCCCATATCACTCCCATATCACCTCCCAGCAAAGGCAGGGTCAGGCTGTAATTTAATATGACTCTGCTGACTAATTAACAACAGAACAGGAAGGGGTGATAGGCAATTTGTCACAAAATGAATTATATAAACACAAGGTCATCAGACACAACAGAAGTTTTACATTACATAGACATACGTTTAAGAAAAGATAAACTTAAAACCATCAATGATAAAACTTTCTAAAATTCAGGGCTCAGTTACAAGACTTCGCATCTGTAATTTATTATGCCAAAAACCTTCACAAACACATCTAATTAGAGGAATCATTATAGCCTTGGCTATATTATAAGTACTTAAAAACCAAAATAACATTTATATATCGAAATATAACAGTTGGAAATCAAAGATTAGGATTGATAGGGGGTAATTTTAACCACTTGCTGACCCGTTATTGCTGATATACGTCGGCAAAGTGGCACAGGTGCGCAAATCAATGTATCCATACATCACTGCATCATCGGTGGCTAGCGGGTGTGCCCACCACATGATCGTGCCCACGGTCCCCACGGGCTCGATATCCGCTGGTGGCCCGTGATAATAGCACAGAGAGGCAGAATGGGGAGATGTAAACAAGGCATTTCCCTGTTCTGCCTAGCAACTTGACAGGGATCTACAGCTCCCAGTGATCGGAAACAGTGATCTCTGTCATGTTCTAATGAACCCATCCCCCTACAGTTAGAACATGCTGAGAGAACACAGTTAACCCCTTGATCGACCCCTATTGTTTAACCCCTTCCCTGCCAGTGACATTTACACAGTAATCAGTGCATTTTTATAGCACTGATCTCTGTATAAATACCAATGGTCCCAAAATAGTGTCAAAAGTGTCCGATCTGTCCACCGCAATGTTGCAGCCTTGATAAAAATCACAGATTGCCATTATTAATTAAAAAAATAATAAATATGCCATAAATCTATCCCCTATTTTGCAGACTCTACAACTTTTGCTCAAACCAATATATGCTTATTGCTATTTTTTACCAAAAATATGTAGAATAATACATATTGGCCTAAACTGTGGAAGAATTATTTTTTTTATATATATATTTTTTGGGGGTATTTATTATAGCAAAAAGTTAAAAATATTGCTTTTTTTCAAAATTGACGCTCTTTTTTTGTTCATAGTGCAAAAAGGGGCTTGGTCAGGAAGGGGGTAAATCATTCCGGGGCTGAAGCAGTTAACTTGAACTCTAAGATATAAGGCTAAATTCACAAAGGTTTACCACAGAGATAAGTATACTTGTTTTTGTCATGTGACTGCAATTTTCAATGTATTTGGACCTTCACTTTCTTGAAAATAGCTATCCTTATCCTGAGGTATTAGTGTTATGATTTTATCTCTTATTCTCTTTCTGTTTGACAAGAGAAGTTAAAAAAAAAAAACTGTCAAATATATAATAAGTATAGATGAAACCAGCACTGAGAGAAATATTCAAGCTGACGCTGTCTTCTGAAAATTCTAATTAGCTAGTTGCCCTACTGACTATCTAGTGTCACGGCATGAAACAAATATGCAGATCAGGTGTTCATTCTAACTGCACATGATTCATACTAAATCTGGGTTTACACTACACTACCAGGAGGTTGAAAAAAAAAAAATCACAGATCCCTGCATCCACACAAGGAATATGCCTGCAAGTATCTCCCCCCACTGCTCTATTGTATTCCGACATCAGGGATTCCCCTCCACCAGATTACAAAGATTAGCACTGCAGCCATTGGCTGCATGAACGTATAAAACGCTGGTTTTCCACCAAGACCATTCCACAAAAGCCAGACTGGCTTCTGTTGAACAGACAACAGTACGCACATGAGTGAAATTTGTCTGGTTCTTGCTGAACCGGCAAATTTTTGGTCTGTGCATGACAGCCTTTAGTTTCAATCTTTGTCTCAGAACATGTTAAATGAAGAGACAACCAGACAAACTGTTTCTGTTTTTAGAAAGACATCAGCAAAGACAACTAAACGAAAGATAGTCAGGGTGGCCATGCACTGCCAGATATCCCACTGAAAGTGACAAGCAGTAAGGAACCTATCATCAAAAACTATAGAAACCTACTAGGATCTCCTTTCTTTGAAACTGCAGTACAATAAACCTCCCCCATCAACCCCTAAAATGGCAAAAGGAGCTACTAGCCTGACTGCCACAGGTGATGCTCAAATCAATCACATACTTATTTTTATGGGACTAAGCATGGCCAACCTTAGTCATGTATAAAAAAAAAAAAAATGATTATATACCTTCTGGTTTACGGCAGTTTCTAAACGGAGATGGTAGCAAATAACAGCTCATACAGTAAGAATGCATGAACAAAAAAGTGTATACATCAACACATGTAAAAGCACATATGATGACCATATGCAACTAACTTTGTCATGAATTTATTAAAAAAACTTAAACATTTTTAGAATCCTCTGTGTGAGTAGTTGGGTCTCTGGGACATATGTTGTAGCTTACCTTCCAACATGATAAGATCAACAAAAATATATTGTGGCTGTTTTATATCTAATTTCAGATTTCATTAACCTTTCCTGTAAAAATACACTGTGTTTTATATATTTAATATACATAATTTATTGCAACTGCTTTTTGTGTTCAGTAGAAAAAATGAATAATACTCAACTCACCTATTAAATAGAATTTGTAGTAAAATCATTTGGATTTTTGCAGTATAATTTATAACTATAATCCAATATACTTGTGTTTTATATTACAATTGCACTAGTATTTTCAAAAACAAGACGTTAGTCTATGTCTTATAGTTCTGATATTTCTCTCTTTGGAATTCAATAATTGCATATAATGCAGTGCATTTTATAAATATTCAAATTAAGAGTAAGCAAGGGAATAATGTTTTTCTCCAGGTGTTGCTTTTTACTGCATACTGTTTAATTTATACATTTTGAAATGTCACTTATTAGAATATCGTTACAGTTAATATGAAGAATGCATATGGGAGAGGAGACTAGATGCATTATTTCATTTAACGCCTTCAATATAGGGCACTTTCACCACTTTCCTGCCCAGGCCAGTTTTCAGCTTTCAGAGCTGTTGCATTTTGAATGACAATTGCATGATCGTGCAACACTGTACCCAATCTCCCACAAACAGTGCTTTCTTTTAGTTGTATTTGATCACCGCTGTTTTTTTTTTTTTTTTTTTGATAAAAAAATTAAAAAAAGACAGAAAAAAAATGTTGGAAAAAAAAGTTTTTCTTTGTCTCTGTTATAACATTTTGTAAAAAATATGTTTTCTCTTTCACTGATGAATACTGATTATGCTGCACTGATAGACACTGATGAGGCAGCCCTGATGATGAGGCATTAATATGCAGCACTGATGGGCACTGATAGCCAGCACTGATATGCAGCACTGATGGGCACTGATAGGCGACACTGACAGGCACTCATAGGTGGCACTGATAGGTCACAATGATGGGCACTTATAGGTGGCACTTATGGGCACTGAAGGGTGGCACTGATGGGCAATGATGGGCACTGATGGGCAGCACTGATGAGGAGCCACTGACAGGCATTACTGATGGGCACTGATTAGCATCCCTAATGGGCACTGATTAACATTGACATGGACATTCACTGTACTGTTCATTTAAGCACAAGAGACTCCATTTTGTTCTCACTGTTGAAATGTGTTCTGTAATCTTCACTTAATACACGGACACATCTCCTCCAGAATGCTCTCTACTTCCCCCTCCCGTCTTAATGTTTTACTTTTGCAATTGCTCTATTCACTAGCTTTTAATAATATATTTATATTTGTTAGTTTTAAATAACATCTGTGGTAGTGTGGTACCCCACCAGTGTATGTACCCAGCATTTTCAACCAGGCGGGTTGAGGGGCTCCAGGGAGCTTGCAACATTAGGAGGAAACTTTTTTTCAGTTTCCTTATTACGGTATTTACCATCAAACCATCAACAACAGCATAAACACAGCCTTGAAAACCCAAAGAGAAAATCTCCTCCAATACACAGAGAAAAAAACAAATAACCGAGTACCTCTAGTCACCACATTTAACCCAGCACTAGAAGGGATCAAAAAGATAATCAAACATTTACAACCCATTATAACAGAGGATGACACTCTGAAAGGAATATTCCAGCAACCCCCATTATTGGCTTTCAGACAACCACCCAACCTCAGACACAAACTAATCAGCAGGAAACTTCACTCTGATTATGAAGTCACTAATAATGGAAGCAAAACCTGCAATAAAAAGCGCTGCAAACTATGCAACCAGATCAATCTATCCAAAAGTGTCACACACACAATCGGGACCTTCAATATCATGGGATCTTACAACTGTACCTCCAGCAATGTTGTGTACCTCATCCAATGCAAAAGGTGCAGCAAAGGATCTTATGTTGGTGAAACAGGACAGAAGTTGCAAACGAGGATGAATTTAAACAGACATACCATCAAGGAACATAAAGAAGACAGTTTATGTACACCTGTGGGACATCACTTCTCACAACCGGACCACACTATACAAGACCTCAATGTTTTAGTTCTTAAAGGGAATTTCAGAACTATCCAAGAAAGGAAAACCTTTAAACTAAGAATGATAATTCTTTTTGACACAAAAAATAATGGCCTGAATTTAGATATAGGTTTCCTTACTCATTATACTAAAGTTTTACAACCCCCTCTGTGACTAGCAACCCCCCCCCCCCCCCATTCCATAGCTCTCCCTCTGTCTTATCTCACTAACTCTTCTGTTATCTTTATTGCCATTGATTTGTATGTGTTTTTTTTGTTGTTTTTTTTTTTTTTCTCTTCTTTCCCTCGGAGGTGTTTTTTTTTTTTTTGTTTTGTTTTTACATTCTGCTTAAAAATTTGTAAATCAGTACTGCTTGGACCTTGAAGAAGGGGACATACCCGAAAGCTTGTCCTGAAAAATTGTATGTTAATGCAAATAAAAAAAGTATCACAGACAGTACTCAATTTTCTCTGTCACAATTGCACTAATACGGCTACAATCACATTAAGTACTCATTATTTACTAAAATCTGTTTTGGGATCTGGAGCCCGGGGATTTCGTAGCAATCCGGGTGGGATGAAATCCCCAGTCCTGGGTCCAGATTTTGGGACTCACCAGCACACTGACTGGTCAGGTGTGTGATGGACTATTTATAGACACTTGACCATGGTTCTGGGCTCCACCCTCCCAAGGAGTCCAGGAAAGCAAGGGAGAAGTGTGCATGTCTGCACAGCTCTGTTTGTCAGAGCAGACAGAGGGCCAAAGCCTGTGGCCTGGAACAGTGAGGAATCTGGGAAAGAGTGCTGAGGTACAGTAATTCTGTTATAAATTCAAGAGGACTGAAGCAAAGCCTGAGCAGCAGAGCTGACCATAGAGCCAAGTGGCTTGGTATTTTTTGTTTATTACTGCTGTGAAATTGAAACCCCTGCGTGGGAATTATCGATGGACGTTTTCTTTTTTTAATAAAAGTGGGTCAAAAAGCCCTGAAATTGAGTTTCTGGTGTGGATTTGTCTCGCTAGTGGGTGCTACACTTGAGTTAAACAACCCCAATATTACACATCTCCCTCCTTTCTTATCTATGTATAGCATAACATGTAATAATACATTTTGACACTGAACGGACATTTTAAACACAGTGATTGAGTCTTGTGAATCTGTTCCTGCAGCTGCAGTATTAACTTTGTTTTAGAGTCCCAATCAGAAATGAGTCGTAACAGCATCCTTCATGGGCACTGATTGGCATCCCTGGTGGGCATGAGTAGATATCACTGCTAGGCATGGGTTGGCATCCCTGGTGGGCATCCTTGATGGGACTGCACTGATAATCAATGCACTGATTATCAGCACAGACCCCCCTGTAACAAGAGCCACTGATCAGTCACCATCAGCTTTGTTAGCGCAAATAGAGGAAAAGCAGATAAATGGCACTTCTTGGTTACAATGGGACCAGCTGTGATTGGAAACAGCTGATCACTAAAAAGCCTACATCATAGGGTCTTTACCAAGATCAGAGATACAGTGTGTCAGAGCGACACACCACACCATCAATTGCCTCTCTGCTCGTGAGCGGCTTATCCTACTGGACATCATAGGACGCCCAGCCAGGATAACGCAACCACCCTTCAGCCATCATACAGCAGGTGGGAAGTAGTTAAATACATTTTTAAAAGGGAATCCATATAAAGTTATATTTTAGTACAGTCTATAAGTTTTATGCTGAAACTAGATGGTGCCTGAGGTTTAAAGTTTAATCATGGGTAGAAGTAAAAAAGCACATATGTCTTTTGCTAACTCTCAAGGGCAGAATAAACTCTGTAACTTTCTCATATAATGGAGATCCTGGAGGGCTGCCGGCTAGTAATAGTCCCTCTCCTTGATACCATGAATCCTAGGGTCCTTTCACATGTTCCCTCTGAGCAAACATTCTGTGGTGTTGGGGCCACCATTGCCATCTTCTGCCATTATGATCCCGTCCACCAATAACACTTCCTTCTAAAACTGCTAGAGTCTCACTGTTAGCATATATTGCCACCACTGTACTGTAGGCCTGTTACCATTACTATTTCATACTGGGCCCATTGCTATTGTTTGCTTCAATGGCACTTCTAATTTTGCGCTCCCAATTTTTTGTAGCTGTTTCACAGTTGCAAAAAAAAAAAAAATGTATGGCAAGGTAACATCCTGTGCTTTGCAAGAATATGTCCTAGGGTTTTAGCACCACTAATGCTCCAATTCCAAGAATTTATATTTTTGGGCAAGTAACATATTATGTTCTTTAACCACTTGCCAACCGGCAGAAGGGCTTGTACAGGCAAAATAACATACCTGTACGTTGCCCTTTAAGAGGCGTCCTGCGGGCGTGCGTTTTCCGCCGGTGGTGCATGCACCTCTGGCAAGCTACGTAAGTCGGGTCCCGCGGCAAGCTCCGTGAGTTGGGTCTTGTGGACTTGATGTCCCCGTTGATACCCACGATCATCTCACGGAGAGGAAGAACGAGGAGGTGCCAATGTAAACAAGCATCTCCTAGTTCTGCCTAGTGACAGTGTCACTGATGTCTTCTCCCTGTAATCGGGAGCAGAGATCGGTGACGTGCAACACGTAGCCACGCCCCCCCCACAGTTAGAATCACTTCCCGGGACATACTTAACCCCCACACTGCCCCTTAGTGGTTAACCCCTTCAATCCCAGTGTCATTTACACAGGAATCAGTGCATTTGTATAGCACTGATTGCTGTATAAAAGACAATGTTTCCAAAAAATGTGACAAAAATGTCCGATGTGTCACCATAATTTCGCAGTCCCAAAAAAATTGCTGAACACCACCATTACACCACCATTACTAGTAAAAAAAATACAAATTTATAAAAATGCCATAAAACTATCTCCCATATTGTAAACGCTATAACTTTTGCGCAAACCAATCAATAAACGCTTACTGTGATTTTCTTTTACCAAAAATATGTAGAAGAATACATATCGGCCTAAACTGAGGAAAAAAAGGTTTTTATATATTTTTTGGAGATATTTATTATAGCAAAATGTAAATGTTTAATGTTTTTTTCTAAATTGTCGCTCTTTTTTTGTTTATAGCACAAAAAATAAAAACATCAGGGGTGATCAAATACCACCAAAAGAAAGCTCTATTTGTGGGAAAAAAAGGATGTCAATTTTGTTTGGTAGCCTCATCGCATGCCCGCGCAGTTGTCAGTTAAAACGATGCAGTGCCGAATCGCAAAAAGTGCTCTGGTCTTTGGCCAGCAAAATGGCCCGGAGCTTAAGTGGTTAAGAATATTTTTATTGGTTTATTGTGTGCTTGCATCATTAGAACTAAAAAAAAACTAATTTTGAGATGGCTATTTCCCTAAAATGAAATTTTTTACATATTTTTTGGCCATTGACCATTCATTTTTGTATTTCATTATGGTGCGTTGCCATTAAATGTACAAAACTTGGTCTCCATATCATTCTTTTCAGTTTGGATGTTTTGCAGGCTATTGGATGCTATTAGTATTGATTGTTTGACCCTACTCGACTAGACTGTACCCATTAAATATTTTAAGCTGAAATATGACCTCTCTACTTTCAAAATGGATTGTTATTTAAAAGTATGATATTCTGTGAATTAAATGTTTACAATTTTTCACCACCCTCTAAAAATATATTACTATGTAATTGATATGGTTGTATTAGGAATAATCTATCCTATTAAAAAAAGGAAGGGATTCAGTGTAACACATCGCCTCCATTAAATATAGTGTTTTGGTTTATTATTTCTGGGTCAAATGAGAGCTCACCCTATTTCTGAAATATTCTTGGATTCTGTTTAATATAATGTTTAAATAATTTAATGTAATATACAGTATCTCACAAAACTGAATACACCCCTCACAGTTTTGTAAATATTTTATTATATCTTTTCATGTGACAACACTGTAGAAATTGCACTTTTCTACAATGTGAAGCAGTGTACAGCTCGCAAACAGAAGCCAAGCATGATCCTCTGCCTTCAGAGACTGGGCCACAGAGCAGTATTAAAACATGATAACGACCCCAAACACACCTTCAAGATGACCACTGCCTTGCCTAAGCTGAGGGAAAAGTAATGGACTGGCCAAGCATGCTTCCAAACCTAAACCCTATTGAGCATCTGTGGGGCATCCTCAAACGGAAAAGTGGAGGAGCGCAAGATCTCTAACATCCACCAGCTCTGTGATGTCATCATGGAGGAGTGGAGGAGGACTCCAGTGGCAACCTGTGAAGCTCTGGTGAACTCCATTCCCAAGGGGGTTAAGGCAGTGCTGGAAAATAATGGTGGCCACACAAAATATTGACTCTTATTTGGAAATTTTCACTTAGGGTTGTACTCACTTTTGTTGTCAGTGATTTAGATATTAATGGCTGAATGTTGATTTGCTTTGAGGGGACAGCAAATTTACACTGTTATACAAACTGTACACTTACTACTTTGCATTGTAGCAAAGTGTCATTTCTTCAGTGTTGTCACATGAAAAGAAATAATAAAATATTTACACAAACGTGAGGGGTGTACTCACTTTTGTGAGATACTGTATATTTTTTTGATTTTTATAAAATGTTTTTGTGAAAAATAGAGTTTCAGTTAACATTTATGACTGAAATATATCAACTTAGCGTCACCTAAACTGTTTCCTGTGGTAATATATATATATATATATATATATATATATATATATATATATATATATATATTTTTTTTTTTTTTTTTTTTTTTTTCTCAGTATAAACTTTATTTTCTTTTTTTAATGTTGACACTCCTTCGCTCCAAAATTAACTCCAATTAAAATGGATAAAATCGTTTTTAGATTATCCATATGATTCTCATATAGTGTCTTTCTAGAAAATACAGTTGTTTTTCATACTTCTGACTTACTGCCCATTGAAAAGGATGACATTATGTTCTTAAAATGTGTGCAGTTTTTAAGACCTGTGTCTGAAATAGTGCAGTTTCAGCATTAGTTTGTAGTATGCTATTAATTAAATGTGCCTGCCATCTCCCTCAAAAAAGAGGTCAGTTCTTAAGGGTTTGAAAGATGTTCTTGAAATAACTTATATTTTTCTGTTTTAAATTTAAAATAAAATAGGGTCAATTATTTTTTAACTGATGCTATCTGCCTGCTCTCTACCTCCACACTATCAGCCTGTCCAATGGGGTGTAAATGCTGTGATGCAATTCTCTTTTCTGTCGGGATAGAAATAACCCTATTTTTGGGAAGATTAAATTTGCTTTTTGCATGGATGTCATATAGCAGCTTGCCCAAACAGGCTTAACATCTGTAATGTTAATCTATTATGTACCACCTTGATGCATTTTTATTGCTTATTTTCAGCTACAGTCTACTTTTTATCTCCCTCTGAAAAGTGGCTTGCCCAAAAAGGTTTACAGGCTTAGCAGCAAATATGTCATATATTTCTTTATTCAGTCTGTGGCCTATTCCAGTGAAGGATTGAAAAGTGAGGTGAAATTATGTATGTTTACATTGTACACAAAAAAAAAAAAACTTTTTGTTCCAGATTCAATATGCAGACTCAACCACTCCGAAATTGCAGCCTGACCATACAAGCTTGATAACCATGGTGTCATCTTTTTGTCTCCAAAATCCTTTTTTTTTTAATTCTACATGCAATGTGTTTGACACCCCCCCCCCCCCCCCCCCCAAGAAATTGTAGCATATTTACTAAAATCTTCAAAGGTGTAATGCAAATCTGTACATTTGTTTTCTTTTAAATTTGAGACAGACACTATTTTTGTTCCAGATGCAATATGTCTGCTCAGTCCCCAGTCTTATTAATAAATACATTTGTATACCAGATGTCTACACTTAGAGGTAATTCTCTTCTTTTCCTTTTTTCTCTATACATTTGGAAGTTGCTTCTGCTCCTACAAGAGGCTGCCCTGGGTGAACAAATATAGGATGGACTATTAATAAAAAAGTTTATTGGGATTTATATACTGGATTAATTGTTTTTGGAAGTAGTTACCCTCCTTCTTTGCACCTCTCTCTATGCTCTCCTATACAGGCTTGAGATCTATGGTTTGAATCTGTAATATTTTTCTGTCTTCGGTCTCCTAAAAAATGCATTAAATTTGACATTTCCAGATGCAATGAGCTTTCTCAGTCACTCAGAAATTGCAGCCTTTACCATACAGGTTTAACATATGTGTAGAAAAACTGTAACCTTTTTTTTCCATCTTTAGTCTCCAAAACATTTACAATGTGTTTGCTCTACCCTTAAGAAATTATTAGAAAGGCTGAACCAGATGCAATTTGTCTGCTCAGTCCCTTTGAAAATGCAGCCTGTTTAGAAAAGCTTAACAGCTGTGTTTTTTGCTGTTTCTGGCGCAGTAGCTCATTTTGCTGGAGAGCTCCCTGTTTGATTTTGTAGAGCAATCTTGGCTTGTCTTTTGTTTCTGGTGAACCTTAAACTCTTTGCTCCTCCCATAAAATTCCTGATTTAAACCATGCCTTTGCACTTCCTGTTTTCCATATTACATATTGTGCTCTCTCCAGCCAATATCTTGCTCCTTTGTTTACCTGCAGATGTCCTTATCTCCATTGTCCCTCATTACCGACCTTTGGCTTGTTCCTTGACTATGCTTCCACTTGATCCCAACCTGCAAATGTTATTGACCTCTGGCTTGTTCCTGAACTATGTGTGTGTTTGATTCCAACCTGCAAACACTTGTTATAAGTCTTTGGCTCATTTACTGAGTATGCTTCTGTTTGATCCCTAACTGCTATATATGGACCTTGGCTTGCTCACCTCCTGGTGGGGCTATGCTGAGAACTGTAATCTGGTACTTACAAGCAACAAAACCCCTCACCACCTTCAAGAGCTCTGGTGAATGCCGGTTAGAGCTTAGACCAGGCACCTCAGGTGACCCCATGTTATCCGCCAGCATGACCTTCTTGTGTACTCATCCAGCTGGTCAGTGGGAGGCACTCTACTGCTACTGCTATGGCTACGGGTCTATGAGCCTGATCCCTGACCATGACAGAATAATCTGGCGTAAACATGGAGGCCGACATTCCACCCATCTTTAGGCTAAGTCTGGGCCATATTCACATTCAGCAGGTCCAGTAGGCAAACAACGGCATGTGTCATCACTGTGATAGAGCTTGGATTTATCTGTAAATCATGTGTGTGGTTTATAAAGTCTCTCGGAAGTCTCCCAAGAGGAGAGAGATACAGAAAGGGGGTTGTCTGATAGGTGGATAATCCATGCCCTCAACACCAAGAAGCGTAATGGCATCATGCTATTAACCTCCTGACTGAGGAAGTCTTAGCCTGGGCCTCCCCTTATATTGAATAAGCCAGTGCCACGCTGAATAATTCAGAGACTCTTGTGACTGTGATGAATCAGGTTTTTGATTATCCCAGCCATCGCACTACTGTCGAAGCAACATTGCATATTTTGCAGAAGAGTAGACACTCTGTTGCTGAGTACACAGCTGAATTCCAAAACTGGATCTCAGATACCACTTTGAACCCCTGCAGTGCAAAAGAGTCAGTTCTGCCTAGAGCTGAACAGGTAAAATATAAGCTTGCTGGCGTAGAGACTCCTAATGTATCTGAATTGGTCAGAGACTTACAGAAAGGTGGAAGGAGAGACTGGGATTGTTTTAATGTAAAGGTATCATGCAATTTCTCTGCTAGTCACTGTGTTCAGAAAGATCTAAAGTTTCTTTGAAATCTAACACTCCTGAACCTAAGCAGGTTGATGCTTTTAAGAGATGTTTTTAAATTGATTTCTATTCAGGAAAAAGAGAGAATACATTCTGAGTATGCATGTCAATATTGTGGGGAATCTGGGCATTATTCAGTTAATTGTCCCAAAAAAAAAAAAAAAGTTAAAAGAAAATTACTCCTAATTGGACTTTAAAGGCACTATCATAGTAACTTATTTATAAAAAGCATATTTTATTGAACAAAACTGACAAAGTAAAAACACAAATTTGAAATGAAATGATTACAATGATATGATTACAATGTGTACAAAATCACCACATTAGTAACACTAATGAGATCCTCTCGGTTCACCCGACACATTTCAGAGTGTCAATGTCTCTTTCTTCAGGGGTGTTTATGAGGAGGTCAATCATGAATCTATAATATAGTTGTTACAGAGTCAAGATAAGTATATAATATTCGACTATATAGTATATATTTGAATACAATGTATTTAAACAGACTCACGTATGTTGTAGGGGTGTCACAAGTGAAACATAGAGCTATTAAAAACAGAGAAACATAGAAAGGACTGTGTCTCCAGGCTTTCCTGCTTTGACATTCAAAAAGGCTGATATTATAAGCGTAGCTCCTTTTAAACAGAGAAATGGAATTTGAGTGGTGCCGGGCTCCCGAGAAAGGGTTTACTTCCTCTTTAAGAGCATTGTAGTGAAGGGGATAGCATATTGCAACGTATTGATCAAATGACATCACAGCTAAGAGTAGAAATTCAGCCATTCTAGAAAGGACGTGGCTATACATTTGTGTTAGGCAGCTGGATAAAGATATGGATTTATTTTTGTTCCAGATTTCTTTCAGCCAGTTTACTAATGTGGTATTGCTGAAACCAATGTCAACAAAGTTATTGTCAAATAACCTTAAAAAACTATTCAAAACCTGCTGCAAAGCCAATATTTTCATACTTTTTCATACTCACATGTTTATGTTCCAGCCCTTTCTTTATATATATATATATATATATATATATATATATATATATATATATATATAAATGACACTTTGCTACAATGTAAAGTAATGAGTGTACGGCTTGTATAACAGTGTATATTTGCTGTTTCCTCAAAATAACTCAACACACATTAACTCAACACAGTCATTAATGTCTAAACCACAGTGCTGTGTCACACACAGTCCCAACAGTTAGAATCACTCCCTAGGACACACTTAACCTCTACAGCGCTACATAGTAGTTAACCTCTTCACTGCCAGTCACATTTAAACAGTAATCAGTGTATTTTTAATTGCACTGATCACTGTATAAATGTGAATGGTCCCAAAATCACGCCAAAAGTGTCCGATCTGTCCGCCATAATGTTGCAGTCACGATAAAAATCGCTGATTGCTGCCATTACTAGTAAAAAAATATATAAATAAAAATGTCATAAAACTTTCCCCTATTTTGTAGATGCTATAACTTTTGCACAAAGCAATCAATAAACTCTTACTGGGATTTTTTCTCTGAAAAATATGTAGAAGAATACGTATCAGCCTAAACTGAGGAAAAAAAAATATTTTTTATATTTTTTTGGTGATATTTATTATAGCAAAAAGTAAAAAATAATGTTTTTTTTTGTCAAAGTTGTTGCTATTTTTTTGTTTATAGCACAAAAAATAAAAACTGCAAAGGTAATCAAATACCACCAAAAGAAAGCTCTATTTATGGGAAAAAAGTATGTCAATTTTGTTTGGAAGCCACGTCATGCACGGTCGTGCAATTGTCATTTAAAACGATGCAGTGCTGAATTGCAAAAAGTGCTCTGGTCTTTGGCCAGCCAAATGGTCCGGGGCTTAAGTGGTTAAGTATGTCACAGTACATACTGCCATTCATAGTTCCCTCAATGAACTGTACTTTCCCAGTGCTGGAAGGACTTATGCAGCCCCAGGCCATGACACTCCCACCACCATGCTTGACTGTAGGCAAGACACACTCGTCTTTGTACTCCTCGCTTGGTTGCACGCTTGACAAATTCTGAATCAATCAAGTTTATCCAAACCACAGAACATGGTTCCAGTAATCCATGTCCTTAGTGCTTGTCTTCAGCAAACTGTTTGCAGTCTTTCTTGTGCAATGTCTTTAGAAGAGGCTTCTTTCTGGGACAACAGCCATGCAGACCAATATTATGCAGTGTGCAGCGTATGGTCTGAGCACAGACAGACTGACCCCCCCACCCCTTCAACCTCTGCAGCAATGCTGGCAGCACTCCTACGTCTATTTCCCAAAGACAACCTGGATATGACGCTAAGCACGTGCACTCAACCTTTTTGGTGGCGATGCCTGTTCTCAGTTGAACTTGTCCCGTTAAACCACTGTATGGTCTTGGCCACCATACTGCAGCTCAGTTTCAGGGTCTTGGCAATCGTCTTATAGCCTAGACTATCTTTATGTAGAGCAACAATTCTTTTTTTCAGATCCTCAGAGAGTTCCTTGACATGAGGTGCCATGTTGAACTTCCAGTGACCAGTAAAAGAGTGTGAGCGATGACACCAAATTTAACACACCTGCTCCCCATTCATACCTGAGACCTTGTAACACTAATGAGCCACATGACACCGGGGAGGGAACATGGCTAATTGGGCCCAATTTGAAAATTTTTACTTAGGGGTGTACTCACTTTTGTTGCCAGCGGTTTAGACATTAATGGGTGTGTGTTGAGTTATTTTGAGGAGACAGCAAATTTACACTGTTATACAAGCTTTACACACACTACTTTACATTGCAGCAAAGTGCAATTTCTTCAGTGTTGTCACATGAAATGATCTAATAAAATATTTACAAAAATGTGAGGGATGTACTCACTTTTGTGAGATACTATATATATAGATCTACATGGAACTATATATATATACATTTAGGGTGGAACATGTAACATGTTTCAGCATCTGCAGCCTCTCCCCCTGATCCTCCCTTCCCTGTGACAGCAGGGGGGATTCTCTCCCTGTACCAGCTGTCTCAATTTGAAAACCGTGTGGCGCCTCGCCCACACAGCTGTGTCATTAATTCACTTTTTCCTGTCAATTAATGCCTACAAGTAATGTCAGCCATTGCAGCTGACAGCTTGTAGTTTTCAATAAGCTGAAAGGGCACTGGTGAGCGCTCTCGTAGTCCATTCGTTTTCCTGCTCTCGGGTACCTGACTGCCCTTATAAAGTATAAGCAGACAGCTATGCTGAGAGCCTGGCAGACAGTAATAAAACTTGACAGAACGATTTAACTTCAGCCAGCAGAAAAACATGCAGCCAATCAAGAATGGGTGATATTTTATCTGAATAGATGTCATAGACATCAGACTTCTGAATATAAAGTAAATTTTTACAGTTTTTAATAGCTGGCCATAGATGATGCGATTTTCTTTCCTGCAACCATGGGTTAATGTGTTAATGGGGGAATACCCCCACAGATCTATTGTGGGGGGGGGGGCAAGATGATTACTGCAAGTGGCTGAAGCCACTGCCAATAATCAAAATAAAAAAATTGGCAGACTGATTGCATTCAATTTGATCAATCAATCATTGATTTTCAACCATGAACCGTCTATGGCTGGCTTAAAAATTGTTAGAGAGCTGTGATAAGAGAAAGGGAGCAATTAAAACTTACATCAGCCTTTATGCACAGCTGTCTGATGGGATAGGATAAGAGAAAAAAGGGTAGTTTCAAAGTGGATGTAAACCCGATTCATGAAATTTGAGCTTGGCACATATATCTGCAGTGTTTTCTTATTCCTATTCAAAGCACTAAGTTCCATGTCTTTCTCCTGCTCCACCCTACTCACAGGACAGATCTGAAAGTTTATGCCTATGTGAATAGGGGCGTGCCTTTCCTCCAATCAGCTGTCTCCCAGTGTAATCCAACACTACACTGCTACTGCTAAATGAGGAAGTGAAAATTCTAACATGATGTGCACTTTCTGAACAGTATATAAAGCTGAAGAGCAGATATACATGTAAACTTAGGTAGGGAGATTTGTTTAATTTCTGTGTATCATCTGAGGCTGTTCAATTCACTGAGTATATGTGAGGGTTTACATCCACTGTAACCAATTCAGCCCCGAAAGGTTTCACCCCCTTCCTGACCAGAGCCTTTTTTGCAATTTGGCACCGCACTACTTTAACTGGTAATTGGGCGATCACACAACACTTTACCCAGACAAAATTATGTATTTTTTTCCCCACAAATAGAGCTTTCATTTGGTGGTATTTGAGCATCTCTGCAGTTTTAATTTTTTGCACCATAAACTAAAAAATCTGACAATTTAGGAAAAGAAAAAACAATATTTTTTACTTTCTGCTATAAAACATACCCAATAAAAAAACGTAAAAAAAATGAATTTCTTCATCAATTTAGGCCAATATGTATTCTGCTACATGTTTTTGGTAAAAAATATCCCAATAAGGATATATTGATTGGTTTGCGCAAAAGTTATCACATCTCCAAACTACGGGATACATTTATGACATTTTTATTTTTATTAGTCTTGGTGGAGATCAGCGATTTCTAGCAGGACTGCAACATTGCAAGAAACAAATACTAAGTGACAGTTTTTGGGGACCAGTGACACCATTACAGTGATCAGTGCTAACAAAAATGCACCATCTTTGTACTAATGACACTGGCAGGGAAGGGATTAACATCAGGGGTGATCAAAGGGTTAAATGTTTAACTAGGGAGTGCTTGCTAACTGTGTGGGGGATGCTTTGATTGGAGGTTGGAGGTGGGAGAGATCTGCTTAGCATAAATAAAAGATCTCCATCTTCCCCTCTGACAGAACAGTGATCAACCTTATTTATATAGGCAGACCACTGTTCTGCCTCTCTCGGGAGAGCTCGCTGGGTGTCGGCAAACATCAGATCCGCTGGACCCGCTGATTGGCTCCCGCTGTGTTCAATCACAGCAGGAGTTGGTCACCGGGGGCACACGCACATGCCCTAAACCTGGAAGAAGCTGTAACATTCAGGTAGGTTGTTTCATGCAGTTAAATAAACTCACATTATAACCGTTTGCTAGTAAGTTTCAAATAGATTTTATGAATTTCTTCTTTCATGCTTTGGTTTCGTAGTGTATAAATGAATGGATTAATTAAAGGCACTATAACTGCATTTAATATAGAGACATGCTTGTTAAAATAATACCGCTGAATCTGAGATGGGTGAAAATAAGTAAATATGCAGCTGCCGTATACAAGGGACACAACTATAGCATGCGAAGAGCATGTTGTAAAAACCCGCTGTTTTCCTTTGTTAGTTTTAATTTTCACTACAGTGATGATGATATTTCCATAAGATATAATTGTAACTAGCAAAGAGACAATTATAAGAGATGATGATACCAATATACATTTTTCAATCAAAGGTGAGCTTGTACAGGAGTTCTTTAAGAGGGGATAAACATCACAGAAGAAATGGTCAATATTAGAGAAGCAGTAAGGGAGTTGCATTATTAAATATGCTGGAATACATGTCAAGAAAAAAGAGCCATACCACACTGCAACTGTTAGGTGTATGCAAACCTGTCTTTTCATAATAGCATTGTAGTGTAGGGGGAAGCATATGGCCAAATATCGATCAAATGACATCACAGCTAAAAGGAGAAATTCAGCAGTTCCAGAAAGGACGTGGCTATACATTTGTGTTAGGCAGCTGGATAAAGATATGGAATTACTGTTGTTCGAGATTTCCTTCAGCAAGTTTGGTAATGTGGTATTGATGAAACAGATGTCAATAATGGCTAAGTTAGCCAGGAACCAATACATAGGTCTTTGTATTGTGGTATTCAACACTACCAAGAATACAATAAAGAGATTCCCTGTCATGGTCATCATATAGAATAGCAACACAAGACAGAAGATATTAAATCTTAGGTTGGGATGTATAGAGAAACCCAGTAAAATAAATTCTGCTACAATGGATATATTCTCCATTCTGGAAGGATTCTGTTACATTGGTAAGATGTGCCTTCTATTACCGTAAATTGAGATGTGACAAAGATTTTGGTATCAAATAATCCATGCAAAAATATGTAGGAAATAAATTATTATATTAACAGAGTTGCAGTTTTTGTCCCAAAAGTAAGTACATTTTATAGAATAGGACTTTTTAATAATGTATAATAGTTTTTCCATGATGCAAATAAAATCTTTTATCATTGTCAAGTAGCCTTAAAGTGGTTCTAAAGGCAGAGGGTTTCTTTATCTTCATGCATTCTATGCATGAAGATAAAAAAACAAAAAACTGTGTGCAGCAGCCCCCTAATAATTACCTGAGCCCCATCTCGATCCAGAAATGTTGCACAAGATGCCTGTTGATGACCCTCCCTCTTGGCTGAGACAGCAGTGGGTGCCATTGGTTCCTGCTTCTATCAATAAAAGTCAGTGAGCCAATGAGGAGAGGGGTGGAGCCATTGCTCTGAGTCTGAATGGACACACAGACCAGCGCTCTTAACTCGGGTGCCCCCACAGCAAGCTGCTTGCTGTGCGGCACTTGGCAGGAGGGAGGAGCCAGGAGCACCAGCAAGGACCTGAGAATGGGGCATCTGGGCTAGTCTGTGCAAAACCACTGCACAGAGCCGGTAAACATAACATGTTTGTTATTTAAGAAAAAAAAAGATATTAGTATCACTTTAAAAAACAATTCAAAACTTAGCAAGGCCAGTATTTCCATACTCTGTTTATATTCCAGTCCTTTCTTTTTTAGATCAGAATATAAGAAGGTTTTATCAGTAGGGATGAGACGAACACCCCACCCCCCGGTTGGTTCGCGCCAGAACATCCAAACATGTAAAAAACATGCGAACACCATTAAAGTCTATGGGACACCAACATGAAAAATCAAAAGTGCTCATTTTAAAGGCTTACATGCAAAAAAAGTTTTAAAAACTGCAGTTTTTTCGGGAGCAGTAATTTTAAGAATGCTTAAAGTGAAACATTAAAAATTAAATATTCCTTTAAATATTGTGCCTGGGGGGTGTCTATAGTATGCCTGTAAAGTGGCACAGTTTTCCCATATTTAGAACAATACCACAAAAAACACGCAAACACCATTAAAGTCTATGGGACACAAATGTGAAAAATCTAGAGGACCCAGGTCCTGTCCCAGGGGACATGTATCAATGTAAAAAAGTTTGAAAACCAGCCATTTTTTTGGGAGCCGTGATTTTAATAACGTTTAAAGTGAAACAATACAAATGAAATATTCCTTTAAAAATCATGCCTGGGTATAACTGTAAAGTAGTGTATCTTTCCCATGTTTATAACAGTGTCACAGCAAAATGACATTTCTAAAGGAAAAAAAGTAATTTTAAACTGCTCACGGCTGTAATGTATTGTCGGGTCCCAGGAATATACATGAAAATCATTGAGAAAAATGGGTCCCCCCAGCCCATTACAAGGATCTTTGGGTCTGGTATGGATATTAACGGGAATCCCACAACCAAATTTAAAAACAATGGCACGGGGGGGGGGGGGGGGCAGGCACTATTTACTCTGAATAGAAGTATACATACTATATGGCCTGCCCTAAATACTCTGCAGAAAATTCAGCCTTATGTGTTGGAGGTGCAGAACACTGTAACCCCTCACAGTTACGCTTGTTGGGTGCAGGAACAGGCCCTGCTATGAAATATTATATCAAGAATTGTAATTATATCCTCCTGTTAAACAGGGGCAGAAAAATTGGGCCTTGGGGGCGGTGGTGGTGTCACAACACTGTAACCCCTCACAGATAATCTTGTTGGAATGGACCCTGCTGTGAAATATTTGATCAAACATTGTAATTACATACCCTGTTAAACAGGGGCAGAAAAAATGGGCCTTAGGCAGTGGTGGGGGTGGTGGTGCCACAACACTGTAACCCCTCACAGATACGCTTGTTGGGTGCAGGAATGGGCCCTGCTATGAAATATTATATCAATAATCATAATTACATGCCCCTGTTAAACAGGGGCAGAAAAATTGGGCCTTAGGCAGTGGGGGTAGTGGTGGCACAACACTGTAACCCCTGACAGTTACGCTTGTTGGGTACAGGAACGGGCCCTGTTATGAAGTATTATATCAAGAATTGTAATTACATGCTCCTGTTAAACAGAGGGAGAAAAATTGGGCCTTGGGTGGTGGTGGTGGTGCCACAACACTGTAAGCCCTCACAGTTATGTCCCATACACACGATCCATTGGATTTTTTCCGACGGATTTTGGCAGAAACTTGTCTTCCATACACACGGTCACAAAAAATTGTCGGAAAATCCGATCGGAACGAGGCGACTACGTAGAGGC
This sequence comes from Lithobates pipiens, assembly GCF_037356315.1. NCBI lineage: Eukaryota > Metazoa > Chordata > Amphibia > Anura > Ranidae > Lithobates > Lithobates pipiens. The sequence continues at coordinate 24,853,170 of NW_027507790.1, forward strand.
CAGTAGCCAATAGCTTTTGTCTCCAAATTTGTCTCCAAATTTTTTCTGAGCATGCGTGGTACTTTGTGCGTCGGAATTCTATACACATGATTGTAAAAAGTCCAATTGGATTTTGTTGTCAGAAAATTTTAGATCCAGCTCTCAAACTTTTTCCATCAGAAATTCTGACGGAAAAAGTCCGATAGAGCCCACACGATCGGATTTTCCGATAACATAATCCGATCTGTCTTTTTCCATCGGAATTTCCGAACGTTTGTACAGGGCATAACTCTTGGCGAGCACAGGAACGGGTCCTGCTGTGAAATATTATATCAAGAATTGTATTTACATGCCCCTGTTAAACAGGGGCAGAAAAATTGGGCCTTAGACAGTGGTGGTGGTGGTGCCACAGCACTATAACCCCTCACAGATACTCTTGGTGAGCGCAGGAACTGGCCCTGCTGTGAAATATTTGATTAAAAATTGTAATTGCATGCCCCTGTTAAACAGGGACAGATAAATTGGGCCTTAGGCAGTGGTGGTGGTGCCCTAAACCAAAAATATTGTTGGAAGTTAGCATAATCAAGATTGAGGAGGAATAGGATAGTCACTCGGCATAGGCAGTCTTCAAGGGATCCCACATCCATAGAAAAATCAATCAGTTACATCAGCATCAGGTACTTGATAGCTGCTGCTGATCCAAGACTGATTATTTTTTATGAATGTGAGCCTATCAACGGAGTCCGTGGATCTGTTGCAAACCCTCCAGCAGCACTGAATGTTCATGAAGAAATAACACTGGATGCATGACAGGCCAGTAGCTCAATTGCATATTGAGCAATTTCTGGCCAGTGGTCCATCCTCAAGACCTAGTAACCCAGTGGACGGTCTGTTGGAAAGGTCTCCAAGTCTGCTCTTGCCCCAAGATATTCCTGCACCATGTAATGCAGACGCTGGCAATGGTTGCTTGAACTGATCAGACCTTGGCGCTGAGGACTAAAAAATTGTCTAAAGGCATCGGTCAGCCAGCCACCTTCATCCTCTGCTCTCTCTGCAAAGGCAGGATGAATTCTGCAACCTTACCCTTGTAACGTGGATCAAGAAGGGTTGCCAGCCAATAATGATCCCTCTCCTTGATACCACAAATCCTAGGGTCCTTTCGCTTTGAAGACGCATTCAATTGGGAGTCCTCTTTATCACTGAGAATGACGTTGTCAGGAACTACCTCCTCCCAACCACGTACAACTCCTTCTGTTTTTTGGGACTGAAAACCATCCCTTGAAGACTGCTGCTGAGTGTTATCCTCTATATCCATGCTGGCACAATCTTCCTCCTCCTCCTCTTCTTCCTGTGTGTTTGGCGGGCCCACAGGAATGCTATCTGGATAAAAGAGGTAAGAAAGTCCTCCTCTTCCTCCTGCTGTTCTGCCTCAAGTGCCCTGTCCATTATTCCACGAAGCATGTGCTCCATCAGGAAGACAAGAGGGACAGTATCACTGATGCATGCATTGTCACTGCTCACCATCCTTGTGGCCTCCTAAAATGGTGACAGGACAGTGCATGCATCCTTGATCAGTAGCCACTGGCGTGGCAAAAAAAAAGCCAAACTTCCCTGACCCTGTCCTGGTGTCATACTCACAGGTACTTATTGATGACCCTCTGCTGCTAGTGCAGCTGCTGCAGCATTGCCAATGTTGAGTTCCACCTGGTGTGCATGTCACAAATGAGGGGGTTGGTGGGCAGGTTGCATTCCGTTTGAATGTCAGCCATCCAAGCACTGGCATTGTATGACCAGCAGAAATTACCACAGACTTTTCTGGCCTGCCTCAGGAGATCCTTTAAGCCTGGGTACCTGCTCAAGAACTGCTGCACCACCAAACATGGGACATGGGTCAAGTGTCCCTGGCAGAGAGAAGGTTGGTGCCATTGTCTCATATGACCATTCCTGGCTGAAGTTGGCATGGTGTCAACCACCTCGGAGCCTGCCTCTGCAGAGCTGACAGAATGTCTGCCCCCGTGTGGCTCCTGTCCCCTAAGCAGACCAACTCAAGCATCACATGGCATCTTTTTGCCTGAGTGTTTGCGTAGGCCCTTGACTGCTTACGGAGCACAACTGGTTCAGAGGAGAAATCAGAAGAAGTGGAGGGGGTGGAGGAGAGAGCTGTGGCAGAATGACCACTAGCGTTTTGGAGGCATGGTGGCGGAACCAGCTCCAACGATACTAAACCCTGTCCTGCATCCTTCCCAGCTGCCAGCAGAGTAACCCAGTGCACCGTGAAGGAAAGGTAACATCCGTGCCCATGCCTTCTGGACCATGAGTCAGCGGTAATATGATCCTTAATGCTGACCGCCCTGTCCAACAAGGCCAAAACATTGCCTTCACATGCCGGTAGGGAGCCAGAATGGCCTTCCTTGAAAAGAAATGGCATTTTGGAACCTGCCACTGAGGCAAAGCACATTACACAAATTCACGGAAGGGGGCAGATTATACCAGCTGAAAAGGCAGTGCTAGCAATTTGGCCAAGCTAGCATTCAGATGCTGAGCATGTGGATGGCTGGGACTGAATTTCTTTTTCCGGTTTAGCAACTGGGGTAGGGAAATTTGCCTGCTAAAATCAGACGGAGGTTTACTGATAGCAGATTGGCTGCAAGTACTTGGGACACCTATTGCTATACCTTCATTCTGCTCAGTGCAGGTTTTTGAGAGGACTGGAGGAATAGTGGGATTGGAGATCCCAGATGAGGAGCAAGGAGAAGTCCACCTATTTCCTTGATGTGGGTCTTTCAAGTGCTGTTGCCAATGGACTGCATGAGAGGTCGTCATATGTCTGGTCAAGCATATGGTGCCCAAGCGGCTGCTGTTCTGGCCACGTTTGATCCGCTTCAGACATAGGTTGCAAACAGAAACTATGCCATCTGCTGTGTACTTGTCAAAAAAGCCTGCCCCAACCTTCTCTCCACCAGGGACACTTGACTCATGTACCATGTTTGGTGGTGCAGCAGTTCTTGAGCAGGTATCCAGGCTTAAAGGATCTCCTGAGGCAGGCCAGAAAAGTCTGTGGTCATTTCTGGTCACTTTTCAAAATCAGAGGGGAGTCAGCAGCGCCCTGCACCTGCGGAGCTCTGCAGTGTGATGCAGTAGGGTGGCTGCACTTAAGATGCCACTTAGAGGGCATCCTGCCTCATTGGAGTTGTGCCTCCTCCTCCTCTCTTCTATCAGGCATCCAAGTAGGGTCAGTGACCTCATCATCCCCTCCCTCCTCATCACTGGAGCAAACTTGGCAGTATACTGTGGCTGGGGGAACATGACTGCCAGTTTCTAGTCCTTCTTGGGCACCCCTCTCTCTAGGCTCACTTTACTCCTTTCCTCAACCTGGGAACCAACATCGAAGCCTTCCCTCTCACTGTGCATCCTCCATCAGCATGTACCCAACACTGTGGTCAAATCGTTTGGGGGACTCCTCCATGCATGATGGTGGGGCTAGGGAAGGAGTGACTGTTGACAATGAGCCGGTGGAATAGGCCGCTTTGACAGCTGCATTGGAAGGTGAACTACTCTGAGCCTGGTGACAGAGGATGGGGAAGATGAGGATGGCTTTGTTATCCACTCCACCAACTCATCTGCATGTTCTGGCTCAATAACATGGCCAGCAGCAGAAAAAAAAGGACAAGCGTGCCCCACAGCTAAATGCAGAGGATGCACCATGTCCGTGACCAGCACTGTTGACTGTAGACACAGAGCCTGCTTGCCCTCTTTTAGTGGCCTATGAGTGCCTGCCTCTCCTTGTTAGCCTTCCGGACATGATGTATATTTTGTTTGGCAACACCACACTGCACCACACTGTATTGTGTGCTGTGTACACCACCAGAAAAGTAGTAGCAACTGCACTATGGCTACACTGTATTATGTGCTGTGTACACCACCAGAAAAGTAGTAGCAACTGCACTACGGTTGCACTGTATTGTGTAATGTGTACACCACCAGAAAAGTAGTAGCAACTGGACTATGGAAGCACTGTATTGTGTGATATGTACACCACCAGAAAAGTAGTAGCAACTGCACTACATATATATATATATCTATATACTAGACTGTCTGTATCCATATTTCAAATACACAGCCAGAAGTAGATTAGAAATAGTACACCACAGAATGCACTGTAGAATGTAGATCTCTAGGCTACACTGACTGGATGCAGAATGTGTATATATATATATATTATTATATATATATATTAAATACACTGCCTGAAGTAGTTTAGAAATAGTACACCGCGGAATGCACTGTAGATACAGTATAGGCTGCTACATAGACTGGATGCTGCAAAGTGTATATACATATATATATATATATTTATGGTCGGAGCCCTCTGCTGTAAGATATGAAAGAACACATAAACATGTCACAAGACTAACAACATAAAATAGACCTGAATTGTGCCCTTGGTCTGCTGTAAGGTAAGCCCTGGTGAGCTTGGCGGTGAGCCCTGGGCTGCTGGGCGATATGCCAAGGGAAGGCCGCAAAAGACTTGGTTTAGGGAGGTAATTGTTAATTTATGTACAACAAGACACTACGGGGCAAAGTTGCTGAAGGCTCAGGACATTTCCACTTGTGGATTGGAGATGTATCGAGTAAAGCAGGTGGATTCCCGCCTGCCCATCTTTGATCGCGTGGACTGGGACCCCGTTTCGTGAGGCTGCTGATGCTGCTCCAATGCGAAAGAATGTCCAAGAAAATGACCAAGGTCCTGGCCTAATTTGCTCAAAAGGAACCTAACGTGACTAATGAACTGGTTGCTGCCTGGGGTACTAATCTGGAACGGTAGTAATGGGCTGTCCTGCGAGGGATCAAACATATGGGCCAAAAATTGATCTAGGATGGACACGGGGCACCAGGCTTTGAGAGTTTGGAAAGGTTTGATGTCAACCCCTGGAGCAGACTATTGTGTTTTGGACACCCTGAGGAGCAAGATGAAGTAAGTCTGATGGCGTGTGAGGTGGCGTCTACGTAACACTTTACAACTGGGATGGTGACAGTATTCACTGGGGCGTAAGAAGCTGTAGAAAGCCAGGTAGATGGTTGCTTGAACGACCAGACTGAATTTAGCCAAAGGGGAATGTGACAGGATGAAAGACACGTCTCGGAATATGGCGCTGGTGACGGGTAGCCGTTTGATACTGATTTGGGGTCATTGCCTGTGAATAACACACAACATGGTCTTGACCGTATGGGCGGCAAACAAGACGGTTTGTGTATCTAGGGACTTCTGCGCTCTATGGGAAAATCAGAGGAGAGCGAGAATAGCAAGTGAACAAAGCAGCAAATACTAAATGAGTTGTCTCTCACTGGTGAAAATAAAATAAAGAAGGTGTGATGCGCTAATTTCAAAAAGTTAAATAGCCACAGTAAAACCAATAATGTGCAATTAAGAAATTATATAAAGTGCAGCCATGCATGAATAAATGAAAAAGTGACTCTGTGCATAATCTATAACAATGAGCTTAAAAGCCAAAATTAAGCTACAATAGATCATAAAGTGACTATATGTGCAAAAAACACAAATTCACCATAAGTATCGAAATTCATATACAGAAATATGTAAACATCATTAAAATGTGTAAAAAGTTGAACCAAAATATTAATGTGAACAATAAAAGATTTTTGATCCAAGTGACAGCCGTGATTCGTAATGGAGTGTCCCATACACAATCAAATCAAATCGTGCAATTTGGTAAACACACTAAATATATGAATTTTATTGCAAAGATTAAAACTACTCACAAGTAAAGCAGGAGTATGCACATTGACAGACAGCAGATAGACCGGATATGGACGTCCCTTCCGGGTTCCTACGCGTTACGTCGTCAAGACTTCAACTGGGATTCCCAATGATCCGAAACATAGAAGCGAAGTTGCGACTAGATTCAAATCGGCCGTAGATGCGAGGTGACTACAGGGCTCGTATGACAGATCTGCCTGTATTGCCGATGATATGGTTGGGTTTGAATCGACTAAATGGTGATGGTGGTTTGAAGGGGCTTGTGATTGCCGAGGATCCGAAATATAGAAGCGAAGTTGCTACTAGATTCGAATCGGCCATAGATGTGAGGTGACTACGGGGCTCGTATGACAGATCTGAACGTATTGCCGATGATATGGCTGGGTTTGAATCAACTAAATGGTGATGGCGGTTTGAAGGGGCTTTGTGATTGCCAAGGATCCGAAACATAGAAGCGAAGTTGCGACTAGATTCGAATCGGCCGTAGACGCGAGGTGAGTAAGGGGCTTGAATGTCGGATTTGACCGCATCGCCGTGAAGTGAATGGCTCGAGTAAACCCGCGTTGGGTAGAAAGCATGAAATACATGAAAGATGACATAGAAAGACTTACGGTGGCGTAAGTGCGACTTTTTGCAAAACGAACATGATAACGTAACTACTAGAGTTTAGAGGAACGGTAACAACAAAGTCCTACCTGCAACAGTGAGTGTGTAGCGGTCTGAGCGTGGGACAATCGATGAAGATATATGACTGATCTCAAAGGTACAACTGCGTGGACACGCAGTGAGTTGGCAGAGTCAGCCTGTGCAATGCATTTGACACGGATCAGCTTAAAAAATGTATGAGATTAATCTGATATAAATTGGCAGTAAGGAGTATCTGATACGAATTGGTTGTAGAGTGTATGCCATTCCTTACTGTCAAACCAAACACCTATCAACCACCCATCCCCCCAGGCTAGTCAAGTGCAGGAAAGACATCAGGTGGGTTTAATTACACCCCAATCAGCCACAGAAACCCATACAAACAATACCTGTTTATCTCAAAAAAGGATGAGAACAGTGAATCTTATAACTAGTGAAGCCTATGGCGAGTGATATTGGAGAACGACCGACAGCGACTCGGAGGCTTGGATCTATGAATGAATCATATGTTTGGTAGAAGGAATTTACGAATGTACTATGCCTGTGCCAAAAGATGTCGGGACATGAGTGTCAACAACTCAGAGGTAGGTTTTGCGAAAGGGGTGCAGGATAGTAAGCATGATAAGCCGCAAGTTTGCACATGATATGAAAAGATTCGGATACTACTTATCTGCGACCATGAGCGGGAACCGCCGACGAAGACCACGAATGAAGAAGCCGAAGTGCACCTGCGATTGGACGCACAGATAGTCGACCGTGAGGGAGCTGAGAAGAGTCAACCCCTTGATGTGCAGTACCTTGCACTGGAACTGACACAGACCGTTGTGGGTGGTCTGATTATATACCCTCCGGGCTCCTCCCATAGTTACGGGCCACCATACTGGCCCTCTTATATATATATATATATATATATATATATATATATATATATATATATGTATATATATTAAATATACACTAGACTGACTGCATATATATATCAAATACACTGCCTGAAGTAGATTAGAAATAGTAAACCCACCACGGAATGCACTTTAGAATGTAGATCTCTAGGCTACACTGACTGGATTCAGAGTGTATACTAGACTGACTGTATGTATATATATATATATATATATATATATATATATATATATATATATATATATTAAATACACTGCCTGAAGTAGATTAGAAATAGTACGCTGGATGCTGCAGAGTATATATGTATATATATATATATATATATATATATATATAATTAAATACACTGCAATAATGGAATAACCTGCCTGCTAAAATCTAAATAAAGCTATATCTCCGTCCACACCAACAGCACTACACAGGGCCCCTGTGCAGGCAACCTTATATAGTGTGGGGTGTGGACTTAGTCCCCCTGAGCTATGATTGACCAAAGGCACCCTGCCTTTGGCCGAATATAGCTCTCTTAGCAGAAGGCGCTGGGATTGGCCAAAGCATGCAGGTCAGTCACATGCTTTGGCCAATTATCATACAGCAATGCACTGCGATCTCGCAGTACATTATGGGGCATTCTGCGGGAGCTCAAATTTCCCACAAATGCCCCATAATGTTCGATATTGGGTGAATGGGTGAACACCCAATGTTTGAATCGAACTCATGTTCGACCCGAACATCAAGCTCATCCCTACTCATCAGTATATAAACATTTATTTTCAGCAGCACTCCATAACGTTGTCTCCATTTATTTATTTGTATCTGCACCATTGGCAGTTGTGCAAACACATAATTGCCTGTGTCCCTATTAAGGAGATTTTTGTCCTTACAACCACCATCACCAGGAATGAAAAAAGGGGAAAATCTAAATTATAAGTTGATACCAGAAAAGGAAAAGAGGGAAAATCTTTCAATGGGGTGGCTTGTCCCAGAGACAGCTGTCTTATGCCCTGTACACGCGGTCGGACACTCCGATGAAAAATCTGTCATATTTTTTCTGACGGATTTTGGCCCAAACCTGTCTTGCATACACACGGTCACAGTGACGTAGAACATGTATGACAGGATTATAAACAGGCCAGTAGCCAATAGCTTTTGTCTCTTTTGTCCACACACAATCGGAATTTAAACGATTGGATTTTGTTGTCGGAAAATTTTAGATCCTGCTCCCAAACTTTGTGTGTTGGAAATTCTGACAGAAAAAGTGTTTTGGAGCCCACACACCATCATATTTTCCCATAAGATCCGGTCACACATTTTCCATCTGAAAAAGTCCGACCATGTGTACAGGGCATTAGAGGGATTTTCAAAGAGATTTCCTCCCATTTCCTGTTGTTATCACGGGACAGGAAGAGAAGGATAATCTTCCAATGTGATACAAATGGAAAAACTGATGGGGTTTTTACCAATTCTCTACTTTACCCCAAATTAAAAAAGTTTTGGCTTTGGGTATGCTTAAAATGTGTATTAATTTTTTCTTGAACAATATGATTGCTCAAAATAATTGTATTTACTATTGGTAAGGACAGAATAAATGTATTGTAAAAATTATCGCTCTCTCCAGCAGGATTGTTTCTGTATAGTTTAGAAAAGTTCCAAATATGAAAAAAATATCTTGGAAACAATATGGCATCTTGATAGAGCAATTGTGTACAGTAGGGTAAGACACTATCTGATGCAGCAATGTGCACCCATCTCCAGAACAGCAGCAAATACATTAGCATGTAGATGCCTCATATTCTGTTAGGTAGATTTTAAATAGCAATTTGAGGTTCAGTGACTTTCATCTAATTTTAATCTTAAATATAAAAATGTTTTTATATAGGATGTTAGAGTTCAGATTTAAAGCAATCCTCTACTAAGAAAAATACATTAGTTATTGATTCTGTCCTATTAAATATACATAAAAACCCAATGACTAAAACCTAATTTAAACTTCAGCATTTTTTTGCAATTTGAAAAGTAATTCAAATTAAATCTTAAGATTTCGTTAACAAAATACCTTGTGAAATTGCTATGAATGTTTTTGCTCAGATATCTTCTGTTGTAAGGTGGCAGCCTTTATCTCAACATGGATTTCCAGTAAAAACTACATGTGGCTGGTTTAACACAAAATTCCAGAGGCATTTCCACTGTTTTCACCACCAAGTGCCATGCAGCATCATTGGAGTACATGTAGGCAGAAAGAAAGAAAGAAGAAAGAAAGAAGAAAGGCAATATTTTATTAAACATACATCCTACATTTTAGACAACTTACCTTTGACATTTATTTTAAAGGCTTTACATTATTTGCACTGAAATTTCCATGATCTGTTCAAATATACAGAATTTGCTTCCAAATAACAAGCCATTTAGATAGTTAATGCAACAGAATATCAAGAACTATACCTTTTGTTTTAATAGTGAAGCAGAAAGGTTGCATTTCATTACTAGAGAAAACAAAGGTTAACATTACGCGTGTATAACTAGTATTTATTAAGTATTAATTATATGCTTTCTGTGTCCACAGGGAACAGCTTTTATTATATTATTTCCATTTAATAGACATCAATTTTAAAAAGGAATGAAACTAAATCCAAAGTGTATGCATTTTATAGCTTTTGTATTTATCCAGACAAATGTCCTCTGTTGATAAAGATTACTACCTAAAATAGCATAGGTTGTTGAAAATTATCTGTTTAAAAAGACACTAGGGAATCTGTCTTAATTTATGATATACATTGCACACTGCTTGGGATACCAGGGATATCAAATTTTTGTGGTTTTTATTAAAGCGTAAGCCAATCCAATTTTTTTTTACTTGTTTTGGATATTGGGTGGGAACTAGAACTCCTGTGGGGTTCCTACTGATACCTGACCTTTCATTACATATACAGGTTTATGTTTTCTGCTTAGTATTGTAGAAAAACAATTATGTTTTACTTTTCCTATCATAGTTTAGGCCAATGAGAAGATTCGGAAAATTTAAAATGATATGCTCCCTGCCTGGTTTGTTCTGTGAGGGCCCATTCTTACCCTTTGATTTTTAGGCTCACCCTTATTATAGGTTTACCTGTAGGTAAAAGTAAAAAAATAAGGGTATACAACCGCTTTAAGCAGTTGGCAGCTTAATCCTGTTGTTAATTGTCCTCCGTACTGTTTTCTTCTCATGTGCTTCCTAGTATTCTCTCTTGGATTTCATACTCTTCAGTCCCCCTTTTCGATTCTTAATGCATGAATGCTTCTAAAATCACCCCAGAATGGTAGATTTTTACTGCAATGTCAAGTGGTATTCAAGTCCATTTTTGTATTTATACCTACATGTTACTATATGATAAGGCTTACCTGTAGGTACAGTAAATATCTCCTATACAGACACTGTTTAGGAGATATTTACTTTAGTAACAGCCAGTGACATCATCGGCGCATGCACACTGCCACTATTGGGAGAGCTGTGACATCATTGCAGTTTTGCAATTAAAATGGACAGAGCCAGCGAACTCGGAAAGAGAACTGATTGAAGACAGAAGCTCTGTCAGCAGGTACAGTGCACTTATGGAAGGTTTCATTTTAAGGCAAGTCTTTAATAATATGCTAATATGCAATATATACTAGCACATTGTGCTCTTAAGGGAATTTTTTATTTTTTTTTGCAACTTACTACTATTATAGGAAGTGCTCTATGTTTGTTTCTGTAACAGTAAAGAACCCCGCTCCCAATATATTTTATATTTTATATGGGCCTGTATACAAGAAGTGTTGTTTGTAAATGCACTTAATAATTAATTCTTAATAGTCATTTTACTATTAATAGATATTTTTTTATGTAATGAACAGAGTGAATCTTTCCACTGAATGAAGAGTAAAGAGTAGAAAACTGATGTTACACTGATACACTGGGGATAGTGTATCCTCATTATACTGCAGCAGGTTTGGCATGATCCCACAAACCGTCGTAGCTGTAATTCGGTCCTTTTAAGCGGCGCCTGCCTGCTGCACAGGGGATGTGCCGATGCTTGTGACCAGCGGTCGCAATGACCACCAGCCACGAGCGATTGCGGGCATGAGAGGCAGAACAGGGCCGCATGTGTGTAAACACACAAATCTCTGTTCTGTGCGCTGAGATGAGAGATATTGTGAGTTCCTACGTGCTGGGAACCATGATCCCTCATCTCCTATATTCAGTTTCATCCCCCACACTGAGAATACACACATAGGGAACACAGTTAACACCTTGATCCCCTACTAGTGTTAACCCCTTCCCTGCCAGTGACATTTATACAGTAGTCATTGCATTTTTATAGCACTGATTGCTGTATAATTGTCAATCGACCCAAAAATGTGTCAAAAGTGTCCGATGCATCTGCCATAATGCTGCAGTCTTGATAAAAATCACAGATTGCCGCCATTACTAGTAAAAAAATAACAATAATAAAAATGCCATAAATCTATCCCCTATTTTGTAGACGCTATAACTTTTGTGCAAACTAATCAATATACGCTTTTTGTTATTTTTATTACCAAATATATATATAATGTATATAAGAATACATATGGGGGGTGCGCATGCGCGAGGCTTCCAAGATGGCCGCGATCATCTAAAGCTCCGCTGCCTCGCGAAACGACGGAACCCCTACCGCACGACACGGCCACCCTTCCGCTTACCGAGCTGTAGGGACGGACTCCCGGAGAGTTGGGGCACATAACTGAATGACCGGGGGACCGGCTAAACGCAGTCTGGGCCCGCTGCTCGCTTCACTGGATGTGTGGGAGAAATCCAAGATGGCCACCGCAGCACAGCTCCTATCCCAGGACCACAGATCCACAGGCATGGCGGATTTCAGGTCAGATACAGACTTTCCTCCTCTCCACGCCACCCCAGGCAACCTCAGGGGCCCACCCAAGGAAGCCACGCTGTCCCCGGCCTCCACGGTCTCCCTGCTGGAACGTACCCTCCAGGAATTCTCCCCATCCCCTGCGGGGACACACAGGGCCACCCAGGCTGCCATGGCCTCACATGAGGCTGCTCATGCAGACCCAGTCTCCCACATGGATGCCCTGTTTGGCAAATTTTCTGAACTGTTGGAAAGGGGCCTCTCCCAAACTGCCATGAAAATCACGGGGGAATTAAAAGCTGACTTTATTAACCTGGGCTCCCGGATCGAAACGATCAAACATAAAATGGAGGATACAATTGCCAGATCCATCCAAAACTCCAGGCACATGTATTCAGTGCAAGAGCAATTAGACCTAGCCATGGCCCGTATTGATTACCTTGAAAATAGGTCACGCAGATACAACATCAGAATTCGAGGGCTTCCAGAATCGATAACTGATGTGTCCAAGGCAGTGCATGACCTCATTACTCAGCTAATCCCTGACATCCCAGCTCCTAAACTAGAACTCGACCGGGTCCACAGAACCCTTGGCCCCCCTAGGAAGGATGGCACTCAGCGTGATGTACTGGCCAAGCCACACCATTTTTCGGTGAAAGAAGAAGTTATGAAGAGAGCTAGATCCCTGCAACACGTCATATAACAGGGCCACCAGGTTCAGATCTTTGCGGACCTCTCCCCCTCCACCATACAGAGACGGAGAGCCCTGAAACCCCTCTTGCTTGCACTGTCACAAAGAGACATAAAATACAAGTGGGCATTCCCATTTGTGGTCAGGTTCACGGACAAAGGGAAGTCATTTGCTTTCTCCACATTCCCCGAGGGGGAAAAGCTCCTCACCAGGTTGAAAATCATTTCTCAAGAAGCTGACATGGACACTTCTAACTTTGGCCAGGGCTCACACAAACGGCCCACACCTAACAGCCCACAATCCCCGTTGTGGACCTCCGGAAGAGCCAAGAAGGTCAAGGACAATGCACCCACCTGAGTAACATTCCAGCCCCTACTTTGACTCTCCATTGTGTGTCTGACCGTCTGAGGTCCTGGAGAGGGCCAGAGGACTTTTCCCCAACCATTGGAAGTTTGGTCCTCCACCTTTGTTGCCCTCCCCCTTCCTAGGACCTGTGCTACCCCTTTCCCCCTTGCCTTCAATAGCCCTGGACGCTATGCAGTCTTCCTTCCACCTTCTGGACTGCCCACAACCCCTCACGTTATCTGCGCCCCCTCGAAATAGGCCCTCCGGGCTGCTTAAAGGACTCTATAGAGGGCTGCAGTCCCCAGCACTCTCCCCGGATATGTAAACTCACTTTTTGGTTAATGACCGGCTTTTACTGATCAGCCCCAGTGTCCCCTAAACACTATGTTTGGCCGTGCCTTAAGTTCTTTATTTTTGTTTAACTGCTATTGTTGTATACTGTTGAATCAACAGATCGGGTTGTTTCCCGACTAGGGGTCCCCAGTTCCGCGAGGGACCACTTGCGCAACTCCCCCTCCCTCGGTCTCTCTCGGGTGCCTGAGGGTCGGGACATCTGACCTTATAGGTCAGCTGTTTACACTGTTCTTTCTCGGGATTTCGGGGGGTGTCTCCTGCCCTGATCTCCCCTTTCCTATCTCAGGAACACTTTCTTTCCTTGCCCTATCTATTTCTGTCTCCCCACTAGGTGGTAAGCTACTCCTGTTGAATGTTTGCATGACACTGTTGTTTTTTTCAGGTATGGCTAAGCTAACCTGGACGGCAATGTATTCCACGAGAAAATCACAGGCCGTCTATCCCAACGCTGTTGCCGGGAACCCCGCCACTGACTGGGTAAGTGAGGTCATCTTCAGATGCTGGGCTCCCCCTCTGCTCCATGGCTGATCAACAAGCTGTTAGGCTCAAGATATCTACCTACAACATACAGGGCCTTAATTCCCCCGTCAAACGTAGAAAAGCTCTTGATTACTATAAATCCCTGAATCTGGATATAATCCTACTTCAAGAAACGCACCTTCCTATCCGGTATAGTCCCAAGTTCCTTCACGCCCACTTCCCTCAGTTCTACCTAGCCAACGCAGAATCCAAAACCAAGGGGGTGGTCATTCTGATAGCCAAAATGTGCAAATTCAATAAAAGTTTTGAAAAGGCGGATCCGGAGGGCAGGTTTTTACTTGTAAAGGGCACTGTGGGAGATCACCTTTATTCCCTGGTCTCCTACTATGCTCCGAACACAGGACAGGTCAAATTCTTTGAATCCTTGTTGTGCACCCTTGCGCCTCTCTTAGAGGGGACGGTTATTGTCGGAGGGGACTCTAACGTCGCCTTTGATCAAGGCCTCGATAAATCCTCCTCCTCTCAGGCCCGATTAACCCGGCCCACGAAGGCAAGCCTGCGGATCGCCAAATTGCTCCACGCTCATGGTTTATCCGATGCTTGGCGGGAATTAAACCCCATAAAGAGAGACTATACCCACTTCTCAGCACCACACCAATCCTATGCAAGGATTGACCACATACTTGTGCCCTCTTCGCTCCTACCCCAGGTGCTCAAAGCCTCCATCACTGACACGGTGGTCTCGGATCACTCTCTGGTAATTGTGACGGCCCTCGGGGGTTCGAGTGGGAGACACCCCAGACATTGGAGGTTGAACGAATCTCTCCTGTCAGAGCCATCACGAATTGTGGATCTTGACAAAGCACTGCAGGAATATTTTTGTATTAATGCGACACCTGAGGTCTCCCCCGAAACCCTGTGGGCGGCGCACAAAGCATTTATTAGGGGAAAACTCATTCAACTAGGAACTCAAATAAAACGGGAAAGGCAATCAACCATCCTGAAGCTAGAGGAGGAATACTCTAGACTCAGGGCTCTTCACAAAAAGGACCCCCTCCGCACCCCCACCTCCTTGCTTGACAAGACTCGTTTAGAACTTAATCTCGCTCTTACCACGAAAGCAGAAAAATCGGTTAGGTGGTCTGGCCACAAGTTTTACTCACAGGCAGACAAAATAGGCACACTCCTGGCTAATAGACTCTCCCCTAGAACCAAGCTAAGCGCCCTCCCCCGGATCAGAAGTGCGGGACGCCCGCCCACGTCTAACCCGGTCACAGTTCTGAATACCTTTCAGGACTTTTACACCTCTGTTTACAGCAGTCCTCCATCTCCCAAAGCAAACCTTCTTCCACAGTTTCTGGAGGGACTCCCCATTCCTGTCTTATCGGACGCTCACAAACAAGTCATGGAATGCCCCTTTCAGGCGGAGGAGATTTTGGGAGTCATAAAGGAACTCAAAAAAAGCTCCGCCCCAGGCCCTGACGGCCTTTCAATCCCTTACTATAAAGCCTTTGCCAACACGCTTGCCCCCCACCTGGCCAATCTCGGCAATCATAAAGCTAATGGAAGCCCCCTAGATCCCCACCTTAACACGGCGTACATCACGGTCATACCCAAACCTGATAAGAACTTGGAGGATGTCAGTAACTACAGGCCGATATCCCTCATTAATAATGACCTCAAAATTCTTACGAAAGTTATGGCTAATAGGCTGGCCTCCTTTATCGGACGCTATGTCCACAAGGACCAAGTTGGATTTATCCCTGGCAGGCAGGGACCTGATCAAATTCGGAGGGCGGTTGACATTTTCTCCATTCTGCAGTCTAATTGGGAAGGGGGACCCAAACAATCGGGCTTTCTCCTTTCCTTAGATATCCAGAAGGCTTTCAACTCGGTCTCCTGGCAGTACATCTTCCAGCTCTTTGACAGGTGGGGATTTGGGGCTCGCTTCCTTGGCTTACTACGGGCCTTATACTCCCAGCCGAGGGCCCAAATTCGACTTCAGGGATACCTATCCACTCCCATTCCCATTACTAGAGGGACTAGACAAGGGTGCCCCCTTTCACCTCTCATATTTGCAATAGCCATTGAAACGCTAGCGATAGCAGTCCGCCACAATATTGACATTGGAGGTGTCCGCACAAATGCGGACTCTTTGCAGACGACATACTGTTATCCCTTACTTCCCCCCTCACAACTTTGCCCAATTTATCTCGAGTACTGGACGACTTTGCCAAGGTCTCAGGCTTACAAGTCAATTACTCTAAGTCTGTGGCACTGAATATTTCTCTTCCCACCCACCAAGTTATCTCACTCAAACAATCCTTTCCATTCAAATGGAGTGACACTGCCATCCAATATTTGGGTGTCTCCCTGACACCTAAGATGGAGATGTTGTATGCCCACAATTACCCCAAACTATACAAACAGTTGGAAACTGATCTCCGTTCATGGTCTAAACACGAACTATCCTGGCTTGGCCGGATTAACTCCATAAAAATGACCCTTCTTCCCAAAATCCTATACTATTTCCGAGCCCTCCCCATACCGGTCCGGAAGGACCACCTCTGCTCCCTGCAAGGCAAAATACTGAAATATATCTGGAGCAACAAAGGGTACCGTCTCTCGCAAAACACACTATTCCTGCACAGACGCAGGGTTGGGTTGGGTCTGCCTAATCTTCACAAATATTACCTTGCAGCTCGCCTGGCCCAACTCTCCACGCTCTACTCCAAATACGAGAAACCGGATTGGCTGTCCATTGAACGCTTCTCCGTAACCCTCTTTTACACTAGATTATCTATTGTGGTGTCCACCCAAAGCCAGGCCGCCCATCATGTCTCCATCCTTCTCTCACTCCTGCGCCCTATGGGACGGTCTCCGCAGAGAGCCTTCCCTGGTCTCCACTTTAAGACCCCTTGCTCACTTTTTCCGTAATCACGATTTTCCCCCTGGCCTGAATATTGAGACCTTCAGGTTAGAGGTCGACCGATATGGGTTTTTCCCTGGCCGATGCCGATACCGATATTTAGAAATCATGGCGGCCGATAGCCGATATATGATGCCGATTTTTTTGGGCCGATATGTTAGGCCGATTTTATTTTTATTTTTTTTTAATCCCCCTTGATCTAACACACCTTTCCTACTGGGGCGTTTTTTAAGGCGCTTTTGGGCTAAAAATAGCGCCTGTAAAGTGCCTGCAAAATGGCTCCCCTGCAGTCTGCGTGAAAGACAGAGTGCTTTCACACTGAGGCGATTCGCTGGCAGGATCTTAAAAAAAAAAAGTCCTGCAAGCAGCACGTTTGGAGTGGTGTATACCGCTCCTCCACCACTCCTGCCCATTGATATGAATGGGCACCACTGCCGAAGCGCATGCAATGCGATTTGGCAGCGGTGCTTCATGGGCGCATTTAACCTCTTCCTTGGCCGCTAGCTGGGTTATATGTGCCCCACTAGCAGCCAAATAGCACCGCTAAAATGATGGTAAAGAGCCGCTAAAACTTGCGTTTTACCATCAACGCCTGCCCGCTCCAGTGTGAAAGCAGTCTTCATAAGTGATACAGAAAATGTCTTACACTTAAACATTTATTAAACAAAAGAAACCTCCAATCAGTTTACTTGTATGTATGATTTAGATAAAAAAAAACTATATATTAAATAAAAACAGGTAGTCAAAACTTTTGGACAAAAAAAAAAAAATGGGCTAACTTTACTGTTTTTATTTTATTTTTATTTTTTAAATGGTGTATTTTTTTTCCAAAAAAATGCATTTGAAAGACCTCTGTGCAAATGCCGTGTGACATAAAATATTGCAACAACCGCTATTTTATTCCCTAGGATCTCTGCTAAAAAAATATATATCATTTTTGGGGGGTCTAAGTGATTTTCTGGAAGAAAATACAGGATTTTTACTTGTAAGCAACAAGTGTCAGAAAAGATTTAGTCTTTAAATGGTTAAACTGAGAACTTCTACACACAGAGATGACTTCATTCATTGAAGTGTAAACATTGTATCTTTCTGTTCTTTTCTTGGCAGTCTGCCCAGAGAGGAGGAAAGGGTTGCTATGACGACTCAGTCAACTTACACTCACTTCTATAGAGAAGTCATTTCAAAGTCCCGCTGTAGTTCTAAATCGGCTTTTTATCAGCACAATCGGCCGATGCCGATTATTTAAAAAACGGCAAATATCGGCCGATATATCGGTCGACCTCTACTTCAGGTGGTGGCTGGACAAGGGACTATACCGGATAGGTCATTATTTCACTTCCAGGGGTCCAATTTCCCTGGCTTATTGTATCGAACACTTAGAGCTACCAGACTCAGAGAGGTTCCGCTTCCAACAAATATCTCACTTCTTACACTCGCTTTGGAAGAACAAGCCCCTTCCTCCCCCCTTTACTGATTACGAAGCCTGGCGTGGTAAGATCGGGAAGCAGAGGGGCGGTATTTCAGTAATCTATGCGGCTCTCACTGCCCCAATTGGCAAATCCCCCTATATGACAGCATGGGAATCTGACCTTCAGACCTCTGGCAGTCTTGAAACCTGGCAGCTGGCCCTAGCCAGATCCTTTCGTGGGATCCAAAACACCTCACTCATGGAGGCTAGCATCAAATTGATAACCAGGTGGTACCTCACTCCAGCCAGGCTAGCCAAAATTTATCCCACGGCAAACCCCTTATGTTTTAGGGGGTGCCAACTTCGTGGCTCCATGATCCACATCTGGTGGGAATGCCCTAGGCTTCGATCGTTCTGGACTAAAATCTTTAACTTGATTCACAGGGTCACAGGCTGCCGGGTTCCAAAAACTCCTGAGGTTGCGTTGCTCAATGCCCCTGCTCCTTTGTTGCCTGGTTACACTCAGAAACTAACCCATTTTATCCTCTTAGGAGCCAAAATTGCGATTGCCTCCGCCTGGAAGCAACCCAGACCCTCTTTCCTCGCAGTTAAGAGGAAGATATCCTGGATAATGTCCCAAGAAAAACTGTCAGGCATTCTGTCGGATACAACGCCTAAATTTAGAAAGGTGTGGGACCTTTGGGCCCGCTACATGGGAATATCCCTGCTGCCGGGAATGCCCCCAGGCTCTACCTTAGCAACCAGATCTCATCCTTAAAGCTCTCCCTCTTTTATTGAGTGCTAAGCATTCTGCTACTGTACCCCACCACCCTTTTCGGAAATAGCTTACCCCCCTTTACCCCTCTGTCCTCCTCTTTTCTTCCCCTCTTCTCTCATCTGTCCTTCTTGATTTCCTGGTTTTATGGTTTGCTCAACAGAGCTATAATTGACAGGTTCACCGTACAGACAAATTGATTGCTGAGGTGCCCACTGTGGACAGCTCATCGAATACTTTCTCCCTTTGAGAAGGGGGGACCCGGGAGGGTACGCCCCCTCCCTGACACAGCAAGATCCCTCTTAGGGGTGTTGGGGTGGGGGCTCCTGGTTGCTACCCCTCACGGATATCTTGGATGGGCTCCTCACGGGGGGCGACCCTTAGTTCTATTGTTTAGCCCCTCGCTGTGGCGGGGCAGGATGTTTGTACCTATTTGTTATTGTCTGTCTTCCACAACTGTCTTCTTTTATTAATACTTGCACTGTGACAGCGGGCCTACCCCGCTGAAGATTGTTTGTTTTACTGGTATGTTATTGTAAGTGCCTTTGTCATAAAATAAAATCTTTTGAAAGAATACATATGGGCCTAAACTGAGGAAAAAAAATGCTTTAAAAAAAAAATTGGGGCTATTTATTACAGCAAAATGTAAAAAAATACATAAAGTAATAATATAAATAGTATAATAATGTATACATAAAGGTGAACCAGCGTAAAAAAAAACGAAGTCAAGTTTAGAGGTGCACCCGTTCAACCCACACAATTGCATTTGTGTTGCTTGAAATGTACTACGATTTTGGCCACGTAATGAACAAACGCATTTGAATGAGCACAATAGCCACTTACGCATGCACAGTGCTCACACAGTTCTAAATGTACCTGCAGTAACAGAAGGCTTTCTCTGAAAAAAGTTGCTTTCTCATTCTATTTTGGGATTATTTGTTACTTGGGCAGTTGTTACTAAAGTTCCTCACATCACCCCAGATCACCCCATGGACCTCCATCATCTGTTAATATTGAATTGAATATGTCGTGCGCCATGTCCATAGTGGCGCACAGATTGCATTCTCCCATGTGCCGAGATCGCAATAGTAAATGGGGTATTCCTGCTCAGTTCCTGGCGCACCATTACATAAATCTGAAAATGTGCATTGCGCCTCACCATGTGCCTCTACTGATGGCGCACGGCTTTCGTAAATCAGCCCCAATGGCTTGTAATAATCATCAAGTCACAGCATATCTCCAGGCATAATAAATTACATAAAAAAGATGATCTGATCCAATTTTTAAATGATCAGTTTGCATTCAAATAATTCTGGATACATATTTATTGAAATGCTGGGCATAATTATGTACACCTGGCTTAAATAGTTTATTGCATTATAATTATAATAATAATGCATGGCTCAAATAAACAGAACTGCACATTTTCCTTGTTAAGGTACAGCAGAGCAACAAGAAAGGAAATCTCTCTTCACAATTTTTAAATATGTGACACACGTGATTTATTTTTAATCAGATAACTCTTATTACGTTTTAAAGGTATTACACAAAATATAGCAATAAAAAAAATACAGTACATATATATCACAACATCCAGGACAATGTAAGAATGAGCTGAACACAGGTAATAAATGGACACATGTGATGGGGGGGGGGGGAGTCAGTCCATTAGTCCACATAGTCCACATAGTCCATTATGTGTCACTTACCTGACACAGGAGCCAGTGATTGCACCGCTGTCCCCGGTAGTCCGCCACATCCATCTTCTTGGTGGGGTCTCGCAGCTCCGCCGCTGTCATTCGGCGAAAGCCGCGATGACGTCACTCCCGTGCATGCGCACGGGAGCCGCCCCGCGCGGCAGCTCCGTCATTGAGAATGCTGCGCAAAGTGGTTTGTAAGGGTTTACAACCACTTTAATATGCCAGTTATCAGCCAATAAGGCTAAGTCTATCTAGCTTTAGCATCCAGGTCTTAACTGTAGCAGGGTTGTTGGATATCAATTTAAGGACTACCATTGTATTTAACTGTAAATAATGCTCTTTACAGAGCTAGAAAGGTATGGGTATCCAAGGTAGAGAAATTAAATAGCCCTAGAACACTTATTGCGGGTTTGTTACTAAGAATAACATTTAAGATTTTATGGATTATTGATGGATTATTGATGGATTATTGAAATAATTATTATCCCAGTATCAAAGGACATGCTACATTTCCAAAGCACATACTCCATCTCCAAAGCACATGCATAAGGGATCTTTGGTTGTCTCTACATTTTGAACATTTAGCATCAGCCCTTAAACCTAATTAATGTAGAAATGCTGGTATTCTGTAGATCCTGGTATGTGTATTCTTAACCTGTATTCTTTATTCTATGAACCTTGGTGTGCTTTGTTTACTTCTTCTGAATCAATGCAGTAATTCAGGAAGAAACGTTGCCTCTGCACAAGGATGCATTGTGGGCAAGATGGCAGACAAGGGCCTCCCTGATTTGATACAAATTGAATAAATTGTTCTGGTGGGCCCTCATATTACTTTAGTTTTGGTAAATCTACAGAAAATTGTACAGAGATTGTACAATTTGGTTGCATAATAAGTACAAGTACATGCAAGAGTGGGAGCAGAGACACTCAGCTGCAGTGATGTCGGGAGGGGCTATAGCCTTGAGTGGCCCCACACAAAGCCCTCTCAGTATTAACATTGACAATCATTAGTCCCGAGTCCCATGGCCTGGGGTTGGCCGGGAACTCGAGGCTATTGGCTGCCTGCCCTAGGGCCAATCCTGGCTGATCCTGGGTGGGTGCACGCCGGGCTGCCTCTAAAGGGAAGGGGGGGGGGTCAAGCGCCACTTCCCTTTAGAGAGAGAGAGTGGGGATCTCCATCTCCTGCTTACCCCGCTGCCAAGTGACATAAAACGTCCTGCCTCCTGAACTGGCTCCTATGGTGGACATCGCGCTGGTCCAATGCTGGGACATGTGACGTCCATAATAGGAGCCTGTCAGGAGGCGGGCCATGCTGGGTTAGTGGGAGATTCCCATTCTGTATAAATTGGTGGCTCTCTTCTCCTGATGGGCACTGATACCTGATCAGGCTGCATGGGCACAGGTAAGGCTGAGATAGTGATGATATGTGCACTGATCAGGCTGCCTGGGCACAGGCAAGGCTGAGCTGGTGATGGTATGAGCACTGAACAGGCTGCATGGGCACAGGTAAGGCTGAGCTGGTGATAGGATGGACATGGAACAAGCTGCATGGGCACAGGCAAGGCTGAGCTGGTGATGGCATGGGCACTGATCAGGCTGCATGGGCACAGGTAAGGCTGAGCTGGTGTAGGGATGGGCACTGATCAGGCTGAATGGGGACAGGTAAGGGTGAGCTGTTGACTGACGGGAGGGGCACTGATCAGGCTGCATTGATGCCTGATGATGAGGCTACATTGATGAACATTAGGGCCCTAGGGAGCCTCCGTCTTTTCTATGGTAATGTTACAGTATATATGAAGGGCTGTATAGGGCTTTATTTCTTGTCTATCTCTGTCTTTATCTTCCAGCCTTCCTCAAAAGGATGGGAAACCAGCAGTGAAGCCTTCAGGCCTTACAGCCTGTTTCCTACTGTACATGCGCAGGTCATGCTGCACTTTCTAAGTGGTCCTGCCATCTTCTAGAGCACACACAGGTCCCAGAAGGCAACGCTGGGAAAGTGGAGGGGCCAGACATGATGTAGGTCACCGTGCGGCAAACTTATCAGGAAACGGGAGCGGTTATCTGTCAAAACCAGGTATCTGCTCCCCCGAAAAAGTGCCATGTGTAGAAGGGGCTATCAAATTTACCTTTGGGCTGGAGCCCCTGGTCTTTTTCCCACCTAGCAACACCCCTGTCCCTAGAGAGCCCCAGTCTTTTCAGTGATTATGTTACAGTATGTATGAAGGGCTGTATGGGGCTTTATTTCTTGTCTATCCCTGTCCTTTATCTTCCAACCTTCCTCAAAAGGTTCCTACTCTTCTATAACCCCCCACCCTTATCACCCTCTCTACATTACTTTAAGATATACATGTTTTTCAAATTCCACCACAGAAAATAAAGAAAATAAATTGGGAATGGCAATTGCTCACCTTGATCAAAGTATATAAAATGTGTTTGTCCACTATGAACTTAAAGAGGAGTTCCAATCTAGGGGAAAAAAAAGTCAGCAGCTACAAATACAAATACAGTAGATGCTAACTTTTAAAATAAGAACATTTACCTGTTCAGGGGTCCCATGATGTTGGGACCCCAAGCCAATTCGTCTATCGGCTTCAGATGCAGGCGCCGGCATTGCAAGTAAAGGAAACTGGCAGTGAAGCTGCGATTACTGAATGGTCCCACTGTCTTCTGGGACACACCCAGGTCCCAGAAGGCAGCGGGGGGGGAAGAGGAGGGGCCTAACATGATGTAGCTTGCCGTGTGCCAATCTTACCAGGAAGTGGCAGTGGGTACCTGTCAATACCAGGTACTTGCTCTCCCCCAAAAAGTGGCATGTGTGGGAGGGGGTTATCAAATTTTCCTTCAGGCTGAAGCCCCTGGTCTTTTTCCCACCTAGCAACACCCCTGCTCAGCTGTCATTGTTTTTGTAATCCAGCTCCAGCTCAGGGAGGGGGAAGATGTAAATACACCATTACATGCAAATATACCAATTATTTGAACTTTTCACATTACTTCAGGTTTATTTAATTATGTTGAATGCTTCATTTCTTCACTGCAAATGTGATTTACATACAGGAACTGGGTATATTTATAGTGAGTAGTATTTGTAATTTGTAGGATTGGTGATGAGTTTTGTTCTTAAAGAAACAGCGTGCCATTTATTATATGCTATTGTTACACTTATAAGTTTGTAAAAACATTTGAAGAGTGTTTGCAGCAGTTCCACACACAAATATATACTGTTATTACACATTCACATTTTATTTATTCACCTTGAGCTAATATATAGCGGGGCACGATTTCATGTTAACACACCGATACTACTTTTAGGCCCTATTCACACCTTGTGTAGTGGAAGCTCACATTTTTTGACACATTTTTACCTCAATACACATAGAGGCAGCCCACTTATTTTAATGGGCTGCACTACGTGCGACAAATGCGGCAAAGTAGCTCATGGGGCATTTCGGCTCATTATAGTTTGCACAGTTTTTACCACACTTTTTGTCACACATTTTTGTAAATAGTGCTCTCTGACAGCAATTGCATTGGAGAAACATGTAACTGCAGAGGTTGGTGGGAGCATTCTCCTGGAGGGGGAGGACAGGTGCAGGGTGTGTTTTCATGAAAAACTTCCTCACTCTACTAACGGTTTTCCTGTTCTGTAAGATGTATATTATATTATTATTGCCGTCTTCCTGTCCTTATGACCTCCCATTTCTTGTAGAGGTGCCACAGGAGTGGAAAGTGAGAGAAAATGACCCTTAAATGAATACAGAAAGCAATAAACACTTGCTTAAATAAATTGTTGTTAGAAATTATGTATCTAGCTCTACAGAACAGACAGACAGTGCATATTGGCATTGGTGTTGCTGCTTAATTGCAGACTGAAGCAGGAAACTTTATTATCAGAGAAAAGATAAAGAGCATAACATAGATGCAGCTAAAAACATATACAGTAAACACTACCATCTACTGGCTGATGTAGTTGCTGCACAAAATACTTGAAAAATGTATTCCAACTAGTCATTATGTTAGTCCCATTTTGGATCTCAGTTCTATAAATATGTTTCTTGAAAGCTGTTTTGTTAAAGCTTCTGATCTACTTTTTTTCTCATGAGTTGGAAGTTTTTTCATCTAATCTTATGAATCTGGCTCTGGTTGTAAATTTACACCAGCAACATAGGACAGATGTTTGGCAGGAATGCTTCTGGTGGATTTCCTGATTGAAGCCACTTGTAGCCTGGGTTCTTCTTTTACAGTATTTGGATTGTCTGCATTCATTTCTATTTCTATGTCAATTTGTTGCTTATCTTCATGTGACACTGATGTGGAATTTCCCTCGGTTTGAAATGCTGGTGTTCATGAAAGTTTGAACATACTGAAGTTTCATCTGAAATTTTAACCTTTGAAAGTAAGATATCCCCTTTTGCGATGGCTCAACTGTCATCTTAGAAGGTCACTACAATACCTTGTTTTGTGAGCTTCTTCACTGACAAAAGATTAGTTTTAAGAGCAGGGACATAAAGGACATTTTTTTACAGGTATCTTTCTGGTGACACTCTGGGAAATAGGACAGTAAAGAAATCTGTTTCCTATTCCTTCTGTTTTCATTATTTGCCCATTAGCTGTGATGAATGTTTCTGTTTTACTCTGGTTAAGGTGAATAAAGACATTTCTGTCATTTGTAATTTGACTTATAGCTCTTGAATTAACATACCATGCCTGCAAAGATGGGTTGCAACTTTTGGATTGAAAAACATATTAATTTTCTGAAGCAAAATTATTTTCTTCCATCACACATTTGGTCTTTTGTAGTTTAGTTTGTTTTTGCATACTAGATTTTCAGATTCTGCAATTTGCTTTTAAATTAAAACATCCATGTGCTTCTTGTTGCATGTTACTGTTTTTATTGCAGTCTTCTTTCTGTTGCTGTATCTTGCACTTATTTTGCTGTAGCAGGCTATGCCTGGGTGGGTGTCTGAGCTATGCCTTGGCCCATAACCTTTTAGAAATTATGTACAGAACAGATAGTGCACAGTCCATATAGGCTTTGCTGCATACCTGCAGACAGGAATAGGAAACTTTATTATCAGATTAAAGACAGAGCATGCATTGATGCAGCTACAAACCTATAAACATTGCCATCTACCATCTGATGTACTGTAGTTCTTGCACAAAATACATAAACAATGTATTCCAACAGTTTTGACTCGTATCCTTGCTATCAAAAACTAAAAAAAAACATTATTTTGTCTGGAGATGATCTTTTAAGTTTGTAGTATCTAAAGCTTAGTGCATTTTGTACATTTGTTGATGGAAAGTGATGGTAAACATGTACCACTCATTTTGTGTTTGTTTCAAATCCCACAGAGGTAATTCCCCAGACTAGCCGTACAATTATCTCTTTCACGATTTCCTGAGAAACAGAGGAGTGGCTCTCACAGGAGATCACAGGATAAAAGCTTTACTGTAAGTAACACTTAACATTGTCCAATTAAATACTTTCTTTCACTACCTCTCTAAGTGTTCACTTTTATGGAACTTACATGGAGGAGCCCAGATATGAGGAAAGATTAGCTAAACTGAATTAAGACAAGATTAAGGAGGGGGTATGATCAACATATATACACTTGTGGTCCATATAGTGAATGTGGTATAGAGTTATTCATTTTAAGGTCATCACAGAGGGCAAGAGGGCACCCTTTATGCCTGGAGGAAAATAGATTCAATCTCCAAATATGGAAAGGCTTCTTCACAGTAAGATCTGTGAACATTTGGAATACACCCCCTCAAGAGTTGGTTCTGGCCAGATTAGTAGATTGTTTAAAAAAAAAATCCTGGATTCTTTCCTAAATGCACAAATTATACCTGGATACTAATAGGTAAAGTTTATCCAGGGACTGATTGCCTCTTGGGGGATCAGGTGAGGCCTTTTTTTTACCCTATTGCAGCAAATTGAATTATGCTTTATTTGGGGGGGGGGGGGGGGTTGCCTTCCTCTGGATTAACTGTGGGTATAGGATAGTGTATATGAAGGTTTTCAATCTGCATTTTTTTCTCTGTTGGCTGACCTGGATGGACTTGTGGACTGGATGAGCTTGTATTTTTCAACCAGATTAACTGTGTGTGTAAGTCCCCTACAAATCACATCAACCAGGGACCTTTACTGATAGTATTCTGATTATCTTTATTCTTTTCAAAGTCTGTGTGATGTCAAAACTTAGTTCTTAGATGTATCATGGGGTACACTGTTTTCAAAATGATACTAAGTAATTATTACCAATAGAACTGTTTTCCTTTTCTGTGCAGCACACAATGGTGAGTGCAATTCACTGGTGACAGGTGTGCTGTGCATTTATTGTTTTATCCAAATGAGAAGAGAGGGGAGGCTGCTGTTCGGTTGTCTGCTGGTGGTGACACTGATGTGGAAATGTGAGGCCTATGATTTTTACCTTCAATGATAATCAGCATTAATAAATGGACATACAATATGGCTTAAACAGTGTGTCAGAAAACTATCTGGACATTCTGAGAACAGCTGACATCATAAAACAGCTCTGGTATGTTATCTAGAGTTCGCATCTAGGAAGCTCTGTTTATAGTGTCCACTATACTACCTGGTTTATAGATGTACTCTAACCAAGTCATTCCCTTGCCCAGAGGGAATCACTTGGGAGCTGTGAGGATGACCTCTGAGAGTGGTAATGTTACCAAACATGTTACTTAAATGAGGTTGGGCAGAGAGGGAATATAGAAGCAAGCCAAGCTCTCTTGTTTTTTATGACATGTAATGGCCTCCAATTGACTAAGTGTGGCCACCTGGCTTATGGGAGGGAATATGACTCTCTTCAACCCCCCCCCCCCCCACCCTTGAGTGAATGTGGCAATGTCTTAGGATATGTGAGAGGGGGTGTTTCTACCTGGAAGGAGTTAAGGAGAGGTGGATTTTTGCAAGTATATATTTTGGAACACAGATCACTGGCCTCTCTCTTTAGCCTCATAGTCTCAACAAGCATGGTCACGTAAGGTCTATCTGTGAATTGTATTTCCATTACTTTCTTTGTGTGTAACTTAAATTATCTTTGTCCATTGGCAAAACTGTATTTGTAACATCACTGCATTTAAAGTTGTATCATCTACGTCATATTTGATAATATCTGATTATTCTAACGTTCCTTTTCTGTATAAACAAATTCAATATTTGTATTTTAGCAACATTATAATTTCCTTATTGATTTCATGGGTTATAGCTGCAACCACATTGGTTGATTCTTATATAGGCAAGGTTATAATGACTTATGGTATATATCGTTAAGCGTATAAGTGAAGTAGGTAAACATTGCCATAACAACACAGACAGCCTCTCTTCTCTGAGCTTTAGGTTGCTATAGCAACAGGCAGTTCAGGGCAGGACAGATGCTTATTCAGTCTATGCTAACTTTGCAGGCTGTGAGAGGTGGGTCATGTGGGAAGACTAGGGGGGAAGTAGGGAGGAAGAGCTGTCGATCATGCTTCTGGAGTAACCAAGGCAAGACAATCTGGAGAGTGATGTGAGGCAGCTAGATAGGGAGAGAAGCCTGGTTTCTCCAGATTCAATATTTAGCATGCACAGGCAGTGGGCTCGATTCATGAAGCAGTATTTTCCTCTTTAAAATTTGTGGTAAAAAAAAAAAAATGTTTACAATTCACATAAAAAGCTACTAAAACACTGCATGCAGTATTTAATCGAAATATGCGGTATTTATCTCATGAAACAATGCAGTATGTTATCTCATGCGATATCCAGTGGGATGGATACGATGGAGAAAAATTCGAACCCCTGTCAGTTTTTATTTCTAATAAAGAGGTAAAATGGTTTAAACTCTAGAAATATGCCAACTCACTAAATCAGTACTGTCCCTGTAGCATGTAATATGTATTGATACAAAAGAATAAAAGGTAACTGGAATACTAGTTGGAAGGGAAGCTGCTTTCACAGGACACACGTGGTGTATTAAAAACAACAAGTTCAATTATGTAACGTAAAATATATTTAAAAAAATGACATATATTGAATGAAAATAGTATCATCATTACACACATACAGTATCTCACAAAAGTACACCCTCACATTTTTGTAAATATTTTATTATATCTTTTCATGTGACAACACTGAAGAAATTACACTTTGCTACAATATAAAGTAGTGAGTTGTATAACAGTGTAGATTGGCTGTCCCCTCAAAATAACTCAACACACAACCATTAATATTTAAGCATCTGGCAACAAAAGTGAGTAAACCCCTAATTAAAATGTCCAAATTGGGCCCAATTAGCCATTTTTCCACCCTGGTGTCATGCGACTTGTGTTACAAATTGGTGTTATCATTCTCACTCTCTCATATTGGTCACTGGAAGTTCAACATAGCATCTCATGGCAAATAACTCTCTGAGGATCTGAAAAAATGAATTGTCGCTTTACATAAAAATGGCCTAGGCTATAAATAAATTGCCAAGAACAGGAAACTGAGATGCAGCATGGTGGCCAAAAAATTCAAAAAAGTAAATACCAATTATAAAGTCTGGAGATAAGGGAAATAAATTACAGATGCACATTTCTTAGTAGTCTAGAGCGTTATTCGACTAATGTTTATTATTGTGAACATATACCTGCAAATCACACAGACTGCACATTGGCAGAGTTTGTCCAAAGGTAACATAAACCACTGCAATCAATTATATAACATGGATGTGGGTGTGCTTTTTAACATTAAAGTCGCGTACACACGGGCGGACTGTCTGTCCAACTTAGTCCGCTCGTGTGTGGGCTTCAGCGGACTTTTTCAGCGGACAGTCTGGCGGACTAAGTCTTTCGGAATTTCCGTAATATTGTCCGTCCAACTTTGGTTTCAGCGGACAGTCCGCTCGTGAGTAGGCAATTTGGACGGACTAAGTATGGCGCATGCTCAGAAAGGATTTACACGGCCGAAGGTTGCATTGCAGTGTATTGGACGTCGTATTTCTAGTCCCATCGTACGTGCTGTACACGTCATCGCGCAAGCTTTCAACGGACTGTCTGTTCATCGTGTGTGGTCAAGTCCGTTCATTCAAAAGTAGGACGGACTGTCTGTCGGATTGTCTGACGGACTTAGTTGGCCAGACAGTCCGCCCGTGTGTACGCGGCTTTAGTGTTAAATCATCTGACCTAGTTTAAATGATGCTAATTCACTGCTGACTCAGCATAGCATGCTGGACACATGTGTTTACTGTATAACCAGTTTACTTTTTCATTTGTTGTCATTGCAAGTTATATGATAAACAGACCACCGCAGTATAGCAGTGGCAGCTGGTGAAGTTCCTTTTAGACCCCTCCCACTTGGTGAAAATGGGCATGGTTTCAGCGAAATAGTGGACGTGGTTCTAAGGTGGTGTGGTTAGTGTCTGAGATGAATGAGGGATGGAGGGAAAGGCGGGGGAGAGGGATGGAGGGACAACAGGCTCAGATCCTGCACAACAATAGAAATATGTGTATTCTAGGAAGTTTAACAATCAGCAGATAAAGATACTCCAAACACCTGGTGTTAGCACTTCAATCATCCCGGCACCATGGTTGTTATGGTGTCAGGATGATTGAAGCCCAATATTTCTGTTATTACATTGTAATATAAAATTAAATCATTCAACTCACCACATTGCAGAATCAGTGGGAGCCTTGAGCGTGTGACTTGTCATATCACCTGCCACCAGATGCCATCAGCTGTCCCCAGCGGAGTCCGTCCTTACATTAGGTGCAACCAACAGAGTCTGTCCTTACATCAGGTGCCCCCAGCAGAGTCCATCCTTACATCAGGTGTTCCCAATAGACTCCATCCTTACATCAGGTGCCCCCAGCGGTGTCCCTCCTCACATCAGTTGCCC
Organism: Lithobates pipiens; assembly: GCF_037356315.1. NCBI lineage: Eukaryota > Metazoa > Chordata > Amphibia > Anura > Ranidae > Lithobates > Lithobates pipiens. The sequence continues at coordinate 24,883,901 of NW_027507790.1, forward strand.
CCAGCAGAGTCCATCCTTACATCAGATGCCTCAGCGGAGTCCCTCCTTACATAAGGTTCCCCCAGTGGAGTCCCTCCTTACATCATGTGCCCCCAGCGGAGTGCCTCCTTACATCTGTGTCCCCTTCAGCAGAGTCCCTCCTTACATCTGTGTCCCCATCAGCGGAGTCCCTCCTTACATCTGTGTCCCCAGCGGAGCTCCTCCTTACATCTGTGTCCCCAGCAGAGTCCCTACTTACATCTGTGTCCCTGTCAGCAGAGTCCCTCCTTACATGTCTGTCCCCTTCAGCCGAGTCCCTCCTTACATCTGTGTCCCCATCAGCCTAGTTCCTCCTTAAATCTGTGTCCCCAGCGGAGCCCCTCCTTAGATATGTGTCCCCAGCGGAGCTCCTCCTTACATCTGTGTCCCCAGCAGAGTCCCTCCTTGCATCTGTGTCCCCATCAGCGTAGCCCCTTCTTACATCTGTGTCCCCATCAGTGGAGCAGCAGGGTCCTTCTCACATCTGCGTCCCCGGCAGCACAGCACTACTTTAAGCTGCGTCTGGAGGAGAGGGAGAAGAGTGTGGGAGGAGGACCATGGATAGAATATGAAGAAGGATGAATACAGATGACACACAATGACGACAATGATCCTGGAGACATCCGGGCACTGCAGATAACTATCACACATGACATTATGGGGCTCAGGTTTGCAGAGGCTGATAACAAGACAAATTGCTGCTGCCCATAGCACCCAATCAACTGTCAGAAGGCATCTGTAAACTGCAGAGGTGAAGGCTGTGATTGGATGCCATGGGCATGTTAGCACAAATAAGCCAGGGTAGTATCAGTGAGGAGCAGTGTCCTGGGAGTGAGGGGTGACCTGTAGCACACACACATATGATATGATATCAGTGTTTCTCTTCCCCATCTGTACAGCTTTCATGGATCCCCTCCTCCACACACACAGCACTGCCAGAGCCGAGCATTTGACAGAAACACACGATTCCCTGAAGGAAGGATTTTGTGCTCACCAGTGGCAACCCATCCATTCCTTCCTGGTTTTCTCTGTGTGTTCAGTGAAGAGGGGAGAAGCCTCCCCTCTCCACTGAACACAAGGGGATTAGTCACAGTGGTCATCTTTTTGTAGCCCGCGGGAAGTGACTTTGTTCTCACACTGAGAACAAAGCACCCAGCCAGGCAGATGCTGGTCGGCACCATCGATTGTGCTGCAAAGCATCTCTAAACCCCGCCAATTAAGCTCCGCCTCTGCAATCTCATGATTGCATTGAAGTGGTGCTTGCCATATTGCACTGTGTCCAGCACCTGAACACAGTGCACTTAGTTATAGGCCATTTTATTTACTTAATAAAGGACCGTTTAAAAAAAAATGTTTTTTTTTGGGACTACTACATGGGGGGGGGGGGGGGGGGGAGGCGCTGCAGTATATACTTAGCAATGTGTACCTAGAGTAACAGAACTCCACTGTGACACCATCACTGCTTCTCTGTGCAATAAAAGGAAGATAATGTCTGAAAGATGAATGAAGGTAATGGCTGGTGTGAGGTTCGAGCAGGGTACATAGCTTCCAAAAAAAAAAACATCCTTCTTGTAATCATTTTCTATTTGCATGCAAATTAATACATCTGGATACCATGCTAAACATTTTATGAAGATAGCAATCTTTAAGAAATCAATATTTCTGCGGCATGCCCCCAAGGCAGGCGTGACGATGGGATTTGCTTTAAAAGTGGTCAGTCTATAGGCCCAGGCCAATGATTTCTTGGCAGGTGCTGGTGATCGGTTTTGGCAAATGAAATCCTCCCCTGCCTGTGTATGTGTAAACATAGGCAGGAGAAGTGATGTCATCTCCCCTCGTGGAACTCTTCCATTCCAGAGAGAGGATAGAAGACATCTCAGAGTAAGTTGCACCAACACTACACTGACACAGTATACATAGGCACACTTGTCACCCCCCGATCGTCCCCCCCAGTTAACTCCTTCACTCCCTGCCACTGTGTCACCCAGTGCAGTGTTAATTTTTTTTATCACTGTACTGGTGTCATTTGTGGCAATAATCAGTGTTAGGCCGCGTACACATGGGCGTATTGTCTGCCCAACTAAGTTCGTCAGACAATCCGACAGACAGTCCGTTCAACTTTTGAATGAACGGACTTGACCACACACGATGAACAGACAGTCCGCTGAAAGCTTGCGCGATGACGTGTACAGCACGTACGACGGGACTAGAAAAACGACTTCCAATACACTGCAATGCAACCTTCGGCCGTGTAAATCCTTTCTGAGCATGCGCCATACTTAGTCCGTCCAACTTGCCTACACACGAGCGGACTGTCCGCTGAAACCAAGTTTGGACGGACAAAACCAAGTTTGGACGGACAAAATTACGGAAATTCCGAAAGACTAAGGCCGTCAGACTGTCCACTGAAAAAGTCCGCTGAAGCCCACACACGAGCGGATTGTCCGCTGAAACACGGTTCAGCGGACTAAGTTGGGCAGACAATCCGCCCGTGTGTACGCGGCCTTAGGGTACTTAGTAGTAGGCCCAGATAGGTCTAGGGACCCCGCTAAACCCCCCTAAAAAAAGGTTTAACCCCTTGATCACCCCCTGTCACCAGTGATCACCATACTAGTGTCACGAGTGACGCTGGTTAGCTAGTTATTTTTTATAGCATCAGGGAACCTGCTGTATATTACCTAAATAAAGATATTGTAAGGTGTTCGTCTTCTAGATTCCCCTGGATAGCCTAGGCTGGAGTGGCTTAATGGAGGTCCCATACGCCGGCGGTTAATCAATACACATACACTCCATTTGTACGTGGTGAAGATTACAAGGTTTAATGGGAGAGTGGACCTTCTTTTATATGGTATTTACAAAGCCCTGCCCAGTGAGTTTCACATACATCAACAATTTAACTCATGACATTAGCTCTTTCCTGAAATGTAAGTTAAAGGTTATCTCCTGACAGTTTTTTTCAACATCTACTGACTGACCATATTCTTGCGTAACCAGTCCTTATCTTAGCTTTGTGCCTTTCAACAATGTTCAGAGAAGAAAACACAGGCAGATATTTTCCTGAGATATCAATATCTTACATAGACCCTCTGGAGAAACATACAGCTATCTGTCATTTAGTCACGTTATCTATATAGTTTGTCACGTAAGCCAGTATGCTTGTATGTCTTTAATTCTGAACCTATTGAAATGCCCGCCTAAGCATATTATCTTAGACCTTTGACTTAGTACATCTTTGGTAACCTTAATAAGTATTCCCTTATAATCCTCCCTTTGATCATTCTGTGATTTACATAATGATCATTCCTTTTCTAATTTAATAGCACAGGCTTCATACTCCAAACCCTCGTGCTCATGGTTTTTATACCATACCGTTGGACCTTTAACAATGGAAGTGAGTTTCAGATCCTCCGGAGCGGCCGTGTTTCCCTTTTTACATAAACATTTGATTATCTTATAACAGGCATATAAAAATAGAATGAAGAGAATCACAGTGACAATTGTCATGGCAGCATTTCGGAGCCAAGATATTAATCCCCCAAAACTAAAACTGCTCGAGAAGGGATCCCAGTTTTTTCCTATGTTCCGTGCCTCTTTCTGTAGTTTATTTACCTCTTCCCTGTGTTGGGCAATAACGTCATAGTAGTCTGGGACTTCGATGCTGGTATTATGAATCCAGGTACAGCACTCATAATCCTCAGTAGTCTCACAGAGGCCAGTAAGGGCTGCACTCATACTTTCTATGGCCAACTCATGTAGTTCTAGTTGCTTCCTAATTGCCCTAGTTTCTAGATTTAGTTTGGTTATATCATCAGAATTTTCCTCCAGAATCTCATCAATTATGCCAGTGTAATTATTTAATCTTTTCATTAGGTCAATTCCCCATCCTGTCCAGGAAGGGAACCATGCCCAGGCCATATCTTTTTCTAAAAACAATTCTCGTTTATTACGGTGTCTAAGGGGATATCTAGGATGCATGCTAGCTTCAAGGAGGTGACTTCCCTTGTTATCCCCTAATACCCCCATGATAGGAACCAGGGCTGCAAGGTAACACCACCCCTGGGGTTTGGTTGGGATCCAGGGGTGACAGAGTTTGCCGAAGCATATATATATGGTATTTCCTAGAGCTAGGGGCCGTTTATGGAACACGTTCCTAAGAGTATCAGAAAGGCCAGAGAGTATCAGAATTGACATTAATTGGTGTATTGTAGTCTTGGTACTGGAGCTAAGAAAGTCTAAAAAGGTGGCATTTAGGGTGGGATCTGAAGTATGGAAGAAAGAAGGATTGTTAAGCGATGTCATTGAAATGTTAAGTTTTGTTTGTTTGCAAACCTCTGCTCCATCTGTGGTGTTTCCCAGTCGGAAACACCAGTCTGGGAAGTGGCTTCTACCTATAATTTGGAAAGTGAGGGTTTTATTTGGAAGGGTCCTAGTAACATTCGTTAGGACAATAGGGGGTGTTCCATTAAGGAGGGGGGTAAAATTCAAGGGGACTGCCATGAGAGGGATTCTAGCTGTACTGGGATGTAGCTTGCTGCAAATCCAGCATTTCTCAAAACCGGATTTTTGAGCATAGCTATATTTGAATTTTAGTAATAACATCTTGTCAGTCAGTCCCTTAGGTGACTCATTAACGGGTATAATACTTCTAATATGTCTTTGGCCAGGGGTATTATTCATCTTAGGTGGTCCACATATCCCTTTTAATAGACCTAAGTCTTCTGGATGATATATACAGTTGGCTATAAACCATGTGGGCAGGAATACAAGTAGTACCAGACTACCCCAAAGGCATACAGCCTTCCCTGACACTGAAGGTAAAAACATTTCTACAAGTTCTTATGCTTGTCCTTCTTCTTCGCTATCATGTAGGGTTTCAAGGGTTAATTGTCCAATGCCTTCCTGAATCTCTTGCAGTTCCGGTAGCTGTTCGGGTGGGTCGGGTTCTTCTTCAATAGGTGGGGGGTCGGGGGTTGTGGGAAGCGGTGGGCACTTTTTCAGCCTGCTGGCGTGGATCCAGGTGTTTCCTTGGTCAGTCAGGACCGCAGTTCTGGACACCTTTTCAACCTTCCAAGGTCCAGAGTAGATTGGTCCGATCCTCTTTTTGTGGGCCAGTTGCTTGACTAGCACTTGATCTCCTGGGATGAAGGGGTGTGTTGGCTCTGTGGAAATAGGAGAAAAGGTGACAGAAACTTGTTCGTTCGTTTCATGAAGCATACTTACCAGGTTTTTCACGTACATTTCCTGTTGGGAATAAATGTCAATATCAGTGTCTTGGTCTAATGGGGGTAGTTCTATGTTTGCGGGGACTCCCATCAAAATTTCAAAAGGTGAAAGTTTCGTTCTAGCGTGGGGTGTCGTCCTAATCTGGAATAGCACAGAAGGGAGGTGATCAAGCCATCCCTTCATTGTGCCCCCTGTGGCCTTTTTCAATTTATCCTTTATATTTCTATTCATTCTTTCCACTACCCCTGCACTTTGAGGGTGATAGGGGATGTGTAGTTTCCATTGCAGCCCTAACAATTTAGCCACAGCCTGGGTAACGGAAGAGCTGAATGCAGGTCCCCTATCTGACCAAATAGATGTTGGTATGCCAAACCTACAAATCCAGTTATTCAGCAAGCATTTTGCTGCTATATTGGCTGTCTCACCTGCACAGGGAGTGGCTTCAACCCAGCCTGAAAATTTATCTACGACAACGCACAGGAATTTTAGGCTCCCCTTTTGTTTTGGCATGTGTGTGAAGTCTACTTGTAAATCTGTAAGGGGACCTATTGGTGGGGGTAGATGACCATGTAGGCCATGCCGTTTGCCCTGCACATTGTTTTGAGCACAGGTAAGGCAACTTGTGGTCAGGAGTTTGACTTGTTTATTCAAGGCGTTTGTGCAGAAAGATTTGGTGTACATAGTGGCTAAAGGGACGGCACCTATGTGTCCTGGACCATGAAGGTAGGAGAGAATTAGAATACTGCTTGCCTCAGGTATTCCCAATATCTTCCCCTCTTTTGACCACAGACCCTCTGGGTCTTTGGTCAAGCCAGCCTTCACCCAATACAAGACATCTTCCTCAGTGGCTAATGATTGCATTTGTGCCACTACAGATTTAAAGTTAGGACAGGTGAAATGATCCTTAAAGTACATGGACGTGGGGGTGGGCTCCTGGGTGGAGGACTGGGCTGCCTTTTTCGCTTCTCGGTCAGCTAAAGCATTTCCCTTGGAAAGTTTGCTATTATCTGAAGAATGTGCTTTTACTTTAATTATTGCCACCTCTTTTGGGAGCAAAATAGCCCGAAGAAGTGCCTGAATCTGGGTAGCATTGGAAATAGGTTTATTATCTGCTGTTTTAAAACCTCTTTTAGCCCATATTACTCCGAAGTCATGCACCACCCCAAATGCATATCTACTGTCTGTGTAAATGTTCACCTTCTTATCTGTAAATAAAATGCAGGCCCTGGTGAGGGCTTCTAGTTCAGCCACCTGAGCCGAAGAGGGGGGCAGTGGTTTGGCTTCTAATACCTTGTTCGGCAACTGGACTATTGCATATCCTGTTTGGAAGGTGGAATCAGAGGGACGGGAGCAACTACCGTCCACAAAAACATCGTCTGCATTGGTAATCGGTACGTCGGTGAGGTCTGGTCTTGGTGATGTGATAGACTCCACTTGTGTTATACAGTCATGAAACTGGTCTGGGTCTTGTGGTAGGCGTAACATGGAGTGCAAGAGACGGACGGCAGGGTTGTTGGCGGGAACATATTTGAGTCCCCGAGACTACACAGTATAGTTGAAAAGCTTTACCATAGTCTACCAACCCCAGGGCGGGTGCGCATGACAAACTGTTCAATAGGGCCTGGAAGGCTTTAAGCCGTTCCTCTGTCCAATCAACCTGCCTAGGTGCTGTTGAGGCGGTGGCCTCTCTTAGTATGCCATCATAATGAGAACAGTCAGGGATCCACTGGCGGCAATATACCACAGCGCCCAAGAATGAGAGCAGGGCTGCCTTGTCTTTTGGGGGGCTCAGAGCTTGTAGGGCTGCGGCGCGTTTGGGGGAGACCATCCTTGTTCCCCCCTTCAGTATGCACCCCAAGTATTCCACTTGTGGCATACACCACTGTATCTTCTTTCTGGATGCTAAATGCCCGATGTGGGCTAGATGGTTCAACAGAGATGTGGAATCGACCGCACAATCTTCAGCAGTGCGACTGCACAAGAGCAAGTCGTCCACATACTGTATTAGCACCGACCCTCGCTCAGGCGTCCAAGACTTGACAGTCTCATTGAGTACCATAGAGAAGGCAGCAGGACTATCAACATACCCCTGAGGCAGGCGTGTCCAGGTTAACTGACCCGTCAACTGGCCCTCCGTCCAGGAGAAGGCAAACATAGGCTGGGCCTCTTCCGCAATGGGAATGCTAAAGAAGGCATTTGCTAAATCAATCACTGTGTAGCATAGAGAATGTGCCGGTATACATGAGAAGATAAAAGTGATGTCTGAGACTAGGGGTGGAAGTGGAATCACTTGTTTGTTAACTGCCCTTAGGTCTTGTACAAGTCTCCACTCCCCACTGGCCTTTTTTACGGGGTAAATGGGCGTGTTCCAGGGACTGATGATTGGTCTCAGGATACCTTTTGATATGTAATCATTAATTTGAGGGGAGATGCCTTTGACTTTCTCTGGGGGTAGGGGATACTGTTTTTGATATTGTATCCCCGCATCTGATCGCATTTGGGGTGCATATGGTGTGCAATTAATAAAGCCCACACTACCTTTGTTTTCTGCCCAAATTGTGTGATGGTCAAGGGAGGAAGGTATCATTAGAAAGAAACTCCTGTGTGCATGTCTTTTTGGGCTGTGTAAGTCACAAAGAGGGGAACTCACAGTGAGGGAGCCGTCTTTGTCAAACTTAATGGTAATGTTCAACTGGGACAGTAAATCTCTGCCCATTAGGGATACTGGACAGGAAGTCAGGACAGCGAAACTCTGCATACATAGCTCTAGTCCATCCGGGGTAGAGACTGGTAAAGGCGGGGTGACAGAATGAGTAACCAATGTCCCATTTATTCCAATAGAGTGTCCCTCAGTACACAGTGGTGTGTCATACCTCTCATCATTTAATGAGCTAAAAGTGGCACCTGAATCAAGCAGGAAACACACTATGTGGTTGTCTACGCGTAATATAACTTGTGGTAGACTCTTCCATGATAGGTTGTGGCACACCAGACTGAGGGAAGGGACATACTCTAGGCATCCCTATTGGGGGTGTGTTTGTCGGGTAGACGGCCACTGCATAGGGATTCGAGGGGGAGGTCTGTTAGAGGTTGGGGTGTAGGGTGGCTGTGCGAGCGCATGGTTTTGAGATGGTGTTTGGGGAGGTTGCGGGTATTGGGGGTACCTTGTAGTGTGAGGGGGGGGGCGATTAGCAGTGTTGTACCCCCTTCCCCTGCCCCTTGGATAGCTCACCCTCTGTCTATATGGGCACTGTGATTTCCAATGTCCCTGTTCCCCACAATTAAAACATCCTTGGTCAGGTGGGTAGGGCTGCATGATCATGAGGTGCGGTGGTGAGGATGAGGTTTCAGGTGTGACTAGGGTTTGTGTTTGTGTCAAGGAGGGGAAAATTCCCCCTTTTTGTTCAAAGACCCCTGAAGTCTCTCTGGACCTGGCGTCCTTCATAAATTCATCTGGTGCTTGCTCCGCCCATTTGGGGTTTGTGAATTTGAGCAATTACGTCACTTTGGGATCGCCTCCCGACATGATGGTAGTGGTAAATAATTGTGGTGTGGCCCCATCTACAGCTTTCCATAGGGAGTATACTCTGGTACAGTAATCATAGAATTTCTCTTTAGGTCCCTGCTTGGCTAGGATCAGTTCTTGGAGTGCAGATGGTCCTTTGTATAATTTGGACCAATGACCTCCCATGCCTTTCCAAAAGGATATCCAATCCTTATCGGTCTGGATATGGGTTGTCCATAGGTCGTCTACAGGGGCTACTTCTGGGCTGTCTGGGTCTACAATGCTAAGAATACCTTTTATGTCATCCTTGTCAAGCCCTGTGCCTGCACTATATTTTGCCAGAAAGGTACCTGCATCTCGTGGATACTTCTTGGGATTGGGACATAGTTCTTTTATTTTGGAGAGTGTACCCAAAGGTAATGGTATATGCACTTCGGTGTCCCCTATGGTCATCAAAGGTGCTTTGAATGAAGCCCCTACTGCTTCTTTCTCAGTTTCCTCTTCTATGGATGATGTCCCTTTTTTACTAATTGGACCTGACTCCTCAATTTTGGGAATAGGTGTCTCTTTTGTATGGCTTCTTGTAGTGGTGGGGGGCAGCGCTATAATCCTATCCTGCGCTTCTTTTAACATTTCCTCCTTCTTCCCTAATTGCCTTTTTATCTTTTCTAGTTCCTTTTTTAAGTCCTCCATCCTTTGTTCCTCTCTCTCTCTTCCCTCCTGGAATTCCTTCTCCCTTTCTTCCAAGTCTTTCTGATACCTTTCTAACTCTATTTTCCTATCCACTTGTACCTTTTCTGCCTCATTGAGGACTATTTCTTTTTGTTTTAGGTCTTCCATAAGTGTTTCTAACTCAGTTCTCCTTTTCCCTATTCTCTCTTCTTCCTCCGTTTTCTTCTCTTCAAACTCTTTTATTTTTGCCTCTAATTCCTGCTTTTCGGGACTACCCACCTCTTCTTGTCCTGTAACTTCTTCCTGTCTCCCCTCTTCCTCTCTGCCCCTACTTACTTGTTCCCATTGGGCCACTTGTTGTGGTGTTGCTGTGGTGTGTGCTATGGCGGCTAGGACTACAGGATCCAGTGAAGGATATAGTTGAAGGTATGAACCTGGCGTCCCATCCTCGTTTTGTACCATAACATAAGGTGGGGGTGGACATTGAGGCGGGGGAGGGGGAAGTGAAGGGGGTGCAGGGGCTTCAGCCATAGCACTGGGTCCTATATTTGGAGTAAGCTTTGTAGTTTTATTAATATGCTTCTTTTTATATTTGTGTAGACATTTATCCCATGCATGGTAACAATCTTTTATATATTGAATATTTTCCCACTTCCCTGGAGGGTACGAATTTTTGTGGATTTGGCATATTTTACTTACTTCCTGCCAGTCTTCCTCAGTACAAGGACCATATGGCCCTGGGTCATGTATCCCCAATTGCTGACACCTTTCTCGAGACTTGTGTCCAAAATGGTTCTACCTGGGGGCCAGGGATCATATTACTGACAAATTCATAGGGTGATGGGGTGGCCATGGCTTGGGTTGCTGCAGAATTCCCCATCTAGTAGTCTGGGCAGTGTGTGTCTAGTGACAGGACACAGGTGATAACACCCGGTTTGTTCAACAATCCGGTCTCTGGTCTGGGAGTAGGATCCCTGATCTTTTTTGGGGCAGATGGACTTATATAAAACTATGAAGATTTACCCTTAATATACGATGAAGGGTAAATCTTTCCTGGTGGCGGGATATACCCCTCTTACACCAAGTCTGCAAGAGAAGCCTGTAGGTCTAGTGGTCAAAAGAATCTACCTTTCATAAATGCTAAGAAAAAATAAACCTAGCGTGCAGTGTGAACAGGCGGGTGCTACCTCACTACAATCTGGTTCTTAATACTCTGTATTCATTTAACAACATTTGGGTTTATTCAAACAGATATCCACTCTATATAATTATATCTTATACAACGTTAATACTCTATATACTTACGCTTGCACCTAAAGAGAAACAGACATATTTTTATGGTTTAAGATTTCAGCTTTAAAACATTACATGTACATTTATCAAGTAATCACATCATGATGCAATTCATTATTTATAGTGCACTTTTAAAAGTTCTCAAAGTGGGCGTCCATTTAGCCAATCCTTATGTCACGGGCGTATATGATACCTCCCGTGTTAGAATATAATCATGAATCTCTCTCTTAGTTTATAGTCGGACCAACCTAGTCAGACTCCTCAATACCTGCGAACCCTTTTCACCCCCCAAGGGACCAGCCTAGTCCGTTGCGAAGGCACAGTTTATATATATATATACAATTAAATTTCTTATAATGGTTGTTTGGACAGGTCAAGCATAAACGCCAATTACCATAAAAAGAGGTAAAAGGTGTAAATATGACTTACCTGTGCAAACCCCACTTCCTGGTACCAAAACTGTAAGGTGTTCGTCTTCTAGATTCCCCTGGATAGCCTAGGCTGGAGTGGCTTAATGGAGGTCCCATACGCCGGCGGTTAATCAATACACATACACTCCATTTGTACGTGGTGAAGATTACAAGGTTTAATGGGAGAGTGGACCTTCTTTTATATGGTATTTACAAAGCCCTGCCCAGTGAGTTTCACATACATCAACAATTTAACTCATGACATTAGCTCTTTCCTGAAATGTAAGTTAAAGGTTATCTCCTGACAGTTTTTTTCAACATCTACTGACTGACCATATTCTTGCGTAACCAGTCCTTATCTTAGCTTTGTGCCTTTCAACAATGTTCAGAGAAGAAAACACAGGCAGATATTTTCCTGAGATATCAATATCTTACATAGACCCTCTGGAGAAACATACAGCTATCTGTCATTTAGTCACGTTATCTATATAGTTTGTCACGTAAGCCAGTATGCTTGTATGTCTTTAATTCTGAACCTATTGAAATGCACGCCTAAGCATATTATCTTAGACCTTTGACTTAGTACATCTTTGGTAACCTTAATAAGTATTCCCTTATAGATATGACCCTTGATCGCCCAGCGGGTGATATCAGTTAGGTTTTAGCATCAATCAAGGTCTGCTTCACCCCAGGCAGCATCAGATTAGTGCCAGTAGCGCTAACACCCACGCATGCACCATACACCTCCCTTTAGTAGTATAGTGTCTGAATGGATCAATATCTGATCTGATCAGATCTATACTAGCGTCCTCAATAGAGTTCCCAAAAATGCAGCATTAGCCAGATAAGTCCAGATACCTGCTAGGACCTGCGTTTAGCCCCTCCACCCAGCCCAGCCCACGCAAGTGCAGTATCAATTGCACACTGTCACTTACAAAACACAAAACACATAACTGCAGCATTTGCAGAGTCAGGCCTGATCCATGTGAATGCTAACAGTTTTTTTGTTAGTGTTTGAAGCGGTCGCTGACAGTCAGGTGCTCTTTTTTCCTTTGAGTCTCACTAGTGTACCAGTGAATTTAGAGGTCAAAATGTTCAATCGAAAGTACACTAGTGAAGAGGCCTACATGTTTCTGAGCCTGTCAGATGAGAGTGAAGAGGAAGTCACCCATCTATTCAATTCTGGCTCAGAATACAAACCAGAAGACAGCAGTGGTACCCTGACAGATAGCTCTGACCACAGAGTAGTGGTCCCTGCCAAGGTCAGGCATACCCAACTTCATTCTTCCACTGTTGTTGAGGTGCCAGAACCGCAGGGCTTTCATATGGAGCAGAGAGACAGTACTAGTGCTGCCCATGCTTCTGGTGAACTGTCAAGCACCAGCGGCCTAGTATATCCTGGTCATACCTCCAGCACTGCAGTAACACTTGGTGACATGGCGAGTCCCATAAGTGCAGTTCAAGCTGGTGAGGTTGCTAGCAAAACTGGTTTCCCATAGCCACCAAGAAGAAGACAAACACAGACCCGTCAAGCACATAGTGCCCTTCCTGCTGCATTTGCCAATCCGAATTGGGATCCCACCACTTTTGCAGCACCCGTACTTCTCTCATTCACTGGCCAACCCAGAATTCAGATGGACCAAGTTGATTTTACGTCATTTTATTTTTATTCACTGTTTTGCATGGAAGAATTCTATGGATCTATTGTGGACCAAAGCAATTGGTATGCTGGTCAATTCATTGTCGCTAATCCCCAGTTGACTCTTGCCAGAGATTGGAAACCTATTATGGAATCTAAGACCTAACTAAAAAGAGTGAGTTGCAGTCATATTGGTCCACTGACCCAATTCACCACATGCCCGTGTTCTCTGCCTCCATGACCATGAAACGATACAAGCCGATCTTGTGGTTCATGCATTTCAATGACAATGAACTCTTTCATCCTTGAGGTGACCCTGGATATGATTGGCTCCACAAAATTCGGCCCCTCATAAACCACTTCAACCAGCAGTTTGAAGCCTTGTTTACTCCTGATCATGTTGTCTGCGTTGATGAGTCCCTGATTACATTTTCTAGCCTGTTTTCTTGTCTATCAAACAGTATCTTCCCAGCAAGCGTGCCAGATATGGGGTCAAGATGTATAAGCTCTGTGACAGGGTAACAGGATATACATATAGCTTTATGGTTTATGAGGGAAGAGAAGAGTCACATGAAGCTGGAGAACTGCCTAGACTACATAGGGAGAGCTGGTATAATTGTGTGGGACATGGTGTCACCTTTAATTTGGAAAGTGTACCACTTGTACGTGGACAATTATTATACAAGCATGCCACTTTTTTGTCACCTTTTTGATTGTGGAATGTGGCACCATGGGATCTAATTGGCAGGGCTTCCCCAAACAGCTTGTAGAGTCTCGACTTAGACGGGGGAGAGAGCCTGCTCAAAATGTAATAATTTGTTAGCGGTGAATTGAAGGGATTCATGAAATGTTTTTGCTCTGTCCTCCCTTCACGCCGATACGAAAGTCCAAATTCTACGGTGACTGGTGTTGTGGAGAAAGCCCTCTGTGTCCATGAATACAACCTTAACATGGGAGAGGGGAACCTCAACGTCTAGTTGTTGGCACTGTACCTAATGGCCCGCAAGGCCAGACACTGGTATAAAAAAGTGTCTGTATATTTATTCCAATTGGCTCTGCTGAATGCTTTTGTGCTATACAAAGCTTCAGGATGAACTGGATCCTTCTTTAAATTCCAAAAAGAGATCGTCACAGTCTTTCTGTTTCCAAACGATGCTATGGCCCACCTTCCCAACGTACATGCAGTGAGCCGGCTGCATAAGAGGCATTTTTCACATGTCCTCTCTGGTATCCCAGCCCAGAGAACACCCCAAAGAAGATATCACGTCTGCAGAAAACTCGGATTTAAGTGTGACACCCGCATTTGTTGTCCCTCCTCTCCTGACCAACCTGGTCTCTGCATCGGTGACTGTTTCAAATGCTAGCACGCACTAATGGAGCATTAGCATAGGGTACAGCACTACACAGTCCTAGGGCACAATTAAACAGGGTCTTGAAAGATGAGATGGCCATCACATTTTGAGAGACTGTAATCTGGAATGTTTACAGTTTATATAAAAGTGCAAAAAAACACAAAAAAAAATTGTGCTTTTATTTTTCTTGTCCCTCTTTATTCTCTCTCTTTTGTTTGCTCTCTATTGTCTGCTCTATTGTTCGATCTATATTCTTCTATATCTATTGTTCTATATTTATTGTTCTCTCTCTATTGTTCCTGTATTTTAGAACTGTAATGTTTTATTTTTAATATGTTTTATTGTATTTGCTTTGCAGGTATGGTATGTCTTACTGTTATACTGTAATGTTACTTTGTTAACAATCATTTGCTTAGCAGGTACGCTATTCAGCTGCAGCACGGGTTTATTTATTCTGACAGCAACAGCATTTGATTTCACTTCCTCACTACCTATCACAGTTACAGAGACCCTGAAATGTGAAGATAGCACAAAACCCCCACAAATGATCCCATTTTGGAAAGTAGCCATCCCAAAGCATTTTCTAAGAGGCATGGTGAGTATTTCGCAGCTCTCATTTGGTTTTGAAAATGAAGAAAGAAAATATTTTTTTTTCTGTTTTCAATTTTCAAAACCTTGTGACGAAAAGCAAGATCTGCAAAATACTCAACATGCCTCTCAACAAATAGCTTGGGGTGTCTAATTTCCAAAATGGGGCCTGATAAGAAATATGCAAAGAATTACAGGTGATATCGATATTTGCCTTGTTCCTTATATGTACTTTGTGTAGCTAAAAAGGGCGCTGGCTTAATGTTTATGCAACTTTCTTAAGTCTTGACCAAGGCCTGGGGCAATACTTAAGAAACTAGCAGATGTTACATAATAGGAAACCTTGTAAAGACACTCTGGATTTGGCAATAAAGCTGACGTTGCTTACAGGTTTATATGTGTGATTTTGCTGTTGACCTTCTGCTGGAAGGGTCCCTCATCCGTTTGTACTGTACATCTGTAATAAATCTGTCTTCTAATCAACATGACTGGAGTTGACTGATCAGTAAGAGAATGGAATTTTACTGACATCATGGTCCTTTCGAGCCGGAAGCAAGGATTAGGTGGTGGATCGAACGGTTCCATCCAAAATATCGGTGAGTATCAGACTCCCTCTCGCCGAGGCCTAGGTCCTCCCACTAAAGTTAAGTGGTAAAAAGAGGCTGGTCGGTTCCGGAACCACACCTAAGCTCTGCTACTGGACTTATTCGATCCAGTCCTCCGTCTGTGAAAGGTAAGACAGATCTTTTCTTTTTTCTTCTACTCAAGGTGATTTTTTTTATATTTTATTTATTGAGTATGCCGGCACTGTGGCTAGGTGACACAGGGGCCTGAAGACAGAGGCACTTGTGGACGTTGCCTATGGTAAATAGACGTAGCCCGCTATCCGAGACAGATTATAAAAAATATAAGGTACCGGAAGATGGCCATTTCAGGTTTTTGATGGTTGGGACAAAAGACAAAGTGATTGTGTTAGTAGACTAACTTTCTCAGCAACACACCCCATAGATCGATTATTTTTCTCTTTTTCTCTCGAGAGCAATATTTGCAGCACTGTTCCTTTTGCTGCATTTGTTAACACATGAGACTAACTCTCTTGGTCTTTCTTCCTCATGTTTAACCTTACTGCAGCGATTTGGTTGCAACAAGCGCAGAGTAGAGCAGAAAGTAAAGCTAAATCAAACCAAAGGAATAAATCCCAAATGCAGTTGCCTTTGGTTGATGGAGAAGATGATACTATGTGTATAGTGCAGCAACCTATCATGCCCCGCCCCCTCCACAGCCAACATATCCCACCCTGCCGCAGGGGGCTGGAACTAACCCCTTCATCCTGCAGTCACACCCTCTTCCCCTTCAAGCCTCCACCTCCCAGAAGGGACCCAACCAGCCCCCACAGGAAGGCTTGGGCATCTCCCCTATTGCACAAGCAGCCCATGACAGCCCTAGGTTAAACAGATCCATGATAGAGACATTAATGGAAGCCATTGCTAAGGGGTGGGCACAGGCGGGGGAAACAGCCCGAAATCGAAGAGCTCCCACAAGATACCCTGGGGAGGACGAGGAGGAGAATATGTGCTCTCTGATTGAGGTTCCTAATCCAATGGCAGGTCAAAACATAAATGGACAAGTCCAGCCTCTTACTATGACCGTATATCGGCCCTGGACTGAAAGTGGTGTGCAAAAAGCCACCGAACATATTACGCACCCCAAATTAGGTCCAGCAGAATTTGTTGAAAATATTCGAAGGCTACGAGATAGCTATAAATTAAATGGGGTGGAAGTAGAGCGAGCAATCAGACGTGTATTGGGGCCAGATTGGGCCTCAGTAAAAGGAGGCTGGGAACCATGTGCAGTGGACTACCAAGGCAATAGGGGACTCCCTCTTGCTCCAAATCACGCAGATTTAAATGCAAGAGTAAATAATCTTCTCCAATGAATAACTAATAGATTCATCCAGCGCACAGATTGGCAAAAGATCAATATGACTGCACAAGAGGATAAGGAAAACGTTAACGATTATTTAAATAGATTAAAGGAAATTTTCAAATCATACTCCGGGTTACCGGAATCAGAGGTCATTAATAGTGCATGTCAACAACAGCTGAAGATTACTTTTTGAATTAAAACCAGAGCACAAAGAGTATATCACAAAAAGTATGGTCACATATAGAACAGCTGGAGTGTTAGACACATTACAATGTGCAAAACATAATGAAAGGTGGTTTAAGGAGAAAGGAAAGAAGAATATGAAAGTGGAAGTTTTCTTGCAAGGTGACAATAATGAGGATGATGGGGAGGAATATGCTGTTGATGCCGCGCCCGAGAACAGAGGGATAGGTTGGGGCGGCAACAGGGGGAGAGGCAGGGGCAGGTATAGAGGAAGAGGTAGGAATGAAGGGAACAGAGAAGGCTGACATACAGTGGAATGAAGAAAGTGAGACAGCTTTTACCAAATTAAAAAGAACATTAACAAGCACCTCAGTGCTGGGACTACCCAACTATGACAAACTGTTTGAGCAAACTGTAGATTCAAGAGATGGACACATGACATCAGTACTGACACAGACACATGGGGGTAAACAAAGACCAATCGCATATTACTCCACTAAACTTGATAATGTGACAAGAGCACTTCCCCCATGTGTGCAGGCAGTGGTCGCAGCAGCAGAAGCGATTAAGGCTTCAGCCTCCATTGTACTGTATCACCCGCTCATATTAAAGCTCCCACATGCTGTATCATTAATATCACTACAACAGAAAATTTCACACCTTAGCCCAGCAAGACACTTATCCTGTATGACTGTGCTTTTGACACAACCGCATATAACCATCCGAAGGTGCACTACTTTAAACCCATCCACACTTCTGCCAATACCAACAGATGGTGAAAAACATGATTGTACGGCCACTATTGCTGAGAAGGTATTACCTAGGAGTGACCTTAAAGACACCCCATTACCACATTCTGACATGACACTTTTTGTTGACGGATCCAGCAGAAAGAATCCTGATGGCACGAATGCTACTGGATATGCAGTCGTCACACAAACAGAGGTACTGGAAGCTGAAATGTTACCTAGTCATTACTCAGCAGAATTAATCGCTCTTACAAGGGCATGTACCCTAGCTGAAGGGAAAAAGGCCACCATCTACACAGACAGCCAGTACGCATTTTCTACAGTGCATGTATTTGCCCAGCAATGGAAAAACAGGGGAATGGTCACTTCTGGGGGCAAACCCATTTCACATACTGATTTCATTTTAGGATTACTCGATGCTATCCAGCTTACAATGGAGCTGCCGATATGTAAATGTCAGACCCATACAAAAGGCAAAGACCCAATATGTGAGGGGAATAAAAAAGCAGACAAAGCTGCTAAACAAGCAGCTAATCAATCTACACAAATCTTAGTACAACAGGAAGATATACAATTAGATCACACAATTTTGAAGGATATGCAAAGTTGTGCACCCCCATCTGAAAAACAACTTTGGGTCACAAAAGAATGCACCCTCCAGGAGGACATATATATCTCTCCAGAGAAAAAAGCAGTCCCGCCAAAGACTTTAAGTATGCAGCATTCTTGACCCATGGAGTAACACATGTGTCAAACAGGGGGATGAGTGAGATACTAAATAAAGTGGTAGCAGCCTATGGCTTTACAAACTACTCAAAAACTTTTTGTTCTCAATGCATTATATGTGCAAGACACAATGCTCAGAGAGGCATAAGACCACGGAAAGGGACGTTCCCCACACCTCAATATCCATTCCAACACATTTGCATGGATTTTATTGAATTAGACAAATGTGAAGGGAAGAAATATTATTTGGTAATCATTGATGCATTGACCAAATGGGTAGAGATATTCCCCACAGGAAGTGCTGATACCTTAACAGTAGCCAAAGCCTTACTAAAAGATATCATTCCACGATTTGGGATACCAGAGAAGATTTATAGTGATAATGGTCCACATTTTGTAGATCAGACCATAAAACACTTGACAGCAGTGATGGGTATAGAAGTAAAGAATCACTGTGCATATCACTCTCAGTCAGTATGGCTCGTAGAAAGACATAATGGGATATTAAAGAGCAAGCTAAAAAAGGCTATGACAGAGACAGGGAAAAATTGGATGTACTGTCTCCCACTAGCTATTTTAAGCATGCACATCACCCCCACTAAGGAGGGGCTGAGTCCATTTGAAATGATGTATGGTAGACCTTATAAAATACCTTTATTACCAAATCAAACCCACACAGAGGAAGTGGAGAGAACCTCAGCAGAATACATACTAAGGTCATTAAAATAGAAATAAATTAACCAAGTGTGTTCCATTCCAGAAGGAGCGCCCATAGGAGAAGATAAAGTACAAATTGGAGACTGGGTCCTCATCAAGGTGATCAAAAAGAAGCACTGGCACTCCCCTAAGTGGGATGGTCCATATCAAGTACTCCTAACTACTCCCACCGCAGTAAGAATTGCTGAAAGGACTACCTGTAGTCACCAATCCCACTGTAAAAAGGTAAACATAGGCAGAGTAGGGACAGAAAGACTGAAGGAGGGGGAAAGTTCAACTACAAAGGGAGGCAGATAAAAGGTCTGCTTGTCTCAACCTTGGTGAAGAAAAGGCCCTATTTAGGCCCCCCTCACTTCAGATAGGATGGTAGGGATTTTGTTCCTTGCGGCAGCATTGGTGACTCTAGGAGAGGTCTCTATACGGGGAGGTAGGAGACACGGGAGGATAGTGGAACCAATCAATTGGGAAGAGACAGGAAGAGCATTGAACCTCACCTTTGTTGAGGGAACCACCAGTACTATACAGGTGGATTTCTGCAAGATGACAGATTGTGGAGATAAGGTAGTGGGTAAGCTGACCTGGGCAGACAAATACGTATGCTACTTGACTGGAACTACCGGGTGTACTACTTGGGATTCAGTCATGTGGACAACTGCAGCCCAGGATTGGGGATATGAGATCCCAGCAGCAGGAGATTTAAAGAATTGATTAACCATAACTAAAGTGGCCCACTCTCCCTGTACAGAACCAAAGAATTGCAATATATTATTGATTTCCCTGAAGGACCCCAAAGTAGAAGATCAGAGGTTATACCTTATAGGAGCTTGGATATCAGGAACTGACCCTTTGGGAAAATTCTTCCTTGAAGTCAAACCAACGAATGAGACAAACAAGAAGAAAGAATTAGCTAATGAGGACCAACTTACAGTAGAGGTATTAGGACCCACAGTGAGATTCACCAATCTCACAGCGGAAGAAACTATAACATTAGAAACAGGATACCAGGATAAGAATGAATGGCTTGAATGGTTAATATATACTGCTAATACCCTTAAAAAAGAGAACTGCTTGGTCTGTGCAGGGGCCAGACCCCAGCTAGCTACAGTGCCTTTTCCCTTAAATAATAATACAGATCCAGATGGCTTAGGGTGTATGCTAAAGCTGTATCAAAAAACATACAAACCTGACACCAACACTTCCTGGCACACGTTAAGTTTGTTGTTTCCCCAGGTTCAGAGACCTCAGATACCCCCAGCTGTCATGGCATACCCCGGCAACTTTACTTGTTTTGCACTTCCAGGGAATGAGAGTGGCACAGATTTGGGGTCTTTACCGGATGACTACTGCATGGAGAGGATTAACAAAATTGTAAAGGGAGAGGGTGATGACTGGGTTGAGCACGACACCCAGAGGGCGGACGTCTGGTGCTTATTTGGCGATAAGAGGCCCAGAGCGAGAATCCCAGCTAATTCCCGAGGGGATTGTGCCCTGGTAAAGCTGGCAATGCCTCTGCGCTTACTGTCAGAATCCCCTTGGAAGAAAGGTCACCAGAGGAGCAGAAGGGACACCTCTCCAGCAGGGTCTTTTGACCCCCAGATCTACATGGATGAGATTGGGGTTCCACGTGGAGTGTCGAGCGAGTTTAAGGCTAGGAATCAAGTGGCAGCTGGATTTGAGTCTCTTCTTTGGTGGGTGACAGTAAACAAGAATGTTGACTGGATTAACTATATATACACTATAACCAACAAAGGTTTGTAAACTACACCAAGGATGCAGTTAAGGGATTAGCAGAGCAATTAACCCCTACCTCTCTGATGGTATGGCAGAATAAGATGGCATTAGATATGATCCTAGCAGAAAGAGGAGGGGTCTGTAAAATGTTTGGCGGTATGTGTTGCACCTTTATTCCTAACAATATAGCTCCTGGAGGAACCGTGACTAGAGCCCTCGAAGGATTGACAACTTTATCGAATGAATTTGCAGAAAACTCGGGTATTAATGATCCATTCACAAATTGGCTTAAAGGTTGGTTTGGGAAATGGACTGGACTTGTCACTTCATGTTTGATCTCTATCGCCGTGGTTTTACCCATCTTAGTCATTTGTGGATGATGTTGTATTCCCTGTATTCAAGGACTCTCTCAAAGATTAATTGAGATAGCCATGACCAGGACAATGTACCACACAGTTCCCCAAGGAGAAGATATCTATGATGATGAGAGTACTCCTCTGAATGAAGTAAGGTCTGAAAACCCAGTTGTGGAACGGACCTGCACTGAAATAATAAATTGAGGAGGCAAATATAGATATCAGAGGAGGGAATGATAAGAAATATGCAGAGAATTACAGGTGATATCGATATTTGCCTTGTTCCTTATATGTACTTTGTGTAGCTAAAAAGGGCGCTGGCTTAATGTTTATGCAACTTTCTTAAGTCCTGACCAATGCCTGGGGAAATACTTAAGAAACTAGCAGATGTTACATAATAGGAAACCTTGTAAAGACACTCTGGATTTGGCAAGAAAGCTGACAATGCACCATGAGTCACCAGTGTGCCTTAGCCAATGGCAGGTTGCCAAATATTACTATAAAGTAGTTACTTACAGGTTTATATGTGTGATTTTGCTGTGGACCTTCTGCTGGAAGGGTCCCTCATCCGTTTGCACTGTACATCTGTAGTAAATCTGTCTTCTAATCAACATGACCGGAGTTGACTGATCAGTAAGAGAATGGAATTTTACTGAAAGGGTCATGGGGGGGGGGGGGAGTTGTGCTATCTGGGCATATCATGACCTCCGAAACTGCAATAGGCAGTGAGGAGTGATATCAAAAATTTCCGCCCTTAGAACGCCTGAAGGCACTGCTTGGTTTTCAGGGTTCTATATGCTGTTAGACTGCCAAAAAGTCTCACACGTGTGGTATCCCCATACTTAGGAGAAGCAGCAGAATTTATTTTGGGGTGTAATTCCACATATAGCCATGCCATGTTTGAACAATATGTTGTTTAGTGACAACTTTGTGTAAAATTTTTAATTTTCCCGCAACTTGTGGCAAAATACAAAATATTCCATAGACTCAACATGCTTCTCAGCAAATAGATTGAAGTGTCTTCTTTCCAAAATGGGGTCATTTTGGGGGGGAGGGGTTGCGCTATCTTGACATTTCATGGCCTCCAAAACTGCGATAGGTAGTGAGGAAGTGAAATCACCATTTTACACCCTTAGAAAGCCTGAAGGCGGTACTTGGTTTTCGGGGTCCTGTACACAGCTAGGCTTCCAAAAAGTCTCATGCATGTGTTATCCCCATACTCAGGAGAAGCTGCAAAATGTATTTTGGGGTGTAATTTCACATATGTCCATGGCATGTTTGAGCAATATTTCATTTAATGATAACTTTGGGCAAAAAAAAGTTTGGAATTTTCCCGCAACTTGTGGCCAAATATAAAATATTCAATGGACTCAACATGCCTCTCAGAAAATATCTTGGGGGGTCTACTTTCTAAAATGGGGTCATTTGGGGGGTTTTGTGCTGTCTTGGCATTTTACGGCCTTCGGAACTACGATATGTAGTGAGGAGTGAAATCAAAAATGTCTGCCCTTAAAAATCCTGAAGGCGGTGCTTGGTTTTTGGGGTCCTGTACGTGGCTTGGCTCCCAAAATGTCTCACACATGTGATATCGCCATACTCAGGAGAAGCAGCAGAATGTATTTTGGGGTGTAATTCCACATGTGTGAGCAATATATTATTTAGTTACAACTTTGTGTAATTTTTTTTTTTTTTTTTGTGTAATCACTTGTGACAAAAAAAATAAAAAATATTCAATGGGCTCAACATGCTTCTCGGAAATTTCCTTGAGGTGTCTGCTTTACAAATGGGATCATTTGGGGGGGGGGGGGATTGTACTGCCTTGCCATTTTAGCACCTCAAGAAATGAGAATTCCAGAAAATGTACCCTAGTTTGTAGATGCTATAACTTTTGCGCAAACTAATCAATATATGGTTATTGACATTTTATTACCAAAGACATGTAGCTGAATACATTTTGGTCTAAATGTATGACTAAAATTTAGTTTATTGGATTTTTTTGTATAACAAAATGTAGAAAATATCTTTTTAAAATTTTCGGTCTTTTTCCATTTATATCGCAAAAAATAAAAATCACAGAGGCAATCAAATACCATCAAAAGAAAGCTATATTTATGGGAAAAAACGGACGCACATTTTGTTTGGGTACAACATTGCATGACCGCGCAATTACCAGTTAATGCAGCACAGTGCCAAATGGTAACAAGTGCTCTGGTCATTGAGCAGTCAAGTCTTCTGGGGCTGAAGAGGTTAAAAAGGTTTTGATGAGTGGTCTCAGTGAAAAGGGATAGCAATGAGCCCAGGCCTGCATATTCCCATGTCTGGAAGGCTAAAGCCTCATACACTCGATCAGATTTTCATATGGGAAACGTGTGATGACAGGCTGTTGGCGAAAAATCTGACCGCGTGGATGCTGCCCTCGACAATTGTTGTTGGATTTTCCATGGACAAATGTTGGCTAGCAGGTTTTAAAATTTTCCACGGACAAATGTCTGTTGTCGGATTTTCTGAGCATGTGTACACATGTCCATCGGACAAAAGTCCAAAGTACAAACACGCATGCTTGGAAGCAAGGATGACCCAGAAGCGGTCGATCTTGTAAACTACCTTTCGTAATAGAGAATTAACATTTGTGACATGGCAAACTATGAAATCTCAAAATCCAGTGCACATTCTTGTCTTCTTTAATGGGATAATAATGGAGCTGCTTAGCTGGTTATACTGATGGAGTTATTGCAAACACATTTTCAAAAGCTTTTTTTTTTCTAGTGATATCAAGAATATTATTATTATTATTATTATTATTATTATTATTATTATTTTTATAAGATCAAAGATACAACTATGTTGATGTCCCTTGACAATTTTACATTGTATTTTTTTTAAATGTAACTGCCTACTCCCAAACTGTCATTTGAAGTTAAACACATTGTCAAGTATTATTCTCCACATTTTTTTTTATTTTGTATTAAAAAAGAAAACAAATAAAATTAGACATGTTATCTGCCAATAGACCTTAACCACTTCCCGACTGGTGCATGCCGTTGTACGTCGGCAGAATGACACGGGCAGGCATATTGGAGTATAGGTACGTCCAATTTTAAATGTTGCCCTGCCATCGGGTCCCGCGGACTCGATCGCCTCGGGCATACCCGCGATCATCTCACGAGGCGGCTGAACGAGGAGATGCCATTGTAAACAGCATCTCCCCGTTCTGCCTAGCAACAAGGGATGCTGATCTCTGCTCCATGTGAACACAGGAATCACTGCATTTGTATAGCAGTGATTGCTGTATAAATGACAATGGTCCCAAAAATGTGTCAAAAAATGTCTAATGTGTCCGCCATAATGTCGCAGTCACAATAAAAATTGCTGATCGCCGCCATTACTAGTAAAAAAAAAAAATATTAATAAAAAGGCCATAAAACTATCCCCTATTTTGTAAACGCTATAACTAAGGGTGGTGCTAAAGAGCTGAAAATCCATGTAGTACATCACTACATTCATGATTGTTGTCCAACAATTGTGTGCCGTGTGTATGCAGGACAAGTTTGGGTCAATGCCCTTCGGATCAAAAATCCATGGTTTTGTTGGCCAACAATCTGATCTTGTGTAGGCAGCTTTAATTTTCAGAGATAAGAAGACACACTGGATTTTGCTGGGCTTTAATGAAGTGAGGTATGTGAGGTGAAAGGCCCATCACTTTTCTTATCCCTTCATGAGATAATTGTACCCCGCCAAATAATATTATTATGTAACCCAGGGCTGATCTTACAATGTAGGAACCTCAAAGAGGACCAAGGCACAATCATCTCTGCTTCCAGAGAAGTATTTGAATATTTAGAGATATTGGAAATTCAATCCAATGCGTGTCTCAATAAACAAGCTAAGTTATATACCCTAAGATTTAGGATACCCAATACACCTTTGCTGCTTGGGAAATTTAGTTTTGATAATGCATTGTGTAATTGTTTGCCCTACCATACTTACATACATACTTATACTTGTCCTATATACGTAAACAAAGCTTTTTATAAAGATAGGATATCTTTATGCTTCAACAGTAAAAGGGATTGTCTGCAGGGGATACAACAGACCAGCAAAGCTGACCATTTTGAAAAGGTAACACCTCCCAAAGAGGGAGAGAAGAAGCTCACGGCCTTTTTTGCCAATTTTCTTACAATTCTGGAAATGAGAGGAGAAAAATTAAGCTGATAACGTTTTTTAGATGGGGAGGTATAATCACAGCAGAAGCATTCTGCATGTGGTTTTTTTTTTTCTGCTGTATTAACTGACTAGCAGAAATGGTCAGATTACACAGTGGTGTGTGACTCAGAGAAGGTGTATGCTACCTCCCTATTGGTAAAACTTAGTAAACATGGTTCGTTTTTCCCACCTGCTGAAAGAAATAAAAACAGAAGAAGAAGAATGGATTTTTCTATCCACACAAGAGAGGTCAGGTGCATGGATTAATCCTCCCTACTTCAACATTGCATTCTGACAGTGGAGACTCTCAGCTGTCAGAATACACTCATTCTTGGCTGCAGGCGCTGATCTATGGAAGTTTCTCAGCGTGGTTGTTCAACAGCAGTGAATCTAATGATTTACTTTTATAAAACAGAGAGAGCCACATGCAGATGAAAATTCTGCAGGTCCCTGCTGAACTGGACAAATTTCTGTACCCACCTTAAGACTCATTTACGCAAAGGTTGCTGACAAGTGAACAGGCAGTATGGAGCTTTGTTAATGGATTATTCAGTATATTTTGCAATCTTAGTGCATTGAATATTCCCTGTATTAAACGTATGTTTCTAGACAGATAAGTATTTAATATCAATAAATACCATACTTCAGTTTATAAATGCAATAAGACAAAAAAACAACAACAAACCCATTTTTCTCATCAAAAAGATTTTATTGAACATACAATAGAGTATTTGACAATAGGTTAAGTACATAATATACAACAGAAGTAATGAAGCTCAGAGTTATATATTCAATACAATGTAAATTATATAGTCAACTATAATTACTACTATAACAATAACACATATTAATGGTATGGTTTATTAGAGGAATTAGCTTCTTAAGTAGGAAAGAGCTTCAAAATCATAATAGGAATAGATAGAGAAGAAAGGAAAGATAGGAAGAGAAGAAACTAGGAAGGGAAGAAGAGAGGTCCGCAGGGTCGAGTTGAGGACCGCCATGTACTGTAATCACTTACCCATCAAGTCAACTACCATGGAAATAAAACGTCTTTGTTAAAATTTGATGCTAAATAATTTTTTATCCTCAGATGCCATACTTTTTCAAATTTGATAAGCATGTCAGCTTCAAGAGCTGCCATTTTGGCCTGTGTCATAGTGTTGTTCATCCTATTCACTATCTCATCCACAATCAATGAAGGCAATTTCCAGGCTCTTGCAAGTGTTTGTTTTGCTACGGTGAATAAATTAACAATTAATTTAAATTGGGTGTGTAAAAAAAAACATTTTTACTCTCTCCTCAAAGAACGTTATCATGACTATATGTTTTTAAAGAACACTAAGTTTTTAAACTTTAGGTTTTTAAATAACTCATTGTGTACAATTTCTTTAACATTTTGGTTTCTTAGAGTATAAACAAAAGGATTTATTAAAGGGACTATGATAGCATTCATTACAGACACATCTTTGTTAATAAAAGATCTACGAGTTTTTGGTTGGGAATACATAAAAATGCAGCTGCCGTATACAAGGGATACTGCTACAGCATGAGAAGAACATGTTGAAATAATCCTTTCTTTTCCCCCACAACTAATTTTTGCAACTGCAATTATGATATTTACATAAGATATAAAGGTCACAAGGAAAGAAATAATGACAATACTGGATGAAACAATAACACATTTTTCAATATGCTCTGTGTTTATACAGGCATTTTTCAAGAGTGGACCTACATCACACATAAAATGATCAATCTCAGAAATACAGAATGTCAAGCTCATTATTAAGTAAGAAGGAATAAACATAGAAAAGAATGAACCAAACCATACTCCAATTATGACTTGAATGCAAAAATGTTTATTAATAATGGTAGAGTATTGCAGGGGGAAACAAATTGCTAAGTATCGATCAACAGACATTACAGCTAAAATTAGAAATTCAGCTGTTCCAGAAAGAAAGAAAATATAGGATTGGGCTAAGCAAGCAAATACAGATATATGCTTCTCTGTACTTAAGATGTCCTTTAACCAGTTTGGTACGGTGGTAGTTATAAAACAGATATCAATGAAAGCTAAGTTGCACAGAAAAAAATACATAGGTCTTTGAAGTTTCCTGTTTAAGCATACTATTGAAATGATAAGTAAATTCCCAGTTATAGTGACAATATAGCAAAACAATGCAAGACAGAAGACTAAAAAAGTTGCATATGGATGTAGAGGAAATCCCAATAGCTTGAAATGTGTTACAATAGTCATATTATTCTGTGCAACCATCACTATTTTAACACTGTTTAATTCAATAAAATAAACTTTTAGCAAAAGACATATCAGTTATAAGAAATGTTATAACAATCTTCTTCAAATATAAATTTGGATTATCAGATTTTTCAGGAACACACAATAAAACACTGGTTGTTTGCACAATTTAAAAAAAAATATTTCTTTAACAGAGCTAAATGACTTAAAAAATCTTAAGAGCCAAATTGCAAAATTATTTGTGTATTGCATGAAAGATGTTGATCTATATACTGTATTTATATACAATCGATTTGATACATGGTTGCTGTGAATGTTAAATAATCACCATAAGGCTTAATACTTACAAGAAATTGAACTAAAGTAACTCATACAAGTTTCATTAAGTCAGCAGCACACGTTTCTGCATTATTGTTTATACGCAGAAATCTTTAGAATGATTCCAGCTAGTTTTATACTTGCATTATATAATCTTGGATTGCTCCACTGTGCCTAATTAGTCTGGACTTCCATGCATTGTATTATAATTTTAATATACAGTTTGTCTCAATTACCAAGTACTAATTTATCTTTAGATTTAAATTACAACAGAGAGAATTATATTAACAATAGGAAAACAAAAATGTTTATTTTTTATTTCTAGAAGATAAAGCAGGGAATGGTTAGGACATGTTTGTTGTGGTGTCTCTGTTAGGAAAGTGCTCCTTCATGCTGTGAATTGAGAAGAAATCTTCCCAGAAAGTGCTAAAAAGAGCTAGAGAGAGTTTCAAGCCTAGTACACACTAGTATTTTTATTTATTTTTCATTCAACCCGGCAGAGCTGAATGAAAAAAAAAAAACTCACAGCTCAGGAGCTGCTGTACTATCTGCTATTAGTACAGATACAATACTAACTATCTTATGTTAGTACAGCGATCTCCCCTGCTGTTCTATTGTGTTCTGACAGAAGGATGCCCCCCCTCCCCCACCAAAACACTCTGGTCAGCTCTCTCTGACATTGGCTGAGAGCTCTGGTCAGGGCTGATTGGCAAACCTTTTTTCAGCTATGACTAAGCACCAGGGAAGGTGTGAAATGCATTGCATTAATTTATATTATACTGAACCCCCCTCCACACTTAGTCATGATAAAGTAAAAAATATACAAATTAATGTGAATAAACACTGAGCAAAATTATAAATGCAACACTTTTGTGTTTTCCCCCATTTATCATGAGCTGAACTTAATGATCTACGACTTTTTCTATGTACACAAAAGACCTATTTCTCTCAAATATTGTTCACAAATCTGTCTTAGGCTGGATTCACACCTATGCATTTTTAGTGCTTTTTGCATTTTGCAGATTTGCACTACAGTCCATTTAACATGGTTTCCTATGGACCATGGACTGTAGTGCAAATCTGCAAAATGCAAAAAGCACTAAAAATGCATTGGTGTGAATCCAGCCTAAATCTGTGTTAGTGAGCACTTCTCCTTTGCTGAGATAATCCATCCACCTCGCATGTGTGGCATAGCAAGATGCTGATTAGACAGCATGATTATTGCACAGGTGTTCCCTAGGCTGGCCATAATAAAAGCCCCATACACACTATCAGATTTTTTTGCAGATTTTTTCCTTCAGATTTACCAAAACCATATAACATGAGAGCAAACCTTAGGAGTTTCATTTTGTATGCAATCAGGCAGGCCCTTGCACTACATGGTTTTGGTAAACCTGAAGACAAAAATCAGCAGAACATCTAATAGTGTGTATGGGGCTTAAATGCAGCATTTCACTTCAATAATATAAAGATCTATACAATACAAAGTGCTGATGAGATTAGATATTAATGTATTACAACTATAAACAATTCTCTACATACAATAGACACATGCACAATGGGAAATATTGTTTTGTTTGGTTTCATTCATTAAGTACATCATTTCATTTTATCATAATAGTTATGTTAGAATGATTCATTTTTGGAATGTTTTCCTTATTTTGGGAGAATATATTTTCATTGTTGCGAATTGATTCATATTTTCAGAAGTTCTGTTATTCTGTTGTTATTTTGGATGATTGGCTATATATATTTGCTTTAGCTTGTTAAATTGTTATTTCAAAAGATTACTTATGCCCTCTTATCCCTGCTAGTCCAATCCACAAAGAGAAATGGAATGAGCAGATTGGACACTATGGACTGGAGTCTTGTGCATCCGAAAGTAGCAAATGGAATTATGGATAATTATGGATCCACCTCCATCCAACCCAAACACAATAAGTAGGAATCATCCTATTTCAGTTTTATACCTTACTGTATCTACTACAGTATGTTTCCAATTCATATGTACTGCATTTTTTATAAAAATAAAAAAATGTTAATGTAAAAATAATCGGCTAATTATCCAATGTCAAAGACTACCGCGTTGCTCTCATCTGAATTTTGAATTAAAGTGGAGTTCCACTCAAAACTGGAACTTCTGCCTATCTGAGTCCCCCCCCCACCCCGTTGCCACATTTGGCACCTTTCAGGCGGGAGGGGGGAGCAGGTACCTGTTTTTTACAGGTACCCTGTCCCCACTTCCGGGGACCAGGCTGCGTTGAATTACGTCAGCAGCTCAGTCCCCCTCCTCCTCTCTTTCTGCTGGGCCAGTGAGAGAGTGCAGCGGTGCTGACATTGCTGGACTCTGGGACAGGTAGGTGTCCTAATGTTAAAAGTCAGCAGCTACTGTATGTGTAGCTGTTGACTTTTAATTTTTAAATGAACGGGCAGAACTTCACTTTAATATATATTCATTCATTATGTTTCTAAGTGGAATTTATTTCCCCATTCCCAACTGACTTTGTTTGTTGGGCCGCCACATACAAATTAAACTAATATTCTCACACGTTAAACCCCAATACAAAAAGATACTTACAGTGCCTTGAAAAAGTATTCACACCACTTGACATTTTCCACATTTTGTCATGTTACAACCAAAACCATAAATTGATTTTATTGGGATTTTATGTTATAGAGCAACACAAAGTGACACATAATTGTGAAGTGGAAGGAAAATGATAAATGGTTTTCAAAATATGTTACAAATAAATATGTGAAAAGTATGGTGTGTATTTGTATTCAGCCCCCCTGAGTCAATACTTTGTAGAACCACCTTTCACTGCAATTACAGATGCAAGTCTTTCTGAGTATGTCTCTATCAGCTTTGCACATCTGAAGAGTGACATTTTTCGCCATTCTTCATTGCAAAATAGCTCAAGCTCTGTCAGATGGATGAAGAGTGTCTTGTGAACAGTAATATTTAAGTTTTGCCACAGATTCTCAATTGGATTTAGGTCTGGGCTTTGACTGGGCCATTCTAACACATGAATATGCTTTGATCTAAACCATTCCATTGTAGCTCTAGCTGTATGTTTAGGGTCATTGTCCTACTGGACGGTGAACCTCCCCAGTCTCAAGTCTTTTGCAGACTCTAACAGGTTTTCTTATAAAATTGACCTGTATTTAGCTCCATCCATCTTCCCACCAACTATAACCAGCTTCCCTATCCCTGCTGAAGAAAAGGATCCCCACAGCATGATCCTGCTAACATCATGTTTCACGGTAGCGATGGTGTGGTTAGGGTGATGTGCAGTGTTTGTTTTCCGACACACATAGCATTTGCTTTTAGGCCAAAAAGTTCAATTTTCATCTCATCTGACCAGAGCACCTTCTTCCATGTGTTTGCTGTGTCCCCCTAATGAATTCTCATAAGTTGAAAACAGGACTTCTTATGGCTTTCTTTAAAAAATGGTTTTCTTTTTGCCACTCTTCCATAAAGGCCAAACTTATGGAGTGCACAACTAATAGCTTTCCTGTGGACAGATTCTCCCACCTGAGCTGTGAAACGCTGCAGCTCCTCCAGAGTTACCATGAGCCTCCTGACTGCTTCTCTGATTAATGCCCTTTTTGCCCAGCCTGTCAGTTTAGGTGGATGGCCATGTCTTGGTAGGTTTGCTGTTGATAACATTTTCTATAATGTTTTTTATCTTTGATACTATCAACAGTCGTACCCATACACTACAGATAGGTGAGAATGATTGGCACCCTTTGTGTTCCCCCTCTCCCCTTTTTATGTTTGTACATTTTTTTACTATATTCATTTGGCAATTTTATTTCATTATAGATACCCCTATATTCTGCATCTGCTCCTGATGAGTGGTATTTAACCACAAAACGCGTAGAGATTTCCTATAATGCGTTGTCACAGTATCTTTGTTTACTATCTGTATTTTATCATATTCTATTTGAATCCACCATTGTTTTTTTTATGCTTATATGCTGCTACTATTATCATTTTGGTCTACATACCTAAGGTCCAGTACCATGTATATTATATTGAATTAATTATGTGTTACCATTAAATATTTAGATGTTACTAATTTATATTTATCAGCATATCATTATATTATTATGTTTTTATGTTGAATTAATCATGTATTATGTATCATGTATTATTATGTAATGTTTAGACTTATTAATTAGTAAATTATTTTATCAATTTACTATTTACTACTCTATATGTGTATGTATGACTATTTTTGCAAATAACAAATGTGTATATTGATTGGCTCATTTAATCTAGTGATGTGCTTCATATAAAGTCCCATTATTCATTCTCTTTTTTTCAAGGTTTGCAGTTTTGCCATACTCTTTTCATTTTCATATGATGGGTTGAACAGTGCTCCATGAGATGTTCAAAGCTTGGGATATTCTTTTTATAACCTAACCTAACTGCTTTAAAAATGTCCACAACTTTATCCCTGATCTGTCTGGTGTGTTCATTAGCCTTCATGGTTCTGTTTGTGCACTAAGGTTCTCTAACAAACCTCTGAGAGCTTTACAGAACAGCTTTATTTATACTGAGATGAAATTACACACAGGTGGACTCTATTTACTAATGAGCTGACTTATGAAGGCAATTGGTTCCACTAGATTTAGTAGGGGTATCAGAGTAAAGGGGGCTGAATACAAATGCAAGCCACACTTTTCAGATATATATTTGTAAAAATGTTTTAAAACCATTTATAATTTTCCTTCCACTTCATAATTATGTGTCACTTTGTGTTTGTCTATCACATAAAATTCCAATAAAATGCATTTACGTTTTTGGTTGTAACCAAAAAATGTTAAGGGGTATGAATACTTTCTCAAGGCACTGTATTAGAATATTCATGTTATGCTCACCTAGATAAATACAAATGGATCCGAATCAGTTTGGATAATTTGTTATGTTGTTATATTATTTCAGATGCTTCAAACATTAACAAATGGCCCAAACTATTACATTATGTCACCCGGATGAAACAAATAAATATGAATGAATTCATTGTTTTCATTATAATTAATTGCAGATTAATTAAAATGTGTTACTATTATGATTCAGAGATTCTGGTACATCTGAATCACGCACATTTCATCTGTTAAAGCGGAGGTCCACCCTAAAGTGGACCTTCCGCTCATCGGAACCCTCCCCCCCTCCGGTGCCACAATCGACACCTTTCAGGGGGGAGGGGGGTGCAGTTACCTGGATAATCCAGGTAACTGCACCCACTTCCGGGACAGCTCTTTGCGGAAAGGGGCGTAACTTACGCCCATTTCCGCAAGTGCCCGCCCCTTCCCGCAAGTGCCTCGCTGCCTGCTGGGAAACACACAGCTCCCAGAGGCAGCGGGGAGCGTCCTTATTGCGCAGCGCAATTCGCGCATGCGCAGTAGGGAACCGGGAAATGAAGCCGAAAGGCTCCATTTCCTGATTCCCATACCCAAGATGGCGGCGGCAGGACCCGACAGACGACCTAGCGATCGGCTTCGGGTGCCGACATCGCGGGCGCGCTGGACAGGTAAGTGTCACTATTTTAAAAGTCAGCAGCTGCAGTATTTGTAGCTGCTGGCTTTTAAAAAAAAAAAAAAAACGCGGAGTCCCGGTGGACTCCCGCTTTAAAATGTTGAGGGCTCCACTGGCTCTGGTGACACTGGCACTGGTGTGGCTAGTGATAAGGAACATTGTTGCTTGCTGCACAATCAGGAACACTGTTGATGGCTTACACTGGTCTGGGGACACTGAGAGACTGGTGTGGCTTAGATCAGGAACATTGCTAAAGGATGCACTGGTAACATTGACACCACTGTGGTGGCAATCAGGTACCGTGTTACTGGATGACTGTGGTCTGGTGATGCTGGGATTCATGTGGCTATCAGTCAAGAACACTGTTGCTGACTTATACTGGTCTGGTAAAACTGGGACTGGTGTGGCAGTGACCAGGAACACTGTTGTTTTACACTGGTCTGGGGACACTGTAACTTGTGTGTCAGAGACCAGGAACACTGTTGTTAGCATACATAGGTCTGGCGATATTGGGACTGGTGTGGCAACAACTATTAACACTGCTGTTGACCTACACTGGTCTGAAAACACTGGGCACTAGTGTGGCAGCAATCAGGAATACTGTTGCTGGCTTACACTGGTCTGGTAAAACTGAGACTGGTGCGGTGGTGATCAGGAATACTGTTACCAGCTTGCAGTAGTCTGGTGATACTGGGTCTGGTGTGGGGGTGATCAAGAAAACTGATTCTAGCTACACTGGTCTGACAACACTGTGACTGGTGTTGTGGTGATCAGAGACAATGGCTTGCTGCACTATTAACCTCCTTGTAGCTGGGGGTGAGATTTCAGTACCATTAGCGGTAACCCCCAAGCCACACTCGGGATTGCTTCGCTGGATCCTGGAAGAGGTTTCTTACTTTGTCCTTGGGATCCCGCAATGTACTTGGGATCCTGCGATGTACTGTGTACGCTGACCTGATCCTCTGCTCGATCCACTGTGTGTTCTGGCTTTCCTTGCCTGCAAGCATCGCGATACAGGGGGTGGAACCGGCGGCAGATTCAAAAAGTATAAACCACAACACACACCGTACATTGTAATCCTATTGGATTACATTACTGTAGCTAATAAATTGACCTCAGTTTGCCCCCCGGTGCTTTATTCAGTGCCCTTGCCTGCAGTTTTACTGTATTATCCCCCTGCAGAAGTGGTATTGGACAACCAATAAATTACTAGCCACTCTATTCTTTGGCATGGTCATGTCAGAGTACAAATTTTCCCTGATAATAAAATATTTGCACTTTGAAAACAATGAAGCATTTGACAAAATGACTCATCCAGCACCCAAACGCAAGAATATTTGGGAGCTATATCAGATGATGATCGAACACAGGGAGTTGATTGCTGCACACCGATTCAAGCTGAGGAGTTGGAGGTGAACATTGCTCTGTGTGGAGGCTTGGGTCTGAGATATGCCCATCTGAATCTGTTGTTATTCCCTGATGAAGTCACATGACGATACGCGTAGGAACGCAATTGGTTAGTGAGGACACCGGAAGTGACGTCCGGAAGTACGAACGTGGCGCTCGTTCATTTTTACTGTGCTTATTTTTATTCGTTTTAAATGTGAGTACCCAAGCTTCGTTTTGTATCTAAATAAAATTGTGAATACATACTTCACCATTGGAGTGTTCCCCTTGTTTTCTCTGCATGATACATCGTGCCTACGGTGGAATGAGTATCCAGAGTTGTGCTATTTATTGAACCCACACCAGCGGATAACAAGTGTTGTTTTGGGAATGCTGTTTACCTTACAGCAGTAAGGTAAGGTAATTACTGCACCTATTGTGAGGATACAATACGCACAGGAGCACTGGTGGAATTTACTCCCCGTTTTTTCTCCGGGCACGCAGGATATCGCTCTGCTTATCACTGAATGGACATTTTTTTGCATGATTATAGTGAACTTTTATTTTAATAGCTACATTGGAGCCGTGTTTTAGAGCACATCTTCACTGTGTTTGGAGTCCAAATATTATTATTAGCACTTTGTGAATTTTTTTGATTAATCACCATTGTTCACTGCACCCCCTCAAGTTGCACTTCTAGCACTTATAAATCTCATTTCATTCGTTATTTTTAGCATTATTTCTACCAATATAGGTATTTTTTACACTGTATAAATTTACTAATTTATGTGGATTGCACGTTGATTCACTGATATTTTGGATTCTATAGTGGATTTTGTACATCACTTGATTTAAGTTTGTTTTTTTGTCAAAAGCATTATTTGATGTATTGCACCCAAGAGGTTACGCACATTGTCTGAGTTTATTTAAACACGTAGTTTAACATTTATCTCTTACTTTCCTGCTGCTACTAAGATATTAGCTAGTTTATTTTAGTATATCACATTTATTTAGCCGGAGCGCAACACCACTTTTATTCATTATCACTTACTTTGGGGAGGGTTAGTACCCCTGCCGGTGTTTTGCTGCAACCACAATTTTCTTTTGTAGGGCACATAGGTTGGCGCGAGAATATCTTTACTCCTATATCAGATGATTATGAAAAATTTCCAACAGAGCTATGTGCCAGATAGAGACATCAGCATAGATGAAAGTCTAAAGCTGTGTACCCACGACTGGACTTTTTGACAGCAAAGGTCTGACGGAACAAATCCGGTGAACAATTCGATCCTGTGTGGGCTCCATCAGACCTTTGCTGTCCAAAAATCTGACGGACTTTTTTTTTGCCGGAACTCTACCAGACCAAGTTCCTATGGGGAAATCCACTCATGTATATGCTAGTCCGACAGACAAAAAACGATATTAGGGCAGCTATTGGCTACTGGCTATGAACTTCCTTATTGTAGTCCGGTCGTACATCATCACGTTCGAATCCGTCAGACTTTGGTGTGATTGTGTGTGGCCAAGTCCGTTCACTTGGAAAGTCCATAGGAACTCTGCCGAAAGACCGTCGGACCTAGTCTGTCGAAAATACAGTTTTTTTTTGTCGTGTGTATGCAGCATAATGGCCTACATGGGAAGGCTCAGCTTATATAGCATCAAAGAGGGCATGATTTGGTATAAAATCTTTCATGCTATGTGAATCGAGCACTGGTTATATTTGGAATTCTGTCCTATACACCGGTAAAGGAACCAAATTCAACAAAAATACAGTCATTATGGAATGGCAACCTCTTCAGTTATTTCATTGATTGAGAAATTGCTGAATCAGAGCTAATGTGTAACTACAGATAATTTTTACACATCTCCTAAAATCTATGAGTTTCTTCTACAGAACAAAATGGATGCATATGGAACCGTTAAGGGCTAACCGGCGTGACATGCCGCCAACCTTTGGCAATAAGAAGCTCGAGATAGGAGAAATGGTTGCCTGGCAGAAAGGCAAGATGATGGCCTTGCGATGGTGTGACAAAAAGATGTGTGCCTAATGAGTACAATCCATAACACCTCTGCTGTCATGGTAAACATAAAAGGTGGGAAAGACATCATGAAACCACGAGTGGTTATAGACTACAACAACACCATGGGAGGTGTTGACAGAGCAATGATATTTTATCCAGCCATGAGAAAACAACAAAAAAAAATATTATGAGATCTTCAGGTATCTTCTTGAACAATACCTATGGAATGCCTTCATTCTACAAAAAAAAAAAAAAGAGTGACAAGCCTGTGGTTCATGCTGGCTTTGTTTGGAAAGTTGCAGAATGTATCTTTCTGAACCACCAAACACCAATGGCTGCAAACAGTGCTGGACGTTGTGCTTCTGGTTTTGTTAACCCGGAACGCCTGACTGGTCGTCACTTTATGGACCACATCCCACCAACTGAAAAAAAGGCAGAACCCACAAGGATGTGCGCAGTTTGTTGCTCAAATCATGATGACTCTGGAAGAAAAATCCGAAAAGAAACTAGGTTATATTGTCCTGATTATGACGTTGGACTTTGTGCAGTCCCATGTTTCAAAATTTATGACTAGTAATATTGCACCCTTGTTTGGCCCAAAAAAACTCAGTGTTTTTGATTTGATTATAATATTAACTAAAATGTATTGAAGAAAATGTATTATTATTGTTATATATTATTTATTATTATTTATAGCTATTTATTATATTATAATGTATGATTTTCTGTTTCAAACATTGTCATACCCGGGATGTCTACTAGACTCTGGTTTGGACATATTTAAGTGAGTTACTCCTAAGAATTACAGGCCTACAATATAAAACCCCAAATTTCCATGCAAAATAATTGCACCGCTTTTAGCACCTAAAAGCCAACATAATCATACTGTCATGGAGGCTAAGACTCATTCACACATGAGGTTGGGGACTCAACAGCAAGGCTTTTTTCTGCCTACCAACTGCTACCCTCTTTAGCTGTAGAAGCAGGGGCCAGAGGTGTACACATGCCACAATTGTGATGCTCAGCAGCTGCGACAGAAATTAATCCTCCTGGAGGTGATAAATGCTTCCTCGCCACCTGTTAAATGCTGCCTGAAGAGTGATCTGAACACAGTAAGTGAATCACAAAAAGAAACTAAAACAACTAAAAACCACATTGGCAAATTATGTGAAACGTGGAGAAAGCTTCCCCTCCCCATCGTCATAACAAAGGTATGAAATCTGTATCATGTCAGGAAGACAAAATGATGACCAACAATCTTGGATGCAGGAATTAAGTGAGATAGGTAGCCATGACCCAGAGCTGTAAATGTCCCAAGCAGAAAATAAAACTAATACTACAAGGGGACCAAGAATGTCAGGTCTAATAGCCCACTACCGAGCAGCAACTGGGGGTAGAGAATAAACTATTGCCTAGCAGAAACTTATCCTAGCAGAAATTTTATATAAGGACCAGGTAAACCTAAGTAGATAAATTAATAAAAGGACCCAGAGAGTTCAGGGCAGACTAGAATTTCTTGAATGCCAAGTTTGTGACTTCTGCCAGATTGGTGATAATGGGCAAACGGCAGGGAGGCAGGTCCCATCCCAGTGGTGAAGTAGAGAGGAATGTGGATCAGCATCTTGTGAAACTATGCCCAGTGATAGAAGCAGATCTAGGTCTTCTGAAAAGGAGGCAAAAGAAAATGCTTTGTTATTGTAGGTGCAGATGACAGGCAAAGGGAATGTCCATCTATATTTGATCTCTCTATACAATAGTTCCTGGAATAGGAGTTTAAAGGCTGTGTGCCTTTGAATTGTGAACAGTCAAATACCAGCAACATGTCCCATGATCGACGAGGATGATGATTCTCTAGATTTCTTCATCAAAAGCATTTTAACGCAATAGTAATGAGGCTTTACAATTATGTCTCTGGGTAGACCAGGACATGCAGACTGTAAGCTCTAACTTTTGATCCTTGATACTTAGGAAAAGATTTTTAAGAAAGATTTGAACCGCATGATTCACATCCAAGATTGTCTAACTTAGCCAAAGTCTGGTCCAGTTATTCTATTGAGTCCTCAATTTTTTTGCTTTTTTGATTAGTATGGGAAATACTAGTGGTGTTTAGTTTATGTTC
This sequence comes from Lithobates pipiens, assembly GCF_037356315.1. Lineage (NCBI taxonomy): Eukaryota > Metazoa > Chordata > Amphibia > Anura > Ranidae > Lithobates > Lithobates pipiens. Next base: position 24,922,835 of record NW_027507790.1, read on the forward strand.
AACAGTTTTAATCCATGTGCCCATCTCTCTAATGTCAGCTTTGATGTTTATAGTAATTTTTAGAGCAGTTTAAGGCAGCCTTTTAACAAGAAGATCATAGATTTTATGGAACAGCGTCTGGCGCCCCATATCATCAGAGAGAGGTAGTCTAATGGCTGGGTCTATAAGGTGACTCAGAAGGTTGGGATGAAAATAAGTAATCGAATGTCCTCTTAGGGATTCAGTGAAGGCTGGGGGCTTCCTCTCAAAGGAGGTTTTACTTACAGGAGAAGAATTCTCATGTTAAGAATATAGCACCAGTGTGAAAAGTGTCAGATCTGTCCACGGCAATGTGGCAGTCCTGCTAAAAATCACTGATCACCGTCATTACTAGTAAAAAAATAAAAATGCCATAAATCTATTCTCTTGTAGACACTATAAATTTTGTGCAAACCAATAAATATACGCTTATTGCAATTTTTTTACCAAAAAATATGTAAATAAATACATATTGGCCTAATCTCATGAAGACTTTTTTTGGGGAGGGGATATTTATTATAGCAAAAAGTACTTTTGTGGTTATAGCTCAAAAAATAAAAACCACAGAGGTTATCAAATACCATCAAAAGAAAGCTCTATTTGTGGAAAAAAAGGACATCAATTTGGTTTGGGTACAGTTTTGCATGACCGCACAATTTTCAGTTAAAGTGACGCAGTGCTGTATCGCAAAAAATGGCCTGGTCATTAAGGAGGAAAATCTTCCGGTCCTTAAATGGGTTGTAAACCCTCAGGGTTTTTCACCTTAATGAATTCTATGCATTAAGGTGAAAAACCTCCTGTGATGCAGCAGCCTCCCAGAGCCCCACTTTTACTTACCTGAACCCGGTCTTTCTAGCGACGGGGATGAGCACACCAGCTCAAGCCAGTGTCTCGGGTCCTGATTGGATAGATTGATAGCAGGGCAGCCATTGGCTCCCACTTAGGGTTCCCACTTCATCCCTCTAAACCCGAATACCTATTATTACACAGGTTTTAAGGCTAATTTAATGCACCAAGTAAGTTTAATTACCACCTTAATAAGCCACAGAACCTGTGTAATTAATATATTTTCAGGTTTAAAGGGATGAGGTGGCAACCCTACTCCCGCTGTTGTCAATCAAATCCAATGACGAGGATGCTGGGGGCCGAGTCCTGCTGTCTGTGTCAATAGACGCAGCAATAGGACATGGGAGCATGCCAACACAAGTGCCCTGTGGGAGAAGAGAAGAGGAGGAGCCAGGAGCGCTGCTGATGGACCCCAGAAGAGGAGGATCGGGGCCACTCTGTGCAAAACCAACTGCACAGAGGAGGTAAGTATGACATGTTTGTTTAAAAAAAAATGCAGCTGACAATCGTTTGTCTATTAGCCTTGCAAATGGGCAGAATGTATTTGATTTAACCTTCCTGGTCGTAATCCTGAGTGTGGCTAGGGGTTATATTTCAATAATAATTTCAATACCATTAGTGGTATCCCCAAGCCACACTCGGGATTGTATTGCAGAATCCTGGTCCAGTATACTTACCTTGTCACCAGGATCCTGAGATGTCCCCCCTGCTGTGTCTGCGGGCTGTGTCCTCCGCCTGAAGCTCTGTGTTCCAGGCTCCATTCCCTGCGAGCGTTGCGATGCATGGGGCGGAGCCCGGCGGCAAATTCAAAAAGTACAAAATTCATAACACATGTAGTACACTATAATCTTGCAGATTACATTACTGTATCAAATCATTTCACATCCTTTTTGTCCCTAGTGCTTTATCCAGTGCCCTGCATGCAGTTTTATATTATATATACTGTTCTTTCTTTCTGGAAACTTGAGATTGTCCGTGGCAACCAAAAAGAGTCCCTTTACGTCAAAAGTGGTTTTAGACCAGCTAGAAAACAGTGATAACTGCAAACACTTGCAGAATTGAGCAATAGTGAATCGTGGGGAAATTCATTTTATTATTATTATATATATTTTTTTTTTATATTTATAGTTATTTATTATATCATCATTTATGATTTCATGTTTCAAACTTTATCATACCTGGAATGTCTATTAGTCTCTTGTTGGACAGATTTAAGTGTTATTACTAAGAATTACAGGTCTAAAATATAAAACACCAAATTTATATGCAAAACAATGTACCGCTGTGAGATTCCAAAATCTGACATAATCATACCACCAGGGTGGTTAAAGATTCATATCTCATTGACTTAAATAGGATTCAGGTTAACAATCAGAAGTTAGGAGCAGTTCAGTGAACATCCTGTGAATTGAATCCAAGTAGGTTTGTTTCATCCCTACCACAGAGTACAGTTGTCAGCTGGAAGAGGGTTCATGCCACAGCATCTCGAGAGGATTGAGATGCAGCTTTGCTGTTGTATAACTGCATGGAACAAAAAAAAAAATGTAAATTATGCAATTTATGCAAAAATGTATATAGGGAGTAGCACAGCAATGGAGAAGCAACATTTTAACAAATTAGTTATTTTGTAACCTTTTATTTTTACTTTTTTTTTATCTTGAACTGCCTGTAACCTGCAATCATCTAAGGAGAGGTGAACAGTAGGTACTAACAAAAAGATGTTCCCTCAGTTCAAACTCCCAGGCCGCGTACACACGCGCGGGCTGTTTGCCCAACCTTGTTCGTCAAACAGTTTCGGCAAACAGTCCGCTCAAAATTTGCATGAGCGGACTTGCCCACACACGAGCGGACTGTTTCAACTAACTGTTTGCCAAACAGTCCGCTCAACTTTTGAAATGAACGGACTCGCCCACGTAAGGCGGAGGCAAATCCGCCCATTTCGAGCGCGTGTACAGGTAGGCGGGGCCCGCGAAGGAGACGTCGCGGGCTCCGCCGCCTGGAATGGGCTTAAAGGGGAACCCCAACGCAGAAAAAAATCGGCGTGGGGGTTCCCCCAAAGTCCACACCAGACCCTTGTCCGAGCACGCTACCCGGCCGGCCAGGAAAGGGGGGCGAGCGAGCGCGCCCCCCCTCCTGAGCCGTACCAGGCCACGTGCCCTCAACATGGGGGGGTGCCTTGGGGAAGGGGGGCCGCGCGGCCCCCCCACCCCAAAGCACCTTGTCCCCATGTTTATGAGGACAAGGGCCTCTTCCCGACAACCCTGGCCGTTGGTTGTCGGGGTCTGCGGGCGGGGGGCTTATCGGAATCCGGGAGCCCCCTTTAAGAAGGGGGCCCCCGGATACCGGCCCCCCACCCTATGTGAATGAGTATGGGGTACAATGTACCCCTACCCATTCACCTGTGAAATAAAGTACAAAAAAAAACACAACACAGGGAAAAAATATTTTATTGCACAGCTCCGGGGGTCTTCCGTCTTCGGGGGTCTTCTCGCCGGACTCCTCCGCTATCTGTGTGTAGCTCTTTTACTAGCGGAGGAGTCCGGCTTTCTTCCTCCCCGCCGCCGGCCTCTTCTCCCGACTTCGGGGGTCTTGCCCCCCTCTTCGGTTCTTCTGCCGGGCCACCGCGCCTTCTTGTAGCTCTTTTACAGGCGGTGGCCCGGTCTTCTGTCGCCGCTGTCGTCGCCGCCGCCGCCGCCTTCCGTTCTTGTTCTTCTTCTTGTTCTTCTTCTTCTTCCCCAGGAGATGTTGACTCGACGAGCTCTCCGGCCGGAATGCCAGAGCCGCGCTGTGCGGTCACTTATATAGTGACAATGGGGCGGTGTCACATGGTATATGTCACATGGGTTGGTCACATGGTGACCCCACCCCCTTACGATGTCATAGTCCCCATGTGACATCAACCCATGTGACCAACCCATGTGACATATACCATGTGACACCGCCCCATTGTCACTATATAAGTGACCGCACAGCGCGGCTCTGGCATTCCGGCCGGAGAGCTCGTCGAGTCAACATCTCCTGGGGAAGAAGAAGAAGAACAAGAAGAAGAACAAGAACGGAAGGCGGCGGCGGCGGCGACGACAGCGGCGACAGAAGACCGGGCCACCGCCTGTAAAAGAGCTACAAGAAGGCACGGTGGCCCGGCAGAAGAACCGAAGAGGGGGACAAGACCCCCGAAGTCGGGAGAAGAGGCCGGCGGCGGGGAGGAAGAAAGCCGGACTCCTCCGCTAGTAAAAGAGCTACACACAGATAGCGGAGGAGTCCGGCGAGAAGACCCCCGAAGACGGAAGACCCCCGGAGCTGTGCAATAAAATATTTTTTCCCTGTGTTGTGTTTTTTTTTGTACTTTATTTCACAGGTGAATGGGTAGGGGTACATTGTACCCCATACTCATTCACATAGGGTGGGGGGCCGGTATCCGGGGGCCCCCTTCTTAAAGGGGGCTCCCGGATTCCGATAAGCCCCCCGCCCGCAGACCCCGACAACCAACGGCCAGGGTTGTCGGGAAGAGGCCCTTGTCCTCATCAACATGGGGACAAGGTGCTTTGGGGTGGGGGGGCCGCGCAGCCCCCCCTTCCCCAAGGCACCCCCCCATGTTGAGGGCACGTGGCCTGGTACGGCTCAGGAGGGGGGGCGCGCTCGCTCGCCCCCCTTTCCTGGCCGGCCGGGTAGCGTGCTCGGACAAGGGTCTGGTGTGGACTTTGGGGGAACCCCCACGCCGATTTTTTTCGGCGTTGGGGTTCCCCTTTAAGCCCATTCCAGGCGGCGGAGCCCGCGACGTCTCCTTCGCGGGCCCCGCCTACCTGTACACGCGTTCGAAATGGGCGGACTTTCCGAGCGGGAACAGTCCGCTCATTTCGAAAGTACAGCGGACAGGCCCACACACGGGCGGACTGTTCGCTCAAACACGGTTTCAGCGGACAGTTTTTTGGAATTTCCGAAAGACTTTGTCCGTCCAACTGTCCGCTGAAACTGTCCGCTGAAAGCCCACACACGAGCGGACTGTCCGCCCAAACACTGTTCAGCGGACAAGGTTGGGCGAACAGTCCGCCCGTGTGTACGCGGCCCCACACCTCAGAGCTTACCTCCTCCTCTCCCATTATTTTCTGATGGTTTGATATTCAAGTCTAAAGTATGGTTATTATATTTGTTCAAACCAAAATGTGGTGAGGTGCCATGGCCAAAATTTTTGCCAAACCTGTGTAATTGTATTAATTTATTGTTATATTGTTTTGGTTGTCTTTTTTTGTCATTATGTCATTACGACCTCATGTTGTATCTGTAAGGATTTTTTTTAAAACTGATGTATAAAATGATCTTTCTACTGGTGTTTCATTTTCCCTTGTACTATCCTTGGGATGCATAGTAGATAAATAACAGGAAACAGCCACAGCCAAACACATTCAAAAATATATTCAAGAAATCAAGGACCCATTCACACCAAAATGTGGTAAAGGCATGTTATGTGCGCATTTCCTGCACAGCACATGAACACACTGCCATTGTGAGATGCATATGGGTGCCATCTTGCAAACAGTGTGTTTGCTGTCACCAAACTACTTGGTACTGCAGTACCATGCAGGTTGGTGCAGTGTGATCTGAAAAAGTAGGTTTACATTATTTTTGCATGTTTTCCTGTGTCTTGTATCCCATTCTAGTGATTGGGTTGTCAAAACCAGATCCCTTAGCAACATGTGGGAATGCCCATGTTCAAATGTTAACTGGCCCTGCAACTTTCAAAATATGCTGTCAAAAATGCAAAAAGCCAATGGGAACCAATAATATCTGATTTATAGCAGTACAGGTTATTACAAACACCTCAACCCTGTTTCAGACCATATTGCAGGATTATGAGAACCTTTCAAATAGTTTGTCTTTTTTGACACTGGGAAGTATTGTCTGCAAGGTAAAGCTCTGGGACTGCAATTAAGCTTTGTCCGAATGTGTACGATTAAATAAAATAATACATTTTATGAGATATCATTTGCATTCTTTTATTTCAGCACCAAATGTAAAGAGATACTTTTGTTAAGAAAAAAAAATATTCCCCTTTGGGTGATCAATGTACACTTCTGGAATTCTAGCAAAGTTTGTTCTGGAGTCCTTCCTTTTTCTGCTTTAAAGAAAAAGGCTGTTTGTTCCACTATGTCCTTTGGATCCTGATTCTGAATGGGATTGACTGTTTCATTATATTCAGCTGATGCATTTTCTGTGTTCTAATGAGGAAAGCTGCAGTGTTTGCATGCCTATAGATTTTTTCAACTCTTGAGGAATAGCTCACTAAAACATAATTTTTTTATTACAGGGTGTGGCAAAAATGTAACCTTTATCTTATTGCAGAAAACCAGCAAGCCAACCACATAAGCAGGCAATCAAGAATGTACAGAACACCTCCAGGTCGCCATATTGTATTACCTTTAACTGAAAATTACAGTGATTGCAGATTGAAAACGAAAGGTGACTTTTGATCAAGTTAAATTACAATATAGCTCGTGCAGCATCTAAATATATGTTATATTATTTTTTTTATCTGCTATTATTTTCACAGTTGAGTTACCCTTTATTTTGTGTTATTATTCATTTTGTTTAGAAAAATACATTATTATAATTATAGGAAAATACATTTTTATATTTTCCTTTTTTAAAACCTGAATATATATTTATATAGTATTTAATGCTTTACCAAAACTTTCATTTAGTATAGTCATCTACATTCTAGTAGTTTTTTTTTTAATAATATGCTGCAACACAGTATTTTTATGTCTTAAACTGATAAAAGGAGATCGAAAACATGATAAGATGTCCATAAATAAAATAATCCTGTGGCGTAGTCATTTGCAACTGCTTTCCTGCATTAGATCTGCAACTCCTTCCTTCCAGTTTTACATCGCAATCTATAGAACGTTGTCAAGTGGTGATATTTCTAAATTTCAACATGAAGAGAATGAGCTCTGGGTCAATTGTTATTACCCACAGCTGTTCCCAGATGTCACGGTCGTTCCACTATCCCGATCGTACCAAGGAGACTTACCCGCAGGTTTCCTGTACAAGGGGATCGTCGGTGCCCTCGGACGCGGGTTGGCGCAAACGAACGCACGCGAGTGCATGTAGTCCCCAACAGGCGCACGCGGGTGCGCGTTGACACGAGCGGGCGCACGCGGGTGCGCGACAAGCCGAACGGGCGTACGCGGGTACGCGGGGTCACGAACGAGAGCACGGTTACCCGCGGGGGTACGCAAACGTACCGTGCGACCGTTCTTGGCGCCCAACAGCCTATTTAACCACTTTCAGACCGGACCATTTTGCTGGTAAATGACCAGAGGTCTTTTTACACTTTGGCACTGCGCTGCTTTAACTGGTAATTGCGCGGTCATGCAATGTTGTACCCAAACAAAATTTGCGTCCTTTTCTTCCCACAAATAGAGCTTTCTTTTGATGGTATTTGATTGCCTCTGCGATTTTTATTTTTTGCGATATAAACGTAAAAAGACCGCAAATTTTGAAAAAAAATGATATTTTCTACTTTTTGTTATTAGAAAAATCCAATAAACTCAATTTTAGTCATACATCTAGGCCAAAATGTATTCAGCCACATGTCTTTGGTAAAAAAAAAGTCAATAATTGTATATTTATTGGTTTGCGCAAAAGTTGTCACATCTACAAACTAAGGTACGTTTTCTGGAATTTACGCAGCTTTTAGTTTACGACTGCCTATCTCATTTCTTGAGGTGCTAAAATGGCAGGGCAGTACAAAACCCCCCCAAATGACCCCATTTTGGAAAGTAGACCCCCTAAGGAAATTGATAAGAGGCATGTTGAGCCCATTGAATATTTTATTTTTTTGCCTCAAGCGATTGAATAATGACAAAAAAAAAAAATTTTTTTTTTTTTTACACAAAGTTGTCACTAAATGATATATTGCTCACACATGCTATGGGCGTATGTGAAATGACACCCCAAAATAAATTCTGCTGCTTCTCCTGAGTATGGGGATACCACATATGTGGGACTTTTTGGGAGCCTAGCCGCGTACGGGGCCCCGAAAACCAAGCACCGCCTTCAGGCTTTCTAAGGGCGTAAATTTTTGAGTTCACTTCTCACTACCTATTACAGTTTTGAAGGCCATAAAATGCCAAGATGGCACAAAACCCCCACAAATGACCCCATTTTAGAAAGTAGACACCCCAAGCTATTTGCTGAGAGGCATGTTGAGTTCATGGAATATTTTATATTTTGCCACAAGTTGCGGGAAAATTACAAACTTTTTTTTTTTTTTTTTTTTTTAACAAAGTTGTCACTAAATGATATATTGCTCATGCATGCCATGGGCATATGTGAAATGACACCCCAAAATAAATTCTGCTGCTTCTCCTGAGTACGGGGATACCACATATGTGGGACTTTTTGGGAGCCTAGCCGCGTACGGGGCCCCGAAAACCAAGCACCGCCTTCAGGCTTTCTAAGGGCGTAAATTTTTGAGTTCACTTCTCACTACCTATTACAGTTTTGAAGGCCATAAAATGCCAAGATGGCACAAAACCCCCACAAATTACCCCATTTTAGAAAGTAGACACCCCAAGCTATTTGCTGAGAGGCATGTTGAGTCCATGGAATATTTTATATTTTGCCACAAGTTGCGGGAAAATTACAAACTTTTTTTTTTTTTTTTTTTTTTCACAAAGTTGTCACTAAATGATATATTGCTCACGCATGCCATGGGCATATGTGAAATGACACCCCAAAATAAATTCTGCTGCTTCTCCTGAGTATGGGGATACCACATATGTGGGACTTTTTGGGAGCCTAGCCGCGTACGGGGCCCCGAAAACCAAGCACCGCCTTCAGGCTTTCTAAGGGCGTTACAGTTTTGAAGGCCATAAAATGCCAAGATGGCACAAACCCCCCCAAATGACCCCATTTTGGAAAGTAGACACCCCTAAATTTAGGGGTACACTAGTGAGACTAGGTAATAAATGGCGGGTGCCCTGAAACTATAAAAAAATAACTAACCAACCAGCGTCACCTGTAACAGTTATATGGTGATCACTGGTGAAAGGGTTAACTAGGGGGCAATTAGGGGGCTTTATGCGGTAGTATATGGGGGTCCCTGGCGCTATAAAAAGCTGCAGCGAACCTAAATACCTACCTGCCTAACTAGCGTCACCTGTGACACTAATACGGCGATCAGAAAAACGATCGCTTATTAGGCTGGGTTCACACTGGAGCGATGCGGGAACGCCACGAATGCGCGGCGGGTTCCCGCATCGCATGCCTCCCGGCGGCAGTTCACACTGCCCTATGCGAACTGCTGGGAGTGTCAGTGAAATGTTACTGACACCCCCAGATCAGTTCGCATATCGCAGTGCGATCTGCAAACTCGGATCGCATGGTGTGAACACCCATGCGATCCGATTCTGCTGCGGGCCAAAAAAAGGGTCCCGTGCGAATTTGCGGCGGGTGCGGCGGGTGCGGCGGGTGCGGCGAATGGCTGAACTCGAATCGCACAGAGATCGGATGTGATTTGCACTGCAGTGCGGTGCGAATCACATCCGTTCTCATAAACCGCTGCAATGTGAACCCAGCCTTAGTGACACTGGCGACGGGGGGTGATCACGGGGTTAAACCTTTATTGGGGGGGTTAGGGGGGTACCTTAGAACTAAAGGGGGCTAACCCTAACTGCCCTAACAGTTATTAGTCACAAATGACACCCGCCGGGTGATCAGGGGGTTAAACCTTTATTAGGTAATAAATGGCGGGTGCCCTGAAACTATAAAAAAATAACTAACCAACCAGCGTCACCTGTAACAGTTATATGGTGATCACTGGTGAAAGGGTTAACTAGGGGGCAATCAGGGGGCTTTATGCGGTAGTATATGGGGGTCCCTGGCGCTATAAAAAGCTGCGGCGAACCTAAATACCTACCTGCCTAACTAGCGTCACCTGTGACACTAATACGGCGATCAGAAAAATGATCGCTTATTAGGCTGGGTTCACACTGGAGCGATGCGGAAACGCCGCGAATCCGCGGCGGGTTCCCGCATCGCATGCCTCCCGGCGGCAGTTCACACTGCCCTATGCGAACTGCTGGGAGTGTCAGTGAAATGTTACTGACACCCCCAGATCAGTTCGCATATCGCAGTGCGATCTGCAAACTCGGATCGCATGGTGTGAACACTCATGCGATCCGATTCTGCTGCGGGCCAAAAAAAGGGTCCCGTGCGAATTTGCGGCGGGTGCGGCGGGTGTGGCGGGTGCGGCGGGTGCGGCAAATGGCTGAACTCGAATCGCACAGAGATCGGATGTGATTTGCACTGCAGTGCGGTGCGAATCACATTCGTTCTCATAAACCGCTGCAATGTGAACCCAGCCTTAGTGACACTGGCGACGGGGGGTGATCACGGGGTTAAACCTTTATTGGGGGGGTTAGGGGGGTACATTAGAACTAAAGGGGGCTAACTCTAACTGCCCTAACAGTTATTACAGTCACAAATGACACCAATGCAAAAAAATAAATAAATGACATTGGTGTCACTGTGACTGGGGGGCAGGGGTAATTGGGGGGGTGATCGGGGGGTAAAGGGGGGGTGTGAGTGTGCCTGGCATGTTCTACTGTGTGTGTAGAGTGTTGGTGCAACTCACTGATCCGCTCTCCTCCGTGTCGGAATGAAAAATACCGACACGGAGGAGAGAATACATCACTTCCTCTCCTGTGTTTACATTACAGGAGAGGAAGTGATGTCACCGGGGATTTCTATTCGTCGGGAGCGATCGCGAGGGGGTGGCCATGAATGAATGGCCGTCCCCTCGTCCGGGATCGCTCCCGAACGAATACCGACCGCCGCAGGCACCGGGCGGGGGCCCGATCGGGCCCCCGACCCGCGGGAGGCAAGGGACGTACATGTATGTCCTTATGCCTGCCCGTGCCATTCTACCGACGTACATCGGCGTGCGGCGGTCGGCAACTGGTTAAGGGATCAGCTCCTGCTCCACAGTGCTGTCCTGTCTACAGCGTTCCTGAGACTTCTGCTACCTGTTCCTGTGTGTGTGTTCCTGTTACAGTACCCGGCCTGTTCCTTGACCTTGCCTGTTTGCCTCCTGCCTCCGACCCTTTGCCTGATTGACCACGCTTCTGCCTTCTGCCTCTGTACCTCTGCTGCCTGATAGTTGCCGACCCGGCTCGCCTCTGACCACGCCTGCCTGCCTACCTGAAGTCCAGCACTGACTTCTCCTGTGGTTCCTGCCTGTCCACCTGTGCCAGCTGTCCAGCAGTTCCCGCCCAGCGCTGGTGGTGCCTACCGTTCCAGTCTACTACCTGTTCCGGCTGTGCCTGCTATTTGCTATCCGGCCTGGCACTTGTGCCCTCCGGACTCCTGAATCCCTGTCTCCATCTCCAGGGGCTCTCGAGCCGGAGGCTTACGAGGCGCCGCTCCCTGCACATTTGGGCTCTCCAACCAGGTACGTGACACCAGAGATCTTTACAATACACTGGCCACACATGTCTTAAAGCTGTGTACAAGTACAAGTATGATTTGTGCAAGAATTTTATTGCTTTGTGCAAGAATTTTATTGTTTTGTGTTAAGCCGCGTACACACGGGCGGACTGTCTGGCCAACTTAGTCCGTCGAAACACATTTCAGCGGACAGTCCGCTCGTGTGTGGGCTTCAGCTGACTTTTTCAGCGTGCAGTCTGGCGTACTAAGTATTTCGGAATTTCCGTAATACTGTCCGTCATACTTTGGTTTCAGCGGACAATCCGCTCGTGAGTAGGCTAATTCGACGGACTAAGTATGGCGCATGCTCAGAAAGGATTTACACGGGGAAAGGTTGCATTGCTGTGTATTGGACTTCCTATTTCTAGTCCCGTCGTACGTGCTGTACACGTCATCGCGCAAGCTTTCGACGGACTGTTTGTGCATCCGTGTGTGGTCAAGTCCGTTCATTCGAAAGTAGGACGGACTGTCCGTCGGATTGTCTGACGGACTAAGTTGGCCATACAGTCCACCCGTGTGTACGCGGCTTTAGAAACACTTTAATTATTTCTACGTTATATCAGGTTCTCACCTGACAACAAGACCAACAAAAAAAGAACACAAAGAAATGTTTTTATTTTCATTCATAAGTTATTTTAATTATAATATCATACAACCAGGGCACTCTCTTTCATACAGTATACAAACAGCAAATACCATAGGGCAAACCCAATGGATATTGAAAAATTAATTTGCATGTATTTTTCTAAATATAACTTTCTGAACAGATTCCTTTACTTCTTTATTTCTCAAACTATATAATATAGGGTTGAGCATTGGAATGACAATAGTGTAAAGAACAGCAATTGCTTTGTCCATGTTTGACGCATTTCCATTCGAGGGCTTAAAGTAGGCAAATATTAATGTTCCATAAAATAATAGCACAACGGTGATATGAGAGGCACAAGTAGAGAAAGCTTTCATTTTTCCTGCAGCTGTGCGTATTTTTAACACTGCCAAAATAATGAAAAAATATGACCCAAATATAAAGATAAAGCAAAATACTCCTAAAACAACATCAGTTACTATGAGAACTAGCTCATTAATACTTGTGTCAGAACAAGATAGCGCCAGTAATTGTGGAATTTCACAGAAAAAGTGATTGATTTTGTTGGATGCGCAAAATGACAGACGAAATGTGCTTGATGTGTGATATGTTGAGCTGCACAATCCAAATATCCACACAACAGCAGACATAAAATAGCAAGCTTTTTTGCTCATAATAGTCTTATATCTCAAAGGATTACAGATTGCAAGGTAACGGTCTATTGACATAATGGTCAATAAGAGAAACTCTGTGTCCATAGCAGCAGTAAATACAAACATTTGTACAAGGCATCCTTGGAATGATATCCTCTTGTGTTTAGAAAAGAAATGAGCCAACATGTTTGGAATAGTGGCTGTTGTGCATACTACATCTAAACAGGAAAGGTTACTGAGGAAGAAATACATGGGAGTATTCAGTGCTGGATCAATACTTGTTATAATGATGATTATAAGATTCCCAGTCATGCATATTATATACATAAGAAAGAAAACACAAAATAAAATTACTTCCAACTCTGGAGCACTGGAAAGACCAACAAGAATGAATTCAGACACTGTGGTTTCATTGTACATCCTGTACTATGGTTTGCATATGCCTATAAGAGAAAGGAACATTTTTTTAAATGAATGACCATATTACTAAACTGCTTTCATCTGATGTCAGAAATATACAGCACTGAACTATTTCAGACACAAGTGCTATACAGAACACAGGTTGTGCTACTACCGTTAGGGCTAACAGTTTATCAACCTCTTGGCATCCGCACGATAGTGGAATGACGGCCACCTCGCAGACCTGAATTTCCACAGGGTGCATGCGGACTGCGCTGTGATCACCGAGTTACTGAGTTCCGGCCCCTTACCATGTGATCAGCTGTTACCCAATGACAGCTGATTACATGATGTAAACAAAAGCTTGGTACCGTATATACTCGAGTATAGGCCGACCCGAATATAAGCCGAGGCCCCCAATTTACCCCCAAAAAAACTGGCAAACTTATTGACTCGTGTATAAGCCGAGGGTAAGACATGCCTGTCCATCCCTGTGTGTGTGTCCGTCCATCCCTGTGTGTCCGTCCATCCCTGTGTGTCCGTCCATCCCTGTGTGTCCGTCCATCCATCCCTGTGTGTGTGTGTGTCCATCCATCCATCCATCCCTGTGTGTGTGTGTGTCTCCATCCATCCATCCATCCATCCCTGTGTGTGTGTGTGTCTCCATCCATCCATCCATCCCTGTGTGTGTGTGTATCCATCCGTGTGTGTGTGTGTGTGTGTGTGTGTGTGTGTGTGTGTGTCCAGCCTACCTGTGTCCCGAGCCTTTGTCCCGAGCCTCCGTCCCGTGCCTTGCCTCCTTGCCTCCGTGCCTCGCCGCCGTGCCTTGCCTCCGTCCCGTCCCGTCCCGTCCCGTGCCGTGCCGTGCCTTGCCTTGCCTCCGTCCCGTGCCCTCTTCGTCGGCGCCTCGGCGGCCATTGTAAAATTCAAAAGCTGCGCCGCCGCCTTCGCCTGTGATAGGCGGAACACTGAATTTCCCAGCAGCCTGTGTTCCGCCTATCACGTACATCGTATCATCCTCGTCCGTAGTACGAGGATGATACGATGTCCGTGATAGGCGGAACACAGGCTGCTGGGAAATTCAGTGTTCCGCCTATCACAGGCGAAGGCGGAGCCGGAGGCGCGGCTTTTGAATGATAGAATGGCCGCTGTCTGTCTGCTCGACACGCTGATCGAGCGGGCAGACAGCGATGACTCGAGTATAAGCCGAGGGGGGCACTTTCAGCCTCAAAAAAGAGGCTGAAAATCTCGGCTTATACTCGAGTATATACGGTAATTGTTTTTTTTTTCTCCTCATGCTGACAGCGTGAGTAGAAAAAAAAAGCTGATCACCGGCTTATCTGCAAGGGACATCGGTCCTGAAGAGGAAGAGGCAATTATGCCTCATCTGTGCCACCTGCCATTGCCACCTGACAGTTCCCACAGTGCCACCTATCAATGCCCACAAGTGCCACCTAGCAATACCCACAAGTGTCACCTATCAATGCTGCCAATCAGTGCCACCTAGTAGTGCTGCCTATCAGTGTAACCAATCAGTGCCCATTTTTGCTACCCATTAGTGCCTATCACTACTACCCATCAGTGCCCATCACTGACACCCTTTCAGTGCCCATCAGTGCTGCCTCATAAGTGTACATCAATGAAGGAGAAAAAATAACTGTTTTAAAATTTTTATAACAAAATATAAAAATAAAAATAAATATTTAAATTCAATAGTTTTACATTTTTTTTAACAAAAATAAAAACAGCAGAGGTGATCAAATACCACCAAAAGAAAGCTCTATTTGTGGGAAAAAAATTATAAAAATTTAATTTGGGTTAACTGTGTTGGACCACGCAATTGTCATTCAAAGTGCGTCATCGCTGAAAGCGGAAAATTGGTCTGGATAGGAGCAGGGTTTAAGTGTCCAGTAAGCAAGTGGTTAAATAAAGGGTATATTGCAATATTTTACTAGACTTCATAGTTAGTTACATTAGTTGTTTGTTGGAGAATGGACTGAGAAGGCTCAAAGGGTAACTCCACCTTCATGGGGAAAAAAATAGCAAATAAAGAAAAAATAATATAGCACATATAATTGTGACTCAAGTCATATTGTAATTGAATGGTATTAAAAATGACCTTTCCTTTTCAATCTGCAGCCCTCATTATCTGAGAATGCATTGCAATATGGCTACCTGGAGCTGTTCTGTACACAGACTGCTTACTAACCACTCCCAAGAAACACCATTTTATGCTTGTGTGATTGACTCACCAATTTTCCAAGAAGTCTGCACTAAGATGCAAGTCAGATTTTAGACCATCCTCTGCAACAAAAACATTTTTGGAGAGATACTTTCAATAGGAACACATCTAAAGGAATGCAGGTACAGCAGTTTTCCTCATTAGTGCCCTGCAGGTGCACACCTGACAATGAATTATGAAACCACTCCCGTTAGACCCACTTAGTACAGAGACACAGACAACACACACATGGATTTCTTCAGAATAACAAAAGATAGGAATCTGCAACAAAGGTTGTTATAATCCTTGCAATGTACATAGGGGAATGTTTTTTTTTTTCTCAACAAAAGTAGAGTTATGCTTTAAGTATTTAAATCTGAATAGCATGGGCATATAACCACCCCCTTTCAGCTTTTTTGTTTAAAAAGGGGTACATTTAAGGAAAAAAAATTGACTCTTAGGTGGGAAAAAGGGGGTCATGTAACATTGGGGAATTTCCTGAAATGTCACATGACCACCATGGAAATTCCCAGAGGGTCACATGAGCAGCTGGAAGTATTCTAGAAAGGGGCTTGCTATATAAAGTGCCCCCTGTGGGAATATTTAACAGTTTGTCAGCCTTCAGCAACAAGCTCCCCACTCCCCCCACCTTTTTTTGTAGGCACGTTATGTAGTTGGTCACCCTTTACATTTAAAGGGGATACCTGTGTTTATTGATATGCAGTATTGCTCGAGTCCTGAAGAGTGAGTTGTTTTGTACTTATTTACACGTTAAAAAGTATATGTTAATAAAAATGATTAAATGGATTTTAATTTATTTAAATATTACACAAATAAAAGGTGCTGCGGCCAATTATCTACCAAGATTCGGCATTGAGTGTCTTTATGTATTAGGAAATGAGTACTGTTGGTATTTGGGGAGGGAGAGGTGCGGTCTACATTCTCATGATGAGTAGAAATACCTACTGTATCAGTTCAGGTGATACATTGAAAAAAAAGTTAGCTTGATACCCATGATGTTATCATAGAAACTTTGGGGAAATAATCACATCTTCCCACACTCTTTCTGGAGCAGACAGAATCTAGAGCATTTATACATGGCAATCAGTCAGCTTATATCTTTCATTTACAAAGCTCAACTGAAAAAAGGTGAAGGCAGAAACTGATTGGTTGACATGCCCAGATACTCCAGATTGTGTCTGCTTCAGTTTTCAGAAATTCCCATCTAAAGGTGATTAAAGACATACCAGACTGTGCTCTACTTACACCATTTACTAGAAGATTAAAGAATAGTCCTATGTGCAAAAGTACTCATTGAATCTAGAATATAGCCACTGCATGAGTCATTCCAGGAGATGAGTTAATTACCCTCGAATACCAGATTTAAAAAAGAAGATTTAACCAGATAAAACAAATGCAATTTATCATAGTTTGATTAAAAATATAGTAAATAAAAAACAAAAACAAAGATATACAGAACATACAGAACCAGGGAAAAAGCTGAGTTCATTTTGATCTTGTATGAAAGCAACAATTGTTGCTTAGAGATAATTGGGTAATACAAATGAAAACACTATTGTATGCATGACAAAATTATTACATTCATTTTTAGAAGTAAAAATGTACAAAATGGATCACACCTTTACCTTTGACAATGAAGTGAAGTCTTGATCAAATGGAATAATATCTTGCTCTCGCTTTATATGGTTTTTGAAGTCTAGGGAGCAATACATATGAGGATCCATAAGCAATGTTTTCAATGTGCAATATTATTGTTGAACCCCTTGAGTAAAACGTAACAAACAATTGAAACAATAAGTCCACAGGATTTATGAAAATAGAAATAATGAAGCAAGCTGAGAAATTATTATAATTATATTTAATATTTTGCAAAACAAAATAAATATATATTAATCTGTTGACATTTTATAAAATATCTAAAATAAAATAAGGAAATGAAAGCTGAAATGAATGGAAAACAAAATGGGCATAAAACTTGCCTTAATTTGTCTTGATATGGCCATAACATGTGCATTTATTAATAAATTATACAAAAGGTGGCAGATATTTTCTCTTAAAATGAAACTCCACGGTTACACGGGCTCAAATAAGGAGGACTGAAGATATTTCGGGCCTTGGAACTCTACCCGCCTGTGGGAGATGCTTGACCCCCCCCCATTAGAAGAATGGGGAGTGGGCTATTCCTTGCAGGGGGTGCTGGGCAAGCTGAAAACATATAGAGGCTAAGGGGCCCCTATCCATATACACAGATTATTTTGTTCTAATAGCTAGATGGCACACCTCCCAAAGACTCATTAAAGCACACAGTCAAGGCAGGTGAATTTTTTTTTTCTTGTTATGTTGAGACCAAAATATGATTCCCTTGTGGCTATACATACTGTACAAAATGTATAAAGAATATATTGTTCTGTACTGAAAATCTTTAATAAACACCATTGAAACATAAAATGAAACTGCAGGAAACACGTTTTTATTTTGTCCAGAAAAATGACCTCTAATGTTGGTTACTTGACCTCTAATGTTGGTGTACTACATGGTTGCTGAGGATGCTAAAATCCTAATTTTGTCCCTGAAAGATCCTACTGACAGCTGTAATCTTACTTTGTGTGCTCATACAGTGAAAGATAGTGTCATTCACATTCAGTTTTGTCCCCTCTTCTCCAATCACAAAACATTGTGTATTCTATTTACAGATTATAAGGCATTCTGCGAATGTATAAGGGTAAGTCCTGCCATTCACAAGCCCCTTCTATTTCCTTGTCCATTCGCACAATGCCTTTAATTCTATGTATATAGTACAATATGTTTTGTGAATGGAGAAAGGGAGAAAAAAAAATACTTTATTGCCAAGCACCAGAACTAACATTAGTTGTGCCAGAAGATTACAAATGACAGTAGTATTTGGCAGGAATGAAAAAATGAAGCATCACCAGCATCTAGCATTTTGGGTTTTCTAAAGAGATACAGTAACATAACTAAAGGGGTATACTTTCAATCTCTCTCAGTTTGAAACTTTGTATGGTCCCATCTGAGGAGGCAGGCAGGGAGGGGAAAGGAAGATAGGTAAATTATTGTTCTGTCTTTTAATGTTGTCTCTTTGTATTCAAATAGTCCTACCTTATCACAAAGTCATCTGGAAACGACTTTAAAACATAACTACAATTGCCAGTCTTTTGGATATCGGCCGTATACACAAACAAACTTTCACCAGCGGCTATCAAGAAGCCACGAGACCTCTGTTTACTGAAACCTGGCCCCGAGACTGCAGTTTTGCCTACTGAAGCTTACCGCACAAGGCAGCGACGCAAGCGGTGTGAGAGGATACGGAAATGCGGTAAACATGGAGATATACAAGCTAGGCTAAGGGCTAAACCCACAAAGCCGGCTTTTCGAACACTTATGCTCTCTAATTTTTGCTCGCTGGAAAATAACCTGGACTTAATTCAACTCAGTCGGTCTACACAGAATGAGACAAGAGATTGTTGTGTGTTTATCTTCACTGAAACATGGTTAAATAACAACATGCCTGATTCTGCCATTCAGCTACACGGGCTAACCTGCTACCGAGCGGATAGAGATTCATCAATGTCCGGTAAGACTCGGGGAGGTGGTCTGTGTGTGTATATCAACAAAGAATTGTGTAACAATGCTGCAGTGGTAACAAAATACGCTGGTAGAGTTTATGTTTGTGAAGTGACCATTCTATCTGCTGAGGGAGTTCACAGCCATTGTTATTGTCACGGTTTACATTCCCCGTGTGTAAACTCTAAGGACGCGCTTTGTGAACTTTACAGCTCTATCAGCGAACATCAAACAAACGCCCCTGGTGGCTTTTTCTCTATTGCTGGTGACTTCAACCATGCAAACTTAACCGGTTCCCGACCGGCGCACGCCGATGTACGTCGGCAGAATGGCACGGGCAGGCATATTGGCGTACAGGTACGTCCAATCTTTATTGCCGCCCTGCCATCGCGAGCGCGCCGCCAGTCGGGACCCCCGTGAGCCCTTTCGCGGGTCCCGCGGACTCGATCGCTGCGGGCATACCCACGCTCGTCTCACGGGGCAGCTGAACAGAGAAATGCTGTTTACAACAGCATTTCCCCATTCTGCCTAGCAACTAGTGACGCTGATCTCTGCTCCATGTGATTGGAGCAGAGATCAGTGTTCACTAAATGAAAGCCCAGCCCCCCACAGGTAGTAACACACCCCTAGGAACACTTAACCCCTACACTGCCACCCACTGGTTAACCCCTTCACTTCCAGTGTCATTTACACAGGAATCACTGCATTTATATAGCATTGATTGCTGTATAAATGACAATTGTCGCAAAAATGTGTCAAAAATGTCCGATGTGTCCACCATAATGTCGCAGTCACAATAAAAATCGCTGATCGCCACCATTACTAGTAAAAAAAAAAAAATTATAAAAATGCCATAAACTATCCCCTATTTTGTAAACTTTTGCGCAAACCAATCAATAATCGCTTATTGGTTTTTTTTTATACCAAAAATATGTAGAAGAATACGAATCAGCCTAAACTGAGGGATATTTATTATAACAAAATTTTTTTTTCAAAATTGTCGCTATATTTTTGTTTATAGTGCAAAAAATAAAAACCACAGGGGTGATCAAATACCACCAAAAGAAAGCTCTATTTGTGGGAAAAAAAGGACGTCAATTTTGTTTGGGATGTGTGTATCTAAAAACTTCTGCGCTCTATGGAAAAAAGTAGGACAAGGCAAAAGTAGCTAATGAAAAAAAGCAGCAGTCACTAGGTGAGTTGTCTCTCACTAATGAGAAATAAATAAGTAGAAAAAGTGTGATGCGCTAATCTCAAGACTTTCGATAATTGCAGTGAACCACTAATGTGCAATTATAAATTGTATAAGGTGCAACCGTGCATAAATAAATCAGAGGATACCTCTGTGCATATAATAAAGTGCTAACTAGTGCATAGACCATAAGGTGACTCAATGTGCAAAAAAACGCAAATTTAACATATAGACCAAAATACAAATATAGGATGTGGAAACGTATTACAATGTGTATATAATGAAGCAAAAGCAGGTATAAATAAAAAGAAAAAAAATTATTAAATCCAAGTGACCAGCGTGATTAAGGATATAAATGTCCCATACACAATCCAATCAAATCGTGCAATTCGGTAAACACACTAAATTAAACGTGCAACCATCCGTGATGATCCGTGCAGATAGTGTAAATACTATGCAATTACCTCACTGCTGTGGGTACACAGCAAAATTAGTGATGGACACCAAGATGATTGCAGGGACGGCTGTATAACACAATCTTTAGGAGACTTCTCTAACTTCCTCATGGATGGTAGGTAAACTCAGGGGAATGAATTAGAGAGAACCGCCATAGTGTAGTAGTTTTTTAAAATGTATCAATTTTATTAAAAGATTAAGACTACTCACAAGTGAAGTAGAGATAGGCACATTTGACAGACAGCATAAAGCAAACCGGATATGGACGTCACTTCCGGGTTCCTACGCGTTACGTCGTGGAGACTTCAACTGGGATGTTTTCACAAGGTACAGGAAGTGACTTATAGGTGTACTGGGCGGGACTACGCCGCCTATTTCATTAGTATACCGCTGCGCCGCTGTATCGACCCAGTAATGCTAATGGGGGCGGGCCAATTCAAAATAGATGCACTAGATAACCTCCCATCTAAAAGTGTATATCATTAGTGGACAGCAGCGCAAGGAGGGAGACAGATAAAGAGGCGGGAGGGACGGAACGAGCGCTGTACTAGATTTAACTTACTAGGGAAATTATGATAGCCTAATGTTAAGTTATATCAGCTGCAAATAGCGCCGTGTAATGATCTAGAGCGTGCTATCTATCACTCTGGTAATATAAGGCGATAGAGCACGCCCGGCGGCCATTTTGTTGGAGTTAATTTCAAAGTATGCAGGTGGCCATATTTTAGGTGGTCTAACAACCTCTAAGGCAATAGTTTTGTTTCAATTATGACTAAAAACAAAGTTTTATAAAGAAGAGATTTGAGACCACACCAAACACAAAACCACAATAAGTACTGTTATATCCTAATGGATCAGGAAGGATAGTAGCTAATAGGAAAAATTTTATGGAAACACGGAAATGACGTACATATTCTGGATAATATCAAAACATAGCACATTGATTTAAAAACTTTAAGTAACTCTAAAATGCATAAAATCGCATACAGAATTTAGACCATAAATTTTAAAGCCATGGAAACATGTTTTAAAACACATGAGATTAAGATAAAAGTATATAAATGAGTCGCTTTAAAAGATATATAGATAGTAAAATTAAAAATATCAAAACAGAACCTAAAAGACCGTGGCGCAAAATCACATGTAAAAATATCATTGGGGGGCTAAAAATCGCTAATAAAGCAGTTCAAATCGAACTCTATATTCAATCCCCTGGGGGCAAAGGTATCAAGGGTATATATCCATTTGGACTCTATCGGACTCAGGGTCCTCACCTTATGCCCTCCCCTCCAATGTTTGACATAGGGGACATTGCCCCAGAATTTTAAATGCTTGGGGTCTCTATTATGATGAATAGCGAAATGTTTAGAAACATTATCTTTATCGTACCCCTTCTGTATATTTTGGATGTGCTCTTTAAGTCGAGTTTTTAAAGGCCTTTTTGTGCGGCCTACGTATTGTAAGCCGCAGCTGCACTCTAAGACATAAACAGCGCCTAATAGTCTTTTTGGATTTATTAATTTCACAAAGGGACGGGAGAATAGAAACCAAGACACACTTTAAAAGTGTAGATAAAAATAGCTATCTCCCGTTGACAAGCTGCCATCACCAAAACTGGCTCTTCAATATCCCTAAAGGGCAATTCATGCGCCTACGGAGAAATTGCAGCAAAAAAGAAGTGTTCCTTGAACAAGTCGAGTCCATGGGACAGAGATTTCAGGAGAAAGGCTACGATAAGTGTGTAATCCAAGAAAAAATATCAGAAGTGGAAAAGATGGACTGCCAATATCTCCTTAAAGACACGAAAACACAACGTAAAGATAAAAAAGGTGTAGAAGGAGCAATAATTTTGGATTATAACAACCAATATAAAAATATAGAAAGAATAATCAAAAAACACTGGCACATCCTCTTGAATGACAAAGATTTACACAAAGTTCTACCCCCTAAACCGAAGTTTATTTACAGACGCGCCCCGAGCCTCAGAGACATGTTAGTCAAAAACATACCCGATCCTCCCGTGAATAACTTCACGTTTTTCACGGGGAAAGGTTTCTACCCCTGCAAAAGGTGCTTGGCGTGCACGAGAGCGAGTAAACCAAATAAAGTCTTTGAATTTTTAGCGTCAAGTACCGGCAATACCCACAAGGTTAAAGATTTTATTTGCTGCAACACAGTAGGCGCTGTTTATGTCTTAGAGTGCAGCTGCGGCTTACAATACGTAGGCCGCACAAAAAGGCCTTTAAAAACTCGACTTAAAGAGCACATACAAAATATACAGAAGGGGTACGATAAACATAATGTTTCTAAACATTTCGCTATTCATCATAATAGAGACCCCAAGCATTTAAAATTCTGGGGCATTGTCCCCTATGTCAAACATTGGAGGGGAGGGCATAAGGTGAGGACCCTGAGTCCGATAGAGTCCAAATGGATATATACCCTTGATACCTTTGCCCCCAGGGGATTGAATATAGAGTTAGATTTGAACTGCTTTATTAGCGATTTTTAGCCCCCCAATGATATTTTTACATGTGATTTTGCGCCACGGTCTTTTAGGTTCTGTTTTGATATTTTTAATTTTACTATCTATATATCTTTTAAAGCGACTCATTTATATACTTTTATCTTAATCTCATGTGTTTTAAAACATGTTTCCATGGCTTTAAAATTGATGGTCTAAATTCTGTATGCGATTTTATGCATTTTAGAGTTACTTAAAGTTTTTAAATCAATGTGCTATGTTTTGATATTATCCAGAATATGTACGTCATTTCCGTGTTTCCATAAAATTATACACTTTTGTGTATATATATTTTGCCTAGGACCCCTTTTTTTGGACATTATTTTACTTTAAAAAATCGTTCTCCGTCTCAAAAATACAGCTGTCTATGCACACCTTCTTGTACCTGTATTTATAGACACAAGGTGGATATTTTTACAATTTTTCCTATTAGCTACTATCCTTCCTGATCCATTAGGATATAACAGTACTTATTGTGGTTTTGTGTTTGGTGTGGTCTCAAATCTCTTCTTTATAAAACTTTGTTTTTAGTCATAATTGAAACAAAACTATTGCCTTAGAGGTTGTTAGACCACCTAAAATATGGCCACCTGCATACTTTGAAATTAACTCCAACAAAATGGCCGCCGGGCGTGCTCTATCGCCTTATATTACCAGAGTGATAGATAGCACGCTCTAGATCATTACACGGCGCTATTTGCAGTTGATATAACTTAACATTAGGCTATCATAATTTCCCTAGTAAGTTAAATCTAGTACAGCGCTCGTTCGGTCCCTCCCGCCTCTTTTATCTGTCTCCCTCCTTGCGCTGCTGTCCACTAATGTTATACACTTTTAGATGGGAGGTTATCTAGTGCATCTATTTTGAATTGGCCCGCCCCCATTAGCATTACTGGGTCGATACAGCGGCGCAGCGGTATACTAATGAAATAGGCGGCGTAGTCCCGCCCAGTACACCTATAAGTCACTTCCTGTACCTTGTGAAAACATTCCAGTTGAAGTCTCCACGACGTAACGCGTAGGAACCCGGAAGTGACGTCCATATCCGGTTTGCTTTATGCTGTCTGTCAAATGTGCCTATCTCTACTTCACTTGTGAGTAGTCTTAATCTTTTAATAAAATTGATACATTTTAAAAAACTACTACACTATGGCGGTTCTCTCTAATTCATTCCCCTGTGTTTACCTACCATCCATGAGGAAGTTAGAGAAGTCTCCTAAAGATTGTGTTATACAGCCGTCCCTGCAATCATCTTGGTGTCCATCACTAATTTTGCTGTGTACCCACAGCAGTGAGGTAATTGCATAGTATTTACACTATCTGCACGGATCATCACGGATGGATTGACTGCCCAGCACGTTGCACGTTTAATTTAGTGTGTTTACCGAATTGCACGATTTGATTGGATTGTGTATGGGACATTTATATCCTTAATCACGCTGGTCACTTGGATTTAATAATTTTTTTTCTTTTTATTTATACCTGTTTTTGCTTCATTATATACACATTGTAATACGTTTCCACATCCTATATTTGTATTTTGGTCTATATGTTAAATTTGCGTTTTTTTGCACATTGAGTCACCTTATGGTCTATGCACTAGTTAGCACTTTATTATATGTACAGAGGTATCCTCTGATTTATTTATGCACGGTTGCACCTTATACAATTTATAATTGCACATTAGTGGTTCACTGCGATTATCGAAAGTCTTGAGATTAGCGCATCACACTTTTTCTACTTATTTATTTCTCATTAGTGAGAGACAACTCACCTAGTGACTGCTGCTTTTTTTCATTAGCTACTTTTGCCTTGTCCTACTTTTTTCCATAGAGCGCAGAAGTTTTTAGATACACACATTTCACGTTTATATAAACCTTTTTCCCTTCCGCTGCAAATAAGGAGGTCTTTTCTTTTTTAGAAAAAAGAAAGATCAATTTAGAAGAAGTGTTTAATGCCACTAATATAGAGACCAAATCTAAGAATAATAGTGTGGAGCAATTAACTAAAAAATTGAGATACAATATGGAAAAAAGAGTGAGCTTATGGTGGGACACTACTACCTTCGAACAATACCTGAAGGATGGGCTAGTCCCTAGACGGTTAAGGTGGGATGTACCACCTAATGATGACCTGATGGACCAGGAGTCAATAGACGAATGGTTCAAATTTTTCAATGAAAAAGGGCTGGAGCTATTACAATTCCTGATTAAAAGAAAACAGAGGAAAATTAAGATGGTTGAACATAATATTGAACAAATTAAAAATGATCTGGAGACACACAAAGATTCTGCGGAATTCCTCACATTGACAACACAGCTTAATAAAGACCTGATTAAAAAAGATAAGGAGGTTCAAACAAGGAAGAGCAAAAAATATGCTAGAGACATGGGGGATTTTAAAAATGACCAGGTTTTCAGGTGGCAGAGCCAGCTGGGACAGTTAGATCCCATCTCCGCTTACTCAATACCTGAAAGACCTGTAAGAATAGAGACTCTGATACCTCCAACCAACCCCATTGTAGTGCCTTATAAGGTACCATCTACAAGTGGACAAACAAGAAATAAAACTAATGAGTCCCCAATGAGAAATAAACCCAATGTGGGACAGAATCACTCCAAACAGTCCACACCCCAATATCCAGAGAGAAGGCCCCCGTATAATTCCCATACGCCAAAAAAGGGGTGGAAAAAACCTCACTGGAAAAAAGCCCATAATAAGAGGGTGAATCAGGATGACCAATGGCACCATCCCTCTTATGAACAGCCTCGAGCTCCCCACCATCCTCCTCAAATTAGGAACCCTGCTCCGTACTACGATCATAACCGAAGAGAGAGAGAGGATTGGGGACCAGCACAACCCTACTATCGACCCTATGATCATTATTCAGTCCCCACTTACAATCATTATGCACCATTAAGGGACTATCGAGAGGATGAAAGGGAAGACCAGTATTATCAAACTTACTACCCCGATCCAAATACAAATAGGGCTTTTTTAGGAAGAGGCCCGGATCATCATCCTCCAAGGGTGAGGGATGTGCAGGGAGACAGAGAACTAAGTCCAAAAAGAAGAGAGGAAGAAGAGCAGGAGCGAGAACTCAAGCGAAAAAGAGAATAAAAGGAGAAGGAGTATTCAACTTGAGTGGTATCTCGTTAACAACGGAAGAATTGGCAGTACTAGACAAAGGCCTCAAGTTTGCACCTAAAAAGAATCTGAACAAATTCAAGACCTATGTAAACATTCAGAAGTACATAAGGGGCTTAAATATGAAAAAATATTTCTTGAGCAATCCTAGAACTACTCATGCCCCCCTACCTGATGACATCAAACATAGCACTTTTAAGAATAAATCTGTTTTTAACCCCCAAATAGGCAATAATAAATTTGTAGACGTTTTTAAGAAAATTGTTGTAGAAGATTTAAAAAACCTTGACACTAAGAAACATACAGAACCTAATTATATGAGATGTGGCATGAAACGCCTCAGTGAGCGGAAAGATATAGTGATCCGTCCAGCCGATAAAGGCGGAGGTATTGTAGTCTTGTCCAAAACGCAATACAACGACAATATGGCAAAATTGCTGAGTGACACTAAGACTTACACCATTTTACCAAAAAATCCCATCTTTAGAGGAAGAAAGGAGCTTGAGCTTGTAGTACACCTGGGTTTGAAAAAAGCAATTCTGAGTAAAAAAGAAGCTCAATACCTGATGCCAGAAGCAGCAAGAACATCAATTATCTATTATTTACCTAAAATCCATAAGGACAAGACCAATCCTCCACCCAGGCCCATAGTAAACGGGATAGATTCCCTTACTTCAAGGATGGGATCCTATATAGATAACTTTCTACAGCCGACAGTACAGAAGACGAAGGCTTATCTTCGCGATACCAAGCACGTTTTGCAGATTTTAGAAGAGTTTACACATGATGGCCCTTTTATTTTGGTTACGGCAGACGTAACTTCTCTCTATACCATAATCCCCCATCATGAAGCATGCGAGGCCGTTAAGTGGGGTTTGAGAAATTACTCTGACCTCATTTGCTCTCAACGAAAATACCTAGTCAAATGTCTCGACTTTTGTCTAAAAAACAATTATTTTTGGTTTAACCGGACGTTCTATCACCAAACCACAGGCGTTGCCATGGGGGCTAAATTTGCCCCAAGCGTTGCCGGTTTATTTATGGCTAGATGGGAAGAGAACGCAGTATTTTCAAACCCACCTAAAGAACTAGTGTTATATAGGCGTTATATTGACGATATTTTAATACTTTGGAAAGGGAGTAGTGCCAGCCTTAATTTGTTCCAACAAAAACTAAATGAGAATAATTTGAATATAATACTGACCTGGAATTCGGATGAGAAGGAAATAGTCTTTTTGGATTTATTAATTTCACAAAGGGACGGGAGAATAGAAACCAAGACACACTTTAAAAGTGTAGATAAAAATAGCTATCTCCCGTTGACAAGCTGCCATCACCAAAACTGGCTCTTCAATATCCCTAAAGGGCAATTCATGCGCCTACGGAGAAATTGCAGCAAAAAAGAAGTGTTCCTTGAACAAGCCGAGTCCATGGGACAGAGATTTCAGGAGAAAGGCTACGATAAGTGTGTAATCCAAGAAAAAATATCAGAAGTGGAAAAGATGGACCGCCAATATCTCCTTAAAGACACGAAAACACAACGTAAAGATAAAAAAGGTGTAGAAGGAGCAATAATTTTGGATTATAACAACCAATATAAAAATATAGAAAGAATAATCAAAAAACACTGGCACATCCTCTTGAATGACAAAGATTTACACGAAGTTCTACCCCCTAAACCGAAGTTTATTTACAGACGCGCCCCGAGCCTCAGAGACATGTTAGTCAAAAACATACCCGATCCTCCCGTGAATAACTTCACGTTTTTCACGGGGAAAGGTTTCTACCCCTGCAAAAGGTGCTTGGCATGCACGAGAGCGAGTAAACCAAATAAAGTCTTTGAATTTTTAGCGACAAGTACCGGCAATACCCACAAGGTTAAAGATTTAATTTGCTGCAACACAGTAGGCGCTGTTTATGTCTTAGAGTGCAGCTGCGGCTTACAATACGTAGGCCGCACAAAAAGGCCTTTAAAAACTCGACTCAAAGAGCACATACAAAATATACAGAAGCATTTAAAATTCTGGGGCATTGTCCCCTATGTCAAACATTGGAGGGGAGGGCATAAGGTGAGGACCCTGAGTCAGATAGAGTCCAAATGGATATATACCCTTGATACCTTTGCCCCCAGGGGATTGAATATAGAGTTCGATTTGAACTGCTTTATTAGTGATTTTTAGCCCCCCAATGATATTTTTACATGTGATTTTGCACCACGGTCTTTTAGGTTCTGTTTTGATATTTTTAATTTTACTATCTATATATCTTTTAAAGCGACTCATTTATATACTTTTATCTTAATCTCATGTGTTTTAAAACATATTTCCATGGCTTTAAAATTTATGGTCTAAATTCTGTATGCGATTTTATGCATTTTAGAGTTACTTAAAGTTTTTAAATCAATGTGCTATGTTTTGATATTATCCAGAATATGTACGTCATTTCCGTGTTTCCATAAAATTATACACTTTTGTGTATATATATTTTGCCTAGGACCCCTTTTTTTGGACATTATTTTACTTTAAAAAATCGTTCTCCGTCTCACAAATACAGCTGTCTATGCACACCTTCTTGTACCTGTATTTATAGACACAAGGTGGATATTTTTAAAAATTTTCCTATTAGCTACTATCCTTCCTGATCCATTAGGATATAACAGTACTTATTGTGGTTTTGTGTTTGGTGTGGTCTCAAATCTCTTCTTTATAAAACTTTGTTTTTAGTCATAATTGAAACAAAACTATTGCCTTAGAGGTTGTTAGACCACCTAAAATATGGCCACCTGCATACTTTGAAATTAACTCCAACAAAATGGCCGTCGGGCGTGCTCTATCGCCTTATATTACCAGAGTGATAGATAGCACGCTCTAGATCATTACACGGCGCTATTTGCAGCTGATATAACTTAACATTAGGCTATCATAATTTCCCTAGTAAGTTAAATCTAGTACAGCGCTCGTTCCGTCCCTCCCGCCTCTTTATCTGTCTCCCTCCTTGCGCTGCTGTCCACTAATGTTATACACTTTTAGATGGGAGGTTATCTAGTGCATCTATTTTGAATTGGCCCGCCCCCATTAGCATTACTGGGTCGATACAGCGGCGCAGCGGTATACTAATGAAATAGGCAGCGTAGTCCCGCCCAGTACACCTATAAGTCACTTCCTGTACCTTGTGAAAACATCCCAGTTGAAGTCTCCACGACGTAACGCGTAGGAACCCGGAAGTGACGTCCATATCCGGTTTGCTTTATGCTGTCTGTCAAATGTGCCTATCTCTAATTCACTTGTGAGTAGTCTTAATCTTTTAATAAAATTGATACATTTTAAAAAACTACTACACTATGGCGGTTCTCTCTAATTCATTCCCCTGAGTTTACCTACCATCCATGAGGAAGTTAGAGAAGTCTCCTAAAGATTGTGTTATACAGCCGTCCCTGCAATCATCTTGGTGTCCATCACTAATTTTGCTGTGTACCCACAGCAGTGAGGTAATTGCATAGTATTTACACTATCTGCACGGATCATCACGGATGGATTGACTGCCCAGCACGTTGCACGTTTAATTTAGTGTGTTTACCGAATTGCACGATTTGATTGGATTGTGTATGGGACATTTATATCCTTAATCACGCTGGTCACTTGGATTTAATAATTTTTTTTCTTTTTATTTATACCTGTTTTTGCTTCATTATATACACTTTGTAATACGTTTCCACATCCAATATTTGTATTTTGGTCTATATGTTAAATTTGCGTTTTTTTGCACATTGAGTCACCTTATGGTCTATGCACTAGTTAGCACTTTATTATATGCACAGAGGTATCCTCTGATTTATTTATGCACGGTTGCACCTTATACAATTTATAATTGCACATTAGTGGTTCACTGCGATTATCGAAAGTCTTGAGATTAGCACATCACACTTTTTCTACTAATTTTGTTTGGGAGCCACGTCGCACGACCGCGCAATTGTCAGTTAAAGCGACGCAGTGCCGAATCGCAAAAAGTGGTCTGTTCCTTGACCAGCAAAATGGTCCAGGGCTGAAGTGGTTAAAGACAGTTTTGCCGAAGTTCTACCAACATGTGAATTTTACAAGAGGAAACAGTATACTGGATTTTGTTTATACAACAGAGAAAAATGCATACAAGGCTGAACCCTGCCCCCATCTTGGGTATTCAGATCACATCTCTGTTATGCTAATTCCAGCATATAAACCATTGCTTACACTTGCAAAACCGGTTCAAAAAGAAATCACAGTATGCATGATTAAGGACTGCTTTCAGCACACAGATTGGAACATGTTTAAAGAGGCAGCCACTTACAACAATCATATAGACTTACAAGAGTACACTGAAACAGTGACTGCTTAAATCAAAAAGTGCATAGATGATGTCACCAAGATTATTACCACATGTGCCAACCAGAAGCCATGGATGACAGCAGAGGTTCGTGGGCTGCTAAATACCAGAGATGAGGCATTCAGATCAGGGGATAAAACAGCTCTCAAAACAGCAAGAGCCAATCTGTCTCATGGCATCAAGAAGGCAAAACAACAATATGCTAAAAAAAATTAATAAACGCTTTAGCGACAGCAAAGACACACGGGCCCTGTGGCAAGCCATTCAACCCATCACTAACTACAAGCCCCTGCCACAGGCCTATGATAATGATACTTCTCTCCCGGATGCACTCAACCATTTTTATGCACGGTTTGAGATGCAGAACCAAACACCTTCACAAAAACTACTCATATCCTGAAATGACCGGGCGCTCTGTTTTCTCCAGCTGACGTAAGGAAGACACTGTTCAGGATCAACCAACAGAGGCTACTGGCCCTGATGACATACCTGGATGTGTGCTGAGAGACTGTGCTAACAGATGTCCTTACAGATATCTTTAACATTTTGCTGAGCCAGGCGGTTGTCCCTACGTGTCTTAAATCCACCATCATAATTCCAGTGCCAAAGAAGATACCTGTGTCCTGCAGGGCTGTCTTTAAGGCAGGGCAAATGGGGCAGCTGCCCTGGGCCCTGTCATTGTTGTGGGGCCCAAAACAGCTGCCTCATACTTGCCAACTATCCCAGTTTACATTCCCTTGTCCCTTGAAGTTTTAGTCATGTGCTGTGTTCTGATATCTCAGTGTGAAGTGCTACTACTAATGCTGCCCGGCTCTGCCCTATTGTTGTGTACAGATGACTCACCTGCAGACCATGTTTTTACATGTAAATAAGTGGCATTCATATGTAAATAGCAGTGACATGCATATGTATTTTTTTTTTCCAAGAAGTTTATTGACAAATATTGTAAAGATTACAAAGAACAAATAACATTCGTAGTAAGCTAGTACAAGTAGTAAGAACACGGAGCGGTACTACGAGACAATACAGATCAGTTAACAGTATTTTAGCACAAATGCACATATATTATGACGGATAAGATGAGAAAACTAAGCAGGATAGACAATATAACACAGCCATCGTAATCCGGTTCATGTTGTCAAATCAAATGAGTTGATACTCAGTTAAAGTATTGGATTACGAAGGTAATAAGCCTAAATAACCCCGGGGGGGCCAATCCAAGTTTTAACGGCAAACGTGTGATTTTGCAGCAATCACCTGAAGTATAATAAACAGAAGCTCATGGAGCATAACCATTGTTAGGCAAAAACTCACGACAGGTATGCATGTGGATACATTGGTATAGTGGGATATGCCCATGTGTGGTCAAGTTTGGCCATGTCCAGTCTCCAAGCAATCCATCCACCCCAAAGGGGAGCACACTGTGGATGGGGAAGTACTCTCAGTAAAATAGGGTTGTTTATTTAGAGACTGGACAAGGCTGGTGAAGTAGAGCAAGCCACTGTGTAGTGTAATGGACGTATCCAAGTTTTGATTTATTAACATAGAGGAGGAAAATTTCTGCAGGAGCATATAGCAGGGTATGATCCTTCGATTAGGATGGAAATAAAGTATAAGGGAAGGTGGGGAGGGGGGGCTAACCCCGCTAGATGAGAGGACGGGGTAGAGAACGGAGCGGGGGTCAGCAAAGTGGGGTAAAGGGAGGACGGAGTCCAAGCAGTATTTCAGGCCAGCTATCTTAGCATTACGTCAAGGCGGTCACGATGTAGTGGCGGGAGTTTGGTTCACGGAGGCTCGAAAATGAATCCAGCAGGCCTAGGTATTGGTGAATGTGGAGTGTCTGTCATGCGCCTGGTGAACCAGCCTTTCCATTTCTTCCGTTCTGTCAATTTGTCTATACCATTCCTCAATAGTCGAGGAGTTGTAGATCTCCAGTGCCTGGAGATACATTGGGTGGCCGCATTAATCATATGTAGGAGTAGTGATTTCCGATAAGTCTTTTTTGGAAGGGACGTATGATGTAGTAGGTATTGGGATGGGGAGAATTCTGGATGGTGCGTAGTTACTTGGATTATGACAAGATGGACCTCACTCCAGTATGGTTGGAGTAGTGGACATTCCCACCAAACATGCATGAAGGAACCAAAGGCAGCTTGGCATCTCCAGCACGTTGGAGGGATCTCCGGCACAAATTTATGTATTTTGTCAGGAGTGCGGTACCATCTGGAGTATATTTTGTATCTGTTTTCTTGCGCTGATACATTGAGTGTACCCTTATGTGTATGTTCGTAGATCGTACTCCAGTTGTCGTCCGTCAGTTTGGTCGTTAGGTCTGTTTCCGAGTATTGTAAGATAGGTTTGTGTGGTGAGGTGTCGGAGCTCAACATCTTCGCAATAAGCGAAATCAAATGTTGTTGGGGTTCCGAGCTATTGCATAGTGTTTCGAAGGGGGTTAGGTCCCGGTGCCAATATGAGAGTGGTGTCGCTGAAGTCAGAAAGTGTCTAATTTGGAGGAATTTAAAGAATGGGAGGTGTAGGTTTGGAAATTTAGCAATCATTGTGGGATGGGAGAGTAGTTTGCCCCGTTCAAAGAATTGATGCGCTCTGTAGGGTGGGTCTTGAAGTGGAAGACGAGAGTCATGACCCGTCAGATCCGGGGGAAATTCAGGATTTCGTGAGATAGGGGTCATGGGTCCGTGCGGCTGCGTTGTGTTCAGCGACTTACATGTGTGTACAAACGCCTGTAGAGTAGGGCCTATAAGAGGGTGGAACCAGCAATTCACAGGGACTGCCCGTTTCGGGATCCAAGGAAGATTGGGTAGTGGGATGTGTGTAACAGCCTGTTCGAGATGAATCCATGCCTTAGCGACATGGTGCAAGTCTACAATTCTAGTGAGTAAACTCGCATTATAGTAGGTGTGGATGTCTGGTAGACCTAATCCGCCACATTGTTTGGGAAGGATTAATTTAGCCCAACTCAATCTGGGGGGTTTAAGGGACCAAATACATTTTCTGCAAATAGTTTTGTATGTGAGAAAAAAGGATTTAGGGAGCGTGATAGGAATAGTTTGGAGCAAATAGAGTAGTCTAGGAAGGACATTCATTTTTAAAACCGCAATTCTGCCAAACCAGGAAAGGTGTCCTTTGTGCCAATTCTGAAGGTTGTCTTGTATTTTGGAGAGTGCTGGACCAAAATTTTTGGCATATAACTGTGATAGGTCCGAAGGGATTTTAATGCCTAGATATGTCAAGTCATGTATTTCCCAGCTAAAGGGAAAGTTTTGGCGGCATTGGTCAACGATATTGTCAGGTAGGGAGATATTTAGTGCTTTCGATTTCTCAAAATTTATTTTGAGATTGGAAAGGATCTCTCAGAAGGTTAGGTAAAGTGATAACGGGATCTGTGAGGAATAGCATGATGTCATCCGCATATGCGGCGATTTTATAGTGTGAATCTTTAATGGTAACTCCACGAATGTTTGGATTCGCCCTAAGCATGCGAAGGAGCGGCTCCATGGTAAGCACAAATATAAGTGGGGAAAGGGGACACCCCTGAAGAGTGCCATTGGCAATGGAGAAGACGTTCGATAGGCGGCCGTTGACCCGTATTCTAGCAGTAGGGGATGAATATAGGATGGAAATCATTTGAACCATCAATGGGGGGATACCTAGGTGTGTCAGTACCATTGTCATGTAGTCCCAGGCCACTCTATCGAACGCCTTCTCTGCATCTAGTGATAGGAGAAATCCTTTGGTGTGAGATGAGGTAAGCCAATGGTGGATGTTGAGGGTTTTTATGGTGTTATCCCTGGCTTCCCTGCCAGGGATAAATCCTACCTGATCAGTGGATATAAGATCTGGGAGAAGGGGTAGGATGCGGTTTGCTAGCATTTTTGCATATAATTTGATATCCACGTTGAGTAAGGAAATGGGGCGGTAATTAGGGATTAGTGTGGCGTCTTTGCCTGGTTTGGGGATCAACGTAATATGCGCTTCCAAAAGATCAGTCATGGGTCTATTAGAGGAAGAGAAGGTGTTGAAGGTCTGGAGGAGGTGTGGTAACAGGTGTTCCGAAAAAGATTTATAGTACGCTGCCGTTAAACCATCGGGGCCCGGGCTTTTGCCCGTTTTAAGTTGTTTAAGGGCACAGGTCATTTCTTCCATGGTCAGAGGGGCATTTAGATTAGCGCGTAAAGTAGGAGATATGGGAGGAGGGGAATATTCTGTTAGAAATGTTGTTATTAGGTCAGCTCTAGTATTTCTGCTATCCGCGGGCGGGTGTTGCGGCAGGTTGTATAGGGAATGAAAATAGGACACAAAATGTTGGGCGATAGCATCCGAGTCTATAACAGCCTCTCCTGTGGGGGTTGTAATCTTATGTATATTGAAACTAGCTTTTTGCTTTTGGAGGGCTCTAGCCAACAGCTTACCAGATTTATTGCCAAACTCATAAAACAATTTTTTCGACAAGATAATTTTCTTTTTTAACGTTTTCTGAAGTGCATCTAAAAGATCTTCCCTGGTCTTAGTAAGTTCAGCAAGATATGTATCAGCTAACGTATGCTTGTGAGCTCGTTCCAGCAATTGGATACGCGCGTAGAGCGAGTCCAAATGTGCTTTCTTAATTTTATTTCTTTTCGCGGTCAGTGATATGAATAGACCTCGTATTACACATTTGTGTGCTGCCCAGACTGAGACAGGGGGCATGTCAGTCGAGGAGTTTTCCTCAAAATAACGAGAAAGGCATTCCACAACGGAAGCTTTGTTTTCCTCATCTAACAGTAGGGAATCGTCCAATCTCCATATGTGAGATCGAGGATGAGTGTGGGAAAGACGTAGCGAAATAGTGATTGGGTTATGGTCGGAGAGGAGCTTAGGTTCAATCGTAGCTTTTTCTAGGCAATGAATGTCAGCTTGGGAAATGAAAAAGTGATCAAGTCTCGAATATTTCTGATGTGGGGGAGAGAAGAAGGTGAAGTCTTTCTCTGTCGGGTGTAGAGTGCGCCAAGTGTCGTGTAAAGTCAATGTTTGTAAGTGCAATTTTATGGCCCTCAACGCATATTTCAAGCACGTTGTGCCATTGGATGTATCCAGAGAAGGTGTAAGTGGTATATTAAAATCACCTCCTAAGAGGAGAATTCCTTGTTGAAAGGTAGTGAGTTGGGATAGAGCTTCTCGAAAAAAGGTCACTTGGTGAGAATTTGGGGCGTAGATGTTCGCTATAGTTATGGGCTTTTGATGTATGGTACCTTTAATGAATAAATGACGACCCATTGGATCTTGTAGAGTATCCGTGATGGAAATGGGGCAATCTTTTGAAATCAATATCGAGACCCCTTTAGATTTTGCTTGGGTATTGGTCGCATGAAAAACCGTTGGATAATAGGTGTTACGTAGCTTGGGAATCGCATCTGTTCTAAAATGTGTCTCTTGGAGGAGAGCTATATGGGCTTTAGCCTTGCGCAAGGTATATAGTAGTTGAGTTCTCTTTTCGGGCGTGTTGAGGCCTCTAATGTTGAGTGAGTAAAGGTTAGTGTTGTTATGTACGGTAACATGGGATGAGGAATGGTAGTCAGAGGATGTACAGTCCGTCATGTTAGGAGTAGGGGAGGTAAGGGAGAGGGAGGGGGAACCGGGGCGTGGAGGTGTTAATGTAAAGGGCTACCCTGGAAGAGAGCGTGAAGAAGAGGAAATAGTCCTCACACGATGAAAGTGCTTACCACCTTCTAGGGTGGTATCGTATAATATAATGTGTCGAGTGGGTGAAGGGGGCCCACCTCAAAATGGGCCGAGATCCCTATAGCCCATCCAAACGTGGGGGTTAGCAAGTACAAAACCTACAGCAGACGTAAAACAAAAAAAACAATAGATGTGTGATGGCTCGGCACCCCAGGATTGAGAAGACATGAGCATTGTAGTGGGGTACGATCTATGTACGTAGGAAGGCAAGGTGGACCCCTAAAAGGAATGTAGAGGGGCGTAAGGTCTATCACTGTAGGCCAGGTTTTGATTCAGACAACCCTTTGTGTATGTTTCACACGGTAGTATAACAACTCTACGTGTGCGATATTCTAATAAGAACTTGTGTTAGGGTACTGGTCATGTGGCCTATATACCTGTAAAAAATTTTAACAAATAAAAAGTCAAGGGCAGGAACCAAAGCATCAATCATGTTAAACTGCAGTACCGACAAAAAGGATAACTTAAGCCATATGTTTAGCAAGTTATGAAATACATTAGGTCAATGTAACCCAGTAAGCAATGCATAGCTGTACTCCTGGTCATCACCGGCAAAAACCGTATCTGTGGTGAGCAGGAGTATAACATCAACTAAAATAATTAGAATGAACACTTTTAAGAGAACAATAATGAGGACACATAGTGCAATGGATTACCAACCCAGAGAAGAAGAAAAAGAAAAAAAGGGGGGGGGGGGGGTGGAGGGGGGAAGGGAGGGGGATTGAGTTCAAGATAGTTTGTATGGCGTAAGTAATTATATATGGCAGTTAGTTCAAAGGTTGGTCCGCACGACCACTCCAAGTGTTCGGTGGCAGCAGCTCTCCAAAAGTGCATTAGATGGGATGCAACAGATCAACTTACATGTGCAAGAGAGAAGTGCTGCCATGAGTCTACCGAAGGTGATGAAAGGCAAGGTAAGCTGGGTGTCACGGTATC
The DNA here is from genome assembly GCF_037356315.1 of Lithobates pipiens. NCBI lineage: Eukaryota > Metazoa > Chordata > Amphibia > Anura > Ranidae > Lithobates > Lithobates pipiens. Next base: position 24,960,005 of record NW_027507790.1, read on the forward strand.
CTTAATTGCTTAAACAGACGACACCAAAGATCACTCCGGATATCGGGAAGGTAATGCAGACTAACCTCATGTGGTCTTCCTGGGGTCATATGTAGTAAAGTTCCGCCCAGTCAGGGAAGTGTGACAACACTAATATCGCCATCAGAGAGGTGTAGGTTTGAACATCTGCCATCAGTTAGAAGAGGAAAAAGGGACAAACGTTACAAAAGTTAATAAAGCAAGCCAAAAAAAAATTGAGAAGTTTCTGGGGGGTGGTATGGTATTACAGTGTGAGTCCTCAAAGAAGAAGAGCGAAGTTAGGTTCTGGGTTCAGAAAGAAGCAGATATGGCTGCAAAAGGGAGCTATAGAAGGGAGCTACAGCCCTCAGTGATCCCTCCTAGCCCTCCGGGAATGCGGAGAGGTAGAGGGGCTGAGGTCTCTGGAAGTATGGTCACTGTAACGGCGTCCTCTGAAGTTGGAGGGTGATCTTCTCCTGCGGTGACCAGAATCTTGAGTTTCCATTCGCTCTGGTTGCTGTTTGGTCGCTTTGTAGGCCAGCGGGCGAAAATTTGCGTACCAATTAGGAACAGCCATCTCAGGGATGTCTAGGGTTGCGCAAAAGTTGGGTAAGTCCTCCGGCATTTTGAGGTGCGCGGTGCGGCCTAGATGAGATGCAGTGAGGCAGAAGGGGAACCTCCACTTGTATACAATACCTCTGGTTTTCAGTGCCTCTAATAGAGGTCTCAGGTCTCTGCGTTGTTGCAGTATGATGCCTGAGAGGTCCTGAAAGATTTGAATAGGGGCTGATTCGTATGTGAGTGGCGATTTGGTTCTGGCGTTTCTTAAAATATTTTCCTTGAGCTGGAAATCCACCAGGCAGCATACGATGTCACGCGGGGGGTCAGTGTCTCTACCTCTAGGCCGCAGTGCGCGGTGAATCCTTTCCATGGCGATAGCCGTCTGTGGGGGTCTATCTAGAACACTGTTGAAAATAGAGACCACGGCTGGGGAGATGTGTTCACCTTCTATGGATTCGGGGAGGCCTCTGACCCTGAGGTTATGGCGTCTCCCCCTGTTGTCCAAGTCCTCCATGTTTCTTTGCATCTCCCTAAGTTGCAAGGTATGTCCATCTACCTTCCTGGTGGTTTTGCGCAGCACAAGATCGTGTTGGTCATACAGTGTCTCTACTGTCTGCACGCAATCGGAAAGATCCCTAAAGTCCAAGCGGAGCTCCGCAATGGCCGCCGCCAGCATGTCCTTTATGTCTGCGGCAACGAGGCGCAGGTCCTGCATGGTAAGCGGAGATGAGGATGTGTTTCCTGAATATGGATCCCCGCTGGGCCTATGATCGGAAGAAGCCGTACGGGGAGAAGTCTCTGACAGGACAATGTTAGCCTGCGGGGGAGGATGCGTGGTTGAGGCCTGTGAGGCGCCCCGACGGGACGGCGCCATGTTTCCCCTCTGTGAGCGGAACATGTCAGGGATGATTTGGCTCTGCCCGCCTGTATTTTCGCGCGGGGAGCAGGATCGTGAGGCCGAGGAGCTCCGGGAAGCTGTACCCATCGTTAGGGGGTGAATGGCGCGATCGTACCTCGGAGTGCTTGTGTATAGTCGCCTGAGGTGCCGGAGCTCTCGAGTTATGCGTCCGCCATCGAGCTCATCCAAGCCACGCCCGGTGACATGCATATGTAAATAGCTGAGGCCAACTGAATTGATATGTAAATAAGGGCAGTATTCATATGTATATCATGCCCCACTGCAGTGAGGAGATGATGTGCTGTAACCTATAGCAACCAGTGAGTAGTATTACTGTACAGTAATCTCTAGCAGCCAATCAAAAAGCAGAAACCATGTTGGGGGGCGTGGCTACCGAGCTACTGCATGGACGCGTAGGCAGTTAGCTCCGTGCTAGAGTCCGGGAAAACAACCCTTAAAGGAGAGCGATTCGACTCCACTCTTGTACCACCTGCTTGGGAAACATCCCTCACTCCTTAGCCATGGCCAAGAAGAGGAAAGGAGTCTCGCAATTGCAGAAACTACAACACTTCTTCCCGCAAAAAGACCGAGGCCTACTCCAAGATGGCGCCGGAGACGCTCCGTCGCCCACATCCAGCGGCTCCTCCACTTCCACGCCTAGCCCAGGATCCCGTGCATCCGCTCGCCGCGATCCCCCAGATGTCTCCACTCCTATATCCCGAAGCCCGGCGAAGTCTAAACCCAGACTGTCGGTGGATGCAAACGACGATAAGGTGAGCGCTGACCGTGGCGGCCTAGACAACACCAGGGAGCTAGCAGAAACGCTTCAATCCTTTCCTACCACAAGCCAACCGGTGTCTGACACCACATTGAAAGACATGTTAGTGTCCCTTCGCAGCTCCCTCCACGCAGACCTAATGGACTGTATGAGAAGCTTTAGAGCAGACATGGGGGAGCTGGGCGAAAGAGTGTCACATGTAGAGGAGAAAATGGGAGATTATGCCTCTTCATATAATTCACTGGTAGATGCCCACAATGAACAGGCAGACGAGGTGACATGGCTTAGGTCAAAGGTCGCTGACCTCGAGGACCGATCCCGCCGCAACAATCTCAAGTTAAGAGGGGTCCCCGAAGTGATCACCTCAGGTCAGCTACTGCAATATGCACAAGATATGATGCACTCCTTTCTTCCGGACGCATCTGCTTCTGACTTGGTAATCGATAGGATCCATCGTATCCCCAAGCCGTCCCACCTACCAGACAACATCCCTAGAGATGTCCTCATGAGAGTACACTTTTACCATATCAAGGAAAGTTTTATGTCTGCATACCGCAAAAACAAGCAACCGCCTGAATGCTATGCAAATGTTCAACTTTTTGCGGACTTGTCTCAGTATACCATGCAAAAACGCAAAGCCCTGGTAACCATTACTAAGGCCCTGCGCAATCATGCCATTATATACCGCTGGGGATACCCTGCTAAACTGCTCATTACCAAAGACGAACGAGTGACTGTAGTGAATTCGCTGGAAGATGGGCTACAGCTTCTCCGCACTTGGGACATCCTCCCAGCTCCTCCTGAGACACACGCTTCCTCACCGCCTTCACTGGATATCAGCAAGACCTGGCAGGTCGTGTCCAGAAAACACAAGGCTGCCTCCTCTAGGAGACACACTTGATCTCTCCCTTGTTAAATTCCACTAAGAATGTGATCACCCGGCTCTAACAGCACGTACGCCACCGAGTGCTTACACACCCCATGACATTTAGTGCAGTAATTCTGCCACGGGCCCATGCACAAGGCCCTTTTCTTAGTATTGAGCATGTTATAGCTCTAAGTTTTTTCTTATTTTCTCTGTACGCAGCTATTTCAGATTTGTTTTTCCCCACCGGCTGTTTTTTTCTTTTTCCCTTCTGCTCCCTCTCTTCCACCTTTTCTTCCCAGGATGGACTTTGCCGTTTCTTCCGGATTTCTCGTCTTGTCTCTGAAGACCACCTCCACAACTGGACATCGGATGACCTCTATCCGCGCACTAGTACACGGGTATGCCTACTCCTATCTTCCCCTTGTGATTTCTACAAATGATGAAAGTTGTTACCTTCAATGCACATGGGCTTAACCACCCGGCTAAAAGGGCTGCTCTTTGGAAAGAGGCCAGTAAATTGAGAGCTGACATCTTATGCATACAGGAGTCGCATCTCACACCACAGGACCAGCATAGACTTAAACACAGGAACTACCCCCATGTTTTTCAAGCTTCGGTGCCACATAAACATAAAGGTGTTGCTATTGTTATTGGTGCCTCGGTAACATTCACCCTTAAGTCTCTTATCGCCGATCCAGAAGGCCGTTATGTTATTGTTATTGGAGAATTTAATAGTAAGCTCTATACAATAGTCAGCCTCTATGCCCCTAATTCTCATCAGTTGAGATTCCTTAAAAGGCTGTTGAAAAAAGTGGCCGCAGTAAAACAAGGTACCCTATTAATTGGGGGCGACTTCAATATCACTTCGGACTACACTATCGACACTACTTCCAAATCCAAAAGGCCTCTACCTACACTGCAGTCCACTCTACATTCAGAAGAACTATATGACATTTGGAGGTGTCAACACCCTGACGAAAAAGACTTTTCCTTCCGTTCAGCCAGGCATAACACATATTCGCGTATTGACATGATTATTGGGGATAGAAATTTGTTAAGGGCAACATCCTCCTCCGCTATCCATGATATCTCTTGGTCCGACCACGCTCCAGTTTCAGTTGTGGTAGCGGAGAAGGATGCCCCGATGGGTGATTTTGTGTGGAGGGCCGACTCCAGTCTGCTTCGGATACCCAGTCTTGTGACCTCTTTAACAAAAACATTACAGGAATTTTTCGATATCAACACCAATTCTGTTTCTGACCCTATGACGTTGTGGTGTGCCCATAAGGCATATATGAGAGGTATACTCTTACAACTTAGCTCAAAACTGAAAAAACAAAGATCAGCCAAATTAGACTCTCTGCTTCAAGAAATTAAAAATCTTGAAGCTCAAAACAAGGTCACTCCTGGGGCTTCTTTGGCGGACAGGTTGACGGCTCTCCGTTATGAACTGAGGGGACTACTTATAAGTTTTCACGACAAATATATCAAAGCTTTACGACTTAATCATTATGCATATGGCAATAGAGCCGGGAAATTACTTGCTAACAAATTGAAAGAACATAGGACACGCAGTAGAATCCCCTTTATCAGAAACACCTCTGAGGGTGCCAAAATTTCGGACCCTAAGGGTATAGCAGATGCCTTCGCCACATACTACTCCTCTCTCTACAATATTGACAAAGACCCCAATACAGTTCAACCCCTGGAAGACGATATCCAGACCTTTTTACAAAATCTTAAACTCCCAACCCTATCCCATGCACAGCTGACATCTCTAAACGCCCCTATATCAGTGAAGGAAATTCAAACGGCTCTCAATACACTGCCCCTAGGCAAATCTCCAGGACCCGACGGCCTCCCAAACGACTACTATAAAGTTTTCAAGACACTACTATCCCCGACTTTACAAGCTGTTTTCTCCAATGCGATTCTGAACGCCTCCTTCCCTCCAGAGATGCTTAAAGCATATGTGGTCACAATCCCTAAACCTGGTAAAACTCCAGATACCCCCTCAAATTTTCGCCCTATTTCTCTCCTAAACACTGACGTTAAACTCTATGCAAAAATTATAGCCCTGAGACTTCTAGACATTCTCCCTTCCTTAATCAACCCTGACCAATCAGGTTTTACAACAGGCAGACAACCCTCTGACGCTACGTGGAGAGTTGTCGACTTGCTCCAACATGCCAAATCCTGTCGGACGCCTTCTCTGCTCCTCTCTTTGGATGCGGAGAAGGCGTTCGACAGGATACATTGGGGGTATATGATTCATGTCCTTAAGAAATTTGGCTTTGCTGGACCCATACTATCGGCTATCCTGGCCCTTTATTCATCACCTTCTGCTCAAGTATATACCTCCAACTCATTATCCCAAACTTTTAAAATCACGAATGGCACAAGACAGGGATGCCCCCTCTCGCCTTCCATCTTTAACTTACTTATAGAACCCCTTGCAGAAAAAATTAGATCACATCCAGATATAATAGGCTTTACCTTTCATAACACTTCCCACAAGATTAATTTATTTGCGGATGATGTCATCTTATTTCTAGACGCCCCCACACACTCTTTACCCTCCGCCCACTCTGTTCTACAGAACTTTAGCCAAATTTCATACTATAAAATAAATTATTCCAAATCCTTAATTCTACCGATCAATGTCCCTACGAACCTCAGGAACTCCTTACAAAACTCACTCCCATATACCTGGAGCGATGATGGCATTACTTATTTAGGTCTCAGGATAGTTGCTGACCCAACGGAATTGGCTAATATAAATTACCGCCTGCTCTCCGACCAGTTGCTTAAAGAAACCACCCGAATCTCTAAAGTAGAACTCACCTGGTCGGGAAGATTGGCATCCTTTAAAATGCTCCTCCTGCCACAAATTCTATACGTTTTTCGTACACTACCTGTACCTCTTTCACCCACACACCTAAAAAAACTTGACGCCATCCTTACTAACTATGTCTGGCAATCTAAACGGCCTAGGTGCTCGAAGGCCCAATTGATGAAACATAGAAATGCAGGAGGTGTGGGTTACCCAGTACTTCTAGATTATTATAGGGCTTCGATACTCGTTCAACTCAAAAAGTGGTTTCGGGATACAGAGATCTCCCCATGGGGAGCCATTGAACAATCGTTAAGCCCTACTAGAACATTGAGATCTATGTTGGTGATAGATATGTGGAAACCATTTCCACTTAAAGGATTACCGCTGACTATACAAGCCTCCTTGCAGGCGTGGAGAGCTCTCTGCACTGCCCCCTCCTCAGGGGATAATCTGATTGATATCCCCATCCCTCTAGACATCTTGGCAGATATTATTCCCAATACACCCACTAGAAGATGGAGGGATAAGGGAATTGAGTTTATTGCTGACCTATTTCAAGACAATTCTATAAAATCTTTCGATGTTCTCGACAAACAATATGGGCTCCAAACCCGAGACAGATACCCCTATGGTCAAATCTCCCATTTTTTTGGGTCATTGCCCTCCCACAAATTGTATGTCCATGAACAAGCGTGGAAATATCTTACCTCAACACAGACCCAAAAGAAGGGAATATCCATATTCTACTTACTTTTTCAACAAAAAACAGTCTTTTCTAAAACATCATCCCACATTAAATGGGAGAGGGACCTGGCAACCTCTTATACCACTCAACAGTGGCAATCCGCATTTAGGACTTTATATAATGCTACCAAATGTATTACACACTGGGAACTTCACCAAAAAATTGTCCTGAGATGGTACTTGACACCTTATCGTCTGAGCAAATTCTCCCAGGCCCATTCACAGTTATGTTGGAGAGGATGTGGTGACATAGGTAACCTTCAACATATCTTATGGTCTTGTAAGAACCTAAACAGTTTCTGGAACTCAGTGTTTCGTTTGATTTCCTCCACCACAGGAATGCTCACCCCCCCTAGTATAAGTCTAGCTCTTTTGAACATAGGTATAGAGCTCTTCCCGCCGGATCTCCGCACTGTGGTTATCCATATACTTTTGGCTGCTAAATCTCTTATAACAAAACGTTGGAGGAGTGATATAGCGCCAAATATATCTGATTTATATCATGTTCTTCAGCTCACCTCCACATATGAAATCCTCCTGGCCCGGAAACGAGGGTCGGAGGGAAAGGTTTTGCGGTCCTGGAAAGTCTGGCTGGAACAGCTCCCTGCGTGACCCCTTAGAATAACTATTCTGAAGACTACCTATTAAAATTTAATGATCTTCCTTCCTGGCGTAATATATATTACTGGTTGATTATTTTGGGATGTACCTGATCAAACATAGAGGCCCATCCGATACTTATACAAGCACCTACTCACCAATCTTCTCCATCCTTCCTTGCTCTTTCTTCACCCTTCCCTGCTTTCTTCTTTCTCTTTCCCTCTTATCCTGTCTCCTTTTGTCCTACTTCTCTCCCTTGTTACATATGTTAGATCCTCTACGCCTCTGAGTGTAATTTGTTGTCGTGTGACATGAAACGGATAATGTTATACTCCATCCTAAAACTGATGACACTAAAGCTGATTTTGAATTAATTGTCCAACTCCTCATATGACTGTTACATGTTGTATGCCTTTTCTTAGTCATACTATTTTCTGATGTATGTATCTTTTTTGTTTTGTATAACCAAAAATCTTTTCAATAAAAACTATTGTGAAAAAAAAAAAAGCAGAAACCATGTGCTGTAACCTCTAGCAACTAATCAGTGAGCCTTAATGAGTGCTGTAACCTCCAGCCACCAGTCAGTGAGCGGTAATGATATGCTGTAACCTCTGGCAACCAATTGCAATTGCTGCCTGATCTGATACAGTAAACTGATTTTAAGTCTAGCTGCTATTTATTTTATGTCTCAGAGAAGGAGGAGAGTGAAATTGCATGAGGGGAGGGGGGCCCTAAGAAATTTTTTGCCCAGGGCCCAATCAATATTACAGATGGCCCTGGTGTCCTGTTTGAATGACTATTGTCCCATAGCACTAACTCCAATAATTATGAAGTGCTTTGAGAGGTTAGTCATGCATCACATTAAGTCCAGTCTTTCAAACACGCTGGACCCATCTCAGTTTGCATACCATTCAAACCGTTCCATGGATGATGCAGTATCCTCTACTCTTCACTTGGCCCTTACCCACTTAGAACAGAAAGACTCTTATGTTAGAATGCTGTTCATTGACTTTAGCTCAGCATTTAATACAATAATTCCTCAGAAACTTATCACTAAATTGAACTCGCTGGGCCTCAACCTGTTCCTCTGTAATTGGATCCTGGACTTTTTAACCAGAAGACCTCAGTCAGTTCATGTTGGCTGCAGCACGTCGAGCACTACCACACTGAGTACAGGTGTCCCACAGGGATGTGTGCTCAGTCCACTGCTCTTCACACTGCTGACCCAAGACTGTACTGCCAAGTTCAGCTCCAACTATATCATCAAGTTTGCGGATGACACAACTGTGGTAGGTCTCATCAGCAACAATGATGAAACGCTCTACAGAGAGGAAGTGGAACAACTGGTTAAATGGTGTAGTACAACCTGTTCCTAAATGTAAACAAAACAAAGGCGATTGTGATGGATTTCAGGAGAAATTCTGTTGATCACTCCCCACTGACCATCGACAACTTGACTGTGGAAAGAGTAAGCAGTATTAAATTCCTGGGAGTGCACATATCAGAGGATCTTACCTGGACAACTAACATCACATCACTAACTAAGAAGACACAACAGCGCCTATATTTTCTCCACTGCCTTAAAAAAGCCAGTCTCCCTCCACCCATTCTTACTACATTATATAGGGGAATCATTGAAAGCGTGCTGACTGAGCTGCATCATTGTCTGGTATGGGAACTGCAGTTCTGCTGACCGCAAAACCCTGCAGCGGCTAGTGAAGACGGCAGAAAAGATTATTGGTGTCTCTCTCCCCTCCATCCTGGGCATTTTCCATACACGATGCTCCAGCAAAGCTATCAGTATCATGAGGGATCCTACCCATCCCTCCCACAGTCTCTTTCAGCTCTTGCCATCGGGTAGAAGGTACCGGAGTATCAAAACCAGGACTGTGAGACTGCTCAACTGTTTTTTCCCCCAGGCTGTGAGAGCCCTCAACTCGAATCCTCTTTGAAACCTCTTCTACAACGTATAAATTGTGACCAGGAATGTCTAACGTCCCCTCCTTTTTAACCACCTCAATACCAGGCACTTAAACACCTTCCTGCCCAGACCAATTTTGAGCTTTCAGAGCTGTTGCACTTTGAATGACAATTGCGCGGCCATGCTACACTGTACCAAAATGAAATTTTTATCATTTTTTTCCCACAAATAGAGATTTCTTTTGGTGGTATTTGATCACCTCTATGGTTTTTATTTTTTGCTAAACAAATAAAAAAAGACCAAAAATGTTGAAAAAAATGTTTTTTTTGTTTCAGTTTCAAAACTTTGTAAATAAGTACGTTTTCTCCTTCACTGATGAACACTGATGGGGCTGTACTGACGGGCACTGATGAGGTGGCCCCAATGAAGTGGCACTGATGAGGTGGCATTGATGGGCACTGATATGTGGCACTGATAGGCGGCACGGATGGACACTGATATGTGGCACAAATTGGCACTGATAGCTGGCATGGATTGGCATGGATAGGCGGCATGAATGGGCATGGATATGTGGCACAGATGGGCATGGATAGGTGGCACAGAGGGGCATGGGTGGGCACTGATAGGTGGCACGGATGGGCACTGATAGGTGACATTGCATTGCATTGTTTTGTACTGATGGATGCCAATCAGTGCCAAACAATAATACATGCCAATCAGTGATGCTCATTGTGGGCACTGATTGGCATCCATTGTGGGCACTGACTGGCATCCCTGGTGGTCTATAGTAGCATAACTGGTGCTGGGCATCCCTGGTGGTCTGGTGGTGTCCCTGGTGGTCCAGTGTGGGCATGCTCGGGGGGCTGTGCTGATAATAGATCAGCACAGACCCCCCTGTCAGAGGAGCAGCCGATCGGCTCTCCTCTATTCGCGTCTGACAGTAGCTCTTCCTATTTACACTGTAATCAGCTGTGATTGGATCTCTTTACCAAGATCGTAGTTGCGGGGTGTCAGACTGACACCCCGCAACAACAATTGCCGCAATGCGCACCCCCGGGGGTGCGCAGCGGCTCAAAATCCTGAGGACGTCCTATGACGTCCGCTCAGGATTTTAAAACCACTTTGCAGCCGTCATTTGCCTATATGGCGGATGGCAAGTGGTTAATCTTGAATATGCACTAGGTACTTTTATAATCACTTGCTGCTACAAAAACTTTTGGAAACATATAGTATATGTACAGTTACGTAGTTCCCAGATGTGTATAGGTTTTCTTTTATTGGTGTTTTTTGCTTTCTTTATATTTATTTATAATTATGTTTCATTTGTATGTAGCACTGTGGTCCTGTGAGATACGACATTTCGTTCTACTGTATGTTCTTACGTGTAGTAGAATGACAATAAAGTTTGACTTGACTTGACTTGACTTCACCTGTATTTGTGAATTTGAGCTTGATCCACTGAGCTGTACAATCATCAGAACAACTAGGGATAATCTAAATAAGCATGTAAAAATGAGCCCAAAGTTCACCTGCTGTCTGAATATAGAACCATGAACTATTCATTTGCAATATAACCTACTATATTAACTGACCGTATAAATGTAAAGTAATTACAGTTTAAGCAGTTAATCATATAATAAAGTAGAAGAAAAATAAAAAATAAAAAATATTGATATTATCTCCAAGTAAAACACTTCTTTCACAGTGCCACATTCCTAAACCGCGAAGAACTAGTCTACCAAATGAATGATCTCAAGTTTCCACTATGGACATATCTCTAAATACAGCATCTTCTCTTAGTTCCAAACAACAAACTTCACTGGACTTGTCAGCTTACTCCCCTAGAATCACTATGCTCAGGGAACTCACCGCAGAGACATGTGGTTTCAACTATCTACTCTTGCCAAACACCCCACAAAAAACAAGACATGTAGATTTTGGGAGAAAGAACTATCATTAGACCTCACAGATAAACACTGGGAGCAAATATTCAAAAGCATCCTCAAGGGCTCAATAAATGTGTCAGCCCAGGAAAATGGCTATAGGGTCTCCACTAGCTAGTACAGAGTCCCGACCATTATTCACAATTCCGCACCATCAATATCCAATTTATGTCGGAGATGCAAGTCCAAACTAGGCTCTCTCTTCCACATCTGGCGGTCATGCCCCATCATCCAAAATCTCTGGAGCAAAGTCCACAACATAATCTCCAGAGTCGCTACCCTCATATTAGAATTCTCTCCTTCCTAATTTGTCTTACATCATACTCCTATACCCAGACGCTCTTACTTCAAATCTCTTGCTATGCACATGCTAAAAGCTGCTAAGTTATATCTCTCAACCTTGTGGGGCAAAACACATGCCCCCTCAATCAAAGAATGGTATCGGAGAATTGACAAAATTGCCATCATGGAAAAGCTTATAGCCATCTCCCATGACAACATCTCAAAACACACTACTTCCTAGTCTGGTTCACCTAAATGAAGAGGGGAACTACCCAGGTTTTCCCCTCTTTTTTTAATTTTTATTGGATGACCTCCCACCAAATTACCCTACATAAAGCTCTGGAGATAGTTGAGGCCGGATAGACTATAAACTAGGGCCATATAGGGGGTATATGCCCCCCCTGTTTCGGCCTACCCCACCCATATACCTTACCACTCTCACATTCGTTCTCTCCCTCATTCCCTACCCACCTCTCCATTTTGTTCTCCTCCCTCTACCATCTCACCCAGGGCCGGATTAACATAGAGGCTATTGGAGCTGCAGCTCCAGGCCCCTTTCTCAAGATAGGCCCATTTGCCCAAAAAAAAAAAAAGATTGACTTCGAGGATTGTAGCTCGGTGATTAGGAGTCACAGAGACCCCACATGTAGGGGGTAGGTAGCTAACGACCCACTCAAGCACTGCTTTAAAATATGGGGCTGCTATCATCTATGGTTCCGGAGATACAGGGCTGCTTGCACAGCCTGTCAGAAGCTACATACAGAGCAGCCAGTTTAAGTACAAGCTGGAACACTCTGCAGCAGACTGAGAGGATGAACTCACAGTGCTTATAATAATTATTTGTATATTACGTATGATAATTAACCCCTTGCCACCCAGGCCCATACTGAGACTTCTCTCCTACATGTAAAAATCATCTTTTTTTTATTCTAGAAAATTACTCAGAACCCTAAAGCATTATATATTGTTTTAGCAGACACCTTATGGAATAAAATGGTGGTCTTTGCAACTTTTTATGTTACATGATATTTGCGCAGCAATTTTTCAAACTTTTTTTTTGGAAAGAAACTGTTTCATTCATTAAAAAAAAAAAAAACACTAAAGTTAAGACGATTTTTTGTTGTGTAGTATGCTTTAAATTTTTTTACAGGTTACAGGTTTAGAGTTACAGAGGAGATCTAGTGCTAGAATTATTGCTCTAATGATCGTGGCGTATGTAACCTGTGTGTATCTGGCTCTGATACTAACGAGTGCCTACCCAGGGATTGACTAGTATCTCTCCCCAGCCTGTCCCCACACACCCTCTCACCTGCTGACATGTGAATGGGGAAATCACTCCCGCAGTGTTATTGTGTTCTGCCAGTGAATACAATGATTAGTGTTGCTAACTATAGCTGGCAGCACGGATTGTTTTGGTTAAAACCTGACAGGCTGGTTGTACTCAAGTTGGTTAATAGGTTGACTTGTGTAAAACCAGCTAGCCCATACATAGATTGACTATGGCTGGTCTCTGCTTAATTGGTGTAATTTCAATCCATGTATTGCCCGCTTAACCACTACGCAGTCCCTAAACATCCTTCCACAAACCTTTACATTTTTCCATCCCAGATTACTTCATCCTCCTCTCCTGTACATAGTGCCCACTGTCATACTCGCCACACTTCTCTCCTATACATAGTGCCCACTGCCATACTCTCCACACTTCTCTCCTGTACATACTGCTCACCGTCATACCCTCCACACTTCTCTCCTATACATAATGCCCACTGTCATATCCTACACACTCTTCTCCTGTACATAGTGCCCGCTGTCATACACTTCTCTCCTGTACATAGTGCCCACTGTCGTACCCTCCACACTCCTCTCCTATACATAGTGCCCACCGTCATACCTTCCACACTCCTCCCCTCTACATACTACTCAATGTCATACCCTCCACACTCCTCTCCTATACATAGTGCCCACTGTCATACCTCCAACACTTCTCTCCTATACATAGTGCCCACTGTCATATCCTCCACACTCCTCTCCTGTACATACTACTCACTGTCATACCCTCCATACTCCTCTCCTATACATAGTGCCCACTGTCATACCTCCAACACTTCTCTCCTATACATAGTGCCCACTGTCATACCCTCCACACTCCTCTCCTGTACATACTACTCACTGTCATACCCCCCATACTCCTCTCCTATACATAGTGCCCACTGTCATACCCTCCACACTTCTCTCCTATACATAGTCCACTGTCATACCCTCCACACTGCTCTCCTATACATAGTGCCCACTGTCATACCCTCCACACTCCTCTCATGTACATACTACTCACTGTCATAATCTCCATACTCCTCTCCTGTACATAGTGCCCACCATTATACCCTCCCTCCACACTCCTCTCCTGTAATTACTGCTTACTGTCCTACTCTCCACACTTCTCTCCTGTACATAGTGCCCACTGTCATACCCTCCACACTCCTGTACATATTGCTCAAAGTGGTAGTAAACTTTTCTAACATTACTACTTTTTAGAGGCCCTGGGGTAGGTTATGCCACAATGTACAAGTATGCACAGCATATTATCACACTTAAATTGTCAGACTGAGCCCTCCAGTGCTGTGCTGTGATCAACCCGGCGGGGCCCGGGCACTTCCATTTTCACCCGGTCTTCCTTCTGGATTCTGTGCCTTCGGTCACTTGCCTTGGCCAGGCTGCGTTGAGGTCATTCCCACACATGCTCATGTGCATCCTCTTTCTCTCATCCCCCCTTTCTCTCTCATCCTCCCTCCCTTACCCCTCACACCTCTTTCACCCCCTTTCTCTCATTCTCTCTCTCTCATTCTCCCTCTCTCTCTTTAATTTAATATGTTAGAACAAAAAAATGTTTGAATTTTTATTTATTTATAAAAGGCCCCACCAAAATCCTCAGCACCAGGCCCATGATGTTCTTAATCTGGCCCTGATCTCACCACCCTCCTTACCACACACCATTATCACCCCAAACCAACAAATGTTCCTAACCTTGGATGTCAGCAGGTCTTCCAACCATGGAAACCCCCAAGACCTATAAAAATACCACCTTTTTTAATTTTACACTCCAAATACTATTCTCATCCACTTCTACACAGAAATTCCCCCAACCAATCTCTCTTATCTCAAGAAACCAGTTCAATTCACAACACAGTCAACTCCGACATGGATTTGACTTCCCTAAAAATAGGTCCCTTTGGGCCTACAAGTTACAAAGTTTGTTAATACTCACCATATAACTTTTAATACTCCTCTGTATTTCCTTAAGTGAATTATAGCGTTGCTCTACAAATTGTTGTCATTATATTTGGAGTGAATGATAAACCACTGTTACGGTTATAGTATGCATGTATATCTTTAGGCCGTGGGGCCCATGTACATTCTGGTATTCTATACTCATCCATCTCTGTAAACTTACTTTGAATTTCCTTAATAAAATATTATGGAAATTATATAATCTCCAAATAATGTTGCTCTTTATTCATTGCTGTACTTATTTCAGTGTTGGTACTTCTATAGATTAGAGTAGGACTATACTCTACAGAGGCACCCTGACATGGCAATTTAATGTGTAAAACGGTCCATTGTAATTTTAACACATACTAGGAATATATTTGTAAACCAGTAAATCTGACATTCAAAAAATAACTGAAGAAAAATATTCTTGTTATATATGTTTAATTGGCAGTGATTGATTCACCACCAGTGAATGTTTTGGGAAAGTCACATTTACTGCTTTATAAGTATGCCCCCAAGTTTTAGCATTAAAAGTACACTGGAGATTAATCTGCCTATTGGTGCAGGTGGTTTGGTACTTTGTTCCTTGTAACCTGGAGTCCCTTTGAGTATTTTACTCTATCACTAAAGCATAGTAAAGTAAAATCAAAAGGCAACAACTCTTTAAAACATCTTAAATCTTGTTCACAAGTACAATCTGTTAAGGATTTATATACTGGTCTCCTTTCTCCTGAATTGAACTATTTTTTCAGTACTCCCTGTCCATGGCAAATGTCTGGGGAGCAACATTGCCTTGGGCCTTGTTCTCTAGGGTGGGCTTCATTATGTAGATTGCAATAATGTAAGGGAAGGAATTTAGATTCTGGGCAACCCTAAATTTGCACCAAATTTACAGTATTTGAATTCCATTTCAATTTTCAATTTTTGGTTTAATATGTTGTCCAAAAATGTTGGCCTTGACCCATAATGCACTGTGCACCATTGTTTCTATTTTGAAATAAATTTAATGATTGTTAGCTCTTGGGTTTCTAAAAAACAGGAAGTGGATTCCCCATGGAATTTTTTAGCAGAAAAAAAAGAGACCTTTATTGATAAAACTGAAATATTGTTATTGACCCAAAAAAATACTGATCAAAAGCCATGATTGAAATGTGAACAGTTGGTTTAAAATTCAAGCTCTGGTGTACATTGTGCAAACAAATAATTGGATGAAAAATACATCCATCACTCCATACAATAATTACCAGAAAAGGATAAAACAGTATTCAAATAACATTCCAAGACATTTTACACCATCTGATAAAAGGCACCCCACTACCCCAATGCATTTCAACATTATTGAAGATTATGGTCTTCTTCAGGGGGAAAAAAGGAAAAAGTGGGATCACATTTCTGCGAAATATGAAGAAGGAAAGGTTTGAACATTTTGTAATCATTTATTATTTTTACTTTATTCGTGACATGTAATATTTACCTTTTCCATCAAATCGCTTCACACAAACCAGAGACTTAAGAGCATTTAAGTTTTCTCCCTACGGGTGGTCCTGTGCCCCACCACTGAGGTGCTGGATCCCACACTTCCCACCACAGTGGGGGGGGGAGAGAGACGCCCCCCCAAAAAATGACATGTAATATTTACCTTTTCCATCAAATCGCCCTCCATAGGGTACACATTCCCAGTCGAGACGCTGATTGGAACAAGACACTACTGCAAATCGAGCACTCAAGGCCACTGAGTATCCAGGCCTCAATGAGTCAATCTCTTTTGCACCGTCCCTTAAGGGATGCGTCTCTGGCAGAACCAGCTAGGGTGGGGGAACAGAGAATTGAATGGGTGTGGATAGATAAGAAATTCCATTATAAAAACAAAGCCACAGCAATAAGTGAATTAGAGATTGCCCATATATAGGCCCATTTTTGGGTCATTGGGCAGTCCACAAGTTAAAGTTATAAAGTTTTAGACTACAAAACCCCTCCACCCCCCTCGGTAGGGAGGTTTATTCAATTCTGGCCAAATTTTGGGTCGGGACAAGTTCCCCTGCCATGCCTGATGCTAAGAGATGTATTCCCTGTTGGACAAGTGAACTAAAGTTGATAAAAAAATTTCCCAATACATTTTTCCGGACATGACAGGTATTATCTTTTTTTTTTTTTTTTTTTTTATATTTTTTATTGAAAGGCTTGCAAGGTGTACAGAGAAAGTAAACAAATGGTTACAATGTCAAACATACATGTGTCGATTTACAATTCGCATCATACCATCAGAAATGTACACTGTGACCCCCTGGGCACCAGAAGGTGACAAGCCCCTTTTTGTGATATAAAAACCATAGCATTTTCAAAATACACAGAAACAAAACAGGTGAAAGACGGTGAAATTTTAGCACCGTATTTGAAAACAACAGAAAAAGAAACATCTAATTATGCAATATTCCTTAGGTTAGTCCATGGGGACCATAGGAAACTAAAACTAGAAAATTTTCCCTCCATATTGGCCAGCAGCTGCTCATGTTTATAGGTTTCATCAATTTTCTCCCTTGCCGGGGGGGCAGGGGTTTTTCCAATATTTCACTATTAATAGTCTGGCTGAAGATAGAATCTGGGTTACCAACATTCGCAAGGAAGGCGGAAACTGATCAATGTTTAAGTTTAGCAAAGCCAACTCTGGAGATCCTATACACAGTATTCCCGTTACTTTAGAAACCAAGGAGAACACCCCTCTCCAGAAGCCTCTGAGGAGAGGGCATTCCCAAAGCATGTGGCACAAAGTACCGACTCTCCCACATCCTCTCCAGCAAGCATTAGAACCACCCTGGGTAAATTTAGCCGTAATGTAAGGGGTATAGTACCACCGAAGTAAGATTTTTTGTGAGACTTCCCAGTGCGTAACTGATCTGATGCAACCAATGTTACTTTTAATTGCAGTCCTCCACTGATCGTCTGAGAATTTTGCAGAGAGCTCACTTTCCCATTTGTGAAACGGGGGGGATTTCACAAAGCCGCTCTTGTTTTGAAGTAGATTATAAAATAAAGAAATACCCCCTTTAACTTTGGAGGCATCAGACCAGAACGCCCACGCTTGTCGCGGGACTTGAATAACCGAACCCTTGTGTTGAGACAGGAACGAAACTAGTCGTCTATAAGTAAAAAATTCCGATCTAGGTAGTTTAAATTTATGCATAAGTGACTCAAAAGAAAGGAGATTACCCCGACCACCAAATCTGAAATTAAAGTTATACCCAACTTCCCCCAACTCCCCAGGTCCAGATCTGGTACGAGTGAACATACTGACAAGAGGGGGGTAGGGATGTCAATCGAGGGGTGGAGTAACGCCCCGTCCCTGACAAAGTTTTTCCACGTATCCACAACCAGTTGAACTATAGGGAAAGTTGAATGAAAGGGCTGAGGTGTTATGAGAGATGCCAACAATGTGGAGTACGGGGTACCGGTTGGAAGCCAAGAGCTCTCGATCGATGCCCACTGTTTCTCCGGAGGGCAAATCCAGAATTTCGTTTGGTCTAGTAGGCTCGCTACGTAGTAATCTCTTAAAATAGGTAGACCCATGCCGCCCACGTCCCTCTTCCTGAGAAGATAGGAGTATGGGCATCTGGGTTTTTTGTCCCCCCAAACGAATTTGTGTAGTTGTGATTGGGCAGAAGTGAAGAATGACCTAGGGATGGCGATTGGCAGGGCCCTAAAATAGTACAACTACTTTGGTAGAATCAGCATTTTATATGCCGCCAGTCTGCACATCCACGATAAATAGAACCTTTTCAGCCTTGTAAGTTCCTGCTGTATTGATAGTATGAGGGGCGGAAAATTTACCTTGAAAGTGTTGGCACTAGGCGAAGTTAAATAAATTCCCAAGTATTGAATAGGGTCAACTGACCAGGGGTAAGGAAATCGCTTCGCCAGAAGCGATTTGGTTTTTTCAGGGACGTTGACAGCTAAAATACTAGATTTTGAAGAGTTCACTTTGTAGTATGATATTTTATTAAATTGTGAGAGGGTGTCATGCACTGCTTGTAGAGAGGAAGATGGTTGTTTTAAAGTCAAAATAACGTCGTCAGCAAATAACGTGATGGAATGTGTGGTTTTGGATGTCTGAATACCGGCTATGTGAGGGTGCGTGCGTATTGTTTCAGCTAGAGGTTCCATCAAAAGGGCAAAGATCAGGGGTGACAGCGGGCACCCCTGGCGAGTGCCATTTGTAATGTGAAAGGAGTCAGAGAACATCCCCTCAGTGTAAACCATGGCTGAGGGCTTGGAATATAAGGCAGAGATGGCTGAGTTAATAGTACCGAAAATACCAAATTTATTGAGAACCTGGCCCAGATACCCCCAGTGGACCCTATCAAAGGCCTTCTCTGCATCAAGAGTCAGAAGCAGAGAAAGAACACCTGAGATTTCGGCTGCATGAATTAAATTCAGGATCCTCCTGGTAGCATCCGGCGCATCCGGCGCCTGGACAGGTATTATCTTAATATATGTTCTGTCCGTTTTTTCCATTTTTCTAGGCCGTAATAAATATTATCATTTTGTCAGAAGTAGACAAATATCACAGAGGTAGGTGTGACAATATATGTAAAGGTAAAAAATCATGCTAACCATGTAAACATTACCAAAATATTTTTTATGATCTATGTTATACTTTATTTATTATTTTTTCTCAGGGGGACTCACCGCTGGCGTGCTGTGTAGGTAATCTATACCCAGGATCATCAAGGTCACATGTGCTTCCCTGCACGGGGAGAGGAGGGAGAATACTTTTCACTTTCTCCCCACCCCTAGCCCTGACAGTGTGATTTCCTTCCTCTGGGGGGAGCAGTCCCTGCGTCGGCGGCGTCCCGTCATCACCGCCGGAAGAAGGGCTGCGGACTTCACGCATGCATGGTGAGGATTCCCCAATGATGGGGGACCCACTGTGCGCATGCACACGACTGCCGACAGCTTGTCGCTACGCTATATTGCGTCGGAGACGATGGGATTCCGGAGTATTACCTACTCTCTGGAATGTCGAGGGGGTGAGAGATGAGAATGAGTATTTTGCTCAGGGAGTTCCCCCATGCTTGGGACGGCCTGGGGGTTGAGAGCATGCACCTGAACATTTAATCAAGTAAGTGATATAAATTGAAACACACACACAGGGCTCATGCAGTTGATCCCTGGAGAGCGAAGGATGAACAAATGAGAAGGACAGGTATGGATGGATCATTTTGGGAGCAGATATCCCTAGTGATTTAAACACATTGATTGATTTTGTTGTTTATGGAAACTTGCATAGTAGTTTAACCCCTTACAATAATGTTTTGGTTGTAGTTTCTCTCTGACTACTTGGCACTCTGACATTCAGTAGGAATCCAGCTACACCCACTGGTCATACTTGCTAATAGGGATGAGCTCCGTGTTCAACTCGAAGCATGTTTGACTCGAACACGGGCCGTTTGCCTGTTCGGCAAATTCAGAACTTTGTGGACCGTTCGCACCATATTCCTGTGGCACGAACAGCCCACAATGCACTACGCCATCGCAGTGCATTGTTGGCTCATGATTGGCCAAGCATGCACTGTGACCTCGCTTGCTTGGCCAATCACAGCGCTGACAGAGAGGAGAGCCATAATTGCCAATTATAGCTCAGGGGGGTTTAGTACACGCCCCACACTATATAAGGCCGCCAGCGCAGCAATGTTGTGTAGTGTGTTGGCGTGCAGGGAAAGAGCAAGATAGGCAGGGACAGTGTCTTTTTGCTTGGGAACCCAGCGCTGTTACAGTGGGTGTTGTGTGCCTCCTGCGCAGTATACACCTTAAGCTATCCCTTATTGCTGGTGTTGTTCTGTTTCTGTAATACAGGCATCTGCAGCAGTTAGAGTGGGTGTTGTGTGCCTCCTGCACAGTTTACACTTGAAGCTACCCCTTATTGCTGGTGTTGTTCTGTTTCTGTAACACAGGCATCTGCAGCATTTACAGTGGGTCTAGTGTGCCTCCTGCACAGTATACACCTGAAGCTACCCCAATTGCTGGTTTTCCCATCTCCCTGCAGGCTATTACTATGTCTGGAAGGCCAACAAGGAGAGGCAGACTGTCACAAGCCAATAAAAGAGGGCAAGCAGGCTCTGTGTCTAGAGACAACAAAGTGAGATGAAAAAAGACGGACGGCCAAAAAAAATATACAGGGGTGATAACCCTTCCCTATTTTTTCCAAAAAGCTTAAAAATAGATTTTTTGACTGGAGCTACACTTTAAAAATGTACCAGTTCAAAATTACAAACAGATTCTACTTAACACAACAAACCTACACAGTCCCTGTCTTGTTTGCCCCGCCTGAATACTGCTGTTCTGAGTATATAGGGCCTGGGGGCCCCACGCCTTCCCTTTTTTTTTATTTGGGTGTGGGGGTTCCCCTTAATATCTGTAGAAGACCCAAAGGGGCTGGTAATGGACAGGGGGGCGACCCATGCCATTTTTCTCAATGATTTTCATCCGTATTGCTGGAGCCAGACATTACATTAAAACAGCAAGCAGTTTTAAATGACTTTTTTTCCGTTAAATTTAATTTTGTGCAGGGACTGTTCTAAACACGGGAAACACGTGGCACTTCACAAGCATACTATAGACACCCCCCAAACATGATATTTAAAGGAATATTTAACTTTTTTTTTTCACTTTAATCGTCATTAACATCAGTGCTCCCGAAAAAAACGGTAATTTAAAAAAAAATTGCATTGATCCATGTCCCCTGGGTAGGAGCCGGGTCCCCAAACCCTTTTTAGGACAATATCTTGCATATTAGCACTTTTTATTTTGAACGTTCGAGTCCCATAGACTTTAATGGGGTTCTAAAGGTCGTACATATTTTGGTTTTATCACTTGTGTTTTCATTCATCCTCAATCCACCAGATGGAGCTGTTTTTCCTGACGTCCATCCAATTTAATATTAGTCACTTATCTTTTGTTTACCAAGCACTAATGCACACATCACTAATATTTTACTATTAAATAATGTTTTTCTGTTCACCTCACCAGGGGATTTTAGTAACTCCAATATTAATTGTCACTTAAGGTCATACTCAAGGTCATACTAGGTTTTTTTACTTTCAAAATATTTTATTTTTGAATACAGCTTAGGAAACAAGAGATAGGCTCACACGGCCAGCAGATGATTTAACAAAACATTTGAACCATGCACAATCAAACATTTGAACAGAGGAAAGCTATGTCTTTTAGAGTCTGATCCAACCAACATAGGGTTATTAAGGTCCAGGAACCTAACGTATACCAGTACTCTAGAAAGGTAGAGCACTGTTCAGGGAAGAAAACATTCTAAAGAAGTCCCCTACAGATTCCAGGACCTGGGATAAGGAAAACACCCTAGCGGTCCCTGGGCCACTCGGCACCCCTCGCGGGATCATGCTGTGCCAAGTGAGGGACCTAGCCAGAGGGCTCCCATAAGTAGGAGGCCAATACCCCCACCCCTAAACCCACAAAACGGATCATATCTGACATCATAATAAGGACATGTGAAAAAATTTTTTAGGTCAGCTGTCGGCCATACAAGCCAAACATAACCACAAAGAGAAGTAAAGAAGGGAGAAGAAAAGGAAAAGAGGGGGAAAGATAAAGGGGAGGGGGATCAAGTAGAATGGTCCATAGTTAAACCAAAGGACTGTGCTATCTACCCAAGTTCTGATGCTCTAGAAGCAATAATAGGTGATCATAGCTCCTATGGGGCGTGGATTAAGGAGATGCCCATGAGCGTAGCCCATGGTTCCCAAACAATGTCAAATTTAGCGCGTTTATCAGATATAATGCTAGCCATTTTCTCTTGAGCCATGATCCAGGGGACTTTCCTTTGAGCCGCCTTGACCGAAACTGAGGGCTGTTTCCAAGCTTTTGCAATGGTGAGCTTGGCTCCTATTAGAATAAATCTGATCAGACTCATAGAATGCTTGGGGATCTTGATAATTGGAGCATTAAGAAGAGCAATGGTAGGGGACCGGGGGACCGGGGGACCCGGCACCCAGCGATCCCGTCGATAATTTTAAAAATTCTTATCCAAAAGGGTCGTAACCGGGGACACTCCCACCACACGTGGGCCAGAGTACCCCTGAGGTGACAACCCCTGAAGCACAGCGGATCAGCAGAGGGGTATATGCCGGCCAGCCTAGCCGGGGTGTAGTACCAGCGTAGAATAACTTTTAGACTAGCTTCTACTAAAGACGTGTTTAGTATTCCTTTGTAGGCCACCGAGATCGCCGTGTGCCAGGACCCCAGGTCCCAATTAAACTAGAGATCCTCTTCCCATTTGGTCATGACTGATGTCTTAGATTTGGGCTGCGTCAGTGAAGAGTATATGCAAGAGATACCTCCCCTCTGCTCCGGGCCCTGACCACCATACTAGGTTTTTTTTATTTCTAGTATAGTCTTTATAAGAAATGTATTAACCCCCCTGACGGTATTCCCGAGTCTGACTCGGGGTGGATTTTTCATACCAAGAGCGGTATCCCCGAGTCAGACTCGGGACTGCGTCGCTGGATCCAGGAGGAGGTTTACTTACCTTCTCCTTCGGATCCAGCGTTGTCTCCCCGCTGTACGAGCGAGCCGTGTCTCGCTCGATTCATCACACCGCCGATCTCCGTGCCCTGCGAGTGTTGCGACGCACGGGCACGGAGATCGGCGCCAAATTCAAAAAGTGAAACAAACAGTAAACATACAGTATAATGTAATCCTACAGATTACATTGCTGTATGTAAATATTTCACATCCCCGTTGTCCCTAGTGGTCTGCCCAGTGTCCTGCATGCAGTTTTATATAATAAAAACTGTTCTTTATGCCTGGAAACTGGAGATTGCCCATAGCAACCAAAACTGTCACTGTACATCAAAAATGATTTTAGAGCAGCTAGAAAACAGCGATAATAAATTAGAATCACTCGCAGAATTGAGCGATAGCGATTTGTGGGGAGATCCGTCATCAAATACTGAAAAGTAATGACAGTGACAATTCTGCAACTGAGCAAATTTCAGTGTTTTTGATTTGATTACATTATTGAATAATTTTTATTATTGTTATATTATTATTTGGTACAATTATTTATAATTATTTATTATATTATAATTTATGATTTAATTTTTCAAACTTTATCATACCCGGGATGTCTGCTAGACTCTGGTTTGGACAGATTTAAGAGAGTTATTCCTAAGAATTGCAGGACTACAATATAAAACGCCAAATTTTCATGCAAAATAATGGTACCGCTTTTAGCACCTAAAATCCGAAATAATCGTACCGCCAGGGAGGTTAAGGGATAATTTACACCTTCATAAATAATTCAGTTCATGCAGTAAACATAGGATTTCATTACTAGATTTATACAGAATGCTGGAGTAGTGGTTACCCGGGTTCTGTCATTGAAGCAATAATTATATTTTAGCGAGGGACTAAGGTTTTTATATATATATATATATATATATATATATATATATATATATATATATATATATAGGAATCCCCCCTCTTTCTCTTCATTTTAACATGAATAATATTCAACACACCTCAATAATTCGTTACATAATTGTTAAATAATTATTGGTTTCAGGTGCCATCACCCCCAAGGCTATATCCCCGGGCAGGTGGTAATTCCAAGACACTCTAACCTCTGGCAAGCCCGTGATCTTGACCCTTTTTTTGGGGGGGCATCTCTCTTTCATGTTTTTCTAAAACTCTATATGGTGTGTGTGCAGCTGGCTCGAAGTAATTTGTTATGTGCACTTTCTCTTTATACTAAAAGCTCTTGGGTTTCTAACCCAAGAGCTGCTATTTGTTTTTGTTTTTTTAACTTGGGTCTTTTCCTGTTTTATTTTTATTTTGGGTAAATTTCAGGGCAGTAGTTAGTGCTCAGTGTTACCACAGTTTGATGACTAGGTCAACAGACCTAAAGTTTAAGACAAAAAGTTCAAGAAGCTGTTTACATAAAAAAATAGAGCTAGAGCCCTCAGATATAGGTGAGTAAATTTACATCATTGTTTGATGACAATGTCAGGAGACTTATTGTAGAGACACAAGCCACAGGGAGGTATCTTAAAGAAAAGACAGAGCTGCAGTATTTAGGGTTAGATAGATATTGACTAGTGACACCACAGTTTGATGGCAACACCAACAGCTCTAGATGCACAGACAAAAATAACAGATAGGTGACAAAAATAAAATAGGGGTGCAGCTCTTGGGTTTAAGAGGGTAAAATTGACCAGTGATTATAGTTCATCAGCAATAAAATAGGTCTGGATCTGGAAACAGAAGGCAGAATTAGACATTTTCCTAAACAAATGACAACTAAACCCTTTGAGTCTGGGTAATTGAGCAGTGGCACCCCATACTGATCCCTATGTTTGTAAGAGTCCTTCTATAATCATTGTAGTATCACCTAATACAATACATATTTTCTACAACTGTGGACCCAAAGTCTTCTGTGTCACTTAGTACAATATGGCTTGGGTTTGTGATGGATGAAATCCCCCTTCAAAAAGACTGGACTCCTTTCTCCTAATCCTGATCTTCACCAGCCCCACACTCTTTTCCCATGTGTTCCTCAGTCTTCTGCCACTTCTGTGTCCAAGAAGTAGAACCAGTGGACAGATTTAAAGTTTTTCTTACCTGTCCCCTTTTCCTCCTGTTTTCTTGGTCCCCTTCGGTTAGAATAATGCCCACATTGCCCACAACATTCCATAGAAACTGCTCTCCTAAAACCCACAAATGGTTTACTAATGGCTAAAACCAATGGTCACTTTTTTGTACTCTGATGCCACGTACACACGATGCGACTATCCGGCGGACTTAGTCTGGAGGACAAACCGCCGGAAAGTCCGCCAGACTTTCTGAACGAGCAGACCTGCCCACACACAACTGGACTTTTCCAGCAGACCTAGTCCGCCGTACTTTTGAAATGAATGGACTTGCCCACACACAGAGGAAAGTCCATTCATTTTGAACGAGGCACCAGGTAGACGGGACTAGCACAGGAGGTCAATGTCGCCGCCTCCATGGGTGAGATTGACACGTCGCTGGCCCCGTCACCTGGTATGGACTTAAAGGGGAAGCCCTATGCCAAAAAACAGCACTCCCCCCAAAGTCCATATCAGACCCTTATCCGAGAACGCAGCCTGGCCGGTCAGGAAAGGGGGTGGGGACGAGCGACGCCCCCCCCCCCTCCTGAGCCGTACCAGGCCACGGGCCCTCAACATGGGGGGGTGCTTTGGGGAAGGGGGGACCCTGCAGCCCCCCTACCCCAAAGCACCCTGTCCCCATGTTGATGAGGACAAGGGCCTCTTCCCGACAACCCTGGCCGTTGGTTGTGAGGGTCTGCAGGTGGGAGCTCATCGGAATCTGGGAGCCCCCTTTAATAAGGGGGCCAGATACCGGCCCCCCACCTATGTGAATGAGTATTGGGGTACAATGTACCCCTACCCATTCACCTGGTGAAAAAAATGTAAATCAAACACAACACAAGGTTTCAAAATAATTTATTGTACAGCTCCAGGGGTCTTCTTCCGTCTTGGGGGGTCTTTCCGCCAGACTCCGCTTTCTTCCTTTAGCTCTTTTACTAGCGGTGGCCCGGTCTTCTGTTGCCGCCACCTCTTCGTCCAACTTCGGGGGTCTTGTCCCCATCTTCAGTTCTTCTTGCTGGGCCTCCGCTCCATCTGCCAGCTCTTTTACTAGCGGTGGCCCAGTCTTCTGTCACCGCCACCGCCGCCTTCTCTTCTTCTTGTTCTTGTTCTTCTTTGAGATGTTGACTCAACGCTCTCTCTCTGGCCGCAATGACAGGGACACAGTGTGCAGTGACTTATATAGGGACAAAGCACCCCCCCAAGTTGAGGGCACGCGGCCTGGTGCGGCTCAGAAGGGGGGGGACGCTCGCTCATCCCCACCCCCTTTCCTGACCGGCCGGGCTGAATGCTCGGATAAGGGTCTGATATGGGCTTTGAATGGGACACCCACACCGTTTTTTTCGGAATTCGGAATTCCTGACAGAAAAAGTTTGAGAGCTGGATCTAAAATTTTCCGACAATAAAATTTGTTCAGACTTTTTTCTGATCTTGTGTAGAGAATTCCGATGCACAAAGTGCCACGCATGCTCAGAAAAAATTTGGAGGCATAGTGGAGGCCTTAAATCTCCTCTTCCCGGATTGGGATGTTTCGGGCTCCGGGCTTTCCTTGTTACTGGAATAATTTCCAATCACCTGCTGTGTCTCCGCCATGTTGCTCCTAATGCACACCATTCTCTAAGGGGCAGAGAATATTCATGAAAAAGAATGTCAGTGTATATAAAGCTAACACGCATGTGCCGTACATGCGCAGAGGAAAGAGGAATGGAAGTTGCGAGCGTCCAAAGCGAAGGTAATTTTTTTAACGCTTTTGGAACATCAGTGGCCTATACTGCATAAAGATTGAGGCCTACGTTGGGATAAGATTATGAATGTTTAGGCTAACATTAGTGTTTTTGTCTTGTGTGTTGTCTTACAGAAAATATGAATAATAAGTTTAAGGACCCTGAATTTATGTCCCAACTTATTGACAAGTACAGGGAGATGAGGAATCTGTGGGAGGTCAAACACAGGTTATATTACAACGAACAAGTAAGGAAGGCAAAGCTGGAGCAACTTCTGGCATTTGTGCAGACTTGGATCCCAGACCATGAAGTTTTTGGAAATTGAAATTGGGATCTTGAGGAACATATACAGAAAGGAGCACAATAAGATCAAGGAGCATCAGCAAATAATGTATATGTACCCAAGCTATGGTACTTCCAAAAACTGTGTTTTCTTAAAGACCATACTGAAACCAGGGAATCACTTTCTACCCTTCCCTGCAGCCTTCCCTCCACCCTTCCCTCAATCCCAGCAGAGGTTGATGAGGAACAACCTGGGCCTTCCATCCTGGAAGAAGTTGATGAGCCCAGCTGGAGCCAGGTATAATATTTTTAGACATATTTATTGTCCTAATATTATTGATGTTAACTAGATGTTATAATTGATTACCTATTAATGATTTTATCCAAAAAAATATGTATACATATCAATTGACAGTAGTGGCCAAAAATGTTTGTCACCAGCTTGAAAAAATGCTGGTGTCAGAATGATACTCTTATATGTATTAACATTGAATTTGCAAGTCATGAGCTGTAAATTGTGTGTGATTGATGAACCAAAAACTAAAACAATGTCCTTTTTTTATACACAGGATGAGCTCAGCCAGGAGGAAGGTGTGGAAAGTGACAGGCAGGAGAAGGCTGGGCCCAGTGACAGCAAGGAGGAGGCCGTGCCCTGTGTCAGCCAGGAGTCGGCTGGGCTCAGTAGGAGCCACACCCAATCACAGGTGCCTCCCCTCCGCATTCAAACAAAAGAGGCTCAGGAAAGGGATGGTGACATAGGAGGCTTCACTGCCCCTCATTAGGGAAGCTACAAATGTTCTCAGGAGCTCCCTCAACCCTGAAGAGGCCTATGGCTGCTATATAGCCACCAGGTTGATAGAAGGCTAGAATTGGAGAAGGGCCAGCTAACTGAGACCAGCCAGATATCTGAGCAAGCCCCTCCTTCTCCTCTTCCTCCTGCCACAAATCCACCACCACAGCTACATTCTCCAAGGAAGGCTGCAGAAGAAAGTGCAGTTTTCTCCATAGGAACTGGTTCAGGCAGAAAGATTTGAAACATGGTCTATTTCTAGGTCTGTCAGAATTTTGGAAAAAAAAGTCAGATGAAGCCCACACACAAACAGAATGTCCGATGGAATCGTTCCGTCTGACCTTTTCTGACGGAAAGTCCGCTTGTGTGTACGCGGCATTACAGGCTGATTTGCAAAAAAAATACATGCACATTTTTTCCCTCTAAATATAAACACAACTATTATTTTTTTGTAAAAGGCGGACCTGCACCTTGCAAAAATTCTTTAAATACCCTGCTTTGGGACTGCCTTAAACCTGCACTTGAAGTCTTAGATGCAGGAGGATGCACCATTTACAAACAGTGGCTGGGAATCTGCCATTTAGATGTGGTAGCACTATTGCCACTAACTGACAGATCCTTGCAAGCTTCTGTATTTTCTTTTCTTAAAAAGACAGTACACACATTTTAAAACAATGTTTAATTAAAGAAAAACAACAGCAAAAAAGGCATGGGCTCTTCCGAAATGTTCATAAAAGGCTCTTATCAAAGCATGCAGCCTG
This sequence comes from Lithobates pipiens, assembly GCF_037356315.1. Taxonomy (NCBI): domain Eukaryota; kingdom Metazoa; phylum Chordata; class Amphibia; order Anura; family Ranidae; genus Lithobates; species Lithobates pipiens. The sequence goes on from NW_027507790.1 coordinate 24,988,915, forward strand.
AGTGGCCAGGAAAGGAGATGCAGTGAGCATGACCACCCCCAAACCATAACAGGCTCCATGCCTTCCATATTTGGAGCGGACCTTGTAAGGGTGTGAGCAAATCCCCCAGTGACCCCTCCACCTTTGCAAGACACATTATCCCCATGTTTATTGGAACAAGGGCCTTATCTACATACCCTGTCTCTCCTCAGTTTGCATGAGTCTTGCAAGGGGGAAACCTATTGAAATTGAAATATTTAACCACTTCAGCCCTGGAAGGTTTTACCCCCTTCCAGACCAGTTACAATTTGGCACTGCGCTGTTTTAACTGGTAATTGTGCAGTCATGCAATGCTGTACTCAAACAAAATCTATGACCTTTTTTCCCCACAAATAAAGCTTTCTTTTGGTGGCATTTGATCACCTCTGCGTTTTTAAATTTTTGCCTTATAAATGAAAAAAGACCGAAAAGTTTGAATAAACTCTATTTTAAATTCCATTCAGCCACATGTCTCAGGTAAAAAACAATTCAATAAGCGTATATTTAATGGTATGCGCAAAAGTTATAGCTTCTACAAACTAGGGTACATTTTCTAGAATTTAAACAGCTGTTAATTTATGACTGTCTATATCATTTCTTGAGGTGCTATAATGGAAGAGCAGTACAAAACCCCCACAAATGACCCCATTTTGGAAAGTAGACACCCCAAGGAATTTGCTGAGAGGCATGTTGAGCACATTGAATATTAAAAAAAAATAAAAAAATAAAAAAATGTGAAATGTACACAAAGTTGTCACTGAAATTATATATTGCTCAAAATACATTCTACTGCTTCTCCTGAGTACAGGGATACCTCATGTGTGAGACTTTTTGGGAGCCTAGCCACGTACAGGACCCCAAAAACCAATCACCGCCTTCAGGATTTCTAAGGGCATAAATGGTGATTTAACATGCCTCTCAGCACATAGCTCAGGGTGTCTACTTTCCAAAATGGGGTCATTGGGGGGATTGTTCTTTCTTGACATTTCGGTGCCTCCCAAACTGTGATGGGTAGTGACGAGTAAAATAACCATGGTTTTTGGGGTCCTGTACATGGCTAGGCTCCCAAAATGTCCCACATATGTGGTATCCCCATACTCAGGAGAAGCAGCAGAATGTATTTTGCGGTGTAATTCCACATATATCCATGTCATGTGTGAGCAATATATAATTTAGTGACAACTTTGTGAAAAAAAAAACATTTTTGTAATTTTATTCAGCAAATAGCTTGAGGTGTCTACTTTCCAAAATTGGGTCATCTGGGTGGTTTGAAAAAAAAACCCACTATATTGCCCGAATATTTGGTAAAATATAAAAAGTTGATCTTATGCCGAGTACATAAATACCAAACACGAAATGCTTTAAAATTGCGCACAACTGTGCAGCGGTGACAAATTACATACATATTTAAAAGCCTTTAAAAGCCTTTATAGGCTACCACTTTAGATCTACAGAGGAGGTCTACTGCTAAAATTACTGCCCTCGATCTGACATTCATGGTGATACCTCACATGCATGGTGCTTTTTTTATTCTTTATTTTGCCTTTTTTAACATTTTTACACTGTTCCTTTAATTAATTTATTTTTTTATCATTCTTATTATTATCACAGGGAATGTAAATATCCCCATGATAGCAATGGGTAGTGACTAGGGATGAGCATTGAGTTTGAGTCGTACTCATGTTCGACTCGAACATTGCCTGTCCGCCTGTTCGCCGAAAAGCAAACAATTTGGGGTGTTTTGAAAAGCCGCAGAACACCCTGTAAAAGTCTATGGGAGAAATATAAAGTGCTAATTTTAAAGGCTTATATGCAAGTTATTGTCATAAAAAGTGTTTGGGGACCTGGGTCCTGCCCCAAGGGACATGTATCAATGCAAAAATTATTTACAAAACGGCTGTTTTTTCAGGAGCAGTGATTTTAATAATGCTTAAAGTGAAACAATAAAAGTGAAATATTCCTTTAAATTTTGTACCTAGGGGGTGTGTATAGTATGCCTGTAAAGTAGCACTTGTTTCTTATAACTGTCCCTGCACAAAGTGTCATTTCTGAAGGGAAAAAAAGTCATTTAAAAGCACTCACGGCTATAATGAGACAGGATGCACTGCGCTGGACATCATTGTTGGACCCTGGACCTGGAGAGGAGAAATCATCCATTGCTGGACCCTGAAGAAGAGATCACCCATCTCAGGATACTTACCACTTACCACTTACCACTGCTGGAATCTTTTTTTTATTATTTTAATTTTTAGAAAAGGACTTATCCCAACGGTGTCTGTGTGTTTTTTTACTATTACTATTACTATTTACTATTGTTTACACTTTCTTTGTGAAATGGTAGGGTGCAATGTATGCGTTACCATTTCAAACGGGGGGGGGGGGGAACTGGGAGTCCCCTTGTTAAAGGGGGCTTCCAGATTCCGATAAGCCCCCTGCCCGCAGACCCCCACAACCACTGGGCAAGGGTTGTGGGGATGAAGCCCTTGTCCAGATCAACATGGGTACAAGGTGCTTTGAGGGGTCACAGACCCCCAAAGCATCCTCCCCATGTTGAGGGCATGTGGCCTGGTATGGTTCAGGAGGGGAGGGGGCTCTCTCATCCCCCCTCTTTTCCTGTGGTCTGTCAGGTTGCATGCTCAGATAAAGGGTCTGGTATGGATTTTTGGGGGGAACCCCACGTAATTTTGTTAAAAAAAATTGATTCAGGGTTCCCCTTAATATACATACCAGACCTAAAGGGCCTGGTAATTTAATTTAGGGGGACACCCAAGCCTTTTTGTTTTTAAGCCTTGTTTTTTTCTAAATGACTTTCAATGACTGCTCTCTGTATTACCAGGAGTCGACAATTCATTATAGCTGTGAGTGCTTTTAAATTACTTTTTTTCCTTCAGAAATGACACTTTGTGCAGGGACAGTTCTAAGTATGGGAAACAAGCGCTACTTTACAGGCATACTATACACACCCCCTAGGTACAAAATTTAAAGGAGTATTTCACTTTTATTGTTTCATGTTAAGCATTATTAAAATCACTGCTCCCGAAAAAACGGTTGTTTTAAAAACTTTTTTTGTATTGATACATGTCCCCTGGGACAGGACCCAGGTCCCCAAACACTTTTTATGACAATAACTTGCGTATAAGTCTTTAAAATTAGCACTTTCGATTTTTCATGTTTGAGTCCCATAGACTTTAACGGTCTTTGGATGTTCGAACAAATGTATTGCCTGTTTGCATGTTCTAAAGCGAACCAAACTGGGGGGTGTTCGGCTCATCCCTAGTAGTGACAGGTACTTTTTTTTTTAAAATAGGATCTATTAGACTCTAGATCTCGCCTCTGCCCTCAAAGCATCTGACCACACCAAGATCAGTGTGATAAGATGCTTTCCCAATTGCCCAGTGATGCTGTTATCTATATGATTGGAGCCATTCTGTTCTTCCATCAGCTCTATGGTCAGATGGTAGAACCACTGGCTGCATTCTCAGGTTCCCCAGTGGGACAGGAGAGCCAGAAAAAAGCATGGAACACAGCGGGGGGGAATGTTCTCTCCCACTGCTTGTAAAAGCAGTCGAGAGGCTAATTAGCTGCTAGGATTGCTTTTACATGAAAGCCGAATTATACCTGAAAATAACAATACCAAGATAATACCTAAACCTGCAGGCATCATTCTGGTATAACCATTCAAAGTCCAGCAACATACCAGTATGTTGTTGGTCCTTGTTGGGCACATATTGTAATGATATTTTTTCATGCAGCACGTGGGCTGAACTAAAAAAAGAATGATCGTTGGGTATGCCCATCATTAGAATACCGCCCTGCATCCACCCACTTCTAATGATGGACATACATGCACCATTTTTTTTTTAACTGTGGTGGTGAAATCACCTCCTACAGTGCTGGAGTCATTGATTTATATATCGTGAGAGCAAACGATGTTGCTGTCAAGATAAATAAATCAGTGCTGCAGCTGAATGGCATACCTGAAAATCAAACAATGTTAACAATAAAACATTAACTCAATAAAACAATAACAATCTGTGCATAAAAAAAGGAGTAAAATTTAACTAAACAGACTTTTTTATTGCTTAATTTTCTCTAAATAAAGCTTGTTTTAAAAAAAAAGAGTAAGAAATATATGCCGAAGTATGGGGGCAATCCACCCCTAATGTTAGGGGCAAATCGCCCCTCCACCCCTGTCCCCTTGCTCCGGCATATATGCACTTTTTTTTTTAACTGTGATGGTGAAATCCCCTCCCACATCGCTGGAGTCACTGATCTACGTATTGTGAGGGCAAACACTGTTGCTATCAAGATAAATAAATCAGTGCTACAGCTGAATGGCATACCTGAAAAGAAAATAATGGTTAACAATAAAACACAATGCACAGTAAAGTATAAAAGAATTACATACCTGAAAAGCAAACATGATAAAACATAGTAAGAATAAAATATTGCAGTTATGATGTGCAGTAAAACAGAGCAGAACAATAGAGAGATTAGTGAAAGAAGAAAAATAAAAAATAAATTGGCTTTTTTATTTTATATATATATATATATATATATATATATATATATATATAATTTTGTGGAACCGATCGTATCCAGGGTCACCCCGAGAATCACAAGGTTCATTGTCATTAAAATGCATGAACCGCAAGATCTGCTCATATAGTGTCCTGGAAATGAAAGCAGAGAACCCAGGCATATGGTAAAATGGGTCAGTGGACCAATATGACAGCAAATCACTTTTTTTAGTTATGAGAGGGATATGCCCAGAAAGGTCTTAAAATCGGAAACCGTAATAGGTTTCGATTCTCTGGCAAGTGCCAAATGGGGATTAGCGGCGATGAATTGACCAGCATACAAATTGCTTTGTTCCACAGTAGATCTATAGAGATCTTCCATGAAAAACAGGGAATAAGGATGTAAAATCAAGCACCTGAATTCCGGGTTGGCCAGTCAGTGGGGGAAGTACAAGTGCTGCAGAAGTGGTGGGCTCCCAATTAGAATTGGCATATTCTGCAGAAAGGGCACTATGGGTTCGACAGGCCTGTGTTTGTAATTTTGGTGGCTACGGGACACTACTTGTATACTACTTGATATCAAACACAATTTTGATAATATAATCAATTACTTTTATTACAGACTACAGCGTAACATACTAAGGCAATAAGCTACTAAGAACAATACTAAAAATATATTTTTGTACAATGATGCTCCAGTATAACTATATACTATACTATAGTATGCCTGTAAAGTAGCGCTATAATGTCAAAATTAAATTTCTAAAGGAAAAAAAGTAATTTAAAACATAAATTAGACAAATATAGACACCCCCCAGGTACAAAATGTAACTAGATGCCGACCGCTGGCCGTCAAATGACGGCCAGGCAGCGCACCTATGCACCATATGATGGCCTCCCGTTTAAACAAGGAATGCGCGCGATCGTGTGCGCACATCCCTGTTTCTTCTGTGGCGGCGTGTCACGGAGACACCGCTCGCCACCGAAGGGGGTGAACAGCCATTGGTTATGGCTGTTTACCATGTGACTTCATCACAGCCGATCACAGATGGTCACACCCCGACTGTGCACAGCGCGTGCACGTCGGTGGCGGCGTGTTCCCCGAGAACACTGCTCGTCACCGACGCTGGTAAACAGCCATTGGCCGGCTGTTTACCCACGTGATCGGCTGTGATCCTTTCACAGCCGATCACTAAAATGTAAACAAACCGCGGTAACGAGATGTTACCGGGTTGTTCTCCTCCTCACACACCGATCGTGTGTGAGGAGGAGATTGCGGTAACATCTCGTTACCGCCTAGTGTACACCAATCACACTGATTGCCTGCCTGCCTCCCTCCCCCCCAATAAAGAGGACCTGTCACCACCCCTCATAGTACCTGTCAATCACAGTCCATCAGAGTACCTGTCACAGTCCATCAGAGTATTTGAGTACCTGTCACAGCCCATCAGAGTACCCGAGTAACTGTCCCAGCCCATCAGAGTACCCGAGTACCTGTCCCAGCCCATCAGAGTACCGAGTACCTGTCACAGCCCATCAGATTACCCGAGTACCTGTCCCAGCCCATCAGAGTACCCGAGTACCTGTCACAGCCCATCAGAGTACCCGAGTACCTGTCCCAGCCCATCTGAGTACCCGAGTACCTGTCACAGTTCATCTGAGTACCCGAGTACCTGTCCCAGCCCATCAGAGTACCCGAGTACCTGTCACGGCACATCAGAGTACCCGAGTACCTGTCACGGCACATCAGAGTACCCGAGTACCTGTCACAGCACATCAGAGTACCCGAGTACCTGTCACGGCACATCAGAGTACCCGACTACCTGTCACGGCACACCCGAGTACCTGTCACGGCCCATCAGGGTACCAGAGTACCTGTCACGACCCATCAGGGTACCCGAGTACCTGTCACGGTCCATCAGGGTACCCGAATACCTGTCACGGTCCATCAGGGTACCCGAGTACCTGTCACGGTCCATCAGGGTACCCGAGTACCTGTCACAGTCCATTAGAGTACCGAGTACCTGTCACAGTCCATTAGAGTACCAAGTACCTGTCACAGTCCATCAGGGTGCCCGAGTATCTGTCACAGCCCATCTGAGTACCCGAGTACCTGCCACAGTCCATCAGGGTACCCGAGTACCTGTCACAGTCCATTAGAGTACCGAGTACCTGTCACAGTCCATTAGAGTACCGAGTACCTGTCACAGTCTATCAGGGTACCCGAGTACCTGTCACAGCCCATCTGAGTACCCGAGTACCTGTCACAGTCCATCAGGGTACCCGATTAGCTGTCACAGTCCATTAGAGTACCGAGTACCTGTCACAGTCCATTAGAGTACAGAGTACCTGTCACAGTCCATTAGAGTACCGAGTACCTGTCACAGTCCATCTGTGTACCAGAGTACCTGTCACAGTCCATCTGAGTACCCGAGTACCTGTCACAGTTCATCTGAGTACCCGAGTACCTGTCACAGTCCATATGAGTACCAGTCACCGCCCTTCAGAGTACCCAAATACCAGTCACCAAACCATCAGAGTACCTGTCACCAGGCCATCAGAGTACATGTCAATCACAGTCCATCAGTGTACCTGAGTACCTGTCACCAGGCCATCAGAATACCTGAGTACCTGTCATCAGGCCATCAGAGTACCCGAGTACCTGTCACCAGGCCATCAGAGTACCCGAGTACCTGTCACTAGGCCATAAGAGTACCCGAGTACCTGTCACCAGGCCATCAGAGTACCCGAGTACCTGTCACCAGGCCATCAGAGTACCCGAGTACCTATTTGCAGCCCATGTCTCATAGAATATACGTTGGGGTGTTTTCTTTCCAAAATTGGGTCATTTTGTGGGTAACCACAAAAGTGTGATGGGTAGGAATGACATGAGATGTGTCATTTATGCTCCTAGAACGCCTGAACGTACTACTTCAATGTTCGGCCTCTCTATGTGGCCAGGCTGTGTAAAAGTCCTACACATGTAGTATCGCCATACTCGGGAGGAGTATCAGAATGTATTTTGGGGTGTAATTTTTGCTATATACATGCTATGTGTTAGAAATATCTTATAAATTGACAATTTTGTGTAAAAAAAATGCGTTTTAATTTTTTTCCACATATTCCAAAAACTTTTGGAAAAAAATTAACCATTCAAAATGCCTCACAGATTATATTGTTTGCTTTCCAAAATGGGGTCATTTTATGGGAAATGCCATTGTCCTGGTACTCCAGGGCCTTCAAAAGTGTAATAGGTGGTTGAGAAATGAGATGCGTAATTTTTGCTCGTAGAACGTCTGAAGGTACTACATCAATGTTGGTGCTCTGTATGTGGCCAGGCTGTGTAAAAGTCTCACACATGTGGTATCGTGGTACTCAGGAAGAGTAGCAGAATGTATTTTGAGGTGTAATTTGTTGTATGCATATGCTGTGTATGAGAAATAACCTGATAATATGTCAATTTAGTACAAAAAATAAAAAAAATAAAAAAATCTTCATTTTGCAAAGAATTGTGGGAAAAAATGACAACTTAAAAAAACTCACCATGCTACTTACTTAAAACCTTGGGATGTCTACTTTGTAAAAAGGGGTCATTTGGGGGTATTTGTACTTTCCTGACTTGTTAGTGTCTCAAGAAATGAGATACACCTGATGATCAGATGTGATCAATTTTCAGTGATTGGCACCATAGTTTGTAAACTCGATAACTTTCACAAAGACCAAATAATATATACTAATGTGGTTATTTTTACCAAAGATATGTAGCAGTATAAATTTTGGCCAAAATTTATGCAGAAAAATTACTAATTAGCAAAAATTTGTGACAGAAACAAAGAAAAAGGCATTTTTTTCACAAAATTTACATTTTATTTTATTTATAGCACAAAAAATAAAAAAACCCAGTAGTGATTAAATACCACTAAAAGAAAGCTCTATTTGTGTGGAAAAAAGGAAGCAAGTTTGATATGGATACAGTGTTGGATGACTGAGTAATTGTCATTCAAACTGTGAGAGCGCTGAAAGCTGAAAATTGGTCTGGTCAGGAAGGGGGTGTAACTGCACTGTATTGAGGTGGTTAAAGGAATATTACACTTCTATTGTTTCACTTTAAGTATTATTAAAATCACTGCTCCTGAAAAAACAACTGTTTTTAAAACATTTTTTTTTGCATTGATACATGTCCCCTGGGGCAGGACCCAGGTCCCCAAACCATTTTGTGACAATAACTTGCATATTAACCTTTAAAATTAGCACTTTTGATTTCTCCCATAGACTTTTAAAGGGTGTTCTGCGGATTTCAAATTTGCCGCGAAAAACCCAAATTGTTCGCTATTTGGCGAACAGGGGAACAGCCAATGTTCGAGTCAAACTCATGTTCAACCCGAACATAAAGCCCATCCCTAATATACAGTATATAAAGTATGTATGCTGATATATACTTTGGATAAAGATCAATAGCATAAAGGAAGAACAGTTGGTTAATTGTTTTACTTATTATTCTCTTGTATTCAATATTTACTATAAATGTGGCCCTGTTTATACTTAACTGTATCATTCAGTAAATTATGTCTTACTATATGCAATTATCATATACACATTATTCATATAAATATTCTAAAACTGACAGGTGTGGGTTGGGAGCAATTTTTGAATAAGTTAAGTTGAATAAGTAGTATTTCTGTTTAAATAACTAAAAATAATGTACATGATGAGCAAAATATATTTTAGTATTATTGTATTCTGTATCTAATGAAAGAAATAATTTAATAATCAGAATTGTTTTTAATTTGTAAACAACTACTGTAGCTGACAATGGAAATACATCACTTTGGCTCTTGAGATATGGTAATAATTAATTCCTTAACGGAATGTTTTGCTTTTTTTTTTTTTTTTTAAAGGAAATACTATATATATTCTAAGAAGAGACATGATTTTCTAGCATACAAACCTTATTTTCCTGACTTGCACAGAGGATTATATGCAGTTCCTTAAAAAGGCAGCTATGTGTTTTGCTTGAAAGTGGACAGAAGAGAAGAACAGAGGCAAAATATACTGTACATGAAAAGCAAAACAAAACAGTCTTTCTTTCTGAAGTAAAACATTTCTGGGAGCCAGCAAGTAAGAGTTTTTTGAAGTATATAAAAAAAAGTTAACAGTATTTAGCAACAAAATAGTGATTTTTATTTTTTTTTTTCTTTTCTTTCAAGACCACTGAAGAAGTCTAATTTTGCACATCCCTATGGTTGAATACAATTTAGCAGGATAGGAGAACAAATATTATAAATGAGCTGAAATACTGAAACCTATTTTTAGCATCACATCCCATAATTTCTACAAAGAATATATAAGATTTCTCAAAGGGACTTTTTAAGTGCAATAACACCACATTATATAAAAATATTTTTTTTAATACAATATAGAAAAGACATATAAGTACATAATTGAATTCAGTACAGAAATAACATAGAATAGATATGAACAATTACAATGTGGATATATCTCAACATGTTTCGCCATATAGCATAGGGCGTCTTCAGGAGAATTCTTTTTTTTTTTGCATCAGTATGCAGCCCACCCAATCCACTAATCACCATGCTTGTAGCGTAGGCACCCATACTTGGGTCTAGTTTGTTATCGACTCTCGTGTACCTCTGGCAGTGCTGCTGAGCCATCATATGCATTTCATTTTCTTATTCTTTTACTTTTTTTTTCTTTATTTGATCTCTTTTTATTATATCTTATATGCAATTTTTTCCATTTACCCTCATTTATCCTTTGTTACCCTTTTCATTTTTCCCATATCGATACAAACTTTAAAACTTAACTCCCCCCTTCCTCCCCTCTCTCCCTCCCTCTCCTTCTCTCTCTCTCTCCCCACTCCCCCTCCCCCCACACTAGGCCTCCCCCATTTTTAGGTGCTCCATTGTCTTTTTAAACTCTAACCATCCTCCCCATATGCTGTAAAAAGCTTCCATTTGATCTTCACTTATATATATATTGTTTCCGCTATTGATCTTAACCAATCTATTTTTTCTATCCAATCTTTAATAAATGGTGGGTCAGGGGTTTTCCAGCTCTTCGGTATTAAACTCTTGGCTGCATTTAACAAGTGAGGGACCAATGTTTTTTTATATTCCGTTAATGTTTTATCCGTATCGTGAAACAGGCACGTCCAAGGTTCCCTCCTTACTTGTTCTCCTGTTATCTGATAAATGTTATCTATTATCCTCTCCCAGTATGGCTGGATCTTTACACAGTCCCACCATAGGTGTACAAAGGTTCCCAGGGTATTGCAGCCCCTCCAACACATTGCTGAGGTGTCTGCTCTAATCCTCTGCACTCTCTGTGGGACAATATACCATCTCGCCAGTAATTTATAGGACATCTCCACTGTCCTATTATCCCTGGAGGTTGTGCATACTGTTCTCAGGATCTTACTTCTATGTTCCTTGTCCCGCAGGGTTCCCAACTCTTCCTCCCATTTCTTCAGATATGGGGGATCCCTCAATTCCTTTTCCTCCCCTAAGATTTTATATATTTTAGACATACTCTGTCTCAAACATCTCGAAGAGGAGAGCAATCTCTCAATAGATCTTAAGTCCCCTACCCCTCGGAGTGGCCTAGGAAGTGCCTGTATAAAGTGCTGTATTTGTGCATATCTCCAACTGTCTAACTGCCCGTTTCCCCACTTTTGTCTTATTTCTTCTAAAGTGCAAATTCTATCACCATTCATCACGTCTTTCAACATAATGTCATTTTTCTTTGCCCACCTAATAAAATATATGTATTCATCCTTCCCAGGTTTAAAGTAACTCGTGTCTAATAAAGAAATTAATAGTGAGTTAAATTGCCAGTGATTTAATTTTCCCACTTTATCCCATATTTTAAACACATTTATTGTTAGTGGGTTTGTGCTACCTGCTAATTCTCAGTGTGCCGTGGAATCCAAATCCTTTAACCTAAATCTACTCTACTTTGTGCTTTCTCAATGTTAACCCACCCTTTATCTCCCTTATCGTGTACCCACCCTGTTATTCGTGAAATAACGACTGCCTGATAATATCTCCTACAATTCGGAGCAGCTAGCCCTCCTCCTTGCTTCCCCCTTTCCAATATTGCATATGGGATTCTGGGGTTCTTACGCCCCCAAATATATTTCATTACCATAGTTCTTAATTTCATAAAGAACTCGTGTGGGACTTTTATTGGAATCATTTGGAACACATATATTAACTTAGGTAATATAAACATTTTTAACGCGTTTATTCTCCCTATTAACGAGAGGGGTTTATATATCATATGTCTTAAACAATCCTTAACCTTATTCAATATAGGGGGATAACTGGCCGCATATGCAGACGACAGTGATGCTGTAAGCCTTATACTCAAGTACCCCAACTCCCCCTTACACCAAATGAAGGGGAAGGAGGTTTGAAGTATCTTTTGTTCTTTTTTAGATATATAGATTAGATAGATTTTTTACATAAAATAATATGTCATCCGCATACGTGGACATCTTATACTCCTCTTTACCTATTTTCACCCCTCTTATATCTTCATTTTTCCTAATTGCAGCTAATAAGGGCTCTAGGGCTAGGACAAACAACATTGGAGATAATGGGCACCCCTGCCTTGTGCCATTGTATAGCTCCAGTGCAGGGGAGAGGCTTCCATTTATTTTTATTTTTGCTGTCGGATGGGAGTAGAAAGCCATTATCCATCTCAGCATTTTCTCTTTTATTCCCAGGTATCTCAACGTTCCCATCATGAAGCCCCAGTCGACCCTGTCAAATGCCTTCTCTGCATCAACTGACAGCAGGACGACCGGGGCTTCCCTCCTTTCAACTTCATGTATCAACAGTAGAGTTTTAAGGCAATTATCCTTTCCCTCCCTCCCTGTGACGAACCCCACTTGATCCTTATGTACCCACTGTGGCAGCAGTGGTTTTAACCTTCACTTTAGAGAATATCTTCATATCCGTGTTCAATAAGGAAATTGGTCTGTAACTCTCTGGCGCCATTGGATCCTTGCCTTCCTTTAAGATCAGAGTTATATAGGCCATCAAAGCTTCTTCCCTAAGTTTTTCCCCTTCTGCTACCGCGTTCATATAATCGCATAGTTTGGGTACCAATATCTTTTCAAACTTCTTATAATACATAATAGGGTATCCGTCTGGACCCAGACTCTTCACAATTGCCATCTCCCTTACTGCCCTTGACACTTCCTCCTCCATTATTGGGGCTTCCAGTAACTCCAATTCTTCCTCTGGGACTCCCTGCAGATCTAGCTCCTTCAAATACTCTAGGATAACATTCCCATTTCTTTTATTTTCCTCCTCCTGCCCTACCCTGTATAGCTGGCTATAAAAACTATGAAAAACTGCTGCTATTTCAGGGGTAGAATGCATAATTTCCCCTTTCCTGTCTCTGATTTTAGCTATAAAGGATGCGTTTCTTTTTTCCCTTACTACTCTCGCTAACCATTTCCCCGATTTATTCCCCTCCTTATGTCTCATTTTATCTACCATATGGGAAACTTGTTTCCTCTCCTGATCCAGGAGTTCATCCAACTCTCTGGTATCCCCTTCGGTCTCGTCTGTTGTTCTAATTCATATATTTCCCTGCGGAGGTCCCGCATCCTCTTCCCTTTTTCTTTTTTATCCTTGCCCCAATACTTATTAAGATTCCTCTTATGTATTCCTCTTATGTATGGTTTCCCATATAGTACCTCTAGAGACCTCCGGGGTTTCATTCCTAAGGAAAAACTCCTCCAGCTCCTGTTCGAATTTATTTTTAACCTCAGAATCCTGAATCAAGGATTCATTGAGTCTCCACATTCCCCTCTTAACGGGATCTATTGATATCTCTAATTGAACTATTATTGGGGCATGGTCAGACAGAGAAATAGATTTTATTCCCATATCTTTGAGTAATGGGATCATTTGGTGTTCAATCAATACATAGTCTATTCTAGAATATGTCCCATGAGCCGCCGAATAAAACGTATAATCCAAACTATTCGGGTGTTTGATTCTCCAAGCATGTACCAGCTGATGTTCCAATAACAGGGACCTATTTTGTCTTAACATTGACCAACGAGGGGAGCCCACCGTGGAGTCCGTCCGTGGGTCAATACACATATTTAAATCTCCCGCCACTATTAATTTGCCTTTTTTAAATTCTCAGGAATATATCCAGGTCTCTATTCGGTGAATAGATATTCGCTATGGTATATTCCACATCGAGTAATCTTCCTCTTACAAACAAAAATCTCCCTTCTGGATCCGCTACTCGCTTCTCCATTTCAAACCTTATGCATCTAGCAAATCCTATTGCCACCCCCCTTGCATAACTCGATTTAGAATCACCATAGGACCACAAAGGAAACTGCCAAGAGGACAATCTCCCTCCGGCTTCGTGTGATATATGCGTTTCCAGAAGGCATATCCCATTCACTGCATAGTACGCTAATTCCTTATTCACCCTGAATCTTTTTTTGGGGGTGTTTATGCCCCTAACATTATATGTTATCAGTTTTAACACAGTCATATATCATCTAATCCCTCCTCCCCCTTCCCCCTCTCTTTCTCCCCATGGGAGACCAATATGGTCTCCCCCTGTCAGAGGGAAAACACAGAGAGAGGAAAAAGGGGGGGGGGGAGAGAGAGAGAGAGAGATGTCTACAACTGAGAGAGAAAACAATCACCCATATCAAACCCCCCCTCCCACCTCTCCTCCATTCGGAAGAGTGAACAGATTCTGTATTTGTTCTTTGCTTGGGTACCCTGACGCCCAACTGGTTGTCGTTTGATTTCCCAGCATTCTTTGGGGCGAACCTCTCTGATCGCGGTCTGCCAGGTCCCCCCCTCTCCTACCACCCTAACACCCACACAGACCCCGGGTCCCACTCCCCCCAGGAGATAAGTAAAGATGTTTATACCCCATCTCTTTCTCCCCCCCTCGGGATCTGTAATCATTGCCTACTGCTAGGTCTCCTTTCCCCTTCTCCCCCCTCCTCCCACCCCGGTAGAGGGGGGGGGGAGAGAGAGAGAGAGAGAGATGTCTACAACTGAGAGAGAAAACAATCACCCATATCAAACCCCCCCTCCCACCTCTCCTCCATTCGGAAGAGTGAACAGATTCTGTATTTGTTATTTGCTTGGGTACCCTGACGTCCAACTGGTTGTCGTTTGATTTCCCAGCATTCTTTGGGGCGAACCTCTCTGATCGCGGTCTGCCAGGTCCCCCCCTCTCCTACCACCCTAACACCCACACAGACCCCGGGTCCCACTCCCCCCAGGAGATAAGTAAAGATGTTTATACCCCATCTCTTTCTCCCCCCCTCGGGATCTGTAACCATTGCCTACTGCTAGGTCTCCTTTCCCCTTCTCCCCCCTCCTCCCACCCCGGTAGAGCCGGTGGGGGATGTCTAATTTACTGTAGAACTCTGTTAAGTCCTCTAGGAACCTTAAAACCGCAGAGCGTCCATCTCTCCTGCCCCTCAGGCATGCTGGAAATACCCATTGATAGGGGATATTCAGTGACCTCATTTGTTCCGTCAAAGGTTTGAGGAGTCTTCTTCTTGTCAGTGTTTCTCCTGCCAAGTCTGAGAATATCTGCAACTCCATCTCTTTAAACATAATTTTGTCCATCTTATGTATCTTTTCCAAAACGTGTGCCTTTTCTTCGTAAGTAATGAAATCTAACTATTACGTCCCTTGGATTTTCATTGGCTTGGAATTGGTATCTCGTGATCCTATGTACTCTGTCTAATTTTATTATTTCTTCTTCAGCTCCTCCTAGTATGGGATTAAACAGGTCCTGCATTATTTTGCTTAGCTCATCGTTTTTAAACTTTTCTGCTAGTCCTCTTATCCTCAAATTTTTCCTTCTTCCCCGATTTTCTTGATCTTCGATTTTATATAGGATCAATCTATTTGTTCTTTGGATATATTTCATTTGTTCCCTTATTTCCACCAAATTCTGGTCATACGTATTCATTCTTTCTTCCACTTCCTCGTCTCTACCCAACACTTGCCCTATGTCTGCCCTCACTGCCGCAATATCAATTTTTAACGAAATTTCCACTTTAGACAATGCTTCATTAAATATTTCTCATACTAGGCTTAGGTTTACTTGGGGCTCCTCTGATCCTAGCCCATCATCTATTACGGGGGGGGGGGTGCCCCTCCTTTCCTTTTCTGTTATTCACTTCTTTTAACCTTATCCTCTTCCTGGGAGCTCTCAACCCCCAATTCTAGCACATGTAATACACATATCTTTAGATTTTTCCACTGCAAGCTCCTCCCCCATCCCTCTAGGTTTACTGGTTCCGGTTCCAGTCTTCCCTGAGGTTACCTGTCTGGGAGTTCCCTGGCTGTTCTCCGTCAAACTTGTCTCCCCCAATACCGTTGAATTCCCCCGGGCTAACAGCCCCGAGCCCCATTTTTTTATTTGCCTTCCCCCGCATTCTTTTCCACCCCCACCCCTCTTCTATCAACTGCCAAGCCTTTCAACCCGGGGGAGGGAAAGGGGGGGAAGGAAGGGTAAAAAAGAGGGTGACGCGTGCACCGATCGTGTCAGTCTTTACCCAGCCTAGAGAACAATATCTCCTAAACTGATATAATCTGCTTCCTACAAGATCATCAGTTTAAGCAGATTAGTTGGCGGGAGGCAGGGCACCAGGCCCCTGAATTAGAGTGTATATATTTCTCGATTTATATGGGCAGACTATATCTTTTAGTACAGCGTCCCCAATCGTGGCCCAGAAGTATCACTCCTTTAACTGTCCGTCCTTGGACCACCCAATTTCATAGAATATCCAGAAGTTGGGCTTATGACCATTGCTCCGCAAAATAGCTTTTACCCGCCTGACCTTCCTGGTACAGACCTTTTTGCTTTATATTATCCAGCAGCTGTCCAATTAGTGGCAAGGAAAAGAGATATGCATATGTGAAAATGCCTGATAATTTTGCTATACCACCTCCAACTGAACAGTCTCTACACGCAAGTTAACGGGGGAGACCGAGGACAGGGGGGGGCGATCTCCGCCCAGATCCGTATCTCAAATACTGTTGTTGTTTTATTTTCGTATGATACAGCAATATGTATGCCAATTTAATTGGTAGCTGATAGATGTAGTGCTCTCTTAAATTGGGGGACCTCTATCCCTCTATTAGTGCGTACCAGTCGCACTTTTTACTGTGACTCCAATATGATGCTCCCTTCCATGCTCATCCACAGGTCCCTCCACTATTCCCCAGAATGTCACTGTGTTAAGTTATCGCAGGCAGCTACACAGTTAAATGACCTTCCCCAACTGTCTTTGCCAGTACAGACCCAGTCATTTTCCACTATTTAGCAACAGTCCATCCATTGAGAAAGCAGACAAGCAAGAATATAACAGCTAAACAGTTAAATGACCTTCCCCAGCTGTCTTTACCAGTGCAGACCCAGTCAATTATTCAGCAACAGTCCGTCCATTGAGAAAACAGATATGCATAGATATATCAGTTTTTGGTAGTTTACATTACCACCTCCAGCCAAATCAGAGTGGGAGAGAGAGAGAGGTCCTCGGCTGCGCTGTGTGTCCAGATACCACCTCACAGGCTCTGCTCCGTTCCTTTAACACTGGTGCCTCCAGCCTTCCATTCGGTGTTACACTGTGGGGGGGGGGGGAGAGGGGCACTTGCCGATCCAACGCTCTGTCACTCGCTTCACGCAGACCCCGCCGGTCTAAGCGAGTATGCCGCGTGGAGCGCTCAGCAACTCATTTCCCCCAGGGCTTCCACTCGGCCCGTGCAGGAAATCAGGTGGCGAAAGAGCCAGGAGAATTCATTTATGTCGCATAAGCACACAATCTCTGAAATAAAGAAAAAAGATAAAAAAAACACACAAAACAACACTAATCAATATAATTGTAATTGTGCACTGCACAGGATATCATAGAGACCACAAGTCTCGACCTCAAAAGCTGACCTATACATTTCAATTGAACTAGTATGGATACTCCACACGTGGCTGGATAAAAGCAAGGATACCATAGAGAGGGATATATTCTAGAAAGCCATCTGTTTAACATAAAAAAGGATATATATATATATATATATATATATATTGCTCACAAGGAAGCTGATTGCTCACAAGGATAGCTAAAATCACAATGTAAATATCTGTACTCAGCCCACCACAACCTTTTTAAATTAGGGCAATTTGTGATAATATAATATGATATGAATTTCATGGAACATATAACAATTAACATCACCATCGTGCTTTTTTCCCCTCTTATTGTTTTACTTAGATGAATGCCAATCAAAGCAAAGTGGATGAATTTATAATTCTGGGATTTCCTGGTTCTCTTAGTTTGCAATGTTTTTTCTTCCTGCTCCTACTGATAACATATCTGTTAACGCTTACAAGTAACTTTGTGATCATCATTATTACATGGATAGAAAGTAGTCTGCACACACCTATGTATTATTATCTTCGTAACCTCTCTTTTCTGGAGATTTGTTATGTTTCTGTAATTGTGCCCAAGATTCTCACCACTATTACTCCACATGGGAGATATATTTCTTTCCCTAGCTGCATAATACAGATGCTTTTCTTCTTCTTTTTGGGATCCACAGAATGTTTTTTATTTGGTGTCATGGCGTATGACCGCTACTTGGCCATCTGCAAACCACTGCGATACACAATTCTCATGGATAATAATATGTGCTACACTTTTAGTATAGTCTCAGTCATTGGAGGCTTTGCGACCACTTTTCCAAATATTGTCTTAATCTCCCAACTTACATTTTGTGGAGGTCATATTATTAACCATTTCTTTTGTGACACTCCCCCCCTACTTAAACTGTCTTGTGCAGACACATACCTAATTGATATGTTGGATTTTGTGTGTGCTTCACTAGTGTCATTATTTTCTTTTTCTGTGACATTGATTTCCTATTTATATATTTTTGCAAAACTCTTACATATACCTATTAACAATAGAAAAAAAACCTTTTCTACTTGTTCCTCCCACTTAATTGTTGTGTTTATTTATTATAGTACTGTTATATTTATGTATGTTAGACCAAAAGTAAGTTTGACTTTTGCCCTTAATCGAGTAGTTGCAGTTTTTTACACTGTGATAACACCTATACTTAATCCTCTAATATACTGTTTAAGAAATAAAGAAGTGAAACATTCAATTAAAAAGCACCTGGGCACTTGGAAAAACAATTATATGAGATAGCAAACATATTTTTTTATAAGGTAATGTGAAGTGTTATTGTATATATTTTAATTCCTTTTTACTTCTTTTTTTTATTATGATGGAAAAAAAAAAATGTTTCTTAGGGAAGCCAGGGCTAATACCACCAAAGAAACTACCTTACAAAACCTTCTGACCTCCTCTAAACAATCAGTTTTTTTTCCTATTCCTCGATGCAGAGAAGGTATTTTACAGGGTGGCCGGGGATTACATGGAAGCTGTACTTAGGTTCATGGGTTTAAGTAATCACCTATTAAGCTTCATAATGGCTCTCTACGCTAACCCTATGGCTAGGGTCCATGTTAACAGCCTCTTGTCAAATGCCTTCTCCATACATAACGATACGAGGCAGGGGTGACACTCTCCCCCCTACTGTTTATACTCACCTTAAAACCCATTCTACGCTGCCTTAAATACAACCCAGATATTAGAGGGGTACATACCCCGACAAGGAATACAAACTACCGGCCTTCGCCAATGATATACTTATATTTCTTACAGAACACCACATCTCTCTTCCCATCCTATTAGCAGAATTTCGCCAATTTAGAACAATCTCTAATCTCAAAATCAATTTCTCCAAATCCTATGCTCTAAATATCTCCCTACCCAATCACAACATTGTCACTCAATGTCAAAGAAATGTTCCCTTCCAATGGGAGGAAGATGCAATAACATACCTAGGCATTCAAATCCCCCGACACCTTCAAAATCTGTACCACAAAAACTATTTGCCTATTTTACAAAACCTCACCAGTGATCTAAAGCGCTGGAACAAGCCCATCTTTTCATGGTTTTGCAGAGCTGCCATGCTAAAAATTAATGCCCTACCCCGCCTACATTATATCCTACAAGCTGCTCCAATCCACATCCTCCTCGGCTTTTTTCCGGAACTACAAAAGTTTATGCACTAAGTTCCTATGGGTACATAAAAGACCAAGATTTAGATTCAATCACCTCTCCTACCAGACCTCAGAAACTATTATCATGCCTGTCACTTCTCCAGAATTCTCGACTGGAACATCTACAATAAACACAAAGACTGGGTTACCCTTGAAGCTTCTTTTACCTCCTCACCCCTAAACCTACTACCTTGGAACTTCCCAAAACACATACCAATGGAAATTCACTGCCACCCTCTAATTGGCCCGACCATCAGATGCTTTCATAACATCTGTAAGTCATCCTCAATATCGACCACACCAAGTCATCTCACTTCCCTACACCTTAACCCTGACTTCCCTCCCGGAATGCACAGCAACTTCCTAAAAGACAGTTGGCCACACAGAAATGTCCTGATACGGGGCGTGGCTTGGCACACAGAGGAAATGGCAGCTTGAATGCTGAGCTCCGAGAGACCCGCGGCCCCTGAGCTCATCTCTGGCATCCCTCATGGCCTAAAATGAGCGGAGCGAGCAAGCACACATTGGGGAATACATCCCGCCATTTGTCAGCAGCCTTATCAGCCCGCAGTATCCCAGAGAACTTCCGCAGTAGGTCCCGCTCCAGCTGTGGAACACCACTTAAGATGGCGCTGGCTCAAGGTGAAGAGGACGAGCTGAGCGAGGGCTCCCAATCGTCAACAATCTCAGGGTGCGGGAAATCCCGGAGTCCGTCAGTGCTGACCAAATTCCCTCAGCCCTCCGGTCGATTTT